>NC_083314.1:53407216-54056401 GCF_963455315.2 Globicephala melas
TTATACAGATATCATTTCCTTTGACATTAATCTGATTAAAAAAAAAAAACTTACCTTACTACGGTACTTAAAATCTGGTCCCATATTTCCAGTTTTTCTAAATTCCATCCTGTTGGTGTATTTGTGAGTTCTGTTCTTCAAGGAGGTTTATTCAAAGAAAGAGGGAAGAAGAGAAATAAGTTCTTTATGAAATGATGACACCAAATTGAAGCTTTATAAGACTATGTTGCACTTAACACTTGCTGTTCCCCACCCTTTACCATGGGGACATTCTATTAGGCTTATTATACTCTTATTATATTATGCTAATTGAATAAGCCCCTTCCCTGGCTCCTCTGTGTTTTCCGGAAACAATTTAAACTACTTGACTTCCCTGTTAAGGCACTGTACCACTCAGGTCTGGCTGTGTTTCCTTTCTTGACCGAACTTCCTCTCCTATGTAATTCTCCCTTCTGCTTTATTGTTTTTATTCTACCATCCTGGCCTGTAGGAAGACCAAATTGTCTGTTCCTTAAATGCCACCTCCCTATATCCATGTATTTTCTGTCCCTCCTCATGAATTTCATCTTCCAGAATATCCTATCCGCCTTTCTGATCCCTAGAAGAAAAGGGACTAGATTCATTGCCCCTCATCATGGAGAGAAGATGGAAAGGTTTCCTTAAATGTTTCAGAAACATATGTTGTGCTCACCAAAAGGAACCTGGAAAGACTAGTCGTAATCCCATAGCACAGCCTTCCTCAAAGCCTTTTCCAGCTTGTTTTCCCATTTGTCAGTACATTGTACATGAAAGTTATAGGGATCGTTTATTGTTAACCATGTATGTGGGCAGAGGGATGAACAGTTTAAATAACATGACCGGTTAGCCGACAGGGAAATTAGAAATCATGTTGTCAATACTTCTGAATTGAACTTTTTATTCTCAAACAAATATTTACTTAGGTAAGTTGACACATTTTAATGCATTTTTATAGACAACCATAAGGTATGATAGCATGCATTGTAATATACAGTGTACAAAGTTCTTTCAGAAAAACTTCAGCACTTGATCCTCACAACCACCCTGCGATGAAATGGAACAATAGTAGGTTTATTTCATGAAGGAAGAGACTCAGACCGAAAGTTCAGTGGATTGTCCTGAGTTTCTAGCTCCTACTTAGTGCTTTTTCCACTATATTGTGCTCTCATAAAATTTGAGACCATGAAAAGGCCCTTTTACACAAGGACATTTCTTTAATAAGCCTACCATGACACCTAAAATTATGCTATTATGGAATCATTCATTTTTTAAGTTTAAGTATTATGTCCCCAGATATAAAACATAAAGCCATAATCATGAGAAATAGTTCTAGCATAGCTGACTGTTATCTTTGATAGCTGCAAACAACGCGACTAAAGATTGAGATATAAGTCCCAAAACTACGAGTTTGTTGAAACACTAGTGGAAAAAAAAAGAAAAAGTCCTTGAAAAATACGGTATGTGTCCTGTCTTCATGACCTGATATTTTGTGATCTTGGACAAATTACCTTTGAACATCAGTTTTCCCATGAGTCCAAGAGAGATAGTAACAATACCAAAATGAAATAAAGTACTGAGACTGTACCCTAGTACACTCTGCAAACTGAAAGTTACTACAAAAATGTTGGTTCCCACCACCATAATAAGTTAAACTATCATGATCTCCTTGAAAGACTGAGTCTTTATAATCTAAGATGATCTATGGGATTTTAAAAGATCACCCTTGTAAATAATATTTAGAGAATTTACAATATTTAGAGAATAATATTTAGAGAATTTAGGGACCAATCATGATGGCAAACCTCTTTTTTGCTATCATGTTAAGTCCCTAAACCACAGAGCATTTTACTATTCCATGATTAGACATCTGCACTCACAGTGTGTTCCAAAGACTTAGGTCAGAATGGAAACAGACCTGGGAAGTTCAAAGCTGCTTTATGAGGTAAGTTCTAGAACCAAGCTGAGCAGAGCAGGGCTACTTACAGAGCTTCCAAGGATCTCCAAGTAACTCTGGGAAAAAGGCAAAGCAAATCTGGCTGAAGGCACAACCAAGATAATTTTCGAGATAATCATTCAACCTCTTACTTATTCATTTATTCATTTGTACTTTTAACAAATATTTATTAAAAGTCAACTATGAGGGACTTCCCTGGTGGTACAATGGATAAGACTCCACACTCCCAAAGCAGGGGACCTGGGTTCGATCCCTGGTCAGGGAACTAGATTCCATATGCATGCCGCAACTAAGACCTGGCTCAACCAAAACAAATAAATATTTTTTAAAAACGTCAACTATAAGCTGGGTATTCAGTAACCTTGGGGACTTCATGAGTGAATGGAAGGGCCTGGTTCTTCCCTCAGGGAGCTTCATCTTCTAGTTTTCATGAATGTGGGAAATACTCCAATCACATAGTTCCTATAGTACTTCTTCAAGGCTTCTCAGAACCTTGTCCTGACACCTTAAAACAATGAAAATGCTCACTGAACTCTTCCCATCATATGTTTCCATTTCCTTGCCACCAATAGCCCTTCTCCTGCCCACCCTATTCATTACCCCCTTGACCTTGCTCTCAGGTATAAGACAGAACCACTCCCCTGTATTAACACACACGCATGTGTGCAAGCACACATACACACGCATACACTATGCCCTCCAACCTTGGCTAAGTCCTATTCATCCATCAGGCGTCAGTTTAAATATCAATACAAGAAAAATGGATGGCAAACAGGTACATGAAAAGATGTTCAGCATGGATAATTATTAGAGAAATGCAAATCAAAACTACAATGAGGGGCTTCCCTGGTGGCTCAGTGGTTGAGAGTCCGCCTGCCGATGCAGGGGACACGGGTTCGTGCCCCGGTCCGGGAAGATCCCACATGCCACGGAGCGGCTAGGCCCGTGAGCCATGGCCGCTGAGCCTGCGCGTCCGGAGCCTGTGCTCCGCAGTGGGAGAGGCCACGGCAGTGAGAGGCCCGCGTACCGGAAAAACAAAAACAAAAACAAACAAACAAAAGAAACTACAATGAGGTATCACCTCACACCTGTCAGAATGGCCATCATTAAAAGTCTACAAGTAAGAAGTTACACGAAGAGGGGCTTCCGGGAAGATGACGGAGGAGCCATCTGTGGCGCTTCCTCCCCACAGATACACCAGATATACATCCACACGTAGAACAACTCCTACAGAACACCTACTGAACGCTGGCAGGAGACCTCAGACCTACCAAAAGGCAAGAAACACCCCCACGTACCTGGGTAGGGCGAAAGAAAAAAGAATAAACAGAGACAAAAGGATAGGGAGGGGACCTGCACCAGTGGGAGGGAGCTGTGAAGGAGGAAAGGTTTCCAGACACTAGGAAGCCCCTTCGCGGGCGGAGACTGCGGGTGGCGGAGGGGGAAAGCTTCGGGACCGCGAAGGAGAGCACAGCAACAGGGGTGCGGAGGCCAAAGCGGAGAGATTCCCGCACAGAGATTCCCGCACAGAGGATCAGGGCCGACCGGCACTCACCAGTCCGAGAGGCTTGTCTGCTCACCCGCCGGGGAGGGCGGGGCTGGGAGCTGAGGCTCGGGTTTCAGTCGGAGCGCCGGGAGAGGACTGCGGTTGGCGGCGTGAACACAGCCTGAAGGGGGTTAGTGCGCCACGGCTAGCCGGGAGGGAGTCCGGGGGAAAGTCTGGACCTGCCGAAGAGGCAAGAGACTTCTTCTTCCCTCTTTGTTTCCTGCTACGCGAGGAGCGGGGATTAAGAGCACTGCTTAAAGGAGCTCCAGAGACGGGCGCAAGCCGCAGCTAAAAGCGCGGACCCCAGAGACGGGCATGAGACGCTAAGGCTGCTGCCGCCACCAAGAAGCCTGTGTGCGAGCACTGGTCACTGTCCACACCTCCCTTCCGGGGAACCTGTGCAGCCCGCCACTGCCACGGTCCCGGGATCCAGGGACAACTCCCCCGGGAGAACACACGGCGCGCTTTAGGCTGGTGCAACGTCACGCCGCCCTCTGCTGCCGCAGGCCCGCCCCTCACACCGTGCCCCTCCCTCCCCCCGGCCTGAGTGAGCCAGAGCCCCCGAATCAGCGGCTCCTTTAACCCCGTCCTGTCTGAGCGTAGAACAGACGCCCTCCGGCGACCTACACGCAGAGGCGGTGACAAATCCAAAGCTGAGCCCCTGGGAGCTGTGAGAACAAAGAAGAGAAAGGGAAATCTCTCCCAGCAGCATCAGAAGCAGCGGATTAAAGCTCCACAATCAACCTGATGTACCCTGCATCTGTGGAATACCAGAATAGACAGCGAATCACCCCAAATTGAGGAGGTGGGCTTCGAGAGCAAGATTTATGATTTTTTCCCCTTTTCCTCTTTTTGTGAGTGTGTATGTGTATGCTTCTGTGTGAGATTTTGTCTGTATAGCTTTGCTTCCACCATTTGTCCTAGGGTTCTATCCGTCCATTTCTTTTTTGTTGTTTTCTTTTTAATTTTTTTTCTTTTTTTCTCTTAATAATTATTTTTTATTTTAATAACTTTATTATATCTTATCTTACTTTATTTTACTTTATCTTCTTTCTTTCTTTTTTTCCTTCCTTCCCTCCTTCCTTCCTTCCTTCCTCCCTCCCTGCCTCTCTCCTTTCTTTCTTTCTTTCTACTTCTACTAATTCTCTTTCTACTTTTTCTCCCTTTTATTCTGAGCCGTGTGGATGAAAGGCTCTTGATTCTCCAGCCAGGAGTCAGTGCTGTGCCTCTGAGGTGGGAGAGCCAACTTCAGGACACTGGTCCACAAGAGACCTACCAGCTCCACATAATATCAAACGGCGAAAATCTCCCAGAGATCTCCATCTCAACACCAGTACCCAGCTTCACTCAACGACCAGCAAGCTACAGTGCTGGACATCCTATGCCAAACAACTAGCAAAACAGGAACACAACCCCACCCATTAGCAGACAGGCTGCGTAAAATCATAATAAGTCCACAGACACCCCAAAACACACTACCAGATGTGGTCCTGCCTACCAGAAAGACAAGATCCAGCCTCATCCACCAGAACACAGGCACTAGTCCCCTCCACCAGGAAGCCTAAACAACCCATTGAACCAACCTTAGCCACTGGGGACAGACACCAAAAACAACGGGAACTACGAACCTTCAGCCTGCAAAAAGGAGACCCCAAACACAGTAAGATAAGCAAAATGAGAAGACAGAAAAACACACAGCAGATGAAAGAGCAAGATAAAAACCTACCAGACCTAACAAATGAAGAGGAAATAGGCAGTCTATCTGAAAAAGAATTCAGAAAAATGATAGTAAAGATGATCCAAAATATGGGAAATAGAATAGACAAAATGCAAGAAACATTTAACAAGGACCTAGAAGAACTAAAGATGAAACAAACAATAATGAACAACACAATAAATGAAATTAAAAATACTCTAGATAGGATCAATAGCAGAATAACTGAGGCAGAAGAATTGATAAGTGACCTGGAAGTTAAAATAGTGGAAATAACTACTGCAGAGCAGAATAAAGAAAAAAGAATGAAAAGAACTGAGGACAGTCTCAGAGACCCCTGGGACAACATTAAATGCACCAACATTCGAATTATAGGGGTTCCAGAAGAAGAAGAGAAAAAGAAAGGGACTGAAAATATTTGAAGAGATTGTAGTTGAAAACTTCCCTAATATGGGAAAGGAAATAGTTAATCAAGTCCAGGAAGCACAGAGAGTCCCATACAGGATAAATCCAAGGAGAAATACACCAAGACACATATTAATCAAACTGTCAAAAATTAAATACAAAGAAAACATATTAAAAGCAGCAAGGGAAAAACAACAAATAACACACAAGGGAATCCCCATAAGGTTAACAGCTGATCTTTCAGCAGAAACTCTGCAAGCGAGAAGGGACTGGCAGGACATATTTAAAGTGATGAAGGAGAAAAACCTGCAACCAAGATTACTCTACCCAGCAAGGATCTCATTCAGATTTGATGGCGAAATTAACAGACAAGAAAAAGCTGAGAGAGTTCAGCACAACCAAATCAGCTTAACAACAACTGCTAAAGGAACTTTTCTAGGCAAGAAACACAAGAGAAGGAAAATACCTACAATAACGAACCCAAAACAATTAAGAAAATGGGAATAGGAACATACATACCGATAATTACCTTAAATGTAAAAGGACTAAATGCTGCCACGAAAAGACACAGATTGGCTGAATGGATACAAAAACAAGACCCATATATTTGCTATCTACAAGAGACCCACTTCAGAACTAGAGACACATACAGACTGAAAGTGAGGGGATGGAAAAAGATATTTCATGCAAATGGAAACCAAAAGAAAGCTGGAGTAGCAATTCTCATATCAGACAAAATAGACTTTCAAATAAATACTGCTAGAAGAGACAAAGAAGGACACTACATAATGATCAAGGGATCGATCCAAGAAGAAGATATAACAATTGTAAATATTTATGCACCCAACATAGGAGCACCTCAATACATAAGGCAAATACTAACAGGGTTGTAAAAAAAAAAGTCTACAAGTAGCTTTCCGTGCTACACAGACAGGGGTCCATATGGAGTTGTTCTGGATCCCCACTGTAAATTTTTTTTTAACATCTTTATTGGAGTATAATTGCTTTACAATGGTGTGTTAGTTTCTGCTTTATAACAAAGTGAATCAGTTATACATATACATATATCCCCATATCTCTTTCCTCTTGCATCTCCCTCCCTTCCACCCTCCATATCCCACCCCTCTAGGTGGTCACAAAGCACCGAGCTGATCTCCCTGTGCTATGCAGCTGCTTCCCACTAACTATCTATTTTACATTTGGTAGTGTATATATGTCCATTCCACTCTCTCACATTGTCCCAGCTTACCCTACCCCTCCCAGTGTCCTCAAGTCCACTCTCTAGTAGGTCTGAGTCTTTATTCCCATCCTGCCCCTAGGTTCTTCATGAACATTTTTGGTTTTTTTTTTTTTAGATTCCATATATATGTGTTAGCATACGGAATTTGTTTTTCTCTTTCTGACTTACGTTACTCTGTATGACAGACTCTAGGTCCATCCAGCTCACTACAAATAACTCTATTTTGTTTCTTTTTATGACTGAATAATATTCCATTGTATATATGTGCCACAACTTCTTTATCCATTTATCTGTCAGTGGACACTTAGGTTGCTTCCATGTCCTGGCTATTGTAAACAGAGCTGCAATGAACATTTTGGTACATGACTCTTTTTGAATTATGGTTTGCTCAGGGTATATGTCCAGTAGTGGGATTGCTGGGTCGTATGGTAGTTCTATTTGTAGTTTTTTAAGGAACCTCCATACTGTTCTCCATAGTGGCTGTATCAATTTATATTGCCACCAACAGTGCAAGAGGATTCCCTTTTCTCCACACCCTCTCCAGCATTTACTGTTTGTAAATTTTTTGATTATGGCCATTCTGACTGGTGTGAGATGATATCACACTGTAGTTTTGATTTGCATTTCTCTAATGATTAATGATGTTGAGCATTCTTTCATGTGTTCGTTGGCAATCTGTATATCTTCTTTGTAGAAATGTCTATTTAGGTCTTCTGCCCATTTTTGGATTGGGTTGTTTGTTTTTTTGATATTGAGCTGCATGAGCTGCTTGTAAATTTTGAAGATTAATCCTTTGTCAGTTGCTTCATTTGCAAATATTTTCTCCCATTCTTAGGGTTGAATTTTTGTTTTGTTCATGGTTACCATTGCTGAGCAAAAGCATTTAAGTTTCATTAGGTCCCATTTGTTTATTTCTGTTTTTATTTCCATTTTTCTAGGAGGTGGGTCAAAAAGGATCTTGCTGTGATTTATGTCATAGAGTGTTCTAGCTCTAGTAGTTTTCTGGTAGCATCTTGTAGGATTCTCTATGTACAGTATTATGTCATCTGAAAACAGTGACAGCTTCACTTCTTCTTTTCCAATTTGGATTCCTTTTATTTCTTTTTCTTCTCTGATTGCTGTGGCTAAAACTTCCAAAGCAATGTTAAGTAATAGTGGTGAGAGTGGGCAACCTTGTCTTTTCCTGATCTTAGCGGAAATGATTTCAGTTTTTCACCATTGTGGACGATGTTGGCTGTGCGTTTGTCATATATGGCCTTTATTATGTTGAGGTAAGTTCCATCTATGCCTACTTTCTGGAGTGTTATTATCATAAATCAATGTTGAATTTTGTCGAAAGTTTTTACTGCATCTATTGAGCTGATCATATGGTTTTTATTCTTCAATTTGTTAATATGGTGTATCACATTGATTCATTTGTGTATATTGAAGAATCCTTGCATTCCTGGGATAAACCCCACTTGATCATGGTGTATGATCCTTTTAATGTGCTGTTGGATTCTGTTTGCAAGTATTTTGTTGAGGATTTTTGCATCTATATTCACCAGTGATATTGACCTGTAGTTTTCTTCCTTTGTAACATCTTTCTCTGGTTTTGGTATCAGGGTGATAGTGGCCTCGTAGAATGAGTTTGGGAGTGTTCCTCCCTCTGCCATATTTTGGAAGAGTTTGAGAAGGATAGGTGTTAGCTCTTCACTAAATGTTTGATAGAATTCATCTGTGAAGCCATCTGGTCCTGGGTTTTTGTTTGTTGGAAGATTTTTAATCACAGTTTCAATTTCGGTGCTTGTCACTGGTCTGTTTATATTTTCTATTTCTTCCTGGTTCAGTCTCAGAAGATTTTGCTTTTCTAAGAATTTTTCCATTTCTTCCAGGTGGTCCATTTTATAGGCATAGAGTTGCTTGTAGTAGTCTCTTAGGATGCTTTGTATTTCTGCGGTGTCTGTTGTAACTTCTCCTTTTTCATTTCTAATCTTATTGATTTGAGTCCTCTCCCTCTTTTTTCTTGACAAGTCTGGCTAATGGTTTATCAAGTTTGTTTACCTTCCAAAAAAAAAACAGCTTTTAGTATTATTGATCTTTGCTATTATTTCCTTCATTTCTTTTTCATTTATTTCTGATCTGATCTTTATGATTTCTTTCCTTCTGCTAACTTTGAGGTTTTTTGGTTCTTCTTTCTCTAATTGCTTTAGGTGTAAGGTTAGGTTGTTTATTTGAGATGTTTCTTGTTTCTTAAGGTAGGATTGTATTGCTATGAACTTCCCTCTTAGAACTGCTTTTGCTGCATCCCATAGCTTTGGGGTCGTCGTATTTTCATTGTCATTTCTTTATAGGTATTTTTTTATTTCCTCTTTGATTTCTTCAGTGATCTCTTGGTTATTAAGTAGTGTATTGTTTAGCCTCCATGTGTTTGTATGTTTTACAGGTTTTTTCCTGTAATTGATATCTAGTCTCATAGCATTGTGGTCAGAAAAGATACTGGATACAATTTCAATTTTCTTAAATTTACCTAGGCTTGATTTGTGACCCAAGGTATGATCTATCCTGGAGAATGTTCCATGAGCACTTGAGAAAAATGTGTATTCTGTTGTTTTGGATGGAATGTCCTATAAATATCAATTAAGTCCATCTTGTTTACTGTACCATTTAAAGCTTGTGTTTCCTTATTTATTTTCATTTTGGATGATCTTTCCATTGGTGAAAGTGGGGTGTTAAAGTCCCCTACTATGAATGTGTTACTGTCGATTTCCCCTTTTATGGCTGTTAGTATTTGCCTTATGTACTGACATGCTCCTATGTTGGGTGCATAAATATTTACAATTGTTATATCTTCTTCTTGGATTGATCCCTTGATCATTATGTAGTGTCCTTCAATGGCTCTTGTAGTAGTCTTTGTTTTAAAGTCATATTGTCTGATATGAGAATTGCTACTCCAGCTTTCTTTTGATTTCCATTTGCATGGAATATCTTTTTCCATGCCCTCACTTTCAGTCTGTTTGTGTCTCTAGGTCTGAAGTGGGTCTCTTGTAGACAGCATATATACGGGTATTGTTTTTGTATCCATTCAGCCAGTCTATGTCTTTTGGTTGAAACATTTAATCTATTTACATTCAAGGTAATTATCAATATGTATGTTTCTACCATTTTCTTAATTGTTTTCAGTTTATTATTGTAGGTCTTTTCCTTCTCTTGTGTTTCCTGCCTAGAGAAGTTCCTTTAGCATATGTTGTAAAGCTGGTTTGGTGGTGCTGAATTCTCTTAGCTTTTGCTTGTCTCTAAAGGTTTTAATTTCTCCGTCAAATCTGAATGAGATCCTTGCTGGGTAGAGTAATCTTGGTTGTAGCTTTTTCCCTTTCATCACTTTAAAATGTCCTGCCACTCCCTTCTGTCTTGCAGGATTCCCTTGTATGCTATTTGTTGTTTTTCCCTTGTTGCTTTTAATATTTTTTCTTTGTATTTAATTTTTGATGGTTTGGTTAATATGTGTTTTGGCATATTTCTCCTTGGATTTATCCTGTATGGGACTCTCTGTGCTTCCGGACTTGACTAACTATTTCCTTTCCCATGTTAGGGAAGTTTTCAACTATAATCTCTTCAAATATTTTCTTAGTCCCTTTTTTTTTCTCTTCTTCTGTTGGGACCTCTATAATTCGAATGGTGGTGCATTTAATGTTGTCCCAGACGTCTCTGAGACTGTCCTCAATTCTTTTCATTCTTTTTTCTTTATTCTGCTCTGCAGTAGTCATTTCCACTATTTTATCGTCAAGGTCACTTATCCATTCTTCTTCCTCAGTTGTTCTGTTATTGATTCCTTCTAGAATATTTTAAATTTCATTTATTGTGTTGTTTATCTTTGTTTGTTTGCTCTTTAGTTCTTTTGGGTCCTTGTTAAACGTTTCTTGTATTTTCTCCATTCTATTTCCCAGATTTTGGATCATCTTTACTGTCATTATTCTGAATTCTTTTTCAGATAGACTGCCTATTTCCTCTTCATTTGTTTGGTTTGGTGGGTTTTTACCTTGCTCCTTCATCTGTTGTGTATTTCTCTGTCTTCTCATTTTGCTTAACTTACTGTGTTTGGGGTCTCCTTTTCACAGGCTGCAGGTTCATAATTCCTGTTGTTTTTGTTGTCTGCCCCCAATGACTAATGTTGGTTCAGTGGGTTGTGTAGGCTTCCTGGTAGAAGGAACTGGTGCCTGTGTTCTGGTGGATGAGGCTGGATCTTGTCTTTCTGGTGGGCAGGACCACTTCCAGTGGTGTGTTTTGGGATGTCTCTGAACTTATGATTTTAGGCAGCCTGTCTGCTAATGGGTGGGGTTGTGTTCCTGTCTTGCTATTTATTTGGCTTGGGGTGTCCTGCACTGTAGCTTGCTGGTCAATGAGTGGAGCTGGGTCTTGGCATTGAGATGGAGATCTTTGGGAGATTTTCACCATTTGATATTACGTGGAGCTGGGAGGTCTTTGGTGGACCAGTGTTTTGAACTCGGCTCTCCCACCTCAGAGGCACAGGCCTGACGCCCGGCTGGAGCACCAAGACCCTGTCATCCACAGGGAAAAACAGAAAACGAAAAAAAAAAAAAATATATATATATATATATATATATATATATATATATATATCTCATTGTTCCAAAAGTCCGCTGCCTCAATTTGGGATGATTCGTCGTCTAGTTATGTATTCCACAGATGCTGGGTACGTCAAGTTGATTGTGGAGCTTTAATCCGCTGCTTCTGAGGCTGCTGGGAGAGATTTCCCTTTCTCTTCTTTGTTCACACAGCTCACAGGGGCTCAGCTTTGGATTTGGCCCCGCCTCTGCGTGTAGGTCACCTGAGGGCACTTGTTACCGCTCAGACAGGATGGGGTTAAAGGAGCAGCTGATTCGGGGGCTCTGGCTCACTCAGACCGGGGGGAGGGAGAGGTACGGAATGCGAGGCGAGCCTGCGGCGGCAGAGGCCGGCATGACGTTGCACCAGCCTGAGGCGCGCCATGCGTTCTCCCGGGGAAGTTGTCCCTGGATCCCGGGACACTGGCAGTGGCGGCTGCACAGGTCCTGGGAGGGGAGGTGTGGATAGTGACCTGTGCTCGCACACAGGCTTCGTGGTGGCAGCAGCAGCAGCCTTAGCGTCTCATGCCCGTCTCTGGGGTCCGCGCTTTTAGCCGCGGCTCGCGCCCGTCTCTGGAGCTCCTTTAAGCAGCGCTCTTAATCCCCTCTCCTCTCGCACCAGGAAACAAAGAGGGAAGAAAAAGTTTCTCGCCTCTTTGGCAGCTCCAGACCTTTTCCTGGACACACTCGCAGCTAGCTGTGGTGCACTAGCCCCCTTCAGGCTGTGTTCACGCAGCCAACCCCAGTCCTCTCCCTGGGATCTAACCTCCAAAGCTGGAGCCTCAGATCCCAGCTCCCACCCGTCGCGGCGGGTGAGCAGACAAGCCTCTCGGGCTGGTGAGAGCTTGCAGGCACCGATCCTCCCTGCAGGACTCTCTCTGCTTTGCCCTCTGCACCCCTGTTGCTGCTCTCCCCTCCGTGGCTCTGAAGCTTCCCCCCTTCGCCACCCACAGTCTCCGCCGCCCGCGAAGGGGCTTCCTAGTGTGTGGAAACTTTTCCTCCTTCACAGCTCCCTCCCACTGGTGCAGGACCCGTCCCCATTCTTTTGTCTCTGTTTTTTCTTTTTTCTTTTGCCCTACCCAGGTACGTGGGGAGTTTCTTGCCTTTTGGGAGGTCTGAGGTCTTCTGCCAGCTTTCAGTAGGTGTTCTGTAGGGATTGTTCCACATATAGATGTATTTCTTATGTATTTGTGGGGAGGAAGGTGATCTCCACATCTTACTCTTCTGCCATCTTGAAGCTCTAGCCCTCCCATCGTAACTTAAAGGGAAACTTCCACAATGTCTGGAGCCCTTGATGTCCTGCAGATGAAGGAGGAGGATGTCTTCAAATTCCTTGCAGCAGGAACCCACTTAGGTGGCAGCAACCTTGACTTCCAAATGGAATAGTACATGTACAAAAGGAAGAGAACCTAGGAGAAGCTTCTGTTGGCAGCTCGTCCCATTATTGCCATTGAAAACCCAGCTGATGTCAGTGTCATATCCTCCAGGAATACTGGCCAGCGAGCTGTGCTGAAGTTTACTGCTGCCACCGGAGCCACTCCTATTGTGAGCCACTTCACTCCTGGAACCTTCACTGACCAGATCCAGGCAGCCTTCCGGGAGCCAAGACTTCCGGTGGTTACTGATCCCAGAGCTGACCACCAGCCTCTCACAGAGGCCTCTTACGTTAACCTGCCTACTATTGCTTTGTGTAACGCAGACTCTCCTCTGTATTATGTGGACATTGCCATCCCATGCAACAAGAAGGGAGCCCAGTCAGTGGGTCTGATGTGGTGAATGCTCGCCGAGGATGTTCTGCACATGCGTGGCACCATCTCCCGTGAACAACCATGGGAGGTCATGGCTGATCTCTGCTTCTACAGAGATCCTGAAGAGATTGAAAAGGAAGAGCAGGTGACAGCCAAGAAAGCTGTGACCAAGGAGGAATTTCAGAGTGAATGGTCTGCTCCAGATCCTGAGTTCACTGCTTCTCAACCTGAGGTGGCAGACTGGTCCGAATGTGTGCAGGTGCCCTCTGTGCCTATTCAGCCGTTCCCCACTGAAGACTGGAGTGCTCAGCCTGACACTGAAGACTGGTCTGCAGCTCCCACTGCTCAGGCCACTGAATGGGTAGGAACAACCAGTGAATCATCTTAAGCTGTTCTTCCACACTCTTAAAATGGAAATAGGTTGACGGAAAACAAAAAGTTTAAAAAAAAAAAAGTCTACAAATAACAAATGCTGGAGAGGATGCAGAGAAAAGGGAACCCTCCTACACTGTTGGTAGGAATGTAAGTTGGTGCAGCCACTGTGGAAAACAGTATGGAGGTTCCTCAGAAAACTAAAAATAGAATTACCAATATGATCAAGCAATCCCACTCCTAGGCAAATATCCAGACAAAACTATAATTCAAAAAGATACATGCACCGCTATTTCATAGCAGCACTATTCACAATAGACAAGACATGGAAACAACCTAAATGTCTGTCCACAGATGGACAATGGACAAAGAAGATGTGGTACATATATACAATGGAATACTACTCAACCATAAAAATGAACGAAATAATGCCATTCACAGCAACATGGATGCAACCAGAGATTATCATACAAAGTGAAGTAAGTCAGAAAGAGAAAGATAAATACCATATGATATCATTTATAAGTGGAATCTAAAATATGACACAAGTGAACCTATCTACAAAACAGAAACAGACTCACAGACATAGAGAACAGACTGGTGGTTGCCAAGGGGGAGGGGGTTGGGATAGGGATGAAGTGGGAGGTTGGGGTTAGCAGATTAAGCTTTTATATATAGAACGGATAAACAAGGTCCTACTGTATAGCACAGGGAACTATATTCAATATCCTATGATAAACCATAATGGAAAAGAGTATTTTAAGAAAAGAATGTATATATATGTATAACTGAACCACTTTTCTGTACAGTAGTAATTAACACAACATTATAAACAACTGTACTTCAATAAAAAAGAAAAGAAAAGAAAAAAGAAATGCAACTAGATGCACACCAAACATAAAAGAATGTTCTCAGCAGCAATGATGACCAAAAACTGGGAAAGATCCAAATGTCCATCAAAAGTAGAATGGATAGGGACTTCCCTGGCAGTCCAGTGGTTGACTCTGTGTTTCTAATGCAAGGGGCACGGGTTCAATCCCTGGTTGGGCAACTAAGATCCCACATGCTGCATGGCATGGCCAAAAAAATTAAAAATTAAAATAAAAAAAAGTAGAATGGATAAATCCTTATGTATTTATACAATGTAATACCATATGACAGTGATAATCAGGGAACTACAGTCACATGCAACAGCTATGAATGATTGTCATTGAGTGGAAGAAGGTACCACAAAAGAGTACATGTTGTAGAAATTCATTTATAAAAACTCTAAAAATTAGGAAAAATAATATTTGGTGATAGGATCCCAGTTCCCTTTGGGTATTGGAGGTCGGGGCTGGGAGAGGACATTACGGGGGATTCTTGAGTTCTGGTGATGCTTTACTTCTTCATCTGGGTAGTTACACCCATCTGTTCACTTTGAGAAAATTCATGGCAATAAACACTTAGAATTTTTTAAATAAATAAAATATCACTTCCAAGAAGGTGTCAACCCCATGATGAAGGTTAGCTCTTCTTGTTTTATACTTCTGTATATCGCATATGCTGTCTCTATATAATCTATTTTATGACCCTCTTCACACTCATAGTCACTTGTTCAATATTTTTCTTAAGCTCTGTAAGGGCATAGAGTTTATGCCCCAACACCTAGCACAGTGCCCACAAAGGTAGATAGTTAATAAATATTTTTCGCATGATTAAATGAATCTCAATGACACCTTGCACTAAGGTGAATTTTGAATATGCCTGCTCACTCTTCTGAGTTGATCTCAAACTTTTCTGCTTGCTTGAAAGAGTACATTCCTCCACACTAGTCTCCTGAGAGCACAACCTTTTTTTTCTTCCTCCAAGTGTGATTTCCCTGTCATGTACATTCATGGCACCCATAAATATTAAAAGCATGACCAAATGTTCCGCAGTTGGAATATGTTGAGTGAATGACTCAATGAGAAGTGTCCTTCTGTTGTGTGATTAAACAAGACACATAATATTACATGTTGTCAGAACAGGGTGAAGTCAACATAGTCTAGATTAATGTGGACGTTACTGGCTTGTCCATGGCCAGAATGGATGGGGAATCTGGCATTGTCCCTGGCCAATGGAAAAAAACTTAGACAAGTTCTGAAGCTAATATTTTTTGATCTTTCCATACCCTGAGCAGCATTTCTTCGCTACTGTGGATTGGGGAGAAGGTAGGATTATTCAGAACACATGGAGCACTTGGGGAAAGAGAACACGAAACACTTAAAACTCGACTCTGATAAACATAAAACTTGTGTCCTGCCAAGTTCAAATGCAGTTTTTCCAAGATACAAATTTCATGGATAAGTTCAGGGAACCAAAGGGACATTTGATCAGTTGGCAACTGAGCTGAAGCTGGTTCAGGATCCAAATTCTTTCCTCACATCTTCACATCCAACCCCTCCCCCCACTCCACTACTACTTGGGTATCCCATGGTGTCATATTTAGCCTTCAGATTCTTTCGCACAGGCTGTCTTTACAGGCCTTAATGAGGAGAGGAAAAAATGACAGAAAACAAAGAAACACATGAGCTGTTCTTTCACCTCTCCACCACCTGAATGGATCCAGTGTCCCTCCTCTTTATAAAATTCTGCCCCAAAATGGTGCTGCATCATACGTGTGCCAGCGAAAGTAGGCATGAGGGTGGGGGAGAGGAGAATTGGGGGTGGATGGTTCAGGTTATGGAGACAGTGTGTTCTTTCAAAAAGAGAAAGAGGGCTTCCCTGGTGGCGCAGTGGTTGAGAGTCCGCCTGCCGATGCGGGGGACGTGGGTTCGTGCCCCGGTCTGGGAGGATCCCACATGCTGCGGAGCGGCTGGGCCCGTGAGCCATGGCCGCTGAGCCTGCGCGTCCGGAGCCTGTGCTCCGCAACGCGAGAGGCCACAGCAGTGAGAGGCCCGCATACCGAAAAAAAAAAAAAAAGAGAGAAAGAAACCTGGGCTTCCCTGGTGGTGCAGTGGTTGAGTCTGCCTGCCGATGCAGGGGACACGGGTTCGTGCCCCGGTCCGGGAGGATCCCACGTGCCGCGGAGCGGCTGGGCCCGTGAGTGATGGCCGCTGAGCCTGCGTGTCTGGAGCCTGTGCTCTGCAACGGGAGAGACCACAACAGCGAGAGGCCCGCGTACCACAAAAAAAAAAAAAAAAAAAAAAAGAGAAAGAAACCCTTTAAAAACAGGAAGAAGCCAGTCTGAAAGTCTGTAAAATGACATTCAACTGAAGTCCCTTTCTTTAAACATAAACAGATGTATAATGTCCAGAAGTCCTCAAATGGAATAATGCCTAAGTACCTAAAGGCAGAATGTGGCTGGATATCCAATAAGAAATTATGATTTAAAACATTGCATTGTCTAAAGAGCGATAGTAAAGATAATCAAATTCATTCTTTCATTCAACTAACATGCATTGAATATCTACACTGTGCCCAGAGACTGTGCGATGTGCCAGGGTATTCACATAGGTAAGAGGCCTGTACCCTGGAGGAGTTTACATTTTAGTGGAGGAGATAAGATAATAAAGAATTGTAGTAACACTGTGAGCATAGAAGGAAGGAAGGAAAGAAGGAAGAGGAAGATAGGTAAGGAGATGGTAGTATGGAAGAAAAACTGCCTAAATCTACCCGGGAAATTCTGGAATGACTTTAGTGGATGACACTAACATGAATAATTAATAGTGGCATTAGCAATAATTGTTATTGTTATTTTTATTGTTGTATCCTGGTGAATCTGGGGTGACATATAATGGTATGAATAATATGGGTCAAGTACATTAAAATAATCCCTTTTTTTTTTTTTTTTTTTTTTTTTGCGGTACGCGGGCCTCTCACTGTTGTGGCCTCTCCCGTTGCGGAGCACAGGCTCCGGACGCGTAGGCTCAGCGGCCATGGCTCACAGGCCTAGCCGCTCTGAGGCATGTGGGATCTTCCCGGACCGGGGCACGAACCCGTGTCTCCTGCATCGGCGGGCGGACTCTCAACCACTGTGCCACCAAGGAAGCCCCATCCCTTTTTAAGTTAGGAAGTTCATTGTATTACGTAAAAATATCTAAAACAGGCAGTGACATATTGTCAAAAATGATTTTCAGTGAATAGGAAGGTCACTGGACAACAGAATCCCTGACAAAATTACAAGAAAGTAAAGTTGTGCTGCTAATTGCTAATAATTAACCCTTGGTATTTTATAAGACAGTTTAAAAATAATAAAACATTAGAATTAGAAGAGACCTAGACAGACATCTAGCTTAATATTAGTATTCCTTTACTACACATATTTGTCTACCCTTCTATCTGCCCTATTAGTCTGTAAGCTCTCTGAGGGTAGGGCCTGTGTCTTATTTATTTTGTGTCATAGTACTAAACAAGAAACAAGAGCTCAATAACAGGGGCTTCCCTGGTGGCGCAGTGGTTGAGAATCCACCTGCCAATGCAGGGGACACGGGTTCGATCCCTGGTCTGGAGAGATTCCACATGCCGTGGAGCAACTAAGCCCATGGACCACAACTACTGAGCCTGCACTCTAGAGCCCGAGTGCCACAACTACTGGGCCTGCATGCCACAACTACTGGAGCCCACATGCCTAGAGCCCGTACTCTGCAACAAGAGAAGTCACTGTAATGAGAAGCCCACGCACCGCAGTGAAGAGTAGCCCCCGCTCGCAGCAACTAGAGGAAGTCTGCACACAGCAATGAAGACCTAACTCAGCCAAAAATAAATAAATTATTTTTTTTAAAAAAAAGAGCTCAATAATGTTTTCCAAAGGAAGAAACTAAGAGGATATTTATTCAACCCTTTTACTTCAAAAGAATGGAAACTGAGCCTCAGAGTTATGAAGGACTAAAAGGCAAAACAAAATTTTTTAATAGTAAAGACAAGCCTGGAACCCAGATCTCTTGACCCCAGGCCAGATTACTGTCCATCATATCATATTACCCACCTACAATCAATCACTAATCAGTGGAACATGTAGAGAAGAATGTTTTGGGGTCATAGTTTCTAAAGTTCTGTTATCTTCTTGTAGCGTTCCCCTACATCTTTCACCTCCTCCATGTAGATGCAAACAAAAAACAAAAAACAAAAAACAAAAAACCCCAGAGAATATAAATTTGAAACCCCATTTTTAAAATGCTGCTAATCATTGAAACCCTAAGTGTCACCTCTGACATTGTCCCCAGACCCCATAGATCCCTAAGACAATTGGAAGTCTCACAAAGTATGTGAAACTAGCCCAGTTTCCCATGTTTTTTTTCACTTTCTACTGTAGGTCATTAGCAGGATTCTATTTTAGGACAGAAATGTTTTTACTACCCCTCAAATCATACCAAAGTAGGTAGTTTTCTACTGAATTGATTCGGCATAGCAAAAAGCACTGCTGGCTTATTTGTTCTTCCAAGCAGTAGAGGGCCTTTCTCTTAGCCTGATATGTTTTTTTATCCCTGTATACCTTGTACTGTGATCTTGAGGGTGGTGATGGTGATGATGGTTTTTATTTTCTATTTGTCTTTGGTTAACATTGATTGAGTTTTGCCTTAAGGATTTCAGGTTAAAAGTTAAGACAGTAGAGGAACTAACTTTCTGAGAGTTTCCATTCATAAATAAATAAAGCAAAAATTTAGGTAATGATCATGGTGCTGTCAGAATACCTTGACATACAGTCTTTCATCTAATCCACCCAGGGCAAGAGGTTTTTATTCTTATTTTACAAGTGAGAATACTAAGCCTCTGGTGATTACCCACACTCACGTAGCTAATGAACGGTGAAACTGAGACCCCAATCCAACACTTTGGACTCCAAATCTACTTGGAATTTTGCCCAGCACAAGACAGGGCAAAGGGTAATCAGCAAAATCCAGCAGGTGAAAATTAAATTTCCTTTATGAGGAAATTAAAGAACTAAAATCAAATAGATCAAATTAAACCAATTTTGTGTCAAGCTCCCAGAATTAAAACTGAATTCTTTTCACTCTCTATATAGGGCCACCGTATTGACCTTGGAAAACTATAAAGTTGGATTATTTTCATCATTTAGCAAGGAGGAAAAAGAAGCTGAAAACAATTAGGAAGGCCAAGCAAGTAGAAGGATGTTTTGACTCCAGTTGGTATAGAAATAGATTCAGAAAAAAATCAGAAGATGTGAGCCATTCCTTATGAGGCTCCAGTACTCATTTGTCGGGCTTAAATTTGATATTGTATCATAAGTGTGTATTACATAAGATTCTGAAAGCTCAGTGTTTCTAAGTGGTTGTTCCTTCTAGAATATCGTTCTGGCTGCAGAGGTGTACAGTCCTAAAAGCAGAAGGATACTTTATCAAGAAAGCAGAAACTGATTCAACATATTGAGTTTCTAAATTTTACAGAGTTTTCAACACCATTCTTTTTTAATTATGAGACATTGAGATAAATTTGAATCTTAAACTTATTTCACTGGTGTCAGCTGTTGATCCTTTTATGAGCAAACAATCTGATATTCTCACTCAATAGGGAGGCACTCTGACAGGGATCTTGTCCCAAGAAAACTTACTCTTTTTTTTTTTGACTCATTAGAGATCTCAATACATCTCCTAAGAGCATTACTTATTTTCCAGGGTCACACAGACCTTAAATATTCAATTACCCAGAAAAAAAATCAGTGACTGGCATTAAAAACAACTGAATCTACAGATGGCTTAAATGAACATTCTGGGAATCACTAGAGCCACTCAGTATTCTCCAGGGAGCATTAATAATGTAATTCCTAACTGCTGTAACTTAATTCATTACATACTACTGAGCACCAGGTATATGCAAAGTACTACACTCAGTGTAATAGAGAGAAAACAGTGGTTGTCGTTCACAAGGAGTTCACTGTGTAACAAGAGACAGTAGATATGCTTATAAGAGACTATAAAACAAGTACCATAAGAAATGCCACAGGACTCCGATAGTCAATTTCTGCTCCTATTTGCTAACCTCAGATTACTTCCAGCAAAGCTGATGTTCATTTCTGCTATACTAAGAGCATCAAGAACCTTCTGACCGGGTCAGATTCTACCTCAGAGTCAAGGTTTTGTTCTTTGAATCTGTTTTCGCTCCTGCTTTGGTCTTCCTTCTTGTCCCTGACCCTTTCCCAGCTCTTCCTCTATCTCTACCTGCTAAGACTTTAGGCTATTGGTCCTGTATTGCTCTATACTGAGGGTTCTGTGCTCTCTTGATTTCTGTTCCTCTGCCCAGGTTTATTCCACTGCCAGGTTGTGACAACATGTCTGTGACACTGTCAGACTGCTCATCTGAATTCTGCCTCTTGAACCTTGACCCTTAGATGATCTGGTCTACTCTTAGGACTATGTCTGCCTATGTCTTTTCAACCCACACCTAATTCCTGTTCCCTACCAAACTCTTTGACACTGTAGGTACATTGATAGGATCTTAGAGATACAGAATAAAATCACTGAGTAATACATCTAATCAAATTGTTTGAACAAAGATAATGAAAATTATTTCTGTCAGTTAAATGACTGACTTAGAAGAACCTTTTGAAAAGAGGATTCATGCTGTGAACTGACCCATGTAAAAGACCAAAATCACCAAATTAAATACCCTAACAAGAAAAATGTGTGTTATGTAGAAGCAGCTACTTTCTGAGAATTTTTTTTTTTTTTTTTTTTTTCGGTATGCGGGCCTCTCACTGTTGTGGCCTCTCCCATTGAGGAGCACAGGCTCCGGATGCGCAGGCTCGGCGGCCAAGGCTCACGGGCCCAGCCGCTCCGGATCCTCCCAGACCGGGGCACGAACCCATGTCCCCTGCATCAGCAGGTGGACTCTCAACCACTGCGCCACCAGGGAAGCCCTACTTTCTGAGCATTTTATCTCAAGGTCCCCAATATAGCATAAAATCATGTATCTAAGAGCTAGAAAGAACTTTAGAGGTTGTCTAGTTAAACCTTGTACTCGTTAAAAAAAAAAAAAACCTTCTGTAGATAACCCTCTTAGGAAGGTCTTCAACCTCATTTATCCAACCCACACTTACTGATCATCCACTATGGGCCAATCTCCTGCTACAGCAGAAGATATAAAAATGAAACAAAGATCTAGGCCTCAAGAAGCTTCCAACCAGGCCAGGGATAAACAAGAAACAAATAATTGTAATACTGTGTGATGACTATTATGATAGAAACAAGTTCAGGATTCTGTGGGAACTCACAGGAGTAAAGAATGGAACCTCACTGAGATCAGCATAATTAAAAGTATGAAGGGAGATTAGAACTGACTTTCCAGTACTGGAGACTCTTGGGATGAGCTGGAATCAGCCAAGTCCCAGGAGGTAAACAGGTATACAAGACTGAGATGAGAGCATACACAAGAGCAAGAAGGCATAAGGAAGGAAAAGCAGGAGTGGTAAGCAACAGCTAGATAATAAAAGGCCATGTTTATTCCAACAAGAAGATTGGATGGTACCTTGAAGACAGTGGGGAACCAATGAAGGACGATGAGTGGGAGAATACATGAAAAGATTTGCATTTTAGAAAAAAATGACTTTAGCAGTAATGTAAAGGATGGACTAAAGGAGTATGAGACTGAAGTGGTAGAAAAACTAAGCTAATGCATCTAACGTAGAAAAGTATGGCAGGACTGTGTGAGCTCAATCCCAGGGCCAAAACAAAATCCTGAAAAATAGATAGGAAAAGGAAGTAGTAGCGCCTGGGTAGTGTAGGAAAAAAACAGGATGAGTCATAACCTCTGATCAGAACCCAGTTAACTTCACACCTTCCCTTAAGTCCATACAAGTGCCCAGGAATACAGAAACTATATCATTCATGGTACCAAGGTATCGTTCTTCAAGTCTTTGGTACAGATGTGCCCAACATTGTATAAATATTTCCATCCCTCTCCAATTCCCTTATACATGCCTGCCAGACCATTGCTGGTCAATCTTACCTCCCATGCTTACAAGAGAATGTGAAATTTTATAGTGGCTGGGAATATCAATCTTGCATTGGGTCCCATGTTTCTACTTTTGTCATGGAACTGGAGTTTACTGAGTGAAGAGACAATTACAGTAATCCAGATTAGAAATGACAAGGGCCTAAACCAAAGCAGGTTAGGTGTGACAAAGATAGAGAACAGATTAGGGTGGCCTTTTAAAGAAAGAATTGGTAAGACCATGGATGACAGAGACGGGAGAAGAAGGCTGACTTTGTAAGTGTCTCTGTACTGGTTACCTGCCTAATACCTCCCCTGAATGGAGACAGTGGTAACAGGAAGGCTGTCTAGACATTGAATTACTGTGAAGAGAAAGAGAAAGTGCTTCCTCCTGAGGGTTGTAGATTCTCTGTTGGTTTTTGATTAGGTGTAACACTGATAATCTTTCACTGAAGATGGCTTAATTCAGGCTCATCTACACTTCAGAAAAGGAAACGTAGATATCTTCATACAGTTGTTTTTAGCCTTGTGATTCTGTCTTTGGGCTTTACACCCTATGTTAAAACATTCACATTATGTACTGACAGCATTTGATCCTGTAGAACTGGTTTACAGACATTCTAATTGTTGAATTTCTTGTTATATGCATGTATAATGCACTCATTATTACCCTTTGCTTTTTGTTGTATGCTGAATTCAAGGATTTCATATTAGGGGAGTAAATACATTTTAAAAAAATCTCCAACCAACTGATTTCCTTCCAGGCTTCAATATTATCTGGGCACAAGGTGAACCTAATGCTTTCTATCCAAAAATCTGTTACAAAGGAGCTATCCTGGATGGGCCTCTCTAGGCCTCTCCAGGCAGACTGTGATGGAAAATTCTGTGCTGGGTTTCAGAGGTCACACAAAGAAATGCATATGTGTCAACCCTGGAAAAGTATCATCTGCATTCCAGCAGCAAACTGTTTTGAAAATGTCATCCCTCAGAGAGTTCACGCCAGAGCCAATTAAAGTCATGGTAATAAAGAGTGGAAAGATGACACAAGTGGCCAGAAAAAAATCATAAAGCGATAGAACTGAAAGACTTATTAGACATGATCTAGTCTAACTCCTTCATTTTTGATTGTGGAAACTGAGACTAAAAGAGCTAAAAAGCAATGAGTTTGTGGCACTAACAAGACTCCAGATCTCCTGAATCCAGGTCCAGTTCTCTTCCTATCACACATTATCACTTCATGGGATCCCAAAGTTGTATGTAGCAATGCATTCTGGCTGAGATTCAGATATGCTAGCATGTGGAACTAGGCGCCCTCCTGTCCAGAGGTCATCTATGTGCACCAGGCTATTAAGGGTAACTGTCACGGAATGTTTGTGGACACTTAGATAAGAATCTAGCTGCATCCTTTTACTGGTATGGGCCTAGGACCCCCATGGGAAAGAACTTGAACTGTGTTCATAATTGAGGTCTAGACAAATACAGACATTTCTGATAGATTGGGGAGGTCCCAAGGGAAGCTATGCTCCAAACAGCAACAAGCAGGCCACTGAAGGAAAAGTTACCATAAGTAGGGAGGAGTCTCAGGAGGGAGAGACTTAGTATCAGGGCCTGAGTGTAGAAAAGGGAACTGTTATTCTGGGTACAATATGAGGCTATTCTTAAAACACTCTCCATCTAACCCTAACCAGCCCCCTGGGATGTCTATATATCCAAGGCAGAAGAGAAGTGCATGAAAACAAATATACAAAAGAAATCAATCTCTCAAAGGCGTCTGCGTTTCTGACAAGAAAATGACCTCCACAGAGGGCTGGATGATGAAAATAAAAGCTTTTACCACTAGGGAAAGACCCCCATAAAGGAGAAAGACACAAGAAGGGGAACAGGTTTCCTCACAAGCGAAAGATTCAGAGAACAAATATGGGCAAAGATGGAGATAAGCTTCAATCAGACAGCAGTGAAAAGAACAGACATATCGAGGGAAGTAGAGGTTGAGAACAGGTTATCAACAGGGTCTAGCATAGCTAGCATGGCAGAGCCAAGCCAGTAGCATCAAGGTGACTAGTGGCACAGCCATAGGCAGTGATGAGACATGCCCAAAAGTACAGGGGCTAAGAGAGGTGCAGCAGCAGGACCCTGTGAATATCCGCAGCAAGGTTGACCTGTGCAGGCAGCAATATATTTTAACCAAGTCATAGCCTAGATCAGGGAAGCATAGTAACTGGAATAGATGAACTACTGAATTGTAGGCTCTTTTCTCACTGCCATATTCCGTACACTTAGCACTTGCTTGATACCTAAATTAAGACAGCAAGTATTCACGTTGCAGTTTGGGTTCTCTAGGATGAAGAAGACTTCTGAGACAGCAAGTCATATGCAGGACCTTTGCTGTGGAGTCCTCTTGGGACTGTACCTATGGGAACAGATGGAAGCAACACTGAACAGATAGAAAAATTGGTTTGTGGTGGGTCACAACAAAATCCTCAGCTGATCCTGGGACTTCCCTAGTGGTCCAGTGGTTAAGACTCCATGCTCCCAATGCAGGGGGCATGGCTTCAATCCCTGGTCAGGGAACTAAGATCCCACATGCCAGCATAGTGTGACATAAATAAATAAATAAATAAATAAATAAATAAATAAATAAATAAGCTTTAAAAAAAAATCCTCAGTTGATCCCATGGGGAGATTTGGAACTGGGATGGCTCTACAGAATGATCTCAAATTGGGGCAAATCGTGGGCCTTTATACCTCTGTATCAACCATGTGGGTTGCCTCCAGGAAGGAAGCATCACCTTGGGTGAGGAGACATTCATCAGAGGACAGTCTCTGGTGAGGGACTCCACTACAAGCCATAAGTTTCCAACTCTCAACAACTTGAGGAATGAGTGTTTCAGTCCTCAAGGAAGGACCTGGGCAGCATACCACACATGCACCACAATTTGTTTACATAAATGAAGGGCACAGCCTAAATTACATGAGAGACCACACCATCTTTCTGAGGATTCCTAAAGCCATAGGAAATATGAGATCCAACCATTTGATAGATGGGTATTATTGATCACCAGATCTAAGGACAAATTGTTCAAATAATATCAACCAGATTCTGTAAATGAATGGGGACTTAAAGCATCCAGGCTCCATTAAGACTCTGAAAGGTTAACAGAGTCATTTAGTCCAACCTTCTACCTCTAGAGACTAGATGTCTGAGTACCAAGAGAGCCCAACTGCTAGTTTCCTTACATCACTCAATGAAAAACAAATACGTATGGATTCATGGGCCTACTACTCAGAACATGGGCCTGCTCTCCACCTCAGAACTCTGTCTGATAATGGAACTTTTAACCAAACAGAGATCCAAATATCAGCTTCTTAATGGCCTGGAAAGCATTCAGTGATCCTCAAAGCAGGTGTTCTAATAACTGTGCTGGAGAATACAGTTTATACCAGATGCTAAATGGGGCCCCTATTTTCCATCTTCAATATATACCTTGGCGCCTACACATTTGTGCCATGGGGTCCCACAGAGCAGACCCTGGAGACCCACACCCATCTGGATAAAGAGCCTGCATGTCTGACTCATACAGTCATCACCAGCCTCTTTAAAAAAGCTTTATATGATGACCTGCCCATAGCAAAGCATGGCCTCAAAAATACCCCAGACTCTAACAAAACAGACCAGTCTCTCCCATGAGGAGAAGTGAGCAAGTTGAGAGAAAGGGGATAGAAGCATTTGTAGAAATGTCCCTCTTTGTGCTAACATGGGTCGTAGAATGGGAGGCATGAACATTCTTCCCCAAATCCCAGGACAGTTTCTTGTCAAGGCTCTTTTTGATCATCTCCAGGATAAGAAGCGCGCTGTTCAATAGGAAACCTATTCTGTTACTGAAACCCCTATTGTTAGAAAGTTCTTCACTGTTCTGAGTTGAAAACTGATCCCATTTAATTTCTACTCCTCACTTGTGCTAATTCTGCCCTCTACAACAACCAGAACTATCTGTGTTCCCTATACTATTGATACATGGCAGACAATCAAACAGACTCTGATTCTCCTTCCCATATGCTTCCTAAGCACATTAGACAAAACTCCACAACAATGTTTATCCAATTATGTTGCTAATATGTGTGATCCTAAAAAATGTAGCTTTCCAGACCTCACTCCTTAGGCTGATTCAGTAGATCTGATGTGAAGCCTAGTATGCTACACTGTTTGACAGATACCCAGGTTGTCCAATGATCCTGCTTTTAGAAACACAGCGTTAGACTATGCGGTTCTTAAGGGCAGAGATCTTATCATATTTACCTCTGTATCCCTGGCACTTAGTATAGGGTTCTGAATAAAACTTTATTGAATGAATGATAAATTGAACATTAAAAAAATGAACAATTTTAAAGATAGCTATCATTAACAAATTATCTGTAAGTCTTTTCCTTTTCAGAATAAATATATCTAGTTTTCTTCACAACAGATTCTTCATAATCCTGTCACTCTCCTCTAAAGCGCTACAGTTGTCAATATTTTTGTTAGAATGTGGTGCTACTGTTGGTGGGAATGTAAATTGATACAGCCACTATAGAGAACAGGATGGAGGTTTCTTAAAAAACTAAAAATAGAACTACCATATGACCCAGCAATCCCACTACTGGGCATATACCCTGAGAAAACCATAATTCAAAAAGACAGATGCACCCCAATGTTCACTGCAGCACTATTTACAATAGCCAGGACATGGAAGCAACCTAAGTGTCCATCGACAGATGAATCGATAAAGAAGATGTGGCACATACATACAATGGAATATTACTCAGCCATAAAAAGAAACGAAATTGAGTTATTTGTAGTGAGGTGGATGGACCTAGAGTGTGTCATACAGAGTGAAGTAAGTCAGAAAGAGAAAAACAAGTACCGTATGCTAACACATATATATAGAATCTTAAAAAAAAAAATGGTTCTGAAGAACCTAGGAGCAGGACAGGAATAAAGATGCGGACGCAGAGAATGGACTTGAGGACACGGGGAGGGGGAAGGGTAAACTGGGACAAAGTGAGAGAGTGGCATGGACATATATACACTACCAAATGTAAAATAGATAGCTAGTGGGAAGCAGCTGAATAGCACAGGGAGATCAGCTCGGTGCTTTGTGACCACCTAGAGGGGTGGGATAGGGAGGGTGGGAGGGAGGTTCAAAAGGGAGGGGATATGGAGATATATGTATACGTATAGCTGATTCACTTTGTGATACAGCAGAAACTACCACACCATTGTAAAGCAATTATACTCCAATAAAGATGTTAAATAAAATAAAATGTGGTGCTGAAGTTCAGTTCGTCTTCCACACGTGGTCTGTGCAGGGAATAACCCCCTCCCTTGATCAGAACACAAGAATGCTTCTAAGAGAGCGTGAGATTGCAGTACATTCTTTTGGCAGCCAAATGACACTGTTGGCCTACATTGCACTTACATTCAGCTAAATCTACAAACCACCCCATCTTGAATAGAAGCAGTTGATTTTTTTTAATTAATCGTAGTATTTTTCTCCTACTTCTACTAAAGTTCATCTTATTACTTTCAGCTCATTGTTCCAGTCTGTCAAAAGCCTTTTGAATCTTGATTCTATCATCCAGTGTATTAGCTATGCCTCCCAGCTTTGTCATCTGAAAATTTAGTAAGAGGTTTTCTGTGCCTTCATCTCCAATTCAATTATTAAAATATTAAAAATGACAGTGACAGAGCCAGAAACCTGAAGTATACCATTATAGATTTCTCTTCAAATGACACAAATCTCTTAAACATTTTTGGAGTGTGGCTATTGCACCAACTATAAACCCACCTAACTATGCTTCATTCAGTCCTTACTTCTTCTTGTCTACAAAGATATCATGAGAAGAACCTGATGTTCTACAAAGAACTCAGACTAGGAAACTTGAGTTTATTCCAAGCTCTATCTGCCATAAACTTACTGTGTGACATTAGGCAATATAGTCATTCTTTCTGGTCTTCCTTTTTCACTTACAAATGAGTAATTTGAACTAAGTGATCTCTGAGATCCCTACCAGCTCTCCAATTCCACAATTCCTGGTATCTTGGTGAAATATGATACTCTCAACACAAGTAAACCCTCAGAAAGTAAAAGAAGTTGCTTTGGTATGACTTGCTGCTAGTGCATTTCTACTGGTTCCCAGTGAAAATAGCATACTTTTCTAAGTTCCTAAAGCTATTTGTTTGCAGTCCTATCTCCTCTCAATGGCAAAAGGAAGCCAAGAGACTCTGATATTGGGCTGAGGTTCAAGAATTCCGGGGGCTGGCATGGGGTTAGGGCACCACTTACCTGCCAAGTCTTGAACATGGGCATGGACAGAACCAGCGTAGAAAATTGTGTGAGTCAACTTCAAAGTCTCCCATTTGTAATTTCTGATGTTTATCTTTTCCATTATAAAAGTTAAAATGTTTGCCTCCCTGAAGTGATTGGCAGTATTCTGCTTTGACTTTCTTTTTTTTTCTCAAAGATCATTAGTAGCAGCTATATGCATACTTTTCCAGGTTCATGATTTACTTCCTCTTGGTCTAAAGATTTGAGTATATTTAAAGCAGTCAGATGCCCTTTTGCTTTCACTCATTCATCTCAGTCTTTAATTCTTTATTCTATCTTTCAATTTGTTAATTGTTTTCTTTAAAAGAGAAGGAGGAAAATAAGAGTTAGGCAGGTCTGTATTATCCTCAACAAATGTTAACATTACCTCACCTACTTTTAAATAATGGAACAATCTTTTAATATATTTCTTGCTCCCAAATTCCATTTTTTTCAATCTTCATTTTACCCTTTTTTTTTTAGTCCTTTGGGATATGATGATCTTTCGTTTGGTGACTTGAAAATGTGCATGAGAAAAAGACTGGACCTTTGTAGACTCCAAGCCGAAAAGCAGAGCCATTAGGCAGAAAGGAGGACACTAAGTTAGAGCATTAAGACCAAGCAGCTGTTTGAGAAGGACATTTCCGAGTGCTCAGAGAAGCACCCAGGAGACTAAACCACACAGAGGCTCTGAGCCTCAGATGGCAGACCAATAAAGAAATGTGGCTACCAGGAATTAAATCCACTTGTTCTCACAGAATAATAGGCATTTTAAAAGCAATTTAGTCCTTTCTTCTGAAAAACAACCAGATTCATGTTTCATTTCACCTTTGCTCTGAGACTTTTTTTAATTTATAAGGACAAATAAAATCAAATTATGTGTTGTTTATTTAACAAAGTTGTCAACATAAAATAAAAACCACAGGATGGTACAATCTAGTGTTATATCCCTGACTCTGTATTACTCATATCTAAAGAAGGTCTACACAGAGTCTAGTCTACTTTCAACAAGCTCCATTAATAATCTATTGTAACTGTGCACAAAACAGCATAATTTCCAAGAGAAGTTAATTTTCTAAAGAGTTAGTCTAACCCCTTTTAAAGTTATTTTAGTAATGAACTGTCACAAAGATGTTAACTATGTATAGCATAAAATTTGGATTTGGTAACCAAAAGATTAGCTAGCAAGGAAACTATAAGAAGACACCAAAACTTAGAAAGATTTTCATTGTTTTTTTCTTACTATCTTCTTCCTCTTGAAGCAGCATAATTGCAGTCATCTAAGGGAAATTCTAGGTGGTATATTTTCCGATTCTGATCCCGGATGCCAGAGATTAGAGAGTTTCAGCCTGATACCAGATTTTTTTACTTATAAAGTGACTCTAAATTATTTTTATGGACCACATAGTTGTACAGAAAGTGGAGAGCTATACTATTTTATTCAAAGACCTCTAGATTTCAAATCTTTCCCTCAACTCAAGAGGAACAGTATAGTTAGTTTATACTGGTTTTTCTTACACTGATACCAAGGTGGGATAGAGGACTTTGTTAATTAATTAATCAAAACACATATGTTATACAAGAAACCTATAAAAGCAATTATACAAATAAAGGCCCAAGTTCATCACCTTTAGTAATAACCATAAAAAAACTGGACTTCAAATAACTGATGTTCTTACAGAGTAGAAGAATTACTGTCTGACAAGAGGGATTTCCTTCTTCCAGACAACTATTTTAGACAACTGTGTTCAGTTTTCGTGACCCCAAAAAAGATGTGTCACTAACCTAGGAATAGAGGGGAACTTCCTCAACTTGATAAAGAATACCTGCAAAAAACTTACAGCTAACATCATACTTAATGGTGAGAAACTTGAAGTTTTCCCACTAAGGTCAGGAACAAAGCAAGGATGTCCCCTTTCACCAGTGCCTTTCAACATCATACTGGAGCCCTGGCTAATGCAATAAGATGAAGAAAAAAAATAAAAGGAACACATAAGGGAAGAAGAAAGAAAACTATCTTTGTTCACAGATGATATAAACATCTATGTAAAATATCCAAAAGAATCAGCAAAAAAAAAAAAACCCTCCTGGAACTAATAAATTATTATAACCAGATTGCACTAAATGACGAGGAGGATGTAGAGCAACAACAAGAACTCTCATACATTGCTGGGAGGAATGCTAAGTGGTACAGCCACTTTGGAAGACAGCTTGGTCATTTGGTTGTTTTTTTATAAAACTGAAAATCTCTTATCATACAATCCAGCAATCACACTCCTTGATATTTATCCAAAAGAATTGAAAACTCATGTCCACAAAAAAAAAAAAAAAAAAAACCTGTACACAGATGTTTATAGCACTTTATTCATAACTGCCAAAACTTGGAAGCAATCAAGATGTCCTTTGGTAGGTGAATGGATAAATAAACTGTGGTACATCCACACAAGACGTTATTTAGTACTAAAAAAGAAATGGACTATCAAGCCATGAAAAGACATGGAAGAAATAGAAATGTATATTACTGAGAGAAGTCAATCTGAAAAGGCTACATACTATAGGACTCTAACTTTATGACATTCTGGAAAAGGTGCAACTATGGAGACCATAAAGAGATCAGTGGTTGCCAGGCATTAAGGGGAAGAAAGGGATGAATAAGTGGAGCACAAAGGATTTTTAAGGCAATGAAACTATTCTGTATCACTGTAATGGTGGCTACATCATTATAAATTAGTCCAAATCCATATAATGTATAACACCAAGGATGAACTCTAATGTAAACCATGGACTTTAGGTGATAAAGATGTGTCAACATAGGTTCATCAGTTGTAACAAATGTGTCACTCTGGTGGGGGATGTTGATAAAAGGGGAGGCTATGTGTATGTGGGGACAGGGTGTATATGGGAAATGTCTGTATCTGTTCAATTTCTCTGTGAACTCAAAACTACCCTAAAAAATAAAGTCTATTTTAAAACTAAGTAAATAAATAAAATTATATATATATATATATATATATGTTTTTTAATTTCCACATTCTAAACTATGGAACTTGTGAATGTAAATTTGTTTGGGAAAAGGATCTTTGCAAATATAATTAAGTTAATGATCTCAAGCAGAGATCATCCTAGATTATCCAGATGGGCCCTAAATCCAATGACAGGCATCTTTATAAGAGACAGAAGAGGAGAAGACACAGACACAGAGGAAAAGGCCGAGAGAGAGGCAGAGATTGGAGTTATGCAGCCACAAGACAAGGAACGTCTGGAGTCATCAGAAACTGGAAGAGGCAAGGAATGATTCTTCCCTAGAGCTTCAGAAGGGGCACAACCCTCCCAACATCTGGATTTCAGACATCTAGCCTGCATAAATATAAGGGAATAAATTTCTGTTTTTTTAAACCACTAAGTTTGTGATAATTTTTTGCAGTAGCCACATGACGATAATATACCAATCTAGCAGAATAATTTGGATTCGGCACGTTTCAAAGACTCAAGTCTTCCTTTCCTTTCTACCCAGGACAATCCCCTCTCTCCATCATCAAAGCCAGCAGTCAAGTCTTTCTTATATCACATCGCTCTAAAACTTTGCCTCCAGCAACATTTTCTTCTCTGGCTCTTCTACCTCCTTCTTTCACTTATAAGTACCTTTATGATTACACTGGGCCCACCCAGATAATAAAGTATAACCAACCTCCCTATCTCAGGATCCTTAACTTCTTTACATCTGTAAAGCACCTTTTAGCAAGTAAGGTAACAGATTCACAGGTTCCAGGGATTAGGATGGAGATACCTTGAGGGGAGGTGAATATTATTCTGCCTAATGCACGTAGCTAAAAATGTGCCCATGGATAAATTCACCACAAAACTAGATGACAGGAATTACCACAAGCCGCAAAATAAAAAATGAGAGAGAGAGAGAGAGAGAGAATCAGCAACAACTACAAGGCCTGCATGGCATCAGTATCTACACAGAGGAAAATAGCAGGGTGTCTTGAGCTCCTGAGGGTATGAGAACTCCAAAATCCCCAATAGACACTCACTGGAAAGGGCAATGGGCCAATTTAAGGTCAGTAGCTGAACTGGGAGAGGTTCAATGCTCAGGGTGAGTACAGGAGTACACAGTAAAGTATGAAGAACGTAGATCAGTCTAAGCTATGTGAAATCTTGAAATTAACAAACTAAATACTTATCCAGGACAAATCCCAATAGTAAGGAGAAATTCCTAAGTCTATTCAAATACAGCATGACAGAGAAACAGTAGCAAAAGGGGAATGGGGGTAGGGGAAAACAATCTCAGAAAGTATAAGTCTATTTATCAATCACTTTGTGAAAACAACAGAAGATGAAGCTCTTTAATCATGAAATTTGAAAAGTTATCTTGGCCCATTCCACTATCTTCAGGAAACACAGAAAATTTCATTTTGCTTAAAATGAGACCCAAACAAGGATCATGATCAAAACCCATTTTTAAAAAGAAATAAAGAGGAGAATAACATCCTTTTAGACAACAAAAGCACTCCAAAAGGTTATGTGTACAAAACAGATAAAAACTGTAACCTAATATTTCAAAATGAGCTAAAAATCAATTAAGAAAATGAAGGAAGTGTTGAAAGAACACATACATCATAACTAGAATCCTTAGAAAAGAGAATACAGAACTCTGAAAAGAATATAAATAAAATAATATATAATCTCAGTAATTATGACTAAATTAGAAGGGACAAATGAATAGATAAATAAAATAGATAATGCATTAAGATAAACATAAAATTTAAAGAATGAAATTTTTAAACTAAAATATGAAGAGTTTAGAATCTCCAATACCAGCCTAGATGGAATAAGAGGCCAAATTTACCACCTCATATGAACAAGTAAAAAAAAAAAGGCAAAATATATAAAACAATGGTTATCAAGACGTCAGACATCTAGCAGTGAAGGGCACCAATCTCTGAAAAAGAGGGAACAAATAGTAGCCCTACTATTGTCCCAGTGTACTGCCCAAAGACAGTATCCAGGCCACAGGGCATGTGGGGAACACTCAAGAATATCTCAGAGTCCTCATGGAGTTGGGTAGAGGTGGAAATCTAGGGAGGTCAAGGCAGCCGGAGTTCACAGGGCAGAATACTAGACAGGAGAGGGGGGAGAGAGGGAGAGAGATAGAGAGAGAGAGATCTGTAAAGGGTCCTCCTTGAGTTTTCATATGAATACTAATCAATCCATTCATATAAGAAAACTACGCAGGCAGGGAAAGAGACACCTAAAAGCATTAGACGAAACAGTTCTTGGGGCTCTTGGAGTTTCTCTTCCCACCTGTCAGAGTGCAGAATTTAACACAGGGCATTGTGTAGAGTACTCAAAAGAGTTTTGCCACAGTATCAGGGAAAAACTAACCCTATGTTAAATGCTGCTCTGTCCCACTAAAAACAAAAGCAAATAAAAAAAAAACTTAAAATTAGGCATAAACGATGAAACTGTTTCCAAGAAGTTAAATGGTGTCACTGAACAAGAGGCAATAGTATTTATAATAGTTCAAAAATATCCAGTACCCAACAAGGTAAAATTTACAATGCCTGCCATCCAATCAAAATTACCAACCATCAAAAGAAAGAAGAAGGTCTGACCCATAGTGAGAGAAAAATTCAAGCAAATTGACCCAGCAATGACACAAATAGAATTAGTAAATAAAGATATTAAGAGCATTATTATCCAGTGGTGTACTGAAGTCAGGTCATACTGGCTCAGGAGACCCCATTTTTCAATTATTCTCAATTACTGGGAATTATCATTGTTTAAAATTATATAGACATAACAGTTAAATAATTTATATTTAAAGCAAAGGTAACAAATACAAAAACTCATCACTTGCTAATTATTTTGCTACATTTTAGTATGATCTATGCTTCTGAGGTTAAGGTTATTGTATTTGTATGTTATGAACAGATACTATCAAATAGTGTGCTCCTATTGTGCATCTGTTCTCAACTCTACATTCAGTGATGACACGTTGGTAGCTTGAAATTAGCCAGAGTGGGATAATATAAAGCATAGAAATTTTCAGATGTGACAAATCAAGGCTGTGTTATTTTTTTTGGCCAAAAAGCCAAATATTTTCCAGCACAACATAAATTATAACTGTATTCCCTATGTTCAAGAAGCTAGAAGAAATATGGAACATATTAAGTAGAGACACAGAAGATGTAAAGAGAGATAGATAGATAGATAGATAGATAGATAGACAGATAGATAGAATACTGGATAAATATAAGAGTAGGTTAGACTTTGGAGAAGAAAAGATTAGTGATCTGGAAAACAAAGCAATAGAAACAATCCAAAATAGAATGCATAGAGAAAAATATTTTTTTAATTAATAAATAAATAAATACATCATCAGTGAGCTCTAGGACAATTTCAAGTGACCTATATGTGTATGGAATATATGTGTAATTCAAGTCCCAAAGTGGCATAAAGGGAAGAAATAATTTTTTTAATAGTGGCCAAAAGATTGTCCACATTTGATATAAACTGAAACTCACAGGTCAGAGAACCTCAAAGAACCCCCAAGAACATAAAACATTAAGAAAACTACAGCAAGGGACATCATGATCAATTGCTTAAACTAGTGATAAAGATGAAATATTAAAAGCGGTCAAAGAAAATTGGCACATTATATACAGAGGAAGAGGGTCTTTTCAGAAACAATGCAAGTCATAACAATGGAGCAATATAACTGAGAGAAGAAACCTTTCAACCTAGAATTCTATAATGGGTAAAAATATCTTTTGAAAGAAGAGTTGAGAGACTTTGGGAGTGACATCAGTAAAATGGTGGCATAGGAATTTCTAGCTCTCCTTCCCAAAAGAAAATATCAGTTTGAACAACTATCCACATGTGAAAATACCTTCACAAGAGCTAAGGATTCCAGGATTACAGCACCTGGATGAAGCACAGAAATAAGAAAAGATGCATTGAGGAGAGTAGGAAAGATAGATTCACATTACCCCCATCATCCCTTTCCCAGGCAGACCAGTGCAGCAGAGAGGCACCATCCCCATGGGAGAAAGAGAGTGAGGTAAACACCCAACTTCACGATGGATGCCAGAGCCAGCCTGTCCCAGCACCAGGCCCACTCCTGCAGCCCTAGATGACTCCCATGAACACCAGTCCCCAGCCCACTCCAGTGCCAGGCTGGCCCCTGACTCCAGAAAGGGTCCCACAGACCCTGATCCCCAACCCATCATAGCAGGCCAGCCCTGCAGCCTCAGCCTCCAGGCCAAACCCCAGGTTACAGGCTGACTCCAATGACCCTAAGCTCCAGGCTTAACCTAATGCCTGGCCAGCCCCCAATGCACCAGCTTTCAGGTCAACTCCAGTGAAATCAGGTTCCTAGCCTGTGCTAGTACCAGACCAACTGTCACAGACCAAGACCCTGGGGCCCAACCAAGTCGTCCCTGGCACCTGATTGACCCCTGTGAACCCAGGATCCAGCTGCACTCACAAAGACCCAGGTCCCAGACCCATTCCCTCAGACTCAAGCACCAGGCCCACTTTAGGGAACCCAGGTTTCAGGCTTGCCCCTGAGGACCTAGGCACCAGGCTGGTCCCCATGGACCCAAGCACCAGGCTGGCTCACCTGCTGACCCAAGGACTGGACCTGCCCACCCATGGACTCCAGCCACCCACAGACACCACCAGACAGCCTACCCAGAATCTCTGGAGGGGCTGACTGGTGAAGGACGTTGCCTGCCAAAGCTAGTCTGTAAAGCCTGTAAGAGGTACCTGCTTCTTCAAATGCACAGACACAAATGCAAGATGATAAGGATCATGAAAAATCCAGGAAACATGACACCACCAAAGGAAACTAATGAAACTCCAATGACTGACTCTAAAGAAATGGAGATCTATGTAAGTTTCTTATAGTATACTTTAAATGTTTAGTCACTTGAAGGTAAACAGTTGTAATTTAAAGATGTGTACTACAAACTCTAAATCAATCTCCAAAATAAAAAGAAAGAAAAGAAAACAAAGAATTATGGGTAAGAAATCAACAAAAAGATTAAATAGAATTATAAAAAATAATCAGTCCAAAAGATGGCAGGAAAAGGGAACAAAAACCAGATTGTATAAATCATATTCTGAGCTATTAAACTAGTCTCAATAAATTTAAAAGTACTCAAAGTATCTTCTCAAACAACAGTGGAGCTATATTAAAAATAAAACACAGAAACTATATAACAGAAACTATCTAAATAACCTATGGGTAAAAGAAGAAATCAAAAGGGAAGTTAAGAAGTATTTTAATTGTATGACAATGAAAAAACACCTCAAAATTTGTGAGTTGCAGCCAAATAGGGATTAGAGGGAAATTTATAGTAATAAATGCCTTTACTAGAAAGTAATAAAGGTTTCAATTAAATTACAGCTCCCACCTTAAGGAACTGAAAAAAAAGAGGAATAAATTAAACCCATTGTACACAAAGAAAGATAAATAATAGAGATTAGAGTGAAAACCAGTGAAATAGATAGTAGAAAAACAACACAGAAGATCAATTAAATGAAAAGTAGTTTCTTAGAGAAAACAAATAAAATTGATAAACTTCTAGCCAAACTGATTTAAAAGAGAAAGAGAGAGAAGGAAAAAATTGTTAATATCAGGAATGAGAGAAGTAACATTACTCCAAAATTGATAGACATTAAAAGAATAATAAGGAAATATTACAAACTACTTTATGCCAATAAGTTTAACAAGTTAGATGAAATGGGCTAATTTTGTGAAAGACATAAACTCGAAGTTCACTAAAGAAGATGCAGACAGGGCTTCCCTGGTGGCACAGTGGTTTAGAATCTGCCTGCCAATGCAGGGTACACGCATTCTATCCCTGGTCCAGGAAGATCCCACATGCCTCCGAGCAACCTAAGCCCATGTACCACAACTACCTAGCCTGCTCTCTAGAGCCCACGAACCACAACTACTGAGCCCGTGAGCCACAACTACTGAAGCCTGAGCTCCTAGAGCCTGTGATCTGCAACAAGAGAAGCCACTGCCATGAGAAGCCCGTGCCCCGCAATGAAGAGTAGCCCCCCCTCGTCACAACCAGAGAAAGCCTGCACACAGCAACAAAGATCCAACACAGCCAAAAATAAATAAATAAAATTTTTAAAAAAGATTTGGAACAAGAAAATAATGTACATTCTCACTTGTATTCAACATTGTACTGAAAGTTCTGGCCACTACAATTAGACAAGAAAAAAAATATCTATATTGGAAAGGAAAATGTGAAATGCACTTGTTCACAATTACAATAAAGTGCAAACATTTCTAAATACCAAATATATATGTATACTATAAGAAAAAGAGATTAAAAATAAAAGACCACATAGTGAAATATTATTTATATAAAAGATTTGTATAGCAAACATAAAATGAAAAGATAAGTCATAATTTTAAAAAAATAATTACCTATAAGTAAAGAATATTATGGAGTGGGCAGAGAAATTCAGGACTTCCCTGAGTATATTTTGTTTTATAAATTTAACTTTGGACACATGTACAAATTTTACATGACTGTAAAAAATTAAATTTAAAAATTCATTCCAAAAAAAAGTTAAAATAAAATGAAACTAAAGAACCTAAATGTGTATCCAACTGGTTACATAACCGCATAGAGAGAAAAACCAAAGGAACTTTAAAAATAGACTCCAAATCATATTGTTGGTGAAAGGGCTGGTATTATTATTCTGAGACTGTTGTGTGTGTGTATTGTGGGATAAAGCAAATGGGTAACTGTATGATATTCTATCATTCCTGTTGCAAACCAAGCGTTCTCAGAATACTTAGAGAGAGTATTGGACTTCCTACAGCCACATAACTCAGGGTCTCCAATTATTGCCATTCAATATCAAAGAAATCCAAAGTTTGCAGAGTCTAGAAAATTTAGGAATGTTAAGTTACATTTGGCTTCTAGGTAAATGTGAGTTTACTATCTCTGGAAGTTTTCTAAAAGTAGACTAATAGTAGAAATAAAGAGATAATGACATAAGATGTTCATTGGCATGTTAAGCTCCATTTCTCTTGGCTGTATAAAGCTGTTTAATAATGAGACTTGATTGAGTTAAACATAACATGGTAAAAGGAAAGAGTCAAGAACCCTGGTGTCAAGCCCTGGATCAGTTAAGGCTGACTCTGAACTGAGGGTTGTGAACTGGACAATCTCTATGGTCTCTTGACATTTTCAAACTCTGTCATGGTCCCAGTAAGCATATGAAATGCCATCAGCAGCCTACTGTTTCAGTCCTGTAGTTTCATTAGTAAATAAGCTGACTCATCAGCAAATGTCCAATCTCACTTGAAAGGTGTATAGTATACATGTAGATATATTTTTAAAACATTAATGATATCCCAAGCTTCAACAACCAGACCACAACAGAACATTGGCACCAACATGTTTATCTGGAAGAAAAAGTAACAGAGAATATATCATTAGAGAGGATAACTACAATAAAAATCTCAGGATTGGAAAGCCTGAACAATACCAATTTACCACAAGAGTCCACAAATTGAAGGCCACATTTGCCAGACATGGAATTCCTAAAAGGATTATCTCTAACAATGAGCCACAGTCGTCCTCAAAGGAATTTCCACATTTTGCCAAAACATGACATTTTGAACACTTCACAGTCAGTCCACATTACCACAGAGCCAAGCCCTTTGCAAGGGGTTAGTGGTGAAAAGCTGAAAGAATGAAACTCTAAAACACATTGGACCATGCTAAGACTAATGATGAAGGCCCCTGCCTCAGACTATTTGGAGCAAGGAATGTATTGTGGGCAACTTTCAATTCCCCTTTCCCAGTTATTATAGTCTTAGCATCTCCCCTCAACACTATTATCTATGCGTGGAATGCAAGGGCCTATGGAAGTGAATCTGCTCCTCACACAAATATTGTAAAACTGAATAAAAACAGATATGATAAACAACTCACACCACAAGCCCTGGTCTAACCCCTCAGTCTGTGAAATCCTATCCCTTAGAAATTATGGTTGACACCAAACACTGAAATAGGAGATATTCTTGCTGGTGATGGTTTGTGTTTAAGATTACCCCAGAGTCCCACAGGGAACATTCTAGAAAAGATTGACATTTTGTTTAATTAGTGCAAGTGTGGTTTGAAAATCTAATATGGGTCTAGACCTGTGCTGATGAAGTACAATCCCGCCTTAGTCAAGGCTTTTTCAGTGGCAAGTAACAGAAGTCACTCAAGCTATCTTAAGGGAAAAAAATGAGAATTTATTGCATAGATCATAGAGGTATATTATGGAAGCCAAGAGCAAGTCATGCAGTTTGTCCTCATTTTGAAGACTATAGTTAGGAACTGGAAAGGTATTAGAGTCAAGGCAGAATGTGATCCTTATCTCTACATTTCTTGTACATTTTGTTTCTTCTCTCTCCCTGCTTATAGCAAAAGATGGTTGCCTGTGATAGGTGGCCTCCAAAATGACCTCAATGATCTCCACATCTTCATATTAACACCCTCATGTAATCCCTTAGACCTGAGTGTGGACTGGACCCTGTAACTCCTAGTATAGAATACAACAGAAATAATAATATGTCACTTCCAAGATTAGGTTAAAGAGATATCCTGCACACTTTCACTCTTCATTCATTCTGAGTGAAACCAGCTGCTATGTTAAAATCTGATCCATGAAGAGTCCCACACAGAAAGGAACTGAGGGAGTCCTCCAAATAACAGCCAATAAGAAAATGAGACCCTCTGTCCAACAGCTCATGAGGAATGGAATCCTGTCAACAACCACACGAGTGAGTAGTTGGCAATGGATTCAACCTCAGGTAAGCTTTCAGATGAGACTGCAGCCCCAGCCAAAACCCTGATGGAAACCTTGTGAGAAATCTTGAGGCAGAGGCATCTAAACAACTTGCATGGAGATTCCTGACCCAAAAAAACTGAGTTAATAAATGTTTATTGTTAAAAGCCATTAAATTGGGGGGATAATGTTTATGTATAGATCCATAATACAGATTTTTGTACCATAACAAATACCCAAAAATATGGGAGTGGCTTTAGGCCCAGGAGGTGGATGGAGGCCAAAAGGGTTATAAGGAGCATGTTTAGAGAAAGCCTAAATTGCCTTGAGCACATTTTTAGTCAAAATCTGGACTTTGGGGATGCTGCCAGTGAGGGCTCAAAAAAATTTAGGGGCATGTTATTGAAAACTGAAAAAAGGAGATCTTTATTACGTAAGGGCCAAAAGCTTAGCAACACTGTCATCTGTAGTTACGTGGAAAGCAGAAAATGTTCCTAATAAAATGTATGATCTGGTTAAGTAGATTTCTAAGTAGAATGCTGAAAGCACCACCTGGTTTCCTCTTACAGATGTGAGAGAAAAGAAATAAATAGAAGGACTCTTAAACAAAAAGAGACCAGGAATTAATAATTTTTAAAATTTGAAGCCACTTCAAATGGCAAACAATTCTAAAATTTAAAAACATGGTTTCCAAGTAAGGAGCAAATAAAGAGCACTGCTAGGAGAACATGGTTGAAAGACGAAGTTCAGAGTATGACTGTAAAACTTTTTGTTCAGACCTCAGAAAAAAATAGGCGATGCCTAATAGTATTATTCAATCACACAAAAGTTCCTTTACAAAGACTTTTGTAAAGAGTTTCTCAAACAAAAGTTCTTCTAAGGAGCTTACATATACTGTCCCTTGTTCATTTCAGCAGAGGTGAAGAAAGGCTTTTCCCAAAGATATTTATGAGTATGGACTTTATCTAATGGCAATTCTAACTCCAATGACATTCATAGGAAGCCCACAATATTTCTGAGAGAATTATATCAGCAGACTGCCATCTTAGACTCAAAGGGACAGAGGCAGTACAAAAAGAAAAGAGGGAGTTCAACACCCCCAAGTTTAACTAGTAGGAAGCAGGCTGAGAAAACTACTCTCCACTTCATTTAGCTGAAAAATGTTACCTTTTATATAAAAAGAAGAATGATCCACAGGTTGCATCCAAGATACTCAGAAAACAGAACCATGGAGTACTATACTCAGGCCTTGAGACATAGTCAAGGAATTCCAACATTTGCTTGTCCAGATTTCAGAATTGCTATAAACTAGTGACTCCTTTGTGGCTTCTATTTCCCCATGTCTTTTTGAACAGGAATGGACTGGTTAATCTATGCCTGTCCCATAATTATGTATTATGTATAATGAGGGCAGATAATTTATCTCTTTAGTCTTACATGTCTACAGATTGGGAGGAACCATACTCAAGGAGCTGTACTTAAGGAACTAAGGTGCCTCATCCAAACCTGGAACTGATTTAGATAATGAGGTTCTAGACTTTGAACTGATGCCGTAATGCCATACTTGTGGGAAGGGGTGACTGTACTTTGCATGTAGGAGAGACAAGAATCATTGGGGGTCAGAGGGTAGACTGTGGTAGGCAACCTCTAAGATGACCTTCAATACCTGCTTCCTGATAATTACATCCTTGTGTAATCATCTACCCTTTGGTGTGGAACGGACCTAGTCACTTCCTTTTAATGGACAGAATATGGCAAAAGTTATGAAATACCACTTCCAAGATTAGGTTACAAAGAGACTGTAGCTTCTATTTTGTGCATTCTCCCTCTTTCATGCTCTTGTTCTCTGATCAAAGCCTGCTTCCCTGTGGAGAGCCCCATAAAGCAAGGAACTCAGGGACGCTCCTAACCAACAACCGGCAAGGAACTGAGACTGCCTGTCCAACAGCCCATGAGGAACTGACTCCTTCCAAAAACCATGGGAGTGAGAAGACAAACAGATCCTACCTCAGCCAACCCTTCAGATAATACCACAGTCCTGTCCAGTCAAAGTATATAGAACTTGGATTGCAGCCTTGTGAGAGGTAATAAGGTAGAGGTGCATATCTAAGCCATTCCTTAGATATACACCTAGATAATCAATGTTTCTTGTTTAAAAATGTTAACTTTTGGGTGATTTGTTATACAGCAATAAATAACTATTACAATGGCCCAGCCCTGCGGCCCTGTGCCTATTGCTCTGGCACCACCAACTAATAGGTCCCAGTATCTGATTCCCAAATTCCCAAGAGAAAGATTCTGATTGGCCCAGAATCTTTGGTGCCTTGGGTGCCTACCATTGGTACAAAGAGCTATGGCTGTGGAGACAACAAAGTTGTTTGGTACAGTTATAGCCACAGGGTTTCGGTCCTGTGAGTAGAGATCAGTTCTTAGAGAAAAGGAAGTAAGCCAGTAAAAAGTTTCTTTGAAAAGGAAATCCACCTCTAGTTGGGAAGATGAAACACTTGAAGTAAACAAAGACTTCTGAGGGCAATAAAAGATTAACTACAGGCCCCATGTCCCTATCACCTCAAACACAGTCTAGGGCTGTACCTACTGTGACGCTAAAACAACCAGGAAGTTCTGTTACTAGAATTACTTTGTTTGCTAGGGTTTTTTTCTAATCCATTAAGCTAGCTGTTGAGCAGAGTGCTGAGAAAACAATCAATTGATTGAATCCATTTGTTGACATAAAAAGAAAAGGAAGAAAGCAGGTGTCATACTAGCAAACAAATGCTCCTCTTTGATTGAAGGAAAATCTCTAAAATGTTAGTGCTCTACATGGCATGACTGCTCCAATAAATCCTCTTAAAATTGGTATCTTGTTATGATTGAACAAAAAATTGTTGGAAAGAGGATTATTAAGGGCTAAATATCTCTCTGAGACCAGAAACATCATGGTTGGATGATGCCAGGAAACAAGCTTCTTATTCCTAACCTTGATATTAAAGTTTTCCTACTGATAAAGACTATATATTACCAAAATGCTGTCCCATAGATTACAAAAATAAGAAGTGAACTAGCAAAGGTGAGAACTGACAGTACAAAGAGGTGGGAGAAAAAAAAAAAAACTAGAAATAGGTCAGAAATGGGCTTTAAGTCTAGAAGCAATAGAGAATATAATCTGATTATTTATAGCACTAATTTATACCTAGAATTTTAAAAGTGAAATTTAAAAGTTAGAGATAGAAGTTCAAAGAGTAGTGCTTCCAATCTGTCAGCAAGGTAAACTGGGACAGAGAAAAGCTACAATCATTAGCTGCACAACCACACCCCATCTCCCCCACCACTACCAAAAGTTGTTTTCTCCAAGTCTTTGTTACAACCCTGTTCTGTCACATCACTGAGCAACTCACACTTCTAATACCACTATTACTAGTAATATCAGCAACAGTTACTATTTACTGTGTCCTGGCCAAGTCTTAAGCAATGAAGTAAACACCTTTGGTACATAACATCACTTAATTCTCATAACACTTAATTCTCTATAATGTGGGTGCTATTAAGTTCTTCATTCAGTAGATGAAGAAACTCATCTAAGGCTGAGGGAGATTTACAAAACTTGTGCAAAGATGCACAGCTGGAAAGTGAAAAAGCTGGAATTTGAAATAACTTCAAAGTCCATGACCGCTATGTTAGACAGCCTCCCATGATGTTTCATTTGCTAAGCACTTATATGCTATCACTGTGCTACAAGCTTAGCTTACATTATCTCATTAGGTTATCACAACTGCCTATAAGGTTTGATTATAGCATTTTACAAAACAAGAATCTAAGTAAATGCACTGGTCACCAGACTATTGTCTATTGACCCTCCAGCTAAAATGAACCACTACTTAAGTAACTTACATGTGCAAAGTGACTATTTAATAAGAACCAGCTTTGGGACTTCCCTGGTGGTGCAGTGGTTAAGAATCTTCCTGTCGATCAGAAACAAGAAAGAACTACAATCCTGCAGCCTGTGGGAAAAAAACCACATTCACAGACAGATAGAAAAGATGAAAAGGCAGAGGGCTATGTACCAGATGAAGGAACAAGATAAAACCCCCAAAAAACAGCTAAATGAAGTGGAGATAGGCAACCTTCCAGAAAAAGAATTCAGAATAATGATAGTGAAGGTGATCCAGGACCTCGGAAAAAGAATGGAGGCACAGATCAAGAAGATGCAAGAAATGTTTAACAAAGACCTAGAAAAATTAAAGAACAAAAAAACAGAGATGAACAATACAATAACTGAAATGAAAACTACACTAGAAGGAATCAATAGCAGAATAACTGAGGCAGAAGAACAGATAAGTGTCCTCGAAGAGAGAATGGTGGAATTCACTGCCGCAGAACAGAATAAAGAAAAAAGAATGAAAAGAAATGAAGACAGTCTAAGAGACCTCTGGGACAACATTAAACGCAACAACATTCGCATTATAGGGGTCCCAGGAGAAGAGACAGAGAAAGGACCCAAGAAAATATTTGAAGAGAATATAGTTGAAAACTTCCCTAACATGGGAAAAGAAATAGCCACTCAAGTCCAGGAAGCGCAGTGAGTCCCATACAGGATGAACCCAAGGAAAAACTCACCGAGACACATAGTAATCAAATTGGAAAAAATTAAAGACAAAGAAAAATTATTGAAAGCAGCAAGGGAAAAACAACAAATAGCATACAAGAGAACGCACATAAGGTTAACAGCTGATTTCTCAGCAGAAACTCTACAAGCCAGAAGGGAGTGGCATGATATACCTAAAGTGATGAAAGGGAAGAACCTACAACCAAGATTACTCTACCTGGCAAGGATCTCATTCAGATTCGATGGAGAAATCAAAAGCTTTACAGACAAGCAAAAGCTAAGAGAATTCAGCACCACCAAACCAGCTCTACAACACATGCTAAAGGAACTTCTCTAAGTGGGAAACACAAGAGAAGAAAAGGACCTACCAAAACAAACCCAAAACAATTAAGAAAATGGTCATAGGAACATACATATCAATAATTACCTTAAACGTGAATGGATTAAATGCTCCAACCAAAAGACACAGGCTTGCTGAATGGATACAAAAACAAGACCCATATAAATGCTGTGTACAAGAGACCCACTTCAGACCTAGGGACACATACAGACAGAACGTGAGGGGATGGAAAAGGATATTCCATGCAAATGGAAATCAAAAGAAAGCTGCAGTGGCAATACTTATATCAGAAAAAATAGACTTTAAAATAAAGAATGTTACAAGAGACAAGGACACTACATAATGATCAAGGGATCAATCCAAGAAGAAGATATAACAATTATATAGATATATATGCACCCAACATAGGAGCACCTCAACACATAAGGCAACTGCTAACAGCTATAAAAGAGGAAATCAACAGTAACACAATAATAGTGGGGGACTTTAACACCTCACTTACACCAATGGACAGATCATCCTGACAGAAAATTAATAAGGAAACAGAAGCTTTAAATGACACAATAGACCAGATAGATTTAATTGATATTTATAGGACATTCCATCCAAAAACAGCAGATTACACTTTCTTCTCAAGTGCACACGGAACATTCTCCAGGAGAGCCCACATCTTGGGTCACAAATCAAGCCTCAGTAAAATTAAGAAAATTGAAATCATATCAAGCATCTTTTCTGACCACAACGCTATGGGATTAGAAATGAATTACAGGGGAAAAAACGTAAAAAGCACAAACACACGGAGGTTAAACGATACGTTACTAAATAACCAAGAGATCACTGAAGAAATCAAAGAGGAAATCAAAAAATACCTAGAGACAAATGACAATGAAAACACGATGATCCAAAACCTATGGGATGCAGCAAAAGCAGTTCTAAGACGGAAGTTTATAGCTATACAAGCCTACCTCAAGAAACAAGAAAAATCTCAAATAAACAATCTAACCTTACACCTAAAGCAATTAGAAAAAGAAGAACAAAAAACCCCAAAGTTAGCAGAAGGAAAGAAATCATAAATATCAGAGCAGAAATAAATGAAAAAGAAATGAAGGCAACGATAGCAAAGATCAATAAAACTAACAGCTAGTTCTTTAAGAAGATAAACAAAATTGATAAACCATTAGCCAGACTCATCAAGAAAAAGAGGGAGAGGACTCAAATCCATAAAATTAGAAATGAAAAAGGAGAAGTTACAACAGACACCGCAGAAATACAAAGCATCCTAAGAGACTACTACAAGCAACACTATGCCAATAAAATGGACAACCTGGAAGAAATGGACAAATTCTTAGAGAGGTATAACTTTCCAAGACTGAACCAGGAAGAAACAGAAAATATGAACAGATGACTCACAAGTAATGAAATTGAAACTGTGATTAAAAATCTTCCAATAAACAAAAGCCCAGGACCAGATGGTTTCACAGGTGAATTCTATCAAACATTTAGAGAAGATCTAACACTCATCCTTCTCAAAGTCTTCCAAAAAAATTTCAGAGTAAGGAACACTCCCAAACTCATTCTATGAGGCCACCATCACCCTGATACCAAAACCAGACAAAGATACTACAAAAAAAGAAAATTACAGACCAATATTACTGATGAATATAGATGCAAAAATCCTCAACAAAATACTAGCAAACAGAATCCAACAAGACATTAAAAGGATCATACACCATGATCAAGTGGGATTTACCCCAGAGATTCAAGGATTCTTCAATATAGGCAAATCAATCAATGTGATACACCATATTAACAAATTGAAGAAGAAAAACCATATTATCATCTCAATAGATGCAGAAACAGGTTTTGACAAAATCCAACACCCATTAATGATAAAAACTCTCCAGAAAGAGGGCATAGAGGGAGCCTACCTCAACATAATAAAGGCCATATATGACAAACCCACAACAAACATCATTCTCAATGGTGAAAAAATGAAAGCATTTCCTCTAAGATCAGGAAAAAGGCAAGGATGTCCACTCTCACCACTATTATTCAACATAGTCTTGGAAGTCCTAGCCACAGCAATCAGAGAAGAAAAAGAAATAAAATGAATACAAATTGGAAAACAAGAAGTAAAACTGTCACTGTTTGCACATGACATGATACTATACATAGAGAATCCTAAAGATGCCACCAGAAAACTACTAGAGCTAATCAATGAATTTGGTAAAGTTGCAGGATACAAAATTAATGTACAGAAATCTCATGCATTCCTATATACTAATGATGAAAAATCTGAAAGAGAAATTAAGGAAACACTCCCATTTACCCTTGCAAAAAAAAGAATAAAATACCTAGGAATAAACCTACCTAGGGAGACAAAAGACCTGCATGCAGAAAACTATAAGACACTGATGAAAGAAATTAAAGATGATACCAACAGATGGAGAGATATACCATGTTCTTGGATTGGAAGAATCAATATTGTGAAAATGACTATACTACCCAAAGCATTCTAAAGATTCATTGCAATCCCTATCAAATTACCAAATGGCATTTTTTACGGAACTAGAACAAAAAATCTTAAAATTTGTAAGGAGACACAAAAGACCCCGAATAGCCAAAGCAGTCTTGAGGGAAAATAATGGAGTGGGAGGAATCAGGCTCCCTGACTTCAGACTATACTACAAAGCTACAGTAATCAAGACAATATGGTACTGGCACAAAAACAGAAACATAGATCAATGGAACAAGATAGAAAGCCCAGAGGTAAACTCATGCACCTATGGTCAACTAATCTATGACAAAGGAGGCAAGGATATACAATGGAGGAAAGAGAGTCTCTTAAATAAGTGGTGCTGGGAAAACTGGACAACTACATGTAAAAGAATGAAATTAGAACACTCCCTAACACCATACACAAGAATAAACTCAAAATGGATTAGAGACCTAAATGTAAGACCGGACACTATAAAGCTCCTCGAGGAAAACATAGGAAGAACACTCTTTGACATAAATCACAGCAAGATCTTTTTTGATCCACCTCCTAGAGTAATGGAAATAAAACCAAAAATAAACAAATGGGACCTAATGAAACTTCAAAGCTTTTGCACAGCAAAGGAAACCATAAAAAAGATGAAATGACAACCCTCAGAATGAGAGAAAATATTTGCAAATGAATCAACGGACAAAGGATTAATCTCCAAAATATATAAACAGCTTGTGCAGCTCAATATTACAAAAAACAAACAACCCAATCCAAAAATGGGCAGAAGACCTAAATAGACATTTCTCCAAAGAAGACATACAGATGGCCAAGAAGCACATGAAAAGCTGCTCAACATCACTAATTATTAGAGAAATGCAAATCAAAACTACAATGAGGTATCACCTCATACCAGTTAGAACGGGCATCATCAGAAAATCTACAAACAACAAATGCTGGAGAGGGTGTGGAGAAAAGGGAACACTCTTGCACTGTTGGTGGGAATGTAAATTGATACAGCCACTATGGAGAACAGTATGGAGGTTCCTTAAAGATCTAAAAATAGAATTACCAAATGATCCAGCAATCCCACTTCTGGGCATATACCTAGAGAAAACCATAATTCAAAAAGACACATGCACCCCAATGTTCATTGCAGCACTATTTACAATAGCCAGGTCATGGAAGAAACCTAAATGCCCATTGACAGATCAATGGATAAAGAAGACGTGGTACATATATGCAATGGAATATTACTCAGCAATAAAAAGGAACAAAATTGGGTCATTTGTTGAGACGTGGATGGATCTAGAGACTGTCATACAGAGTGAAGTAAATCATGAAGAGAAAAACAAATATACTCTATTAAGGCATATATGTGCAACCTACAAAAATGGTACAGGTGAACCAGTATGCAGGGCAGAAGTTGAGACTCAGATGTAGAGAACAAACGTATGGACACCAAGGGGGGAAAGCTGCGGGGGGTGGGGTGTGGGTGTGTGATGAATTGGGCGATTGGGATTGACATGTAGACACTGATATGTATAAAATTGATGACTAATAAGAACCTGCTGTATAAAAAAATAAATTAAATTAAATTAAAAAAGAAAAAAGAATCTGCCTGTCAATGCAGGTGACACAGTTTCGATCCCTGATCTGGGAAGATCCCACGTGCCACGGAGCAACTAAGCCCACACACCACAACTACTGAAGCCCGCGCACCTAGAGCTGGTGATCCACAAGAAGAGATACCACCGCAATGAGAAGTCTGTGCACCACAACAAAGAGTGGCCCCGCTTGCCGCAGCTAGAGAAAGCCCAAGCGTAGCCATGAAAACCTAACACAGCCAAAAATAAATTAATTAATTAAAATAAAGTTATAATGATACTTAAAAAAAATAAGAACAAGCTTTGTAGACAATGTGTTTTATGATGACTATAATTGGTGAACAATGTACAAATATCATACAGGGAACCCCTAGTTTCATGGAATACTAAACTCATAGTAAACTATTTCTCTTTGTCTTATTTTAGAAGTCAAAGAAGACTCCTTTTTGCTGTGTATCCATTTATATATAGCCCCTACACAGAAGTCAATGGGTGTTTCAAGCACAAGCAAGACAGATGTAGCTGCTGGGGTGGGATAGAAGATGATTAGCAGCATGCAGACTGTTATGCTTATGTTGTTCTGTGTTGACATCTGATAAGGCTATTCTTGTCTGTGTTTACATGTCCCATTCATCTGGTTCAACCAGACAGGGTTTTATTAATATTATTGATGGTTACTATAACAACAAGCATGTGAATGTACTTTAGCTATGAAATTGTGACAAGTATTTGGTTGATCACAGTCCGTAAATTTCATCATAGGGATGATCTCCAAGGGTGAAAGGAGATGGAACAGGACATCACCGGATGGACACTTGCTTTGATCTCATTGAGGAAACTTACATAATGATTTCTCCTAGAAAAGTTCCTTTCCAGGGGCTTCCTCTGGAAATTTGGAGCTGTTTGACCCTTGGAGAAAAGCCAGTAACTCAACCAAAGATTCTTCCTAGACCATAAATAGCATTCTGAGTTTGCATCCTCCATCTTCATTACTTTTCCTCTCCTGTCCCTCTCAGCCCCTTCACTATTCAGGACATTAATGGAATAAAGTCAAATACTGGAAACTGGGTGATCTTCTTTGCTGCTTTTAGCTCTGCCATCTTAGGTGACATTCCTTTGGACTGCAGATACGTGCTAAAGTTTATGCTGGATATTGTGAGGAGGGAAAAGAAGGGGAAAGATGGTGGATATCTAAGACAGGTAAAACAATCTCTGCCGTTGAGGAATTTGTGGTCTTGTTTAAGGGGTAGGATGACCGAAAGGGTTTAGGTTTAGTTTAGGACTTTGGCTTTTATAACCAGGAGAATCCAGGCCAAACCAGGATGAGTTAGCCACTCTATGAAGTTAGTCTGGGAAATTCATTTCATCTACATAGAACTCATATCTCCCAACTCTAAAAATGAATTTAAAATTTTAACTTCTTTGCCTTAATTCACAGTAACCCATATCCAACAGGAGAAAAAAAATGCATGAAATCTTTAAAAGACAGAGTACAGAGATGCCAGCCATGTCTGATCCTAGAGCATTGGCTCCAGAGAGACAGGAAATCGGGACATCGCAACGTCCATGACCTCAAAAGCTTAGTTTCTCCCTGTGGTACCCCTGGTCTCTTTGAAGCAATGGAGTACCATTTAACAGATTGACTCCATGAAGGTATCTAGTGATTCCCAGGATGTAGCTTATACACTGGAAGAAACTGGTTCAACCAATATTGAACAACCAATCTTAAAACTCCCAAAACACAGCTGCATGTTTAGGATGAATGAGATATGATCGGTAAAGTATTTTGATTTTTGAAGGGTTACATCTATAAATACAGCAAAGAAGATACCACATTGAGGTGTTCCATTTAATGTATTGGTTAAGACACATTGGTTAAGTGTATTGGTTAAGTGGGTGAGAGAGGGTAAGGGAAAGAGACAAGTCATCCTGTGTTGATTTCACATCACCATCCCTCTTCTAGTGAGAGAAGAGCAGTCACTGAGCTTAGAATCATCTATTATTCATTTTCTCCAAAGAAATAGGAGTGCTATGAGAATTAAATGTTGGTGCAGGGGAGGAGTACACTAAAAGCCTCTCCCTCTTCCAATTTAGAACATAGTTGGGAGAAGGTAGGAACAGAGTCTTCTCCTCCAGGATAGTAGCAAAGGCAACACCATCCATCCATCTTGGCTCAGCTCAGCCAATAAAGAAAAAGATACTCTACCCAAAGCATTGTCAGAGCTTATGGGCTCTGTGTGAATGAGGCTGAGGAGACAGCTATGACACTGTGAGGCTACACAGATGATCCATCACTTCCCTGTCTGTGGCCAGGAAGGCTTGGTGCATGTGATGGGTTGAATTGTGCCCCGCAAAAAGATACGTTGATGTCCAAACTCCTGGTACCTGTGAATGTGACCTTATTTGGAAATAAGTTCTCTTCAGATGTAATCAAGTAAAGATGAGGTCTTACTGAATTAGAACGGGCCCTAATCTAATGGCTGGTGTCCTTATAAGAAGAGGAAATTTGGACACAGAGACACAGAAGAACAACATGTGATGACAAAAACAGAGATTAGAGTGAGGCATCTGCAAGCCAAGGAATGCCAAGAATTACTGGCAGCCTCCAGAAGTTAAGAGAAAGGCATGGAACAGACTCTCCCTGAGATAGAACCTTTCCGACACCTTGATTTTGGAATTTTGACCTCCAAACTGTGAGAGAATAAATTTCTGTTGTATTAAGCCACACAGTGTGTGGCAGCTTTTTATGGCAAACCTAAGACACTAATACAGAAGTCAAGGGTCTGTCCTTGGCAAAACAGTGAAGCAGGTGTCTCTGGGAACTGAAATTCTTGCCTGATTTATTGTACTCACCTCATTCCACCTTGCTCACCTTCCCTCCACCCTCCATATCTATGCTACAGACATACTACTAAAATCCAAATCCTTCCGTGGCTCTCCACACAGTAGAAGCAGACCTACAAACACTGCCGAACATGGACACCATCCATCTTTGTAGCCCTCTCTTGCCTCCCTCATTGTACATAGTCCCTTAAAACTACACTTCTTTTTTACTCCTTGGTGATTTCATGCAGATGTGTTCTTTGCCAATCTAAAGATTCAACTCAAATATCACCTCCCTTGGAAGCCTTTCTTCACCTCTGTAGGTGAAGAATTTGATCTCCGTTCTCTGGCATAGAGCATCAAAAACTCTTGGAATTTCCTGAGTGACAGAAGTGTCTTTGTTATGCTAATGTGTGACTCTTGGTAGGTTCCTAGATAGCTCCAGGATGGAGGCAGGTCACCAGAAGAAGGTTGTAACTTTTCAGTCCCCAGACCTTCAGGGAGTGAAGTAGGACTGGAGATTGAGTTCAGTCATGTGGCCAATGACTTGATTAATCGTGCCTATGTAATGAAACCCCAATAACAACTCTGGATATCAAGCTCATGGAGCTCCCTGGTTGGTGAACACACTAATGTGCTGAGAGGGTGATATACTCTGACTCCACCAGGACAGGGTGTAGAAGCTCTGTACTCCCTACCAGAACCTATCCTATGTGTATTCTTTATAATAAAACTATAATAATTACAGTACTTTCATGAGTTCTGTGACTTGTTCTAGCAAATTTTCACACCTGAGGAGATTATGGAGAGCCTTGAATTTACAGTCAGGCACTCAGAAGGGCAGGTGACCTGGGACCCCTCAAAATGCAGCTTGCATGTGAAGTAAAGGCAGTCTTGTAGAGGACTGACCCTTTAATTCGTAGAGTCTGAGTCTAACCCCAAGTGGTTGGTGTCAGAATTGTATAGTAGTACACCCAGTTGGGTTTTGAAACAGGATAACCTTCTATTCCTCCTCTCCACCTCGTCTGCAGTTGGTGTTAGAATCTGTGTTGCTTTTATATGTCCCCAAGAAATCACCTCCGCAGTCAATCCATGTTGTCTGATTGGGACTAATCCCATTTCTTCAGTTCCAGAATAAGCATTTGACCCAGACCTGGCCAATAAGAGTATTCCATTTTCCCTGGTTGCTTCAGAATAGGCATGTGATCCAAGTCAGCTCAAGGAGATCAGTTTGACAGAAAAACACCCTCTTTCCATTAGGGTTGTTAAGCAGATAAGCAAGACCACAGCTGCCTAACCCATCCTCGGCACTATTTGCAGAGAATTTGCCTGAGAATGATGTCAACACACACAAAAAAGAAAAGCTAAGAGACAATTGTCCTAATATAGTTTTTGAGACCCTGAATATAGCTGTGTTTGAGATACCTCCTGAACCTCCTAATTATGTTAATCAGTAAATTCTCTCCTTTATCCAAGTTGTTTTCAGCTAAGTTTTCTGTCACTTGCAACCAAAAGAATCTTGACAATAGACCGTCCTTCCAAAGCTCACCCATGCCTCTCATTTCTATCATCACACTCATTATAATTGTCGATTTGTTTGCCTGGCTCAAGAGAAGAATGATTATGTCTTATTTGTCTTTACAGTCTGCAATACCTACTTCAATGTCTAGAATGGTAGTGTCCAAAACACATTTTTTGCATGAGTGTTGGGTAACTAACCACCTCTTTCACAAGTGCTCATTTCCTCTCTCTTGGCATCCCTTTCTCCCTCTCATCATCACCCCCAGCATAGTCTCATTCACAGAACAAGAGAGGGGACAAAGGTACCACGTTAGAAATTACAAAAAAAAAATGAATTGTAGCCCTTGTTCTGCTTTTTTCAAGATATGTAACCTTAGCTGATCCTCTTCTCTCTGTCTAGCCTCAGTAAAGTGAGCAATATCTGAAGACCCTCTAAGGGAAAACCTTGTGTGACTCTAATGCCCTGCTAAACTACTAGTTAAGAAGTAAGACAATACCTTACTAAGGACTAAGCTATGAGTTTTCCCTGGAATTGCTGCATTTTAATAGATGATTCCTGAAGACTGAGAAACTTTAGAGGATTAAAGAGATGAAACTACAAAGGTGGAATGATAAGCTATAGATAAAACTACCTGGTAGGTGTGCCCAGCTTAGTGGCCCCATACATCACCTCTTCCTTGGGTTTTGCCATTGAAACCACTATTGGAAAGATACAGGACAGGACTAACTGCAAAAGATGGAATCTGGTCAAGTCTCTCCAATATGTGCACTACCCTACTCCCAACTCAAATCATCAGAATAAAATCATAATCCAGAACTTGCCCAAAACCCACAGATTGGGTAAGTGGCTCATTCCAGGACATTGACACTATGTTCCCAAGCTCAAAAGGAAAACAGCTGTTACAAGAAAAAGGCAGAAGGACCCAGTGAAGAAAACAGGCTAAACTATGTCTTTCAACACTTACCAAACAGGAATAAGACCTATTGTCCACTTGGGAGATTGTCATAGGCCTCTAGGTTCTTATGGACAGCCATGTCTTTTTCTCCTGCAGGTATGAACTTAAATGTCTTTATTTTAGGCCAAATTCCCCTCAAGGGTAAAGCTGGAAGAATTTCGAGAGAACCATTGAACAGGACACATGTAATGTATCTGGTGTTCCCCACCTGCACCTGCCCACCCAGACTGAGTCTTAACAGGGCATCAAGAAAGTGAGCTTTGACTGTATGGAGTCCACTTTTGTTTCACCCAAGCCCCAAGGCCATGCCTAGTAGAAGCAAGTGGAGGCAAAGAGGATCATCTCAATTATTCAGGCCTTGGATTACTCCTGATACCCTCCCCGGGGTTGAGAGAGGATAGCTATTGTAAAGGGTGGCGGGGTGGGCCAAAATACAGAGGAAAGAATATGTTTTCAAATTATCCAGGCCAGATTATCACACAGTTTTTACTTTCCTCCTGAATAGACAACAAATGACACAACTAGGAGATTCCCAGAGATAACTATAAGGTAAAGGCCAAATACAAGACTGCTCACGAAAAAAAAACGACTTTTTAAAACTCCAGGGAGAAACTACTGCCCACCGATAGCCCACCTCTCTGTACAAAAAGACAAAATAAAACAAAATTTTCCCCACTTGCTCCATATATCTTTAAAACTTCAATTCCTTGATTTAAGACCTTAATTTCTGTTACAGTACATGATCTCCTAGGAAGGTAACATTTTAAGTCGCTATCAGCTACCTTAACCTTAAGGTGAATGAGTTCCTATTCTTTACTGGAGTAACTTTGATGAGCGAGGGAAGCCAGAAAAGAAGTAGAGGAAGACAGGAAAGGAGTGAGAGAGAAGGAGCGTGATCATGAAGGAAGCTGTTCACAGAAGAGAAAGGGAAGGCTAAGACTACTGCCTGCATAACTTTGCAAAGAAGTTGTCCTAGTGAGGCGAAATCAAAATTCTTAAACATGATCCTTTGAAAGTACTTACAATGAGGACCTACAAATCAACTAAGAATCATCCCTGGAAAGAACCCTAGAGTTCGTGGAAATAAATCCTGCATTAGCATAGCAGGAAGCACTCCTTCCATCTTCAGTCACCGTAACAGCTTTATTTCTGAACTGTCTTGCTCCTCCCGTCCACACAGGCATAATCTGGATTTCTTTCAGAGAGAATTAAGCATCTCCCTACCAGTCTCATCTCTCTGACACAAGGTGTGGAAGGCTACAGGTCATTGCTCTACAGTTTGCAGTTCTTGGGCTACTGCCCTCAGGTTCTTCACACTGCAGTTTCTAAAGAAAGAACCTCAGAAAAGAAACACATTAGCAAAAGTTCTTAAACTGTGGGAAGAACTGCCAATTTTCTCTTGGGTAAGAGCACCCTCTGGTGGTGAATATCTGTATTGTGGCCTAGCATCTCCATCTGGACGTATGCTGGGCTCACCATAAATCCCTCCAGATGGAATGTATTCCAAGATCTCTCTTGGTAGCGTAACAATCCACTGAAATTGAAGTTATAAGGTCTTGGTCTATGGCCTTGCTCTATTAATCCTAGCGTGACTTTGGCTTAGTCACCTTTCTCAGCCTCACTTCCACTATTACAAGTAGGAAAACAGGGGCTTCCCTGGTGGCGCAGTGGTTGAGAGTCCGCCTGCCGATGCAGGGGACGCGGGTTCGTGCCCCGGTCGGGGAAGATCCCACATGTCGCGGAGCGGCTGGGCCTGTGAGCCATGGCCGCTGAGCCTGCGCGGCGTCCGGAGCCTGTGCTCCGCAGCGGGAGAGGCCACAGCAGTGAGAGGCCCGCGTACCGCAAAACAAAAAAAAAAGTAGGAAAACAATGACAACGTGAGGATAAAATGAAAATGCTTACTACTCAGTAAAGTACAATGTACATTAAAAAAAAGAGAGAGAGATGCCATTATGGTTTACCAGATATACACAGATTACAATAGTAAGTTCTTAACATTACATTCTTATCCTTGCCAACTGCTCCCCTGTTAATCCTAACAGCTATGTTCATTGAGTCACTCCCCAATTTTGGGACCAAGGACAACCTCCCATGGCCTTGAGCAGGGATCTGCAGGAACCAGAAGTGGCACAAACAAACAGACCTTCCACAACATGACCGGAGGCAGCCTGATGTTCCTCCCTGGCATCCCTGATGTGATAGGATGCATCCTATCCTTTTCTTCTTCAGACTACCAGGTAGTTCCTGGTAAGGGATACAGGGCTTTCATCATCTGGTCCCTGGCTACCTCTCCTACCTCATCTGACTTTGTTCCTTCATATATGTATACATATACATATATATGTATATGTATATATATTGCAGTCCACCCAAATCAACCTACTTGTAGTTCTCCAAACAAGTAGATTGCCTCCATAACTTTGTACGTGGGTTTCCTCTGCCTAAAGCAAATTCATCACACTCCTAGTTAATCCTTGCCCACCTTTCAACGTATTCCTCCTGGAGGCCTCCATTCACTCCTTATGTCCAAGGCTGGATTAGGTATATCTCCCCTATGGGTCCCTGAGGCTGCTACTATCACAGTACTCATCATACCATATACTAATTGTCTTTTACTTGTCTCTCTTCCCCTATGGCCAAGCATAATGCTTGGTATTCAATAGGCACTCAGTATAATTTGGTGGATAGATGATGGCTTCTGTGTTACCAAATTCAAAGCCTGCTTTTTTGTTCTAATCTTACTCGATCTCTCAACACCACTGGCTGACTACTCCACTTTCTTCCCTTGACCTTCATGACACCAAATCCTCCTGGTTTTCTCCCAGCTCAGGCTCCTCCACTGGAATCCCATATGTTGGAGTGTCCAGGGCTTTGCCTTGAGCCCCAATTCTTCTCTGGATTCATGCGCTCCCTAGGCGACCTCTTTTATCTCACAAATTTTAATGCCACCAATATGTTGATGACCACTAGCCTGTGTGTCTCCAGCTCTTAACTTTCCCAGCAACTCTATGCTCATATATCCAAATGCCTATTAGACAGCTTTGAGAAATTCTTATTACATATAGATCTTAAAGTCAATGTGATCTAAACCAGGGGTCCCCAGCCCCTGGCCTGTTAGGAACTGGGCCACACAGCAGGAGGTGGGCAGCATGCGAGCGAGCAAAGCTTCATCCGCCACTTCCCATCGCTCGCATTACTGCCCGCACCATCCCCCCACCCCCACCCCCGTCCTTGGAAAAACTGTCTTCCATGAAACCAGTCCCTGGTGACAAAAAGGTTGGGGACCGCTGGTCTCAACAGAACTCTCAATTTCCAATCTCCCATTCCCAGCTTACTCTTGTCTCAAACTTTCCAATTTCAGTACATGGCCCCAGCATCCACCCAGATGTTTAAGTCAAAACTCAGACAGATGGTGGTGCTAATTTTGATCACCTGTTAAAGACGGTGCCTTCCAAGTTTAAAGTTATTGTACTTCTTAGTTTTGACATGTAAGAAAATAAGTTGAGACATTGTAAAATCTCACTTCTCACCCCACTAGTTTTAGCATTCACTGATGTTTCTTATGTAAATTAATTATTCCTCCGATGGTTGCCAGCGGGGATTATCTAATACCATCATGCCTTCTACATTAGTTGACTTTCTACTATAAGGAAGAGCTTTCTCTTCTCTCCTTTTATTTATTAATTCACTTGTGTATATCAATGCAGACTCATGAGTTAACTGTTTCATTCAGTAGGTCATAATCCATAACTCTCATTGTCATTTTGATGTTTAACTTGTTCTAGATTTGGCCCCTGGGCTTCTGAGGCTAGTTTCTGCATCCTCGCCATGCCCTCATCATTCTTTGAGCATTTTTTTTTTTCTAACACAACAAGATATTTCCAGGTTCATCTTACACTTTTCCCCAGCCCTAGAATCCACCATTTCTTCAAGAAGAGAGTGGTGTTTGGAAACCAAGATCTGGACTCTAGATGCATTTTTACTACTTCTGAGGAATTTCTGTTCCTAGTCCGTTTCAGTGAACAGAACTAGAAAATTATGCACGTGAATACATACATATATATACACCTATGCAAACATATACCTGTGTGTATATGTACATGCATATATGCACACACATATATACATAAACACACTCACTTTACACTTATTTTACATATAGCCATAAGTTCACACCAGTACCTTCAATTCTAACCCAATACCGCATGGTCCATTTCACTCTAGCTGTGCCCTTTCCATATTTGCTTCTTCCTTCTCTGACAATGAGAAATGCATTTTCTCAAACTCTCATTTTGTAGCTAATCTCCTGACCCTGCCAAGCTGCTGCTCCCCTCTAGCCAGGATCCTGACCCCCACTTGTGCCTACCTGCCAGCCCCATTTTGTGCTATCCTCACATACATCACCATATTTTAATTCTCTGAAAAGTGCTTATTTTCAGTCTACCTTTACTAGAGCATAAAGGTATCCTCACACAATGCTTGGTGTATGGTGTGTCCCCTGTAAATATTTATTGAGTGAATGAATGAACTCCTGCATGCATGTTGTATATGCAGGATCCTGAAATAAAAATTAACTTGGGGGATCATGGTGGTAGAAGAAGGAGGAGGTGGCAAATTGTTGATAAGTAGTGCTAAAGCAGGTCCTGAAGTCTAAGTTCCAGGAAAGTGAGCAGGTGCTATGCTCTCGTGGGCTCCTCTTTATGGAAAGATAATCATGTATGAAAGCAAGTGAAAATCTTTATACATTAGTGTAGTTAAAATAAAAAGGATGAAATGTGTGTTCCAGAACACGACAGCAATCTTCAGAAAGTGAGAGAACTTCTAAAGCCAGTCAAGAACGATATGCAGGGCTTCCCTGGTGGCGCAGTAGTTGAGAGTCCGCCTGCCGATGCAGGGGACGCGGGTTCGTGCCCCGGTCCGGGAAGATCCCACATGCCGCGGAGCGGTTGGGCCCGTGAGCCATGGCCGCTGAGCCTGCGCGTGCGGAGCCTGTGCTCCGCAACGGGAGAGGCCACAACAGTGAGAGGCCCGCGTACCGCAAAAAAAAAAAAAAAAAAAAAGAACAATATGCAGAGAGGATGATGAGAGGGGACTTCCCCTCTGAAAAAAAGAGTAAAAATTAAAAAAAAACAAAACAGAAAGCTCCTGAAGATGGAGCTGGTGGCCAAGCCAGTGAGACCTCTCAGCCACCTGGGAAGACAAGGGCCCAAATGGACACCATCACTGAAACCAAAAAAACATAAACAGAGGTGAAGTTAAAATTTCCTGAATAACCAAACCCATGACTTACTGATGACTTGGTTACCAGACAAAGCTGCTTTCCTCAGTTTACCAGAAGGAATGTGGAATCATCTTGAGGATTATGCAGATTATAAGAACTCTCAAGGAAATATAGACAATAAGGAATATGTTGTTAATGAAATTACGACATACATAAATGCATATGCAGTATAATATTGGACACTCAGCACTCTACGACTTTGAGACCACAGTATTCTGGAATCCTTGCAGATTATTCTGATATGGTCTAGGTGTATGGAACACCACATCTACTGAGATTATTTGTGTGCATCCAAGCAACATTGGCCTGCGTCTCTCTGGATGTAATCTCTGGATGAGAAGAGCTTTGATTTAATAGTAAACTCTCTGCACAATTTTCAAATACCTGGCAGAGATTTTTACAACTCTGAATAGTGCCAGCAATTATGAGGTATCATCAGAAAGTTGTGATCTGTCGACACTCATTTATGTTTGGATCTCAGTGGTACGCAGGAAAATGTTTAACAACCTGCTCTTTGGATGAGGGGGGCGGGGGGAGGTGTTGATTTGTAGCATTTGCCAATTTCCAAGGCATAAATACTCCCACCATGATAAATTTCACTGAAGGAGGAGTGGTCTCTCTGGAGCAGGTACAAGCCAACTCCATTCACCACCAGCCTACTATTGTGTATAAACTTTTTTTTTTTTTTTTTTTTTTTTTGGGGTACGCGGCCCTCTCACTGTTGTGGCCTCTCCCGTTGCGGAGCACAGGCTCCGGACGCGCAGGTTCAGCGGCCATGGCTCACGGCCGCAGCCGCTCCGCGGCATGTGGAATCTTCCTGGACCGGGGCCCGAACCCGTGTCCCCTGCATCGGCAGGCGGATTCTCAACTACTGCGCCACCAGGGAAGCCCTGTATAAACATATTTTTGTTCTTGATCCTTTGGTACAAATGGTGTACTTCAAAATTATTAGTGTAAACAGGAGTGATGTTTAAGCTTGCTTTCTGTTTGTTTTTAAATATAAAATTTAAAAGATACAGCTCCTTTTCTGATTTCATAATTGCTACCCATGTATGAAATGATAGACACAGTGGGCTTTACTATCTAGTTGATAACGCTGTTCTTGAAAGGCTGGTGGGTCCACTCCTCATATACCACGTATTTTATAATACGTTAATGCTACATGACCAAGTACTGTGATCCCTAGTGCCCAAAGTTTGATTCAATGTATATAACTAAAAACATATCCATTTGTGCTCATTTTAAGTAAATAGCCCTTCCTTTGTAAGTCATGAAGTTTACTAAGATTATTGAATAATAATGGCTTATTTAGTGGTTTTTGCAGTAATGTGGTAATATGTAGTTAGTTTCCTGGTAAAGTTACTTTTTAGCAATTTTTCTTCATATATTCAGTATTTTCCTTGAAGTGTACACATAGGGGGGTGTGTGTGCTTGTGTTGGGTTTTCTCTTGTTTTTTTATGCAATCAGTAAAGAAGCCAGACATGAATGTGCGGTAAACCATTTTCACGTTGGCATGCTGGGATGTTGTTACTAAATTCCTGAAGAAGCTAAGCCTATGCACTAAAGTAAAACACACCTCTTCTGCAGCTACCAGAATCGTGAACCTTCTAATTCTAATTCTAACATTAGCCCTCACTTTTACAGGGTTTTACAGTTTTCAAAGGGCTCTTAAATGCACGGCATCTTCTGGTGGACCCTTACCAATGTATAATCTTGAATCTAAGGTGCAACATCCTTTTCTTGCACGTTCCAGCATGTTAGCAGAAAAGCTGCCCAAAGAACACAAAAACAAATACTAAGAATTCAAAACTGAAAGAAAGAATGAAACAGATTATTCATTTCAACCTTGGCTTTAACAAAGCAGGTACAATTATATATGGGGAGAGCAGCCAAATATGTTCATTTATTTATTAAATAATCATCATCTAGATTAGTCTAAAGCAGCAGGAATCGTCATCTCATCACACATAAGAAGGGTGACCTCACTGGACAGTGCATGTAGTTGATCGGCATAACAACAAAGAAAAAGGCCAGGAGAAAACGAGTTTTGGAAATTGACATAGACTCCTAGAATATGACCAGATTATGATATAAATAATGAGATTTCACGTTTAACTCAATGGAGCTTAAATTTCCATGCAACCTCCAAGGGCAAAGTTGTGGCAGAAGTAGAAGATAAGACAATAGAAAAAAAAAATTCTGTGACTTGACCTCAAACTTTAAAGGCAGTTAAGAACTGGTACCTAGAATTCACTGCAGTTGGAGCTATGGCTTATAAAGACTGCTGTGATTTTTTTTTGAGCTAGGTCTACTAATGCAGCATTACAACCAACCAATGCAATTCTTCATCTGCCCCTGAGAGAACTGCCTAATTTGAACGATACTCTTTGAACCAGTGGTCATAGGGAATCTGGTATGTGCAGGGGGATTCAGCAAAATACAGAGATTTCCGTTGCCTTCAATGAAAATACCATCTTGTTGAGGAGATAAAGCAATCACACATTTAAAACTAAACAAAAGGGCTTCCCTGGTGGCGCAGTGGTTGAGAGTCTGCCTGCCAATGCAGGGGACACGGGTTCGAGCCCTCGTCTGGGAGGATCCCACATGCCACGGAGCAACTGGGCCCGTGAGCCACAACTACTGAGCCTGCGTGTCTGGAGCCTGTGCTCCAGAGGCCGCGACAGTGAGAGGCCCGCACACCGTGACGAAGAGTGGCCCCTGCTCACCGCAACTGGAGAAAGCCCTCGCACAGAAACGAAGACCCAAACACAGCCAGAAAAAATAAAAATAAATAAAAATAAATTTTAAAAAATAAATAAATTAAATAAAACTAAAGAAAATACGACATTAAAAGTTTAAGGGAAAAACAAATTTTAAGGAAAGGGGAGTGAATTCAGAGAGTGTTCAGAAAAGCTCCAAGGGACTTGATCTGGGTCTTGTAGGGCATCTGGACTGAGATGGACAAACAAAAGGCGAGGAAGGACTTTGAGTCAAATCGGAGCAAATGTGCAGAGGTGGAACATGCAGTGGGCACGTGGAGAACATTAAGTAAACCATGGAGTGGACACTGAGGCTTATTTTTCAACTAATGGTGAAAATATAAAGAACAGATGTCTTCTAAGTAGTTCCTATTCCTCTACCAGCTACAGCATGAAACTCTGAAGGCTGGGTGTATTCAAAGTCCCCAAAGCTTGAAGCATCCTCATTCCTTCATGGAACTGCGAGCAATGGCTGGGACAATATAAACAACAAACAAGCTATACAGCATGTCAATAATTTCTGAGTTCTTTCTAATAAACAGTACAGAAGGGAGAAAATATTGTAACTGCATCCCATTCTACAGTCCACTTAAGAAGAAAAATGGGTGATGGTAGCAACGAGGACAATGTTGTGATGGTGATGAGGATGATGATGATGATACTTAGAATTTACTGAGTGTTTATAATATCTCAGGATTTGTGTTTTCCCTCCATTATTTCACTTTATCCTCACAGAAGCTTCAGGACTATTTTGGTAACAAGTAATGTAAAACTGGCTCAAAATAGCTTAGCATTAAAGGGAATTAATTGTCTGGCATAACTGGAAAGCCCAGGGGTAGATATTCTTGGCTTCAGAAATAGCTGAATCCAGGGGACCAGATAATGTTGTCAGGATTCTGTCACTGTTTTCGTTTCTCAGATCTCTTTTACTCTGACTGTGGCTTCATTTGCAGCTAGTCACTCTTGGTATACCTGGGGAGACTGACTGCCTCCATACTTATTCTTAGAGGTCAAAAGAAGCAGACCTGGGCTTCCCTGGTGGCGCAGTGGTTGAGAGTCCGCCTGCCGATGCTAGGGGACGCGGGTTCGTGCCCCGGTCTGGGAGGATCCCACGTGCCGCGGAGCGGCTGGGCCCATGAGCCATGGCCGCTGGGCTTGTGCGTCCGGAGCCTGTGCTCCGCGGCGGGAGGGGCCACAGCGGTGAGAGGCCCGTGTGCAGCAAAAAAAAAAAAAAAGAAGAAGCAGACCTTCGTCTCTTGTTCACTCCCTCCCTCTTGCTCTTCCTGCCCTCTCCCTCTCCTTCTCTCCATCATGGAAGGCTTTGGATGGCCCTGCTGAGTCATGTGCACAACACTCAGAACAAAGGCTCCAAGGGCCTTGAGTCCTGCAGCTAGCCCTTTCCACCAGAGATGGGCAGGTAATGGGATTGACAGACCCGTGGCACCATATGAGTCAGGGAGAGCCGTTCCTTGTGGAAAGCAAGCTGCCCGGCAAATGTCCACTACAGGTAAATACCAACATTATCCCTATTTGGCAATGAGAAAATTGAGGCCTTGGCTGGTTGAGTTTGGAACCAGGCTTTGGAATTAAGACTGCCCGTTGTTAAACCAATGGCTGTTAAGCTGAGAAACCTTTGAAAAGGACTGGGCCTGAGCCTCACCCAGATAATTAACCCAGAATCTAGGTGGTAAGAACTGGGTGGTAAGAACATTTTTTTAATCTCCTCAGGTGGTTCTAACACTAGAAATATGAGAAAGCAGCCAGTATTGAAAACCTCTGTCCTAAGCTCTAGGCTCCTGTTAATAATAAACCCCAGAATACACACAGTACTCCCTTCAGCCACCTTTATCAACCAGCTCGTAAGAATGACCTGATGCTTTACCTGCCTGTCTCCCTCACTCACCTTTATATCATCCCATCTTTACAGCTGCAGTCCCTGGTACCTCACCTGACACAGCAGGCATCCGATAAATATTTGTTAAACTGAATTGATGTAGCTCCCTGGATTTTCATGCAAACACTCATGCTGGAATGAAGGGTTCAGAGGGGGGAAAACAGTAAAACTATCTTCATGTCGTAGTAGCGATAATGATAGGAAGGAGAAAAAAGGAAAGGGTAAAGTAGTCCGTTGTCCATATTTTCTCAGTCAAAAAGAAACACAAAAATAAGGAACTCAGTAGGTAAAATTACCATGTGGCATACATTACATTTCAAGTTAACATAACCCTTCAGGGCAGCGTTTCAGCTTTCATTCTACCAGGTTCCTTAATTACAATATCCTTATTCCCCAATTAAAGGCTCATTAAGCTTGTCAACACCTTTTTAGAATATTAACTATTATATTCTTTAGAAATCTAGGCATTATTAAACCAGAATCCTTTATGAAAAAGCATATTCTAATGACTTCTTGATCTCTCATTCCATTCGATGACACCATGTTAAACAATCGCTTTAATCTGATCAAGTTTAATTTTTCTGCAGTCAAGTAACTGCCCTTCAGTTAAAAGCTTCTGTTAGAACTACACTAACATAATAGCTCTTGGTTCTGTGTTCCTTTTGGTGATTTCTGTTTTTTTCACACAAAACAACTTGCTCTCAAACTTCCATTTTACCCTGTAGAAACCTGAGCCCACGTGTTTCATCTCTATCTGGGTGTGGAGGCGGGTGCAGGATAACTTTAATTTTTCCCTACTTGGCTGTCTGCTTCCTAGAATTTCTCTATTTTCAGCTGCCCTGGGATTTCCCTTTCCATTGCACCTGCCCTGACTCTGGGCTCTACCCCAGCACTGGCCAACCTTGTGAATGTTTTATGAGACTGTCTGCAGCAGAGACCCTTGGAGCCAACCAAGAACACCTGTTGTTTCCTTGCCCTTCTCCAGACCTTCAGTGCCCACCCTCTGCTGGGCTCAGGCATTCCTTCCATCCAGAAGGTTTCTGAGGTTTGCATATCTGCATAAGCATCTAATCATCAGTCTGCTGGCGAGCTTACTTCCAGAACAATGATTGGGCACTAAAGTGTGTTTCAGGCAACTCAGCTAGGCCTTTAGGCTCAAGAAGTATTTGCCTAAAAGGACACTTTATATGAAATCCAAAGGCTTGCTGGCAATCATATCCCCTTTGGTAATATTTTTTTCCCAAAGTTCTTGTTCTTCCATTTTTATTATCAGTAACCACTAAAGAAAAACAAGGTCTGATTAGAGTCCAGGGGAAGAATGCATGTTTCTTCAGAGGAAGAATCTAGAATTTCCTTTAGGAACCTGACGTTCATGTACTCACTGCCCCTATCCCCATGACTGACACTGCCACCACTCTAGGACTTTAGACTTGGAAATTTAGGAATCTTGATCTCTTTGCTTAATTCTTTATGGACTCAAGTATTTCTTTCATCAGATAGTTTTATGTGTTAGTAGCACTTGAGTTCAGTAGGCTTTGAAGGGCCAGCATGGGAACCTCACCGTTATTTGCAGTACTGCACCTATGGGAAAATGTGTTACACATACACAAAAATAAACATGCAGCAATAGCAACCTGTCTCCTTACCTCATCTCCACACTCAGGCCCTGCCCTTAACCCTACGCAAGGCACTGGACATCCAGCAGCAGTAAGAGGAAACACAGACTCATTTGCTCACCACTCCCTACACTTTTCTTCTTAGTTCAATTTTCTTTCTCCTGAATTACATCTTTCAACAGTTCCTTCAGAAAGGTTCTTTTGTGCTAAATTCTTTCAGTTTTATTTTGTCTGAAAATGTTGTTTTGGAGGGAGAGGAGATTTTATTCTTAAAGTTTAATTTGCTATAGAATTTAGGTTAATATTTATTTTCTCTTAACAATTTGAGGATATTTTTCCACCGTCCTTTGACTCCATCAGTCTGTTGAAAAATCTCCAGCTAGTTGAACTATCATTCCTTTGTTAACTTGTCTTTTTTCTAAAGTTGCCTTTATTATATATTTTTTGTCTTTGATATTCTGCAGTTTCATTAAGATGGATCTAGATGTGTATTTGTTTTACTTATTTTGCCAAGAAACTTGTTGTGCTTCTTGAGGCTTAGGACTAATGTTTTTAATCAACGAAAAATCAATGAAAAAATTCTTTGTTTCTCTATCTTTGAATATTACCTTTCCACCATTCTCTTTATTCTTTCTTATTGAAACCCCTAGTAGATATATGTTTCATCTTCTTATATCTTCAAGGTTTCTTGATGTCTCATTTTTCCAACATTTTCTTTTTTTTTCAGCACTTTCCTGATAATTTCCTCAGATTTATCTTCTGGTATACTAATTCTCTTTTTAGCCAGCATTTTTAACCTGTCTACTAATTTCAGTGTCTACACGTTTTCATCTCTAAGAGTTTTTTTTTTTAATTAATTTATTTTATTTTTGGCTGCGTTGGGTCTTCGTTGCTGCATGCGGGCTTTCTCTAGTTGCAGTGAGCAGGGGCTACTCTTCTTTGCAGTGCACGGGCTTCTCATTGCAGTGGCTTCTCTTGTTGTGGAGCACAGGCTCTAGGCACACAGGCTTCAGTAGTTGTGGCTCGCAGGCTCTAGAGCACAGGCTCAGTAGTTGTGGCACACAGGCTTAGTTGCTCCATGGCATGTGGCACAGGGCTTGAACCTGTGTCCCCTGCATTGGCAGGCAGATTCTTAACCACTGTGCCACCAGGGAAACCTTCTAAGAGTTTTATTTATTTTTAATATGCCTATTCTTTTTCAGAATCTTATGCTTTATGATACTATTCCTTCTTTTATGTCACTTTAAGCATATATATTTGATAGTCTCCACCTAATAGTTCTATTGATGCACTGTCATTCATAAGGAATTGTTTCTCTAGTATTTGATAATTTTGGAGTATGAGCTTATCTTCATTGTGGCTTTATCTGTGGAAATCTTGCATACCCTAGGTTGAAGAAGTGTTCCTCCAGAGAGGTTTTGCATTTTCTTCTGCCAGCTGTGAGGCCCTAAATCATTTATATACTCTTCTCTCAGTTTAGGAGTTCCTAGCCAACCATTCATTTTCATAAGGTTTTTGTGTGCCCAGTGTTCAAAAGTAAGGACTGGCTATCCTTGCTTTGAAAACATTTCAATAAAGAATAAAAGTCCTTCAGCTGAAAGGTTCTCTGTAAAGAAGCCCAGTTTGGCCACTTTGTGTAGGAAGAAATTATACCTAAAGCATACAATGCCATTGGCAAGCTTCTAGTAAATTGAAATAAAACCAGATTTTTACTTTATTCAAATAGCCAAAATTAGGGCCTGAAGTTTCTGATCCTCCTACCTCTATGACTGGTCATAAAGATAAGTTATATAATTTAAATCCATCGTATCTCTGGGCAATACTACCATCTAAGTTTTTATGAGGATTAAATGGGATTGTCCATGAACAGTACTTAGCACAGTACCTGACACATAATAAGTACCCAATAAATGTTATCTATTAATTTACCATCTAATTCTCAATGAATCTTGTAATTAGGTGCTCTTTCTGATACCTTATCTGACTGTCCCTCCTCTTCTAGCAGATAATAACATCTTCCATAGTAATCTATCACATGATTGAAAGGTTTTATTCTTTATGTTTAATCACTGAGCTTCTTCTCTTCTACTGTTCCTTTGCCATTTATTGAATTTACTTGAAGAGAAGTACAAAACTAGACTCAATGCTAAAGGACTGACAGACACTGAGTATAATGGGAAAATTACTATAATTCTGGATATATCACAGCTTACTCCATTTGAAATGTCCACGTATAACACTTGCTTTTATAATAAAACTATTGTCGACTCGTATTTGGCTAATAGTCCACCATGACCCTTGGGTCTTACTGGGTCTAAACATGCCATTCCCCTTCAGTCGTTTTTTCACCACTATGTGTTTCCTCCTGGTTGATCTGCGGTAAGTGTTTACATTATGTTCCACACAAAATAAAAGACATCTTTCAGAGAACTGCTTCAGATGCCTATGAATAAGAACATCAAAAAGAGAAATCTTGCTGTACAGCAGAAACTAACACAACATTGTAAAGCAACTATACTCCAATGATAATTAATAAAAAAAAGAAATCTTTCAAATATAAAATTTCATCAGCTTGATATCACAATATTTTCTTTGCAATTATATATAACTCTCAGCAATGATGCAAGGAATGTTACTGAATTATGTATGCGTATTACATGTCGATTAAAAAAAGATATTACGGGGCATCCCTGGTGGTGCAGTGGTTGAGAGTCTGCCTGCCGATGCAGGGGACGAGGGTTCGTGCCCCGGTCTGGGAGGATGCCACGTGCCGCGGAGCGGCTGGGCCCGTGAGCCATGGCCGCTGAGCCTGCGTGTCCGGAGCCTGTGCTCCGCAACGGGAGAGGCCACAACAGTGAGAGGCCCACGTACCGCAAAAAAAAAAAAAAAAAGATATTGCTAAAATATCCACATCTTAGATGAGTGAAAAATATATAAATCATCCAGGTGTTTCAAAAGTTTTGTGTTCTTTAAGTGTTTTGCGATGACTTCTTTGAGCAATTCCTCAAGATAATTTTAATAACGTCATCTTTGTAATTAAGGCTGCATGGGACAATAGAAAGATCCCTGGCCTGGGAATTAGGTGAGATGGATTACAGCCTGTTAACTGCTGATCTTCTGTGCAGCCTCAGGCAATTGATGTGTTCTTTTTGAACCTCAGTTTCCTCTTGGTCCATACTGAACTTCGTAGCTCTGATGTTCTAAGCAGGGCTGATTTGGCCAAACTTAGTTGCATCCTGGGATTTAAAAATCTCTTCACAGGGCTTCCCTGGTGGCGCAGTGGTTGAGAGTCCGCCTGCCGATGCAGGGGACACGGGTTCGTGCCCCAGTCTGGGAAGATCCCACATGCCACAGAGCGGCTGGGCCTGTGAGCCATGGCCGCTGGGCCTGCGTGGTCCGGAGCCTGTGCTCCGCGGCGGGAGAGGCCACAGCAGTGAGAGGCCCGCGTACCGCAGGGGAAAAAAAAACAAAAAATCTCTTCACAGCCCTGTGCTCATGCAGTGTCCACTCCAGTGAGGTACTTGGGGTGCTCTCCAAGCACGCATGCAAGCTCCTTCCCTTGGCAGTCTGCATCTGAGCTGTGTCTGTGTGATACCCTTTTGATCCATAGCTGTGCTGTCTGCTTTTATGAGTCAAAAGAGTAGTTTCTGGTGTCTTTTGTAGATGTGCTTCAGATACATGGAAATGCAACATTAGCAACCTCTGTTAATAAATACCTAAAGAAAGTATCTCAGCAATTCTGATGATGAAATGGCGCAGGGTCCCAGAGATCACTTAGAAACCCTCCCTCCATAAACATCCCTCATTTTTCATGTAAGAAAACATTGCTGCAGCAGGTTAGATATGGAGTAAGACTGGAATCCAAATCACTTGTCTTGGAGAGAGTGGAATTTTCACTGAAGCACGCTACTGCTTCCAAATATACCACAGCGTCAACATCAGGGATTAGGCACTGATATAAATAGAAAATATAAAAATATGTTCACAAGGCTTTACGGTGGACAAGCAACTTACACCTCTATTATTTCAATTGAGCCTCACTGCAAATTGCAGGAAGCTGACACTTGAAAGTGTTAAGTAACTTGCCCAATGTCGCTTAGCCAGGTGGTAAAAGAGCCAGACTTAGAGGCCAACTCCTCTGATCCCGGTCTTGTATGTTTCCTGGACTTAGCCCTGCTTTCCATCAAACAGGCTGATTACCAAGGAATGAAGTAGATCTTTCCACTGCCTCTGGCTGCTGAGGGATCAACCTGAAAAGGGTTGGTCCAGTTGGCAAACTACTCCAAGCTATTCACATGTTCTAATCTACCAAGATCAACACTATAATTAAGTTTACTTTTAGGAAACTTCTGAACAGGAAACCAATCAGAAGCTAGATATTCCAGCTGATCTTTTCTTTTCTTTTTTCCTTTCTTGATTCTCTGAAATGGCTCGTTTCTAAACATTTAGTCATATTAATATGCAATTACATGAATGGGTTGTTCACACAGGCAAAATCACTAGATAAGGTATTTTTGACCCAAATTTTTTCATCAGATAATATTAACAATTCCTTATATTTACAATAAGGAGCTACAGCATAGTGGTTAAGCAGGAGAGCTCTAGTGGTCACATCAGGGTTCAAACCACGGCTCTGTAACCTCGTCACAGTTTTTGTTCATATAATGGAGATAAAATTGTCGCACATACCTCATAAAGTCATTAAGAGAATTAAATGTTGTAATACCTATAAAGGGCTTAACATTGTACCAAGCACACAGTAAGCACACAATAATGCCAGGTATTATTATTATTATTTATACAGTGGGGTGTCATATTATTCTTATTTTACAAACTGAGATTCAGAGAGGTTAGTGATTTTCCTAAAGTCACAAAGTTTTAAGCGGCTTTATGGGAATTAAGTTGCTAAAGCCTTATTAAACTCTAATTCGAAAAGATACATGCACCCCAGGGTTCATAGCAGCACTATTTATAATAGCCAAGATATGGAAGTGCCCGTCAACAGACAAATGGATTAAGAATGTGATGTATATGTACAGTGGAATATAACTGAGCCATAACAAAATGAACTTCTGCCATTCTTAGCTACATGGATGGACCTAGAAAATATCATGCTTAGTGAAATAAGTCAGACAGAGAAAGACAAGTGTTGGATGAGATCACATATGTGGAATCTAAAAAATACAACAAACTAGTGAATAAAACAAAAAAGAAGCAGACTCACAGATACAGAGAACGAACTAGTGGTTACCAGCTGTGGGGGGGGAGGGGCAATCTCGGGGTGAAGGAGTGGGAGGTATAAGCTATTGGATGTAAGATAGATTCAAGGATGTATAGTACGATGCGGGGAATATAGTCAATGTTTTGTAACAACTAAATGGAAAGTAACCTTTAAAAATTGTATAAAAATTTGTTTAAATTATACAAATAAAAAATTTTAAATAAGAATTAAAAAATAAGAATAATACAAATGAACATATATGCCGAACAGAAACAGACTCACATCCAAAGAAAACAAACTAGTGGTGACCAAAGGTGAGAAGGATGGGGGAGGAGCAAATTAGGGGTATGGGATTAAGAGACACACACTATTATGTATAAAATACATAAGCAATAAGGATATATTGCAGCACAGGGACTTATAGCCATTACCTTGTAATAACTTTTAATGGAGTATAATCTGTAAAAATACTGAATCACTATGCTGTAGTGATTACCTGAACCTAATATTGTAAATCAACTATACTTCAATAAAAAATAAAAATTAAAAAAAACTTATTAAAGATGAATTCACATCAGGCTGAGAGCAAAAACAAGAATGGGGGAGAGAAGAAGAGAAATGATAGATTGGCTGGGTGGCAGGGACCCCTGAACGACCGCATGACAGAGCTCTGAGCTGAATGCTGCCAACTTCATACTTTTGCTATATTTAATAAGTGACCAGTCTGTGCCGCCCTGCTTTACCTGAAGTGACTTGGTTTTCCCTCAAAGCACGACAACCACAGAAGAATCAGATCAAACAGAATGACACATTTATTAAGATAGCCTCTAGGCGAAAGGCCAGTTGTGTCTAAGCCTCTACCGTGTGACATAAATCTGTTTAAATTTGAGAGCACACCAGTCATGTGGGCACAAACTTCTTTTCTTAAGGGTCAGGAATACTCTTAGCTGACAGTAAGAAAAAAGTCCACTGAATTATCAACTAAACTACCAATGGCATTGTTGTTGTCCTTTTAATTTTCAATCCATCTTGGACTGGTCAGTACTTTGTTCAACAAGTCTACTGTTGCTGGTTTAACAACAATGTCAAACAATGTACTATGGAAGTATCTAAACCCTTATTCTCAATTTCTGTTCTTATCTCTTTACAGAGCAGTAAGAAACAGTTTGTGTACTGACACATACTTCTAACATTTTGAGAAGCATTGGCATAAATAAAAGGACAGTTGTTATCAAGTTCATGAGAAATTCAGAAGTGATCCCAGGGTTAATTTGGAGGCTCCATGTCATTAAAAAAGACCCAGGTTTTTTTTTTATTATCCCATTTTGCCAGCCACAGGGTATTGGTTTCTATCCTCAGGCTTGTAATCTAATGGCCAAAAGCTCTCTGAGGCCCAGACAGCACCTCCTCACTCAACATCATTCAAAGCAGGAAGAGAAGAATGAGAGCAAAGGGGCTTTCACCTCATGTGGTTCTGTATTCACTCAAAGAGGAGTATCTTGTCTAGAAGGTCTAGAAGCACCCCCCAAAGATCCCCCAGCTCATCCAGAACTTCCCCTATACCCAACATGCAAAGAAGAATAGGATCTCTGTGGTTGAATGAGGCCAACAAGGGTCCCGTCCCTTGAGGCTCCACAGCACATCGCCACATGAACAAAGCCAGGGACTCTGGCAAGGAAGAAACAGGAATGGCTGTTAGGTGAGAAAAGAAGTGCCTGCCACAGAAACCTTAGCTCTGTCCAGACCACAGGAGGCTTAAAGAAGTCTGCCCTCAGGGAAAACGTGGCTTTCTGCAAGGATAAAGTAGGTGCTCAACTTTTTTAACGTGATATACCTTCTTATCCTCTAGAAACTTCTGGAATTCAGAAACAACCAGAAGGCAGATCTCCCATCCATTACCTCCTGAGCTGATTTTTTTTTTAACTTCATAAGTCTCCTTTTCCTTGTTTTTAAAAGGGGCTTATAACAGGACTTTCCTCAGGGATGCGTTATGAGGATTTTAAAAGTTAATAGAAAGCACTTAGAAAAGGTCTTGGCATGTGGCAAGCTCTAAATAAACCTCACCTTACTGTTATTGCTAAGTGATTACTGAGGCTAACTGTGAGTTTCTACATAACCCGGGGTCAGTGTTAGAAAACCCTGAGGGCTTGAGAGTTTGGAGACACGTAGGGCAGTTTCTGGGGCTCGTTTCACATGAACACGTGATAAGGAAGGACTGAGCTCGCAGAGGGAAATGTTATGGGCAAACATGTGACTTCTGAAAGAAGAATATCAAGGTACTCACTCTGAATCAGCAGAAACTCAGGAGACCCAAATTTGTCTTAGAGTCCAGCAAAACCCAGTGTGAAATTACAGGCCCTTACAGAGTCTTGCTTCCCCTAAGTCACTTTGGGGGCTTATTTGAAGAAGTTCCGCGAAGAGCTGTGGAGCACTAGAGCTGTGATCTGCCCTTAGCGGTGGTGCTGAGGTTGTGACGCTGTGCTGTCTACTGGCCAATGAGCTATTCCAGGAAGGAAGAAATCCTGGAATGGCCCAGAGGACCTTGCAAACGCTGTTGACAGGAACAACTGGGAGTTACCACAGCCAGCAGAAAATGCTGCCTGGTGTTACTGCATGCAACGATATAGGGTGGAATGGTCACCAGGATCTGGGGCTATTGGCCTCTCCTATCACTGAGGGCCATAGACTACAAATTTCTAAAAGACAGTTCTGGAAACTGCCAATGGAACCGACTCTTATTATTCAAAGCAGCAGACCCTAGGTTGGAACTGGAGATCTTGTCGCTCAGAAAGTCTTGCCCTCCTCACCATCAGTTCAGGGGATTGAAGTGGTGGTAATTAAATAGCAAACTGTAGAGGGAACAGCGTGGGCTCGGAGTCAAAAGACCTGGACCTGAGTTCTGTATTTTTCATTCTGTGACCTTGCTTAAGTCCCTTAATCCTCTGTGCTTCAGAGTATTTAATAGATTAATATATATATGAAAATGCTTTATAACATATAAAGTACCAAGAAAATTAAAAACATTGTAATCACTATTTTTTCAGTATGTTCTTAAATGAAGAGCAAGATTAACAATTTTTCACAAGAGAAACTGAAGGGAATAGAGCCCTAGAAAAACTGAGTGGGGTCCCAAGCCAGTTTTAGAGACCCTTAACAGGAGCCTAGCTGAAAGTTCAGGTGAGGTTTGGAGAATGAGAGCCTCACTAATGACTAGGATCAGATTCAACTTTGTGATCTCAAGTCCTTGAGCTTCTGCATAGATGTGGTACGAGTTTTCAGTTGCTTAATGGGCTTGAAATCCCATTTTGTTTCAAATGGAAAATTACCTGAATGTTTCCTGAAGAGGGTTTTTTAGAAAAAAAAACCCAAAAACTTAAGCATAACATATCTGTGGTTGATCTTCTGTCAGTATAGTCCCTTCCAAAGTTCCCTGGGGAAACCAGAAGGCAGCAATGCTCCAGCAGCTGGGAGAGAAGGACACATTACAAAATGTGATCACAGCTGCTGTGTTGAGTCAGGATGCCCTTTTGAGATGTGCAGACTGGTGCTTCTGTGAGGGCAGCCGTGCTCTGCACCCTCACCACTAGTCTGGAGGATTTCCTGCACACATCCAAGTAGTGACACTACCTACTTCCTTGGGCACCGTCTTCTGTTTTGGAAACTAGTGGTGCTTCTGAAAGACTCCATCTGCCTATCCACTTTGAGTTTCCACTGCACTGGCATCTGGGATTCAAAACTATTCAATCTACTGACAACGGAGTCTTTCTTTAAAAAGAGAGAAAGAGAGAAAGAAAAAGAAAAACAACCACTCAAGAATCCAAACACTATCTAAAATGAAACAGAGAAACAGCATTCTTTCTGTCCTGTTTTTAAATAGATCTTTCCACGCCCCACGTGTATATGCTATAATTAGAAAGTGTGTTGTAGAAAGGGTGTTATGATCACCCTCTAAAAATCTTGTTTTGTAATACTGACTTTACCATATGATATTAATTTGGGGAAAGAAAAAACAGGAGAGCAGCTACAGCACAAAGAGGTCTACAATGCAGTGCTATGGAGTATCAGAGGTAAAAGGAATAGCTAAAATAATAATAATAATGTCTATTAATGTTTCTAGTCATGAAAGTGATGAAATTTAGTTTAAGTCCACATTGACTCTTCTCCAGACTATTGCAATAGACTGAATTGATTATCCCATTCTTTCCCTCCTCTGATTCAATCTCCAGAAATCATTGTCCTGAATCCCAAGTCTGCTCGTGCCCTTGTTCTGGTCAGAATCATTTTTGTAGATGCTCACCACCTACAGAACTAAGGACTGCTCCCAAATTTGGAATCCAAGCCACCTTCAGTCATTTTCTTCAGAGGTGATACTGCCTGCCCCAGGATGTGTTTGAAAATCTTTGGGGATTCTTTTCAGTGGTCAAAATGCCATGCAGCACTGATGGCTTTTAGAAGGCTGGGACCAGAGATGCACACTCCCTAAGATGACAAAGACCCATCCACCTCAAAAAACCAGTAGCATACCCACTGAGAAACTCTGAGACTAACTTTTCAAATTCCCCAACTTTATTTTCTACTCCTTCCTTTGTCATATCCAACTCTGCAGCCACCTTGACTAGTCCCATCTCTAACCTCAATTGGTGTACCCACAGTGGTCTCTAGTCTGAAATGTCCTTCCCAACTCAATGATCTTTGCCATTCTCAATCTTTCAAAACCCAGAATAAACTATTCCCATCGTACAATCAACATCAATTTCTCCATTTCTGTGGTCCCACATCACTTTGCTTATACCTCTACACTTACTGTATTCTGCCTTATATTATTGCCATTTTTATTACTCTATCTCCACTACCAGATAATACATTTCTGGAGGACAGGACCTGCCTTATTCAGCTTTATATACCTTGAACACTAAACACTGACTTAGTGTCTGGTACGTAGTAGATTTGTTGAATTTAATTGAATTACACTCATTATCTGTGAATATTTTTTTCTGTCAAATGTATGTGAGGACATTCTAAATTTTTTAAACTACTAGTGGATTTAACATGTAAAGTCTTATTTTATTAGTTCTTCCTAGGCAAAAAACTGTTTGAATAACTTGAAAAAAAATGGTTGGTTTCCTGCCCCTGTAATTGCGACAGGGTTAAATCCTTTTAAAAGAAAGAGCCAAAAGGATTTAGTCTCTCAAAAGTCACAAGGAAAAGGAAAATATATTTTTCTGTGTGTTACCCACTGAGATCTTTGTGTACACATACCTCCCCAAATGACTAAACTTTACAAATTTATTTGACTTTAATTCAACTTTCCAAAAAAGAAAGAAAATTTTTTTAAGTCACCTTTGGACTGGGATGAAACGTGGAAAATTTCAACTCAAAGTCAGATTTTTTCTTTTTTTTCTAGGAAGCTGTGAGCAAATAAAAACGAGGTTTGGTGGTAGCATTTTACCCATCTACCATAGACGGGTCACTGCCAGCACGATACTTGTTGATGAGACATTTGGCAAAAGGCCTGCTGCAGAAATACAGTCTGTGACTTTATTTTGCTGGAGATTTCATCTGTGAGGATTTTCTTTTCCAGTTACAAAGTTCTCCCAAGAGGGACATAGCTTCTTTTTGGAAACCTGTGAAATGTTGGCAAGTCTTGCCCTGTTTACCATGGAAATTTGTACTTGGATGGAATTACAGTGTATGACCTGGTACAAACATAGATGGACGTCTGATGCCTGCTATTTTCTCTTCATATTGATTTGAAAATTATAAGTCATAGAATCAGATCAAGTAACTTTGATCTTTCCAGTTCATTCGTTCACCGTGGCATACAGTCATACCTGTATAGACTTGAGAATAGATTGGCAGATGACAGAACATATGTTACTATTAAAATTTACGGGATTGGTTCTAATTAAACTACAAAGGGTTGCCTGAAAAGGGAGTAGACTATTTGTAAGCATGGATGATTTAATATTGGCTTATCCATTGTTTTTTTCTTAGGAAGTTCTAAAATATCATATGGCTTCAAAATTGCATTGATTGGTTATATTGTTTTTAATGAGAAAGAAAAAAATGAACTAGCTTTGCCTGTAAACAGAAATTATCTGCTTTCCTCTAAATAACTGTTTAAAGCATCTGGCCCAGAATTGTGTAAGAAATTTGTTTTTATGTCTTTGGGAAATAGTTAACAGTCCCACTCAGGACCTCATCACTTCTTGCCAGGATTACTGCCATAGTTTCTAACTTGATCCTAGACCACGGTTCTCGCACCCCACCCTCAATCTATTTGCCACACTCCTATTGGCACTGTCATTCAAAAATCAGATCTGATCACCCCCAATCCAGTGGTTAAAACCCTTCAAAGGTTTTAGGAGTGCTTTTAGGAGAGAGTGCCAAATTAGCACGGCATGCAAAGCTCTAGCCTCGCCTTCCCCCTCGCCTCACACTGCTCTCACTCGATAGTCCACTGTATACATGTCACTCTCTAAGTTTTCACTCAGGTGTGCCTCTCTGCCTTTGAACCAGCCGCTCCCAAGCATATAACGTCACCTCTGGAACTCCCTGCTCTATCCATGGCTTGCTCCTATTCATCTTACAGCTTACGTGTTACTTCCTCCAGAAACCAACCCAAATTTTCTCATCTAGCCAGGGTGATGCCCACGAGTGTTCCAGTAACACTTGTGCTTATCTCCAGAATGGCAGCTATCACACCACATTGTATTTTAATAGCATGGAAATTCCAAGAGACCACATTTTATCCAGAGCCTAACAAATATCCTGGCATGTAGATGGTACTCAATAGAAACTGATCAAATTGTGAATGAACAAGAGGAGAATGAAGGAAAAAAATGTTGAGGTTTACATTATACTTGTTTTTCTGGTTATACTTTGAGACACTGATAGTCTTGAATTTGCCATTTTGAAAGGATCTCAATGATCAGAAATTATTTTTTCTCTTTTTACCACTTTGAGAAAACGATGTAAATTTAAGAACCAAGTTGACTTCAAAGAAAGTTTAGGCAAGCTAAAAAGGATTGAAGAATGCTCTTTTCATGGCTAGGACAGCCATGACTCATGATCCCAAGAAACATCTATAGCATGTAACAACTCCAAAGCATTGGATGCTGATAAACTGACCAATGTGTTCGTTCCTCGTCCATCTACCAGTCCCCACAAGCCTGAGAGAATGTCTCCCCCTCATCATTTTCTAAGGAACAGACCTAAGTATGCTCTGACAGGAAATGAAGCAAAGATCTGCATGCAACAGTTCATTAAGACTGGTGGCAAGGTCCAAGCTGATATAACCTACCCTGCTGGTTTAGGAGATTTCATCAGCCTTAACAAGACCAGAGAGCATTTCCGTCTCTCTATGACACCAAGGGTCACTTTGCTGTTCATTGTAGTACACCTAAGGAAGCTAAGTACAAGTCGCACAAAGTGAGAAAGATCTTTGCGGGCACAAAAGGAATCCCTCATCTGGTAACTCATGATGCTCATACCACCTGCTACCCTGATCTCCTCATTAAGGTGAATGACACCATTCAGACTGATTTGGAGACTAACAAGATTACCCATTTCATCAGGTTTAACACTGGTAACCTGTATATGGTGACCAGAGGTGCTAACCTGGGAAGAACTGGTGTGATCACCAACAGAAAGAGACCTCCTGGTTCTTTTGATATGGTTCATGTGAAAGATGCCAAAGGCAACAGCTTTGCCTCCTGGCTCGCCAACATTTTTGTTATTGGTAAAGGCAACAAACCACAGATTATCTCTTCCCCAAGGAAAAGGGATCCACCTCACCACTGCTGAAGAGAGAGAAATAAGAGACTGGCAGCCAAATAGGGTGAAATCAGCTCTAGGTTATGTGATTGAAAAGGTCTTTGTACTTAACTGAAGAGTATATGGCATTATTATTATTATTTTTTTTTTTTTTTTGCTGTACACGGGCCTCTCACCGTTGTGGTCTCTCCCGTTGCGGAGCACAGGCTCCGGACGCGCAGGCCCAGTGGCCATGGCTCACGGGCCCAGCTGCTCCACGGCATGTGAGATCTTCCCAAACCGGGGCACGAACCCGTGTCCCCTGCATCGACAGGCGGACTCTCAACCACTGCGCCACCAGGGAAGCCCTATATGGCATGATTAAAAAACAAAAATAAGAATGGCACAAACAATTTAAGAACTTAATATTAATTATTAATACAATCATCATTCAAATGATTTTGTGACCCTTTGCACTGTGTACATTATATTGACCAACCCCGAGCATCTAAAATAAAAATGTCAACTTTACTTTGTGATAAATAAATTGCCTTTAGTTATTCCATAGATAGTGGCAACTATCAGGATAAAATCATTTTAAATTCACTTGAATATAAAACAATTAACATAAGTGATCTTCTTTAGCATTTTTGGTAAAAAGTATTTTATTAACTTGAAAAAGCAATAGGGTTTACAAATCCCCCTCAGAATTGAAACAATCTGCTTGCAGGATCTGTGACTTTTCCACTTGTTTTGTTTCATTCCTGCATATGCATTGACAGTTCAAAAGCTCAGTCTTTAATTCTAGTGGCAATAAATTCAACGCCAGTCCAGAACTTGTACTACCTGACATCTTCCACCCAGTCTCCAAGGGATCAAAGCAGTGTTTGAAATCAGCCTTCTATGTAAAAAAAAAAAAAATCTACAGTGTGATATGAAATGCTAGAATGCTACAGTGTGATATGAAATGCTAGAATTTCTAGCCCCCAAAATACATCCCTCCCCACCTCCTGCCCTTACCAGTCAATATCTGAAACTACTTTACCAAACAGAAACACACGGTATGAGGGAATAGTCTTAAGATGTCAAAGAGATTATTCACTGATTTAAATTCACACTGCCTATTATGTTTCCCTTTTTGCCTTATTTGCCAGGAGGCTCGGAGCCAAATTTATTATTCAGTTGTAGTAAAACTTTTCTATTTCCTGCTTCTGTTAGAAGTCCCATCCCCTTTTCTATATTTTATAGATTAATGTACCCTCAAAAAATCATATGTTGAAGCCCTAATCCCCCAGTGTGGCTAAATTTGGAAATAAGGGCTTCTAAGGAAGTAATTAAGGTTAAATGAGATCATAAGGGTGGGGCCCTGATCCTACAGGAGTAGTATCTTTACAAGAAGAGACACTAGAGAGCTGGCTACTCTCCTTCTCTCTCCCTCCCTGCATACACACCAAGGACATGTGAGGACACTGCAAGAAGGCAGCCAGGAAGAGAGCTCTCACCAAAAACCAAATGAGCTAGGACCTTGATCGTGGACTTCTAGCCTCCAGAACTATGAGAAAATTTCTGTTGGTTAAGCCACCCACTCTACAGTTATGCCCAAGCTGACTATTACATACACGATACATGTCTTCTCTTGTTATCTCTTTACTGCTTACCTGGCACCCAGTCTCTCATCTCTGGTCACCATAAACTCTGCTATGCTGCATCTCCTGTCACCCACCTACCAGTTACGAAAACTTTGAAAAAATATTTCATAAACTGAATGAAATTAAGAAAGATAGTAACTCAGCACAATAATTCGGAGTCTACCCTCAAACTATACATGCAACCTTAAAATTAACCTTGTCTATTGCTTTCCTAAGAGTGACCTCTATAATTTTATAAAAAGCAAAGATGACTTTTTTCTTATTATACTTTAGTGTCCAGTTTTATAAGTGATGCTTCTGTAAAACTGGCAAAATTAACAAGCATGATACTGTGGCTTAATTTCATGGGATGGTGTGTCCTTATTGAACACAGAAACCACCTTACTCCTACCCTATTTTCTTTTCATGTTTTTCCATTTTTTCTAATGTTTAATGTGATCCACAACCCTGCCCCACCCCTCCATTCTCAAGCCTCTCCCTCCCAACACACACTGTCAGCAAATGATCTCAGTATTGCCTATTTCTTTGATATCATTCAGCTTAACTTGTGAAAACTGTCTTCTTCTCATAAGACATACGCCAGATAGCCAGACTGTAAGCATTATAAACTACAAGCTCTTCTAAAGGAAGTACAGAAGTTTAGAGCTACAACAGGCTAGTAGTGTTTGATTAATAGTTTTTGTGTCAAGAAAAACAAAAATCATTAAGATAATAAGTTTCCACTATAGCTCACATGCTTAAAACTTTCTTTAAAAATTCTCCTTGTAGGGGCTTCCCTGGTGGCGCAGTAGTTAAGAATCCACCTAACAATGCAGGGGACACAGGTTCGAGCCCTGGTCTGGGAAGATCCCACATGCTGCGGAGCAACTAAGCCCGTGAGCCACAACTACTGAGCCTGAGCTCTAGAGCCCGTGAGCCACAACTACTGAGCCCGCATGCCACAACTACTGAAGCCCACACGCCTAGAGCCCATCCTCCACAACGAGAAGCAACTGCAATGAGAAGCCCACACACTGCAACAAAGAGTAGCCCCCACTCACCACAACCAGAGAAAAGCTTGTGCAGCAACGAAGACCCAATGCCGCAAAAAATAAATAAATAAATAAATAAATAAAAATAAAGTTCCCTTTAAAAAAAAAAAGAAAAAATGGCCACTCTCCTACACCACTCACAGCATAGCATTTCTTGAGAACAATTTAGCATTATTTATTAAAAAAAAAAAATTCTCCTTGTAAGTTAAAATGTCCTGTATTTGCATTGAATGAAAAATTGTATTACTGGAATATTTGAGAAAAATCCATTGAGACATTTTTTTCCTTAGGTGTGGAAGCAAGGAAATAATATTAAATTTTTCAAAATTCAGTTATTTTTACAAAAACAACTGAAAAGTTGTTGAACTTTGTTGATTCCCATGTGGATAGACTTCAGTGTGAGGTAATTTTCGTGAAACACAGGAAAAGTAATAAACTAAAGTTGAATGTGATTTGAAAATACTTTATGAGCAACTAAAAAAAATTCTTAAAGCTCTCTTGGATAAGCTTGTCAAGATTAGCCTCTTGGCATTTAGAAATTGAATAAAGTTAAATGACTCAAGATGTAATAGTGCCCAAATAGAGAATGATTATTTCCACTTAGCTGTGAAGCATGGATACAAGTGTTCCTCTATACAGGGTATTAGAAAAGACCATTGGTCAGGAAAGTGAGCACCAGATATCACTTCTTTAAGAATTAAAGTACTTAGTGTTTTCTAGAAATGTCCCAGAAGAGCTTACCAGGCCTGACATTCACAGTCATCGACTCTCCCATACAGATCTTCTTAGTTTTCTACCCGACAGTCCTATCACAGAACCTAATCTCCAGAGAAACTGAACCCCTCCCTGACAGCACTATCTAATGTCTTCTACCCAATTTATGCCCTATATCACCTTGCTCTTTTCTTCATAATACTTATCACTGTCTGAAGGTATCTAATTTATTTGTTTACCATCTGTTCCTTGTCTCTCAGAATGAAAGCCTCATGAGAACAAAGATTTTTCCTTGTTTAGTGCTGACTATCCAGGGTCTAGGACAGTGTTTGTCACATAGTAGGTACTCTATAAATATTTATGGAATGAATGAATGAATGGATGAAATTTTTATTTCCCATAAACATCTGAACTTCACTGCTTCTGTGTCTCGGCATATAAATTTTCCTCCATCTAGAACGCCTGTACTCTCCTTCCACTCTACACCTTCACGGTCCAATTAAAATTTTATAGCATCTAGGCCTGTGTGGGAATTAACAATGTGCAAGCTTCAGCTCCCTTCAAAGAGCGGAGGATATTTAAGGGATCAGCCTGTGACGTGTTCTTTTCACACACACAGGCACACAAGTGCACAGGCACACACATACATACACACAAACTAGCACAGTATCACTCAGTAAGCATTTATTACATTAATTAATGAGACTAGTTCACCATTCAAGTTCTAAATGTGATTTCATCTTAGCTAGAAATATAACAAGAAAAGTGGACCCATCACTTGGTTAGTGCTGTGGCATGGCAGGAGAAATATATCAATTACTTGTGTTCAGTTCACACAGAAACAGCAAGGGTGGCAAAATTCTGATGTAAATTCAGATCATTAGTTAATAAACTTTTGCTCAGTTGTCCCCTGCCAGGCTCCTGGGACATATCCAGGACTCCCTACGGCATTCCATGAGTGTTTGGAAAGAGAGAAGGAAAGAAGAAAAAACAGAATCTTCCCAAATCTACATAAATCTTCAGGGGCCTCCTGTCCATGGGTTTATGTCAGGGTGACCTCTGTTTTGCCCTGCTTGGAGAATCCACCTTGAATGGGTCAGTCGTGGTTTATGAAGGCAGAAAGAGAAATGCATTTGCTCATCTCTTGGACTGAAGGATTTTAGTACCAGGTCAGTCATTCTAGTCCCACTTATTTTTCCAACCACCAAATTCTCTTTTCTCATCCCTATCCCTCCACGCACTCAGTGTCTAACAGCCTATTGAGTAATAAGTTCTTTCAACTACACTCTAAGAATTCTCATGACTTGTAATAACAGCGAGTCCTCTGACTATAAAAAGGTCAATGTTTAATCTCGTCTTTTTCTCTGTGTTACTTCTATGCACATTCTTTGCCTTATAACACAAAAGCATGTCCTTTTTATTTCAAGTTGCTATGTAAGATCTGCGGCTGGGTCTAGAGGTGAATGCAATCTGCAGATGATAGCATGGTTGGTGCATTTATTTTGTTTTTTTTTTTGACAAGTGTGAAAGGTGAGTTACAAACTGGCCAATGATCCCCAAGGTTCATTTTGTGATACCTATGTTGTAATACCCCAAAAGGTATCTAAAAACTCTTAAAACTAAATTAATTTGGATTTACCTTTAAATTTCTGAAATAAATATGGAACAATAGCATTCCTTGACACAAAACATAACAAAAGTTGCTGTATCTTCCAACAGATTAGGAACTGTTTATTGTTCTCAGAGACAGACTCAGTCCATTTCATGAATATTGTTCGGTTACTTAGCACCGAGTTTAAATGTTTTCTGATGATAATAAATGAATTTGTGTTTGTTGCATTCAAAGTCACTGTATTTTAAAATATTCACTCTCCTTTAAGCCCTTGGTTAGAAAGCTGATGCGTGGAAAGGTTACAGAGGCAACTGTTAGGAGCTGCGTCCTTACCTCCAGGCTTCAGGCTGCCTTGCAAACATTAAACAGTACAAGAGTTACCTTGTAGTCAAGGAAGAGAGAGCCATATCCAGTGACACTAATCCATTCTACTGATGATGGTTAAGAGTGAGACATGACTATGGCCTGCTCACAAGACTGTCTTTAAAAATGGTTTAAAACAGGGGTTCCGCGGCCTGTTAGGAACTGGGCGCACAGCAGGAGGCGAGCGGCCGATAAATTTCATCTGTGGCTCCTCACAGCTCCCCATTGCTCACATTACCCCTCACACCCCGCTGTTCGTGGAAAAATTGTCTTTCCCGAAACTGGCCCTGGTGCCAAAAACGTTGGGGACCGCTGTTTTAAAACATCATATACAAATTGGAACATGAATTAGAAGAAGAGATAGGGAAAGGTTATTTGCACAGCCTGAGCCAACTGCACGTACACAGAGCTGGAAAGTATTTTGCTTAGTACCAGTGCACTCAACACAAATAACATTTAGTACTTTTTCATGATATTTAGAACTTATTACGTACTATTTATTTAGTACTTAGTATCTGCCAGGAATTGTTCAAAGTCATTTAACATATTAATCCTTTAAACCTCCTGGGAGATAGTAGAAGGTAGCTACTTTTATTGTTTTCAACATTTTACAAATGAAGAAACACACACAAAGAGAATAAGCAACTTGCCCCAATGCACAGGGGTTGCATTGCTACAGACAACCTCAAAGAGGCAGCAGACTAATCTAGATCAGTACAGACTAATGTTACCAAAAAGGGTACAATACCTTCATCATCACTAGAGGAAGACATTCCACAGTTACCAAAATAAGAAGCCATGTAAAACCATGCAGAAAAAAATCATGCGTTTGTTATGGACAAATCAAATTACCAAGAAACTTGGTAAATACTATAATGACGGATTTTCCTCAATTATATTTAAGAGGGAGTTAGATATAACCCTCTTAGCATGTCAGCTGCAAACAGGTATGCAAGAAAGAAAATGAACAAATATCAAGTAACGCCATCAGGCATCATTGAACAAATGTCACAATGATCATGAAGGTACTAGAGGTGTTTTGAAGAATCTTCAATTATTCCTTCAAGTCATTCATCTCTTAAGAATAATGGACTACCTCCAAGTCCAGCACAAAACCTCCTTCAGAAAATGTGAGAGGCTATAGCTACATAGCGATAGCTATATCAGCTACTTAGCTGTAATGGCTATAGCTACGTGGCTATAGCTACGTAACTATAGCTATATCAGTTACTTAGCTATAATGTAGGTCAGAGTTCCGTTACGGGTTAATTGCTTTCTTCATTTTTGTACGCGAGTTAAGGAAAATGAATGAAAGGAAACACTTGCCTTATGAGATACAGGTTTGATGTTATACTCAATGAAATGATCACAGGAAAGGCACCATTTCTAATCTATTCAATTTCTTAGCAGATCACTTGGACAACTATATAGCCTTAACTAAAAATCCTGTTTGGCACATAAGAACTACAAATATATCATTAATACTGATTAATTTTTTAAAAGGAAAATACAAAAGTAAAAATTGAATTAAACCTGCCAATGAAAAAATAAATGATATAAACATATTTAATCATCTAGAAGCAATATTAAGACACTTGGAGATATGCAGAACATTTAACCATAATTTCAAATAACTCCTTTGTCCATGGCCCATGAGTTGCTAATGAATATTACATTTAATGCCTAACGACAGATGAATGGATAAAGAAGATGTGGTATATATATACAATGGAATGTTACTCAGCCATAAAAAAGAATGAAATAATACCATCTGCAACAGCATGGGTAGACCTAGAGATTATCATACTAAGTGAAGTTAAGTCAGAAAGAGAAAAACAAATACTGTATAATATCACTTATATGTGGAATCTAAAATATAACACAAATGAACATATCTACAAAACAGAAACGGACTCACAGATACAGAGAACAGATTTGTGGTTGCCAAGGGGGAGGAGAGATGGGGGAGGGAAAGATTGGGAGTTTGGGATTAGCAGATGCAAACTATTATATATATAATGGATAAGCAACATGTCCTACTGTATAGCACAGGGAACTATATTCAATAGCCTGTGATAAACCATAATGGAAAAGAATATGAAAAAGAATATATATATATGTATAACTAAGTCACTTTGCTACATAGCAGAAATTAACACAACATTGTAAATCAACTATACTTCAATAAATTCTTTTAATTACATGTCTTCCTTATTTTTAATAAATTCATAAACTTAAAAGTTCAGCAACATAATGTTTTAGCATTTACTAACTTGCTCATGCCAGTGATTATATAAACTAATAAAATTATAAAAACAACAAGTTTTTTATTAGTATTAAAATCCATTAAGATAATACACCATTATTCTGACATACATTTCTTTATAAAAATAATTTATAAGTAATAATAATGCTGAATTATATGATATTATAGCTAGGACAGGAGGGAGGGACAATACAGTCAGATTAAGCTGCCTGAACTAAAAATGTTATGTTATAAAATCTTTCTGAGGAAATAATGTATTTCATTCATTCATTCATTCAACAAATATTTATTGAGTACCTATAAAACAGTAAAACATATGCTGTACTACAACTTTTGACAAATATTAATATATTAATTTATTATATTTTTTATGCACATAGTCTAAGTATGATAAACATTGTTCTTCTTAGATATATTTAATAAATTCAATGATGAGACTCTTGAAAAAATTCCATATAGTTCTCCCAAAAATGTTGTCTCTGGGACCAATTTTTTTTCTGTAAAAAACACACAGTAAAAGATTTGGGGCAATGGGCCACATCAACAATTCCTTACTCCCAAATATTTCAAAGAAAAACATTACTGTGCTATACTTGAACATTTGCTCTGTGAGATTTCTTTTTCAAAATAGATTTTTTACATATTGAAAAAGGATAAAAAGACAGGCTAGACATTGCATCCTTTGAGACTTTTGAGTAGTTCCACTGTAGAATTAAACCTTGAGACTCTAAGCCTTCTTGCTCTGCCTTCCACTTGATAAATCCTTTTCCACTTTGGGACCTTTGCACTTGCATTCCCTCTGCCAGATATTCCTTCCCCTGATTATGTCCATGGCTTTGTTACTCACTGCACTCAGGTCCTTGCTCAGATATCATCTCCTCTGGCAGTACCCTCCTCCATCACTCTCCATCCTTTTCCCTGCTGCAATAGACTATTATCTGAATCTGCCTTGGACCAGTGTGCTTGAAATAACAAAAAGAAATTCATGTGTAATAGATTCAGCATTAAGATGGCTCCATGACATGGATCCTGAAAAAAATTGTAGCATTACTCATCCTTATACATCAATAAAGATTCTATTTCCAGACAATGACATTTATTGTTTTGAAAACTATTTTCACCTTAATATTAAAGAATATTACTTTTATTGGGACTTCCCTGGTGGCACAGTGGTTAAGACTCCATGCTCCCAATGCAGGGGGCCCCAGGTTTGATCCCTGCTCAGGGAACTAGATCCCACATGCCACAACTAAGGAGCCCACGTACCACAACTAAGCAGCCAGCGAGCCACAACTAAGGAGACTGCTTGCTGCAACTAAGAGACCTGGTGCAACCAAACGACTAGACAACTAGTTCTCTTTTTAAAAAATAAAAGAAAAATAAAAGAATAAAGAATATTACTTTTTTAAAAAATCTCTTGGAGGTCCAATGACATTTGCTGATTGAATTTGAAAGTCAAGTACAAATTGGGAGATTGGGATTGGCATATATACACTAGTATGTATAAAACAGATAACTAGTAAGAACCTGCTGTATAATAAATAAATTAATTTAATTAAATTAAAAATTTAAAAGAAAGTCAAGTACAATAAGATGTTCCCTCTCAGGCACTATGAATGTCAGTTTTAAAGTTAGACAGACTTGGCTTCAAGTCTCAGGTCTGCAGCAAACTAGCTATGTGAGCATACTTTTATTCGAGATGTTTCCTGTTTCTTAAGGTAAGATTGTATTGCTATAAACTTCCCTCTTAGAACTGCTTTTGCTGCATCCCATAGATTTTGAGTCGTCGTGTCTCCATTGTCATTTGTTTCTAGGTATTTTTTGATTTCCCCTTTGATTTCTCTAGTAATCACTTCGTTATTAAGTAGTGTATTGTTTAGCCTCCATGTGTTTGTATTTTTTACAGATCTTCTCCTGTGATTGATATCGAGTCTCATAGCGTTGTGGTCGGAAAAGATACTTGATACAATTTCAATTTTCTTAAATTTACCAAGGCTTGATTTGTGACCCAAGATATGATCTATCCTGGAGAATGTTCCATGAGCACTTGAGAAAAATGTGTATTCTGTTGTTTTTGGATGGAATGTCCTATAAATATCAATTAACTCCATCTCATTTAATGTATCATTTAAAGCTTGTGTTTCCTTATTTATTTTCATTTTGGATGATCTGTCCATTGGTGAAAGTGGGGTGTTAAAGTCCCCTACTATGAATGTGTTACTGTCGATTTCCCCTTTTATGGTTGTCAGTATTTGCCTTATGTATTGAGGTGCACCTATGTTGGGTGCATAAATATTTACAATTGTTATATCTTCCTCTTGGATCGCTCCCTTGATCATTATGTAGTGTCCTTCTTTGTCTCTTCTAATAGTCTTTGTTTTAAAGTCTATTTTGTCTGATATGAGAATTGCCACTCCAGCTTTCTTTTGGTTTCCATTTGCATGAAATACCTTTTTCCATCCCCTTACTTTCAGTCTGTATGTGTCTCTAGGTCTGAAGTGGGTCTCTTGTAGACAGCAAATATATGGGTCTTGTTTTTGTATCCATTCAGCCAATCTGTGTCTTTTGGTGGGAGCATTTAGTCCATTTACATTTAAGGTAATTATCGATATGTGTGTTCCCATTCCCATTTTCTTAACTGTTTTGGGTTTGTTATTGTAGGTCTTTTCCTTCTTTTGTGTTTCTTGCCTAGAGAAGTTCCTTTAGCAGTTGTTGTAGAGCTGGTTTGGTGGTGCTGAACTCTCTCAGCTTTTGCTTGTCTCTAAAGGTTTTAATTTCTCCATCAAATCTGAATGAGATCCTTGCTGGGTAGAGTAATCTTGGTTGCAGGTTTTTCTCCTTCAACACTTTCAATATGTCCTGCCACTCCCTTCTGGCTTGCAGAGTTTCTGCTGAAAGATCAGCTGTTAACCTTATGGGGATTCCCTTGTGTGTTATTTGTTGTTTTTCCCTTGCTGCTTTTAATATGTTTTCTTTGTATTTAATTTTTGACAGTTTGATTAATATGTGTCTTGGCGTATTTCTCCTTGGATTTATCCTGTATGGGACTCTCTGTGCTTCCTGGACTTGATTAACTATTTCCTTTCCCATATTAGGGAAGTTTTCAACTATAATCTCTTCAAATATTTTCTCAGTCCCTTTCTTTTTCTCTTCTTCTTCTGGAACCCCTATAATTCGAATGTTGGTACGTTTAATGTTGTCCCAGAGGTCTCTGAGACTGTCCTCAGTTCTTTTGATTCTTTTTTCTTTATTCTGCTCTGCAGTAGTTATTTCCACTATTTTATCTTCCAGGTCACTTATCCGTTCTTCTGCCTCAGTTATTCTGCTATTGATCCCATCTAGAGTACTTTTAATTTCATTTATTGTGTTGTTCATCGTTGCTTGTTTCATCTTTAGTTCTTCTAGGTCCTTGTTAACTGATTCTTGCATTTTGTCCATTCTATTGTCCATTCTATCTCCAAGATTTCGGATCAACCTTACTATCATTATTCTGAATTCTTTTTCAGGTAGACTGCCTATTTCCTCTTCATTTGTTAGGTCTGATGGGTTTTTATCTTGCTCCTTCATCTGCGGTGTGTTTTTCTGTCTTTTCATTTTGCTTATCTTACTGTGTTTGGGGTCTCCTTTTTTGCAGGCTGAAGGTTCGTAGTTCCTGTTGTTTTTTGTGTCTGTCCCCAGTGGCTAAGGTTGGTTCAGTGGGTTGTGTAGGCTTCCTGGTGGAGGGGACTAGTGCCTGTGTTCTGGTGGATGAGGCTAGATCTTGTCTTTCTGGTGGGCAGGTCCACGTCTGGTGGTGTGTTTTGGGGTGTCTGTAGACTTATTATGATTTTGGGCCGCCTCTCTGCTAATGGGTGGGGTTGTGTTCCTGTCTTGCTAGTTGTTTGGCATAGGATGTCCAGCACTGTAGCTTGCTGGTCGTTGAGTGAAGCTGGGTGCTGGCGTTGAGATGGAGATCTCTTGGAAATTTTTGCTGTTTGATATTATGTGCAGCTGGGAGGTCTCTTGTGGATCAGTGTCCTGAAGTTGGCTCTCCCACCTCAGAGGCACAGCACTGACTCCTGGCTGCAGCCCCAAGAGCCTTTCATCCACAGGGCTCCTTAATTTGGGATGATTGGTTGTCTATTCAGGTATTCCACAGATGCAGGGTATATCAAGTTGATTGTGGAGCTTTATTCCGCTGCTTCTGAGGCTGCTGGGAGAGATTTCCCTTTCTCTTCTTTGTTCTCACAGCTCCCAGGGGCTCAGCTTTGGATTTAGCCCCGCCTGTGCGTGTAGGTCGCCGGAGGGCGTCTGTTCTTGCTCAGACAGGACGGGGTTAAAGGAGCCGCTGATTCGGAGGCTCTGGCTCACTCAGGCCCGGGGGTAGGGAGGGGCACGGAGTGTGGGGCGGGCCTGCGGCGGCAGAGGCCGGCGAGACGTTGCAGCCTGAGGCGCGCCTGTGCGTTCTCCCGGGGGAGTTGTCCCTGGATCCCGGGACCGTGGCAGTGGCGGGCTGCACAGGCTCCCCGGAAGGGCGCGTGGCCAGTGACCTGTGTTCGCACACAGGCCTCCCGGTGGCGGCAGCAGCGGCCCTAGCCGCTCTGGGCGGCCCTAGCCACGTCCGTCTCTGGGCTCCGCACCCCTAGCCGCGGCTCGCGCCCGTCCCTGGAGCTCTCTCAAGCAGCGTTCTTAATCCCCTCTCCTCGTGCACCAGGAAACAAAGAGGGACGTAAAAGTCTCTTGCCTCTTCGGCAGTTCCAGACTTCTCCCCGGACTCTCTCCCGGCCAGCCGCGGTGCACCAACGCCCCGCAGGCTGTGTTCACGCCGCCAACCTCAGTCCTCTCCCGGCGCTCCGACAAAAGCCGGAGCCTCAGCTCCCAGTCCCGCCCGCCCCGGCGGGCGAGCAGACAAGCCTCTCGGCTGGCAAGTTCCGGTCGGTCCGATCCTCTGCGCTGGAATCTGTCCGCTTTGCCCTCCGCACCCCTGTTGCTGTGCTCTCCTCCGCGGCTCCCAAGCTCCCCCACTCCGCCTCCCGAAGTCTCCACCCGCGAAGGGGCTTCCTAGTGTGTGGACACTTTTCCTCCTTCACAGCTCTCTCCCGCTGGTGCAGGACCCGTCCCTATCCTTTTGTCTCTGTTTAGTTTTTTCTTTTGCCCTACCCAGGTACGTGGGGGGTTTCTTGCCTTTTGGGAGGTCTGAGGTCTTCTGCCAGCGTTCAGTAGATGCTCTGTAGGAGTTGTTCCACGCGTAGATGTATTTCTGGTGTATCTGTGGGGAGGAACGTGATCTCCGCGTCTTACTCTTCCGCCATCTTCCCGGAAGTCCTGAGCATACTTTTAAACTACTCTCATTAAAAGCACCAAAAACTTTTTTTGATTCAATCTAATAGACACATTCCAGTTCTTATGTTATTGGACCACTCTGAATCATTTGATAAAGATGACAACCGTTTTTTTTCCAGAAATTTTGTTTTCTGTATACATTTTTAGCTGCTCCTTATCAGTCACCTTTGCAGACTCCTTTCTTTGTCTTTCAAACACTGATGTTTCTCACTGACCTGAATAAGGCCCTCTTTTCTCCTCACTCTCCATTCTTTCTCAGTGCTATCATCCTCTCTCATGCTCAGACTTCCAACGCATCAACTTACCTTACAGCTCTCTCTTAAGGGCCAGATCCAGGTATACAGTTATCTACTCAATACTATCTTGTAAATTTCCCAGAGATACTTCAAATGGATTGCGTTCAAACCGGAACTTGGCACTTCCTTCACACCGACCTGATATTCTCTTGTTCCCTGTGATACTCTCTTGTTCTCATTCTGTCACCCACTTCATAAACCTGGATCATCCTCTACTCCACTCTCACCTTCACCCTTCTGCTCTCCGATCAGTCACCAAATCTTGTCACAGCTACCTCCTATGTGTCTCTCAAATCTGTCCATGTCCCTTCACCCCCACTGTCATTGCCCTTGTTCAGGGGAAAATAATCACCTCTGTCCTGGATCACCTCTAGAGAATAGATGCTTAAACCTGTAGCACTGCTACAAGTAGTAGTTAATGAGAAACTTCAGGTATTTGGAGTAAATTAATGTTTTACTCTAGTGGTTTCTGACTCTCAGGGAAGGTGAAGGTACCCCAGAAGGCCTTTCTTGGGAGTCAGAGACCAGGAGTCTTGACAAGATTGCTTTATCAATCAATGCTGAAGCAGAAAATAAAAGCACTTACCATTCAGGGACACTGACTTGATCGCCAAATGACACTACGCAAGTCCAGACAAAATCTAACCAACCTGACTCTACTGGGTCCAGTTGGTTAAACTGAGTATATTAGCAGTTAAGATTTAGTAAGAGATTTAGGGCTAAACATATTTATAGTAAAATGCTAATACCATTAATGATTGTGCCTTCATATTAATTAAAATGCAATGTCTATGCCTCTTGTGACTGACTCGAAAGCATCAAAATGACAATTGTATAAATATCCTACTTTGTTTAAATTATATTATGTTTTAGAAATAGTTGCTATTTAAGTAACTACTTAAATAGTTACCACTCTTACAACTTAATAATAAAAAGACAACCCAATTAAAAAATAGGCATAAGGGACTTTCCTGGTGGCCCAGTGGTTAAGAATCTGCCTTCCAATGAAGGGGATGAGGGTTCGATCCCTGGTTGCGGAACTAAGATCCCACATGCTGCAGGGCAGCTAAGCCTGCACACCACAACTACTGAGCCTGTGTGCCACAACTACTGAGCCCATACGGTCTAGAGCCTGATCGACACAGCTAGAGAGAAGCTCGTGTGCTGCAACGAAGAGCCCATGCACTGCAATGAAGATTCCGCATGTCACAATGAAGATCCCGCATACCGCAACTAAGACCCAATGCAGCCAAATAAATAAATAAATATTTAAAAATAAATAAATAAATGACAAGGTATATTTTTTAAAAATAGGCATAAGATCTGAATAGACATTTCCCCAGAGAAGATATACAAATAGCCAAAAAGTCCATGAAAATATGTTCAACATCATTTTAGATGTTTGCATCTTTAGAGAAATGCAAATCAAAAACCACAAAGAGATACCTACTTCATAACCACTAAGGTGGCTATCATCAAAAAAAAAAAAAAAGAACACTAACAAGTGTTGGTGAGGAGATGGAGAAATTGGAACCCTCATATATTGCTGGTGGACATGTTAAACAGTGCAACTTCTTTGGAAAACAGTTTGGCAGTTCCTCAAAATATCATCATATGACCCAGCAACTTCACTTCTAGGTATATACACAAGAGAGATGAAAACATGTCTACACAAAAACGTTGTACACGGGGCTTCCCTGGGGGCGCAGTGGTTGAGAGTCCGCCTGCCGATGCAGGGGACACGGGTTCGTGCCCCGGTCCAGGAAGATCCCACATGCCACGGAGCGGCTGGGTCCGTGAGCCATGGCCGCTGAGCCTGCACGTCCGGAGCCTGTGCTCCACAACAGGAGAGGCCACAACAGTGAGAGGCCCACGTACCCCCACAAAAAAAAAAAAAAAAAAAAAAAAAACTTGTACACAAATGTTTATAGCAGCATTATTCGTAATAGTCAAAAAGTGGAAACAACCCAAATGTCTATTTATTCTTAGGGAATAAATAGGGAAATAAAATGTGGTAACTCCATGTAGCAGAATATTATTCAGGCAAAAAACAGAATGGTTTATGTGCTACAACACATATGAACCTTGAAAACATGAAAATGTTTTTTCATTTCTAATTACTTTTCTTTGCTAAGTAAAAGAAGTCAGACACAAAAGGCCACATATTATATGATCCCGTTCATGTGAAATGTACAGAATATGCAAATATATAGAAATAGCAGGTAGATTAGTGGTTGCCTAGGGCTCCGGAGTGATTGGGTGAGGGAGGAGATAGGGAATGACTGTGGATGGAAAAGGGGTTTAGTGGGGAGGAAACAAAAAGGATCTAAAATTAGATTGTGGTGATGATTGCACAACCCTGTGAATACATTTTAAAACACATTGAACTCTACCCTCTAAATGGATGAATTGTATAGTATGTTAACCATATCTCACTAAATCTCAATTTCTTAAAAAAAGAAAAGAAAAGAAAGAAACAATCAGTACACAAAACCTGTTTGTCAATAGTGTTGGTTAGAAATGCGTTCAACTACAAGTGTCAACATTCAACTGATAACAAATGAAGCCAAAAGGAGTTGACTTTTCTCACAGAGCAAGAAGTCCAAAAGTAGGTAATGACTCTTGGCTCTATAACACCTTCATGGATCCGGGCTCTTGGATCCATGGATCCTGCTGTTTGACACCTGATAATTACAAGAGGAATGCTGCAGCTCCAAACATCCAATCAAAGCAGGAATAACAGCAAAAGGGCAATAACAGTCACTTCTGTCCCCTGTTACCAAGAAAGCAAAGCTTTCAAAGACACACTGGCTGACCCCCCACTTATATCTCATTGGTCAGAACTATGTCACATGGCCACCCCTAGCTTCACAGGAGGCTTAAAAGTACGTGATTTTCACAGAACAGCTCCATTCAAAGTAAGAGTTCTGTAGGCAATGAAGAAGGAAAGAAGGGATATTGGGCAGAGAAATAATAGTGTCTGCTGCAACATCTCTCTCCAGGCATATACCCTGAAAACTCTACTAATACAGAATTACATTAACAATCTTAATTTTTAAAAACGCAAAACCTACATTAATGCCCTGGTTGGTACAGGACGTGAGAAAATCTCCCCTTCTTTCACCTTTCCTCATCCCTCTCCTGACCACTGGGATGGCTTTCTTGCCACTGAGACCGCCTTCTAGTTGCTTTACTTTCTAGTCTGTGGAAATCCCCAGTTTGAGTGTCTGTCGACTAAAGAAAAAAACAAAACAAAACAAATATCCTGACCAAATACGAAATGCTCTGATTTTCTAAGGAGGAAGAAAACTTGATTTTTCTTCCCATAATCTGTTTGCTTCATACCCTCCAGCCTCTCACCCCCACACATACAGACCCACAAAAAAACCCTTTTACTTTTCTCTTCAGAGAGTCACCTTCAGTCTCTCTTAGGGCTGCTCTCTTCACCTACTTATATGGTGGTTTTCTCACAGGTACATGCCTATATTTTAGCCATGTTAACATAGTTCTAACCTTATAGGTGGGATTATGGGCTATTATCAGTTAAACAGGTTTCTCTCAGAAACCATTCTATTTCAGATGTTCATGTGGACCTGACAGTTTCCACCATCATATTTGGAAGTTTACCTTTTAATGAGGAAATACCATGTGCCAGACACTATGATAAATGCTTAGGATACATTATCACTATTGCTCACATTACCCTTTAAGATTAGTGTGCTAGACCCTGAGTAGTTGAGTAACTTTCCCAAACTCAAACAACTAGCTAGTTGCAGAGCTGAGATTTGAAGCCAGGCCTGTCAAACTTTAAAATCCATATTATAGTGCCTGAGAGGGAACATCTCATTGTACTTAACTTTCAAATTCAATCAGCAAATGTCATCGGATCTCCAAGAGATTTTTAATAAAAGTAGTATTCTTTAATATTAAGGTGAAAATAGTTTCCAAACCAGTAAATGTCATTATGTCTGAAAATAGAATCTTTATAGATGTAAAAGGATAAGTAATGCTACAATTTGTTTCAGGATCCATGTCATGGAGCCATTTTAATGCTGGGTCTATTACACATGAATTTCTTTTTGTTACTTCAAACTCAAAGGTCCAAAGCAGATTCACATAAAATCCTCTTCCCTAAAAATGAAATACCAAATGTATTTACAACATAATGTAAAATAAAAATTATCCACTCAGAATAACTGTATAACAATTTCCCTGATTAATTTTTTTTAAAACCTACTCTATTTCAAAACATAAGTTCACTGAATGTGTATTAAAGGTTATTTCCATAACCTTTAAGTTATAAAGGGATTTCAAGCAGAAGTTTATGAAAGTTAATTAAATAGAATGCCTTGGTAGATTTTTTTCAATTATTCAATGGCTAGAGATTTAGGTATGAAATATATTCCATAAACTCATAAAGTATGAAGCTATTGACTTCTTTATTTACCAAGATAGACAAGTGTGCAGCTCATTTATTCTTAGAACAAAGCCTACCTTTGACATCTCGTATTATGTCACATTTCATTATATTGTAGGAAACAACCTCTAAGATAGAAAAGTAAAACAAATCTCCAGACGTTCCAGTACCTTTTTTAAAAAAGGTACAGCTAGGTCAGTATTTTAGAACTTGAGATGCTCTTTTACATGAGAATGTGATCCATATTAGGACAAGCCAGGTCAGCTCACAAATGCTATCTGGGAAATATATAACATTCCTGAAGCCAAGACCAAATGCTTCTAGTAAATCTATTTGCTGTACTATAATGTTTTAAAGGTAAAATACATTCTTAGTGATCATTTAGTCTTTTGAGGTCACATGTTTCCCCACTGTACCTCCAAAATAAGATCAGAGTCACACTTTCAATGCATTTCATTTTAAGGAATATTTCTCAATCATCTGTACACCTACCCCTCCTTTCTTCACCTCCTACCAAATGAGCAAAGAGAGAAAGAAGTCCCTTAACACAGGTTATGGTTGAAGGCCCAAGAGTGCTGATTCTTGAGACTGTACTAGTCAAGTTTCTTTTCATTACAAATGTCCGACACCCAACTCAAATTAACTTACATTTAAATAAAAAATTTTAAGAATCTATTGGCATATGTATCCGAAAAGTCAAAAAATAGAACGAGATTTAGGTGTGACTTGACCTAGGGATCCGAATGATGTAATCGGGCTTCTTTCCTTTCCATCTTTTACTCTGCTTCCTTCCACAAATTGGTCTTCTCTTCTAACCACAGGCAGTCTTCCTCCCTGTGACTGGAGAAAATGGCCACTGGCAACCCTAAACTCACTGTATCCTAGCACCATTACAATAAAGGAAAGAGACAGTCCTTTTTTTTTTTTAATAACCTAACTTTCCAGCTCATTTCTTGTATCTTTTTTTTTTTAAATATTTATTTAGGCTGCTCTGGGTCTTCGTTGCAGCATACAGTCTTCTTAGTTGTGGCATCCAGACTCTTAGTTGTGGCATGCGTGCTAGTTCCCCAACTAGGGATCAAACCCCTTGCATTGGGAGTGCGGATTCTTACCCACTGGACCACCAGGGAAGTCCCCGGAAAGAGACAGTCTTCTCCCACTTTTTCTAGCAGAAAAGTCCCAATTTGCTATGTCAGTTTGACTAACATACTGACACCCTCCAAGGAAGCTGGGGTATAATATACACTGATTGACAGTTCTTATATGATCCCATAGAATAAGAAAGGATGTTTCCCCCAAAAAAGATAAATGCTGGGTAAACAAATAAAATGTATGTAGAACAGAGAGTAAGAAGTGGAGGCAGAACTCTCTTAAAGAGATTAAATATGTAATTTAAAACTGTCCCACAGACAAAAAACAAAAGACCCTCCAGATTCAGATGGCTTCACTGTCCTGAATTCTACCAAACATTCAAGGAGGAAGGAATAACAATCTTACATAAACTCTTTATGGGAGGAAGAAAAACTTACCAGTTTTTTTTATGAGGCTAGCATAACTCTGATACCAAAACCTGAAAGCACACTTAAAAAAAAAAGAAAATTACAGGCCAATATTTTTCATGAATACAGATTCAAAAATCCTCACAAAATATTGGCCAGTGGAATACAACAACATAGAACAAGGATAATATAACCATGACGAAGTGGGGTTTTTGTCTTAGGAATGAAAAGTTGGGTCAACATGAGAAAATCAATCAATGTAATTTACCACATTTACAGAATAAGAAAGGAAAAAAGCATAATCATCTCAATAAAAAGCAGAAAAGCATTTGACAAAATTCAGTACTCATTCCTGATAAAAATCACAGAAACTAGGAATCAAAAATAATTGTCTCAGTCTGAAAAAGGACACTAGCTAAAATCCAATAGGGGTATATTAAATGCTTTCCTCATAAGACATCTGCTCTCATCACTTCTATTCAACACTGTATTAGAAGTCCTAGACAGTGCAATGAAATGTCTTCGTTACATTTTAAAAAAGGAGTTGTGGGTTTTGCATTAATGTGCTGTTTCCCCTGTCATTTTAATGTTATACAGTCTTGAATCTGTTAACTCATCCATCTTATCCACAAAATTATAGATTAAGGAAGCTATTCCACTAAAACAATTTTCAATGAGGTGAGATGGGATTGGATCATTTTGGAAGCACATATGATCCTTTATGTTTATCTAGCAGGAGGAAATAAAAATAACTCCTCCAAGAATAGACTGACTTTACTGCATCAGTGTAATTTGCCTACAATTGCCCCTTTGTCATCAAGCACATTCACATCATCACCTTCTGTGACCAGGGACAAATAATGAATATTTCAACTCTTCTTCCATGTCACCTTCTCACTTTTTACAAGCTTCAAATATCTACTTGAAAAGTAACAGTTCATTATCAAAAACTGCCTTGTTTTTTATTTTTACTATGTCTACATTTTATAACCAATTTATTGTTGTGTGGCATTTGTTGTGACTGTAAAGTTTATGGTACAGCGTGTAAACTTTAAATGTTACTGCATTCAAAGCAATTGTTTTTCAACAACAACATTAGTTACTTGGTAATTGGGAAGATGTTTTCAGCATTTTACATCCTAATATGATAGTTTGTTATGTGTGCATGAACAATGGACCAAATTATGATACATAGATAGATGATAGATAGATAGATAGATAGATAGATAGGATGGATGGATAGATAGATAGATAGATGATGAGAGACATAGAGACACAGACAGAGACAGATAGAGATAGAGACAGACAGAGACATCCCGGCCAGATGGTGGGCAATGCTGCTGGACTGGCAAGTTTTTGAACCTTGAACAAGCCAGCAGATGCCCAGCACTCCCGGCCCTAAGGTGAATCCAGAGAGCCTCTCTGCACCAAGCTCTTGCACACCTGAAAAGGAACTCTCCATTTTGCTGAGACGATATTGCGCTTGTCAGTTCCCATCTGCTTCAGTGCCTTGCACAGTACCCAGGGTACTTCTCCCTGTCCGTGGTTGAGGAGGTTCTTGCTGCTTTCTAAGATACAGCTCATCAAGCAGCCCTGGAGTGCCGCCTTCTGAATCCTCAGAGCCGTGAACCTCTACCTGATCATTTCCATTATTGACCTGGTTAAAAAAGGAAACCTGTCCAAAATCGTCACCTGGATGCCTAATCACCACAGCCTCTTTGGCTGTGAATGGCTACTCCATCTTTCCTTTGGGACAGCAAAGACATACAGTAGGCTCTACTGCCTCCGCAGGCGGTGAGTAGGCTAATGCCCCTCATTTCTCTGAAACCTGCAAATAACTCCTCCGTTGGCAATAACTCCACCCAGAGAATTTGAAAAAGAATAGATACATGTATATGTATAACTGAATCACCTTGCTGTACACCTGAAACTAACACAACATTGTTAATCAACTGTACTCCAATATAAAATAAAAAGTTAAAAAATAAATACATAAGTAAACTCCGCCCAGCTCCAGCAACGCTCCCTGCCCACTTCCAGCCCACTACTGAGATAAAAGTGCCTTGATAGAGATAACTTGGCTTCCCATTTGTGGAGCAACCGTACCCTCCCAGGTGTGGCCACCTTTAGGCCTCAAGGAGATACCAGTTCTAGCTGGTTCCTGCCCCACCTAACCCACAAAAAGAATGGAGAGGGTGCCTCGGATTTTCGACTCCAAATTCTAGGCTATAACCCCACTTCAAATAACCTCCTCTGTGTAAGTGGTTCTAGAGAAGGATAAATAAACAATAAACAGATGGTTCTGCTTAGAAAACGGGATAATGAATAAACTAATCCTTTGCTATAAAAAAGAAAGAGTTCTACCAGAAGAAAATTTAACCAGAAAGACATTCATTAGGGTATACCTGCACTGCTTGCACTTTGAGGGAGAGGAAGGAGCAGAAAAAAGCAAGAAGACATTAACTAAATAGCTAACTATTCTGACTGAATGACTGGCTCTTTGTTTCACATGCCTATGTAAAATAGGCATCAATGGCAAAAGGACTTACCTACAAAAAACTGGCTTAAAATATAGTCCATTTTTTAGAAACTGAATTCAGTCAAATGCCAATTTTTCCCCTCCCTTCTGAGTCCATATTTCTCACACTGAAATAGATGGCTATGTCGCCATGTACTACACATACCCTTAAAAGTATAAACATTTCTCCCCTCCAACATCACTATTTCAAATTTAATTTCAAGTCTATCTAACAATGGACCAATGGTTGCAGTCCAATGGCTAATCCCTACTTCAGTCCTGGAAATGACCTCCAATAGGCTGAGAGCAAAGGATCAGATAAAGACACTGAAAATGTGGACTTTCTTTACCTCTTTCCTTCTATCCTTATTACCACTCTCACCCCACTTTCCAATCATCTTATCTGGAGAATTTTCTCCTCTGAAGAGCCACACCAAAAGTGGCTTATTCTACAAGTCTAAGGGGAAATAGGATTGGAGTGAAAAGTCTGATCTTACACTCTGAAGTTGATTTCTGGCCATCACAAATGCATCTTAGGTCAAGTAGAATGGGATTGAATCGTAAAATGAATCATAAAAACTTGGTTACAACTACAAAGGTGTAAGTGAGTCACTGAGATATTTTATGATATGCTTTATTTGTAGAGTGGCCATTCTGGAAAATCTCAGCGAGATGGCTTTTCTCCACAGGACACCAGATTTCCTAAGATGATCAGTACTGTCAAGAGTAATTTGTTTATTCCTTTTTTTTTAAAATCAAATAGCACACATGCAGGGGGAAATAACTTAGGGAGTTCCTTCCTACTCCAGGCCCTTGGCCAGTTCTGCATCTCAAAATTCCCTCCAACTGAAGTTTCTTATCTTTCCAGAGTTTCCATACATATATATGTATATGTGCTTTAATAGCAATCCATCTAATTTTAGTGTTTTATACAAATAGAGGAATATGATTTATTCTGTATTTTTAAATACAGCTATCCCTTTTTAAGAACTGTGTAACATTTCCCTATTGCTGTATATTTAGGTTGTCCCCCAATTTTTTTCTCATTACCAATTATGCTGCAACAACTTGCATATGCATCTTTTCAGACCTGTATGAAATTGGATAAATTCCTAAAAGTGGAATACCTGGATGAGAAGCTTTGTGCATATTGAATTTTAATGGATATTGCTAAATTGTCCTCCACAGAGTAATTTGCACCAATTTGTATGTATCTTATTATCCAATTTAAATCCTTTTCAATAATCTGATAGGTAGAAAATGACATCTCCTTTGTATTCTTTTCTTTGTTTGTTCCAACATGCTTTGTTTTTTTTTTGGCTGCTCCACACGGCTTGCAGGATCTTAGTTCCCTGACTAGGGATTGAACCCAGGCCATGGCAGTGAAAGCGCTGAGTCCTAACCACTGGACTGCCACGGAATTCCCTCAATATGCATTTTTTAATTTATGAACGAGGTGGACCTTTTTTGATGTGTTTATAATCTACCTGCATTTATTTTTCTGTAAAATACCTATATTATATGATAATTATTTTTTCTTTTTTATAAGCTTGTATTTTTCTTGTTAATTCTTGTTATAAGAATACTTGTGGGGACTTCCCTGGTGGTGCAGTGGTTAAGAATCTGCTTGCCAATGCAGGGGACACAGGTTCGAGCCCTGGTCTGGGAAGATCCCACATGCTGCAGAGCAACTAAGCCCGTGCGCCACAACTACTGAGCCTGCGCTCTAGGGCCCTCGAGCCACAACTACCGAGACCACGTGCTGCAACTACTGAAGCCCACGTGCTCTAGGGCCCGAGCTCTGCAACAAGAGAAGCCACCGCAATGAGAAGCCCATGCACCGCAAAAAGAGTAGCCCCCACTTGCCGCAACTAGAGAAAGCCCGCACATAGCAACAAAGACCCAATGCAGCCAAAAAATAAATAAAATTAAAACAGAACATATTTCAATAACGTTAAAAAGAAGAATACTTGTGTACTAAGAAAATTAGTATTTTGCCTGAAATGTTAGATATATTAGAAATTTGCAATTTTCCAATTATCTTTTGAATTTGTTTAGAATATTTGTTGCTATACAGAAAGCTTCTTTTTCTTTGCTATATAGGCATTTATCAGTATTTTTCTTTCTATCTTTGTTTTTGTATCTTCATTAGAAAATTCTTCCTTACCCCAAATTATTAATTTTTTAAATGTACATATTTTTCTTAAATACTTTGTTTTACTTATTTCTGACAACTTAGGAGTTGATAGAGATTCAGCTATATTTTTCCCCAAATGGAAAGTCAGTTGTTTCAATACCAAGTTAATAAATAATTTGTTTTTATTATTTATAATAATATATATTATATATTAAAACATATTTAAAGGTTACCCTAGGTTCAAATCCAGGCTATCTAGGTTCAAATCCAGGCTCCATCCTTACTGGTTGTGTGACCTTAGGGGGTGAATTATTAATTTACCTTGTTTGAAAGGTAATTAAAGCAATTTGCTATTATTATTGCTTATTTGCTTTTGTTTTCTTAGGAATGGATGTTAAATTTTATCAAATACCCATTCAGCATCCATGAAGATAGGCCTGGGCTTCCCTGGTGGCACAGTGGTTGGGAGTCCGCCTGCCGATGCAGGGGACACAGGTTCGTGCCCCGGTCCGGGAAGATCCCACATGCCACGGAGCGGCTAGGCCCGTGAGCCATGGCCGCTGAGCCTGCGCATCCGGAGCCTGTGCTCCGCAATGGGAGAGGCCACAACAGTGAGAGGCCCGCGTACCGCAAAAAAAAAAAAAAAAAAGATAGGCCTATGTGTTTTAACCCTTTAACCTATTAACATATGAATTAAATCAACTGGTTTCTTAACATTGAAGCAAATGGTCATTCCTGGCAGGAACTTTGCTTAGTATGTATTATTCTTTTAAATTACTAATAGATGCTACTAGCTAATTTTTTTTTAGAGTTTTGATATTCAGAAGTTACATTTGTCAATGATTTTCTTTTTCTCCTGTACCACCTTTATCAAGTTTTGGAATAATTGCTTTCTGGCACCATAGAGAATATTTGAAAGCTGTCTCTATGCATTGGAACAGTTAAAATAGCATTATTTGTTCTTTGGAGGTTTGAGACATACCATATGTGAAGAATTCTGTGCTTAGTATTTCTTAGTAGGTAACTCTGACAACTTCCTCTATTTCTTCTAAGAAAATCAGTCTGTTTACATTTTGCATCTTCTCTCTCAACAATTTTGGTGATTTAAATTTTCCTAGAAAGCCATCTATTTTGACAAGCTTTTCAAATAGTTGATCAAAGAAATCTATGATAGTTCTTTTAATTTCCTCTGTGTCCATGGTGATATTTTTCATCCTGGTATACAGTGAAGTTGCACACCCATTCATATAATTTCTAAGCTAACTTTAGAATCTAACCCCTCCAACAAATCTATTGAGGTTACAAACCTTAACATTATAACTGAATGGAGTAAACCTAGCAAAACTCTAGCATTTTCCTTTTATCTTTCAGGATTTAATAATTATATTAGTCAACAAAATTTTTAATGAGTATCTGCCCAATACTGTTGTGGGTAATAGTAATAAAGTGGAGAATATGGTTTAAATATCCAAATGTAATGGGAACTTTGCCCATAGCATTCCAATAATCAGATTCATATATATCAGTTTACTGAGAGATATTCAAATTCAAACCATTTTAAAATAGGGCAAAAAAAAAGATGTCTGCTGACTGGATTTAGTTTGGTGCTAACACCCTCATGTCCCTTCATACCACAAAGACACACTATCCGGCAGTCCCCAATGACAGCAACTTGCCCAAGACAAGACTTGTTATATCTAAGGATCTACCTACTGACTTCCTCAAATACCTTCCTGGCATGTAAAGTACAAAGAGCACTTTTCTTTCTTCATTCTTTCTTTTTTTGTTGTTTTGCCGTACCTCACGGCATGCGGGATTCTAGTTCCCCAACCAGAGATGGAACCAATGCCCCCGCGGTGGAAGCGCAATGCCTCAACCACTGGACTGCCAGGGAAGTCCCTAACTAGCACTTTTCTTAAATACCATGCTCAACTTCATAGAATTCTTTACATGAAAAATTCAACTCAACAGAATACTTATATAAATATTATACTCATACAACTTGTTGATGACCTTGAGTGCCTGTCCTTGCAGGGTTCCCGGTCTGGACATCCCCTCTTACTATATTTTCTGTCCCATTTCTTCTTCAGTGACACTGATGGTAAAGACATTGAAACTCCTTTGCCTGTCGTGCCAGTTATTAATTCATTGCGTTTCCTCTCCTTCACTGCCTGTTCTATGACAATTAGGATGGACGTATAAATATTTCTCCTTTGTCAGTGGGCACACTAGAGGAGAAAGAGGTTTCTCTTCCTGGTTCCACTGTGCTTTTCCAGGCAGGCCCCTGCAGCACATGCAGCTTCTGCAGTGCCCTGATCCAGCAGCACACATGGTTCCTCCAGGAGCAGGTTCCAACAGCTCTCAGCAACAAGAAGCACACGGCACCTCGCCAAGGGAAACTTCCCCTAGAACGCTCTGCCTGCCCAGCACCTCGTGGTGGACAACTTCACAGCCTCAGTGAATTTGCTTTGCAGTGAGGCACAGCACACCCTCTCCACGAGATCTGGATCTCAGACCTGAAGGGAGGGAAAAGAGGTCTTCAAGAGCTTGGGTAACCTATCTTCCTCCACTAATATACCTCATTCCAAAGGGTAGTAACTGCCACCTGTATCTTCTATTTAAGTATTTAGAGTTCTTTTTACTCCTTCTTAGCTATTATGGACTGAATTGCGTTCTCACAAAATTCATACTTTGAAGTCTTTAACTCCCAGTACCTCAGATGGTGACTATATTTGAAGATAGGATCCTTAGAAAGGTAATTAAGTTAAAATCAGGTCATTAGGGTGGGCCCAAATAAAATATGATCAGTATCCTTGTAATAAGAGGAAATGTGGACACAGACACAGAAGACAAAGGGAGAAGATAGCCATCTATAAGCCAAGGCGAATGGTCTCTGAAAAAAATAAACCCCGGTGACACCTTGATCTCTGACTTCTAGCCTCCAGAATTGTAAGAAAATTAATTTCTGTTGTGTAAGCCATCCAGTCTACAGTATTTGTTATGTGGCAGCCCTAGTGAATGAATACACTAGCCAATCCCTCATTACTCCAACCACTTGTCATACTTAATGATTTGTTATATTATGCTTTCCTAGCGCCAATTACTCTCTAGTTTCTGCTGCATGATTGGACCCTGTCTCCCATACATATTGTTTTCTTGAACATTTTATATATATATATTTATTTATTTATTTATTTGTTTGTTTGTTTATTTATTTCTGGCTGTGTTGGGTCTTCATTGCTGCTCACGGGCTTTCTCTAGTTGCGGTGAGCGGGGGCTACTCTTCATTGCGGTGCTCAGGTTTCTCATAGCAGTGGCTTCTCTTGTTGTGGAGCACCGGCTCTAGGCGTGCGGGCTTCAGTAGTTGCAGCACGCGGGCTCAGTAGTTGTGGCTCGCGAGCTCTAGAGTGCAGGCTCAGTAGTTGTTGTGCACGGGCTCTAGAGCGCAGGCTCAGTAGCTATGGCGCACGGGCTCAGTTGCTCTGGGGCATGTGGGATCTTCCCGGAGCAGGGCTCGAACCCGTGTCCCCTGCACTGGCACGTGGATTCTCAACCAATGCACCACGAGGGAAGTCCCTCTTGAACATTTTTAACTCTTTATTCTTTTAATTACTTTTTGTATATGTTTTTTGCAAAATTTTCTTGAATCTGTCTTCCATACAGCTTTCTCAGATCTGATTTCCCTACAAATTTTTTATTTGTTTTTAAAACTACTTTTATTCCTGCAATATGGTTTTTTTCACCCTGCCATTTCTTTCCTGCATGCTTTCAGATCACGTTTCGTCTCTTTATGTTGTCTTAGGAATTATTTCTTTAATGCTGGTAGTTCTTCCTATGTTCTTGTTTCCAAAACATCATTTAAAAAATTTCTTTGATATCACTGAAAAGTGTTTATTTGAAATGTTCGACTACCGCTTAACACATATTCTGCTGCTATGCATTCATCTGCTACCTTTTGTGCATTTGGTTCTTGTCCTCCTTTATACTCATTGTGCTTCGGTTTAAGCCCTGTGCTTTCTAATCCATTCTCTCCAGGCCTATTATTTGCAGAAGAAAAAGCCAGGGAGTTGTGTTGAGTTGCCACAACAGGCACGTTCAATAACGACATGTTTTGCTCAGATATTTTCCCACCACGCTGAGTGCTCCACAGTACTCAGTATTCTACCTCTGTGCTCTCACTGTGCCTCAGGCCACATAAATAAGATGATTTTTATACCAATTGAAAGATCGTTGTTTGCCCTCTTCAAGTCTGAGCCATCTATTTTGGGGAATCCTGAACACTGTTCAAAAATACAGAGCTAAAGTATCTCTTTCACATTTTTCCTTTCATCTGATTTTACTAATTTGTCAGTTATCCTTTATCGTTAGTGTCGAGTGATTGTTATTTCCATCAGTGAAGATGTTTCCTACTCTTTAACCTTTGTGTTGCTTTTAATTATTTAAGAGATGAAAATGGGGTAGAATTACCTTTACCACCTTTTAACCACAATTCTTGCATGATTAGCAATTTGAACCATCACCCACACTTCAGACATTCAAACCATATTTAGGCACAATAGAAATGCAAGCATGCTATCTCCCTCTTGCAGTGTGTTCCCTCTGATCAGTCATATAGCACTGGGATTGGACTTAGTCTTAAAACCCTTCTCAGCCTAGCTTTCCAAGCACCACTACCAATTGATCAAAGTTGGCACATGACAAGAAAATCATTTGCCATTCTGCGTCTACATTTGTGATACTTGCATAAATAAAACATTTAATTGTGAAATTCCTCCTTTTCAACTTCAAAGAGCGCCGTTTGTCCAGTTAACCATAGGGAGATTTTTCCAGTGACGTTACTGGTGTATGATCTTTGCCGATGTTTGGACTCACAAAAGTCCCACTTGATTCATAGTTTTGACTGCCAACATGACCCACAGTCAGAACAAGTTTTAAAACTTCTGACTTAACGGCACAGACACATATCAGAGAAATTTGAGAGAGGAGCATTCCCAGATGTGACCCTAAGTGTCTTCCTCTGTGAGTCAGAGCCTAGTAAGTTCTACTCTTGCACAGTCTTCACAGACTCAAAAAGTTTTAGCTGGAATGTATGATCTGCAAATGGATGGGATAAATTACTAAAATAAACCAAATTTCCTATTTGTTCTGGAATGCCTAAGATTAGCAAACTTCTAGTTTTGGATTTATAGACTTTGGTCCCTGAAAAATACATGTATTTTTTAACATCACTATTGAAAGATGATCCACAAGCTTTGTATTTATTCTATTTGTAAAAGATAATTTTTAAATTCATTCCCTCTGTCTCTGTCTCTCTCTATCTTGCTTCAACAGAAGTTCCAAAGGTTGAGAATATAACAGATGCCATATATATATATATATATATATATATATATATATATATATATATATATATATATATATATATTGCACAAACAAGGTGCTTGGCTGTTTCTTCATTCACTCATGTGTTCAGCATACATCTATGGAGTGCCTACTATGTATCAGGTATTCTTCTAAAACCCAATGATACTGCAGTAAACAGAACAGAGAAAATAGCCTGCTTTATTACTGCTTAGATTCCAGTGGACATCGGAGACACTGTGAAACTAGCTCTTCAGTCACTCACCTCTTGATTGAGAGATGACTAAGAATCCATTGGGAGGGTGAAGAGGCTGCTAAGGAGGAGTTGTTTTTTGTTTTTGTTTTTTCTTTTTGGAAGACTGTTGTTAGATGTTACAACACAGATGAAGAGTGTTGTAAGTTTCCTCCCTCCTCACAAAGGGATACTCCCTCCTCACTTTAAGCCCATTGAAATCTCAAAAGAACCATTTGAAAAGCTAATATGCATTCTCTGGAATTTAAAGGGACATAGGAACAAATTACCTGATCCGTGACTGACCCGAAAAGCAAAGGTAAGTATAGCTAGAGCTGCCTAAAGAAGAAAAAGTTAGTATCAATATTAAGCTACACATGTACTGACAGCAGGGCAGGGGGTCTGTCTTCCCCGGATCAGATACAAACCCTGCAGAGTGGAGTGACTGATAGTCAAGTTGATTAGCTTGCCAGGAATCCCACCAAAATCCCCTGCCAAGAGTGAGGCAGCCACAACAATGAGAGGATAAAGATGCCCCATGGATGCCGAAGTGGAGTGGAGGGATGAAACTGGCCACAAGGAAGCAGCATCACTCCTGCCAGGAATTGCAGATGAAGGTCTCCAAGGAGAGCATTGCTAAACTAAAAGAGGCACCTCAGGGGGAAAAAAAAAAAGGGTAAGCCTTGGATTCCATCATGCTCACATGGCATCATTACCACATTATAACTTTACCAGTCCAGAAGGACTTTTCTGCCCCTTACTACTCTTTCCCCTATTCTAATATTAAACAGCAACTATTAAGTGTAGAATGCAGTGAAGCAAGAAAAGGAAAAAGATCAAAGCCTCTCCTTTTCCAAACCCTTCAATCCTCTAAGGCTGAGGTACACCTAAACTGGCAAAGAAGAGATCTTAAACGGAATGAGAGTTTGGACTTCTGATACTTGACTATAGGTGCTGTTAATTATTTAGTGAGACAGAAGAAACTTGGGACCCAGCTGAGATTTTATTCCAGGGGCTGGAAATATGTAACTAATCCAAAGAACAAGGGAAAAAAATAATGGTGCTTTCTGCTTCATTCTACTGAATGTAGCTCGTTTAATAAAACAATTAAATAAGTTTAGCTTGTCATAGTAGGAAGAAATCCCAGTTAGGAAAAGTTCTGACCTAGACTTACTGGGAGAACAGGGTGACATAACTGTGAAGTCTTTTGATATGAAAAGTGAAGCTAAACAAAGCCTCCTTGACCAATTTCCAAATACCCTATGGCAATAGAAGATTAGAGATTCATAGAAAAATAATAACATGTGTGGGACTCGAGGGACATTGTTCCAGCTAATGATTAAGAACTCTCCAGACAATAGGGGCTTCTTAGACAATGGGTGAATTTCCAGGATGTCCGGCCCCCTTCCGAGAAGGAGGGAGATAACAAAATGTAAAAAAGGTGTCTGTCAAAGACCAATCAGGCAGCTGGGGAGAAGGAGGGAGATAACAAAATGTAAAAAAGGTGTCTGTCAAAGACCAATCAGGCAGCTGGGGACAAGTTCCCTCTCTGGTCCGAGCCTAAGCCGGGACCAATCAGCAGGAGAACACAACCAAATCTATAATTTACATACGGGGAAGTGGGAACCTATAAAACTGACATATTCGCGCCCAAAAGGGTTTCTTCTTCGACCTCCTGCATGAGGACCAAGGAACCCCGGTGCACCGGCCTTCAATAAACCTCTTGCGTTTTGCATCGACTTCCGACTCTTGTTGTTTCCTGGGCGAGTCGAAACTCCTAGGAGACCGCGCAGGTCTAACACATGTACTCCACTGTTGGGCATCTTCCTGAGTTTTTCCAAATACCACTAATTTTTTCTATCATCTAATCTCAGGATAGGGAGATTGTGACCTCTGAACTACAGAGCTCCTGTGTGGGTAATTGTTTTTCTTTTTTTCTAAAGCTGAATTTGAGTAGGAAGCCTGTAAAAAGGTTCAACTGTGGTCAAATAAACAAAGTTTCTACCACATTTGCAATAGGATACAAAGTTCATCCACAATAGGAGATAAATGAGTCAGAGATTAAATACAGTGTATGTTTTCAGATCAGCATGTCCTGGTAGGTAGATCCAGGAATATTTAAGACATGTCCTGAATTTATCATAGAAACAATCTTTCTGAACACATGGTAGACAGCTATGAAGCCTAAAAACAATAAAGAACATGGGTAGGGCCTACTTCTAAAGAAGAAAATAAAGTAATAACCCTAAAAATTATAGCCTGGTCACCTTAACTTTGATACCTGAATAGACCAAACTCATCAATCATTTCATTTATAAAACACTAAAAGATCACAAGATGCCAGTGAAGAATAAGCAGGACTTTGGGAAGGATAAATCAGTCAGACCTGTGTAATATCATTCCATGACAGACTGCCAGGCATTTTGATAGAAAGGGGAGAAAAAAGTCTTTAATCCTATTGTTAAAGGACATACTCATAAATAAAGCTGGGAAAATATTTTCAAAGTATATCACTATATGAATTCTCAATTTATCAGAAGGCAGAACAGATGGAGTTTTACTCTCCCCTTTTCTTTCCTGGAGAGAGGACAACAAGAGGTATGGTTACGTCTTAATTAAATATACAAGAAAAAAAAAAAAAACCTCCACCAATTTTTTGTAAATTGGGAGGGTGTCATTCATTCTGCAAGGGGAGAAAATGTATTTGAATTCACAGTATTCAAAGTCTGTAATATCCATCTGTAAATGGCTTTGCAGATGGATTTATTTTATGAAACATTAATCTAAAAAGAATCAAAGGCTAGAGAATGTCTCTCCCAAGAGAAAATGAGAGTGTGTCAAGGTAATTCAGAAAAAGAAAGCTAACTGGGGAAAACCAAAACAGACTGAACAAAAATAGAGGAATTCTTGGGATCTGAGTAAGGTTTTTCATACCAAGGAAATGGAAAGAAATTTAATCTGTGTTGATAGAACCATGTGAGAACAGGAAATGAGTGCTAGATTCCATTGACTCTGAGACACTTTTAATCTGAAGCCAAAGGGGTACATTCCTACATGGATCCAAGACACCTCAAGGGAATTACTCAAATTGTGAGAAAGACTAGTTTATATAGTCTCAGAATTTTCCACAGTTGTTTCCTCAACTAAAACATGGCTTTGCTGTGATAATACAGCTACCTCATGAATTCTTTTAACCAATGGAAGTCCCTCTCGTTAATTGGATGAGAGGAGATTCAGTTCTGAATGTTTCTTGCTCCAACCCACTCTATCAATTTATGACAGCTTTTCACCACGCTTATTACCATCACTTACAGGTCATACCCCCATTCCTGATGACTTTGATCAATGAGCTAATCTTTCTATTCAACCGATCCCCTACACAATACCATTCCCATTCTTATTGACTTAACACCTACTGCCCTGGCCACAGAATTCTTCAGTTCCAATGACATTAACTAACACTTCACTTCAGTTACAAGATGACACAGGCACACTCTGGATTTTATTATACAATGTTGCTCCACCTCCAAATTCATAAAACCTGGTTTCCTCTATATGACTTTCATTCCCTCACTTGTATTGAACCCTTTCTTAAACTTCATTGTGACTATTTAACCTTGGACATTAAAGTAAACAAAACTAAATTTAAATACAAATGTTCACATTTATAGGCCCTATGACTTTATACGAGTTACTCCACAATTCTCGGTGTGCTTCGCTGTATAGCAATGTAACAGCATTGCCTGATACAATTCAACTCACACCCAGCTCACCATTAAAATATGAACGACAGGGACTTCCCTCATGGTGCAGTGGTTAAGAATCCACCTGGGGCTTCCCTGGTGGCACAGTGGTTGGGAGTCCGCCTGCCGATGCAGGGGACACGGGTTCGTGCCCCGGTCTGGGAGGATGCCACACGCCGCGGAGTGGCTGGGCCCGTGAGCCATGGCCGCTGAGCCTGCGCGTCCAGAGCCTGTGCTCCGCAACGGGAGAGACCACAACAGTGAGAGGCCTGCGTACCCGAAAAAAAAAAAAAAAAAAAGTATCCGCCTGCCGAAGCAGGGAACACAGGTTTGATCCCTGGTCCGGGAAAGACCCCATATGCCACGGAACCACTAAGCCCATGTGCCACAGCTATTGAGCCCGTGTGCCACAACTACTAAAGCCTACGCGCCTAGAGCCCGTGCTCCACAACAAGAGAAGACACCGCAATGAGAAGCACACGAACTGCAATGAAGAGTAGCCCCCACTTTCCGCAACTAGAGAAAGCCCACGCACAGCAATGAAGACCCAACACAGCCAAAAATAAATAAAAATAGATTTTTTTAAAAAGAGCCAATCATCTTATTTATTTTTTTTAATATTTATTTGTTTGGTTGAACCGGGTCTTAGTTACAGCAGGTGGGCTCCTTTAGTTGCATCTCGTGGGCTCCTTAGTTGTGGCGCGGGACTTCTTAGCTGTGGCATGAGAACTCTTATTTGTGGCATGCATGTGGGATCTATTTCCCTGACAAGGGATCGAACCCAGGCCCTCTGCATTGGGAGCTCGGAGTCTTAACCACTGCGCCACCAGGGAAGTCCCGCAAATCACCTTTAAAAAAAATCTACAATACACAAAATGATAAAAACTAGCTACAACTTTGTCATATGAGAAGACCAAAGGACAAGTCCAAGGGGAATTTCCATTACCTGCATTGCCAATCAAAATGGGTTAAGAAACATTTTTGGACTATAAATCACATTTCTATAACCAAAATAAAATACCATAGAAAATGCCCCCCAAAAAGAGAGGAAAGGTCTTCACCTCTCCCTCACTACGTGTCTCCAACTCTAAGACACAGTGAATATAATAAGCAGCAAAACAAATGACTGTCCATCAATGATATCAGCCAAAGCCAGAATCACAAATAGCCATGTTCTTTGATTTTTCTACTTTATTATTTCCTCTTTTTGTATATCTATTCAAAAACTACAATCTTTAGTGCTCAATTAGGTAAAAGCAGACAGGATATTTGGAGATACAGTCATCTAATCATTCTTAGTTGTCTATTTAGGTGAAAACATTATTGATAATATAACTTTTCATATCACACTATTCCAGAGGAAAAAAATGTATCTTATGCTTTAGTAAATCAGAGAACCCAATTGTTAAACCAAGCAAAGATCTAATGACAGTTCAGCCGGCCCACATAAGATAAATGTCTGCTAGTCATTGTACACACCAACCTATTTAATGTTTAAAAAGCACCAAATCTTTTTTTTTTTAACATCTTTATTGGAGTATAATTGCTCTACAATGGTGTGTTAGTTTCTGCTTTATAACAAAGTGAATCAGCTATACATATACATATATCCCTATATCTCTTCCCTCTTGTATCTCCCTCCCTATCCCAAACCTCTAAGTGGTAACAAAGCACCGAGTTGATCTGCCTGTGCTACACTGCTGCTTCCCACTAGCTATCAATTTTACATTTGGTGGTGTATATATGTCCATGCCACTCTCTCAATTTGTTCCAGCTTACCCTTCCCCCTCCCCGTGTCCTCAAGTCCATTCTCTAGTAGGTCTGAGTATTCCCATCCTGCCTCTAGGTTCTTCATGACCATTTTTTTTTTTTAGATTCCATATATATGTGTTAGCATACGGTATTTGTTTTTCTCTTTCTGACTTACTTCACTCTGTATGACAGACTCTAGGTCCATCCACCTCACTACAAATAACTCAATTTTGTTTCTTTTTATGGCTGAGTAATATTCCATTGTATCTATGTGCCACATCTTCTTTATCCATTCATCTGTCGATGGACACTTAGGTTGCTTCCATGTCCTGGCTATTGTAAATAGAGCTACAATGAACATTGGGGTACATGACTCTTTTTGAATTATGGTTTTCTCAGGGTATATGCCCAGTAGTGGGATTGCTGGGTCGTATGGTAGCTCTATTTTTAGTTTCTTAAAGAACCTCCATACTGTTCTCCATAATGGCTGTATCAATTTACATTCCCACCAACAGTGCAGGAGGGTTTCCTCTTCTCCACACCCTCTCCAGCATTTATTGTTTGTAGATTTTTTGATGATGGCCACTCTGACTGGTGTGAGATGGTATCTCATTGTAGTTTTTTTTTTTTTTTTTTTTTTTTTTTTTGCGGTACGCGGGCCTCTCACTGTTGTGGCCTCTCTCGTTGCTGAGCACAGGCTCTGGACGCGCAGGCTCAGTGGCCATGGCTCACGGGCCCAGCCGCTCCGCGGCATGTGGGATCTTCCCGGACCAGGGCACAAACCCGTGTCCCCTGCATTGACAGGCGGACTTTCAACCACTGCGCCACCAGGGAAGCCCTCATTGTAGTTTTGATTTGCATTTCTCTAATGATGCTGAGCATTCTTTCATGTGTTTGTTGGCAATCTGTATACCTTCTTTGGAGAAATGTCTGTTTAGGTCTTCCACCCATTTTTGGATTGGGTTTTTGTTTTTTTTGATATTGAGCTGCATGGGCTGCTTGTGAACTTTGGAGATTAATCCTTTGTCAGTTGCTTCATTTGCAAATATTTTCTCCCATTCTGAGGGTTGTCTTTTCGTCTTGTTTATGGTTTCCTTTGCTGTGCAAAAGCTTTTAAGTTTCATTAGGTCCCATTTGTTTATTTTTGGTTTTATTTCCATTTTTCTAGGAGGTGGGTCCAAAAGGATCTTGCTGTGATTTATGTCACTGAGTGTTCTGCCTATGTTTTCCTCTAAGAGTTTTATAGTGTCTGGCCTTACATTTAGGTCTTTAATCCATTTTGAGCTTATTTTTGAAAAAGCACCAAATCTTGATAAAATAAGATTTGCCAGAAATTTTGGAGATGAAGCCAGAAAGGGGAAATAAATTGAAATAAAAGAGGAGGTAAAAAGAAGATAACTGAAATAAGAATGACAGAAGGAAATGTGAAATACAATGCCAAATTAAGATCCACATCTAAGATGGCAAAGAAAAGAATAAGTATTTTTTTTTAATAAATCTATTTATTTATTTTTGGCTGCATTGGGTCTTTGTTGCTGCGCATGGGCTTTCTCTAGTTGTGGCGAGCAGGGGCTACTCTTCCTTGCAGTGCCTGGGCTTCTCATTGCGGTGGCTTCTCTTGTCGCAGAGCATGGGCTCTAGGCACGTGGGCTTCAGTAGTTGTAGCATGTGGCTTAGTAGTTGTGGCTCGCAGGCTCTAGAGCACAGGCTCAGTAGTTGTGGCGCACGGGCTTAGTTGCTCCGTGGCATGTGGGGTCTTCCCAGACCAGGGCTTGAACCCGTGTCCCCTGCATTGGCAGGTGGATTCTTAACCACTGCGCCACCAGAGAAGCTGAGAATAAGTATTACAGGAACTTGAATCAACAAATTTAATCCATCAATAACAAAAAGGATAACACTTCTCAACCAATTGAGGTTCATACTAGGAATCCAAGTTTATTCCAATATTCAAATAACAATCAATATAGTTATATTAATAGACTAAATAAGAAAAATCATATGATTATCTCATTAGATAGAGAAAAAGCATTGAACAAAACTCAATGTCTATTCATGATATAGACTCTCAGCAAATTAAGAATACAGGAAAACCTCCTTAACTTAATAAAGGCATCTACCAAAATGCCTACCACTCTGTCACCACTCCTATTCAACAACATGTGAATGGTTAAAGACTGAATGTTTTCTCTGAAGATCAGGCAAAAGGTAAGATGTGTTCTCTCACCATTCCTATATAACATCATACTGGAAATCCTGGCCAGTGCAATAAGACAAGAAAAATAATACAGATAGAAAAAAAGAAATAAAACTTTCTCTTTTCACACATGACAAGATTATGTAGAAAATCCCAAAGAATCTACAAAATATCTCTTAGAGCTAAAAAGTAAATTTAGCAAGGTTGCAGAATTCAAAGTGAACATACAAAAGTCAATCATATTTCTATATATCAGCAATGAACAGTTGGAATTTCAAATTACTAAAAATACTAATGACCATATCACAAAAAATTAAATACTTAGGAATAAATCTAACAAAATATGAATAGTTTCTGTATGTTTAAAACTACAAATCATCAATAAAAGAAGATCTAAATCAATGGAGAGAGGGATCACACTGATGAACCAGAAGACTCAATATTATTAAGATATTAATTCTCCCCAATTTGATCTATAGGTATAATGCAATCCTAGCAGATATCCCAGCAAGGTTCTTTTTTTTGAGATATTAACAAGCTTATTCTAAAATTTATGTAGAAAAGCAAAACAACTAGAATTTCCAAGACAATTCTGAAAAGAAGAGTAAATTTGGAGGACTCAAAGTTATAGCAAATCATGGCAGTGTGGAATTGACAAAAAGAATATAGTTGCCATGATAACCCAATAGATGCTAGAGACATGAAGTTCAGTTCTCTCACCATCCCAGACATATGAGAGAAATGATCTGAAACTCTTTATATACCCCAACGATCCCACCATCTGACTGCAGTCACATGAGTGAGCCCAGGAAAGACCAGCAGAACCATCCAGCAGAGGTCAGCCAAAATTACTCACCCAGAGAATTTTAAACTAATAAATGATTTTTTTTAATTTGGGAGGAGGTTTTTTTTTTTTTTTTTACATAGCAATAAATAACTGATATACCACAGTAACTCCAAGGCCAACTGACAGTAATAGAACTATGATAAAGGGGAAGCCAGCCTGGAAAGAAATGATGGTGATCTTAGCAAACTGTGTTTAAATATCTTACTTTTGCAAATTTTACAAAAATATGTGATCATGTGAACACACTGCCCAGGGTCTTGAAAGGGACATGTGTAAGTGGGAATCTCTGCATCTGAGGCTTCATTCAAGGTAAATGTACCTCTGGTAAGCATCATGTTTACTTTTGAAGCACTAATAACATCCTCTTTAGTGCCATAGAGAATAAAGGAATGCCTGCTACAACCTTACTATATAACTCTGTTCTAGATGTCTTGCCCATAAAGTAACAATGACAGTATATTTAACACTTATTATGTATCATGTAGTACACTAAGCATTTCACCTGAATTGTTTCAAGCATTTCACCTGGATTATTATTACAACAAGATCACGCAGTAGGGACTTTAATAACACTCTTCAGATATAGAAACTGAAGCTTACAGTGGTTGTTAATTACCCAAAGTTGCATAGTTAGTAAATGTAAGGTCTGTGTTAAAATCCGTGTTCTTAATAACTATACTTTGTAATGCAGGTAAGATAAGTGATATAAAATCATTAATCTTTCCTGCATTATATTCCTCCATTAAAAGGAGAATATTTTATTTTTGGTTATTACACATTTTTTTTGTAACTTGAAGGGGATTTTTCTAATATATTTTCTAGATATAAAGGAAAACTATGTATATTAAATTTATTTTAGAGATAACCACTTTACTGGTCTCTCCAATAATTTTAAGCTGATGTTCTGGGACTTCCCTGGTGGTGTAGTGGTTTAGAATCCACCTGCTAATGCAGGGTACATGGGTTTGATCCCTGGTCCGGGAAGATTCCCACATGCTTTGGAGCAACTAAGCCCATGCACCACAACTATAGAGAGTGAGCTCTAGAGCCCACGAGCCACACTGCTGAGCCCACGTGCTGCAACTACTGAAGCTCGCTTGCCTAGAGCCTGTGCTCCACAACAAGATAAGCCACCACAATGAGAAGCCCATGCACTGCAACAAAGAGCAACCCCCGCTCGCCGCAACTAGAGAAAGCCCACGTGCAGCAGTGAAGACCCAACACAGCCAAAATATTTAAAAAATTAAAAAAATAAATTAAGCTCATGTTCTAGGATTATACTGGTAGACAAACATATCATCTAGAAATAGAGATGAGAGCATTCATTTTCTCCCACACAGACAATTCTAGAGAAACAAGTGGAAGATGTGTTAGAAGTATTATAACTAAAAGATAATTTATTAAAATGAAATACACATATCTTCCATTGTTCTCTTAAGCAAATAAAAATATGTACTCTTATTTTCCCCCTTTCTTACTGAAAGGCCACATGCCAGAAAAAAAAAAAGTGAAATATACAATACAATTATTTTTTAAACTAGTTTTCTTCAAAGGCAGTAGTAAACAGTGAAAAAATATAATAGGAACATATGGTATTTAGAGTAGCATTAAAATATAATGTATCTAGGAATAATACATGAAATATACAAAGCCTATTAAGGAAAATTTCAAATATTAAGTCAGACATTAAAAATCCTTCAAATAAATGACTTTACATAATTTCCTATATGTGAAGTTTGAATATTACAAAGTTGTCAATTCTTCCCAAATAACTGTATGAGTTTAATTACAACCCAATAAAAGCCTCAATATTGTTTATTTATTAGTTTTCTTGTTTGAAGTTTTTAGAGCTGATACATTCATAGGGTTCAACATATCAAAGATACCATATGATGGATCAAAGAACCTAAATACAAGAGCAAAAACAATAAAACTCCTAGAATAAATCATAGGGGAAAAAGCTTCATGACATTGAATTTGGCCATGATTTCTTGGATACGATACCAAAAACACAGGCAACAAAAATAAAAACAGGGCTTCCCTGTTTTTCTTTCTTTAAAAAAGAAAGAAATTCTGACATATACTATAATGTGGATGAACCTGGAGGACATTATGCTAAGAGAACTAAACCAGTCACAAAAAGGCAAATACTATATGATGCCATTTATATGAAGTATCTAGAGTAGTTGAATTCATAGAAACAGGAATTAGAATGGTAGTTGCCAGGGGCTGGGAGAAAGGGGAGATGGAGATCTTTTTAATAAGCATATAAATGTTGATTTTACAAGATGAAAAGAATTCCCGGAATTAGTTTCACAACAATGCAAATATACTTAACATTATTGAACTGTATACTTTAAAAAGATTAAGACGGGGAATTTTATGTTATCTGTATTTTACAACAATGAAAAAATTGTAAAACATACAAACACATGGTTCAACATAGCAAAGATACCAAATGATAGATTAAAAACTTAGACATAAAAGCTAAAACTATAAAACTCTTAGAAGAAACCATGGGGATAAATCTTCATAACCTTGAAATGGGCAATGGGCAATGGCTTCTTAGATATGACATAAGAAGTATAAGCAACAACAACAAAAATAGATAAATGAACTTTGTCAGAATTTAAAACGTATGTGCATTAAAGGACACTATCAAGAGAGTGAAAAGACAATCCACAGAATGGGAGAAAATATTTATAAATCGTATATCTGATAAAGGTCTAGTATTCAGAATATATAAAGAACTCTTACAACTCAACAACAAAAAGACAAACAATTCAATTTTTAAAATGGCAAAGGACTTGAATAGATATTTCTCCAATGAAGATGTATAAATGTCAAATAAGCACATGAAAAGACGTTCAAGACCTTAGCCATTAAGGAAATGAAAATTAAAGGCACAATAAGATATCCTACATTGTCTATCAAAAAAGTTAAAATATTAAAGAGTGACAACACCAAATGATGGTAAGGATATGAAAAACCTGGGTCACTCATACATTGCTGGTGAGACTGTAAAATGGTAAAGCCACTCTGGAAAAGTTTGTCAATTTCTTATAAAACTAAATATGTGATTATCATACAACCCAGCAATTTCACTCTTAGGCATGTACCCTAAGGAAATGTAAAATTATATTCACACACACATGCACACACACAAAGTGTACATGGATGTTTATAACACTTTTATGTGTAATAGCCCAAAGCTGGAAAAAATGCAAATGTTCTACAACAGCTAAATTTTTAGACAAATTGTGGTACATCTATACCAAGGAATATTACTGAGTAATAAACAGGAGCAAACTATTGATATATACACAATGATTTAGATGGCTCTCAAGGGAATTTTGCTGAGTGAAAGAAGCCAATCTCAAAAGGTTATGATTCTATTTACAAAGCATTTTGAAACGACTAAATTATAGAGATGAAGAACAGATTAATAGTTGGCAGATTTTGAATGACCAGGTGAAGGAGAGAGGTGTTGGTGACTATAAAAGGATAACACAAGGGATTCATGGATGGAACTATTTTGTATCTTGACTACAGGTAGTAATCACACAAATCTACACATGTAATAAAACTGCATAACTAATTATACACACACACACACACACACACACACACACACATAGAAATCAGTGCATGCTGAATTGGTGAAAACTAAATATGATCGGGCTTCCCTGGTGGCACAGTAGTTAAGAATCTGCCTGCCAATGCAAGGGACATGGGTTCGAGCCCTGGCCCGGGAAGACCCCATATGCCGCGGAGCAGCTAAGCCCGTGCGCCACAACTACTGAGCCTGTACTCTAGAGCCTGCAAGCCACAACTACTGAGCCCGTGTGCCACAACTACTGAAGCCTGCGTACCTAGAGCCCATGCTCTGCAACAAGAGAAGCCACCGCAATGAGAAGCCCGCACACCACAACAAAGAGTAGCCCCCGCTCATCGCAACTAGAGAAAGCCCGCGCCCAGCAACGAAGACCCAACACAGCCAAAAACAAAAACAAATAAATGAATTTATTTTAAAAAATAGTATGATCAATAGATTATATTAATGTCAGTTTCCTGATTGTGATATCATACTGTATCTGTGTAATACATATGTAATACATGTGACCCCTGGACTAGCAGCATTACCAGGAACTTGTTAGAAACACAAACTTTTTGGTCTCAATTCTAGAGCTACTGAATCAGAAACACTGGGGTGGAGCCCAGCAATCTGTTTTAACAAGCTCTTAGCTGATTCAGATGAATGTGAAAGATTAATAATCATTGCTTTAGTTTATAAGTTGCTGAACCCCTGGAAACCATATCCCAGATAGAAAGAATTATTTATCACCTGGAGATTAAGGTTTTCAGGCTGGAAGCAGTAATTGCATAGACTTTCGGGTTGTTGAACTTGGAGTAGTGATAACTATGTTCCATGAAAAAGGATAAAACGTGTGTAGAAAAATTGTATAGCCATAGGGATGGACTCCATTTGTTGGCTTGGCCAATTTTTTCTCCCTTCCTACCTTCTAGTTGGGAGTGGCCACTTGACACTGCTCTAGCCAATGAGATGTAACAGGAAATCTGTTGTGGGATTCCTAGGAAAGCTTGTTTTCTTAATCCAAATGTTGCCACTTTCCTTTTTTCAATCTAGTGAACCCACATGTAGGGGGGTCTATCCTAAGGAAATAATCAGATACGTATATAAAGATTTAGTTCATGTTGTTCATCATTGCGTATTTTACGGAAATAACCTTGATGTTTAATTATTGGAGAATAAATTAAAAATATTAAATAATTTCTGGTGTTTTCTCAAGATGGAATTTTTATGGCCATTAAGGATGATGACTACTAAGAATTTTGATGACATGGAAATACTTAAAATATTAGGTGAAAAAATCAAAATTAGAAACTATATACATATTTGATAAACAATTTTATACATATATATTCACATATATATAACCTTTAAAACTTAAAAATAAATGTATATTATTAATCAATCTTTTGAAGTAGGAGTGAGGATCATTCTTTAAGCATTGTTCAAATGACTGCAGTTTCAATTCTTCTTTCTTACGTAGAGCAAACTGATAATCATTTTTTTTAACTTTCATTATTGTTACATATATAGTGACATTAATAATGATTTTTAATGTGCATCCAGGATTGAGAATTATCAGTATACTATGTGTATGGATGTGTGTGTGTGTGTGTTTGCTTTTAACATGTAAGAACACTAAAATGTTAAGAAAGCTATAACTGGGTATAATTTCCCCATTCCAATGCATTTTATATTTTTGTGTACTTTTATAATTTTCTACCCCATAAGTATCATTATTTTTAATACCCCCCAAAATAATTTTTTGTGGTTTTTTTGGGTTTTTTTTTTGCGGTACGTGGGCCTCTCACTGTTGTGGCCTCTCCCGTTGCGGAGCACAGGCTCTGGATGCGCAGGCTCAGGGGCCATGGCTCACGGGCCCAGCAGCTCCGCGGCATGTGGGATCTTCCCGGACCGGGGCACGAACCCGTGTCCCCTGCATCGGCAGGCGGACTCTCAACCACTGCGCCACCAGGGAAGCCCCCCCAAATAATTTTTTAATATTAAAAGGGGAAGAGGAAATAATTCAAGCTCAAGTTAGACCAACAGAGCCATAGAAGCAGCTCAAGGAGTGAAACAAGTTACCTGAGAGGTATTAAATACCTGCCCTCAAATGGTAGCATCTCCTCACCAGGCTCCAGTTTATGGACTGACAGCTGCCTCCCTGTTTACTTGCTCTTCCATTGGTTCAGACAATGGAATTGAATTAATTTACTGAGCCATTCCAAAAATTACAGATAAAAAGGTAGATAGATAACACAGATATAGATATATAGATACACACACGCAGAATAAGTTTCTTTTATGCATGCATAACTTTTTCCCTAATTTGAGATAAATCCTTTCACTAACCCATGTTTTTGCCTTTAGGAAGCCCCTATTTTAAGATTCAAAAAAGGTAGAAAATAAAAAATGCATTGGGAAAAAAAAATAGCTCTTCGAGGAGTGGTGTGATCAATGATATTTCCATGCACCACCTCTTGGCTCCAGTTCTACTTAGAAGATGTAATATGGAAGGATAAACCAGACCCTTAATATTTTCTCAGGTATTTCTCAAGCAGTTTATGATTCTAGAACTCAAATTGATTTTTTATTATAGAATAAGGATTTAAAACCATTAAAATTTGTCAGGAGTTTCCACTGCAGAGCTGGTGATAATGACTGATCATTGAAGTAAGAGCCACTCCTCCCAAGGCAACACTCCTGCCATATCCAGTTCATTCAATGACCATAGGAGTGAGATTTTGTTTCCCTTACTACCTAAGAGTCTTACCATTGATTCCAATAGAGAGTCAAACTTAAAAGGAATGCAGTTCATGGTCTGCTTTTTGCCATTGGTAGAATATAGAATATATATTGAACTGAATATGTAAATTCTAAAATGAGCCTTATTGATGAATTTATTAAAACACTGAATTATTAGATGACTTGTGGGAAATCAGGGTAAGTCCAGCATTACTGAACACAGAGCACAAACCAGAATTTAAAGAGGAAGGAAGAGATGATGAGATACTTACTACTATGCATACCTAGAAGACACAGATTTATTGATGTATATAGATGTCCAGAGCCACAAAATTCAGATGGCTGTTTATTGAACTTTTCTGTTCTTTTTGAAAAGATGACCTCAAGTTCTTGAATTTACATGACCAAAAAATACCTAGCTTTTGAGGAAGGGTATATTCAATTTGTTAACAGACATATTTTTAGAAAATAATGACAATTTTGCGAACTTTCAAGGCAGATATTATCGAAGTCACCTGAAAGCCAAACAGTTGCTGTCATTTCCACAGCGTGAGTCATGGGAACCAACTAGACTGTTTGAAGGTCATTTTTTCAAGACCAGGGATCTTTCAGAAACTCAATCACCTTACCCTTGGCTGATGCTTCTGACAGGCCGTACATTTATTCTTTTTAAACATCTTTATTGGAGTATAATTGCTTTACAGTGTTGTGCTAGTTTCTGCTGTATAACAAAGTGAATCAGCTATACGTACACACATATCCCCATATCCCCTCCCTCTTGCATCTCCCTCCCACCCTCCCTATCCCATCCCTCCAGGAGGTCACAAAGCACTGAGCTGATCTCCCCGTGCAATGAAGCTGCTTCCCACTAGCTATCTATCTTACATTTGGTAGTGTATATATGTCAATGCTACTCTCTCCCTTCATCCCAGTTTACCCTTCCCCCTCCCCGTGTCCTCAAGTCCATTCCCGACGTCTGTGTCTTTATTCCTGCCCTGTCCCTAGGTTCATCAGAACCATTGCTTTTTGCTGTTATTTTTTTTTTTTTTAGATTCCATATATATGTGTTAGCATACGGCATTTGTTTTTCTCTTTCTGACTTACTTCACTCTGTACGACAGACTCTAGGTCCATCCACCTCACTAGGCCATAGACTTGCCAGGGGATTCATGAGACTAGTTAACTAGAAAATCTTTCAGTCAGCTAAATTCAGCGTGCCTTCTACCGTTATGCTTGTTCTGTCATGAAGCTGCTCTGGTCATCTATGCCTTCCTACTACACTGCTCTTAGCCTCCCCACTGATCCAATGCCTATTGCTACCCTTTCTCCCAAACCTTTCGACGGTGCCCTCTGAAATCTCCAGACCATGGAAGACAATCTTTTTTACATTATCAACAGTGAATGTTCCTCATGGACATTTCTTCTCTTGAATCCTTCTTAAACGGGTACTTCTTATATCCCACTAACCCCTAAATCATGTGTAGAATTTGTGTTCTCCTTACTCCTCAATGTCATTTGAAGACCTTTTCCTTTGCCCTCATGTAATACATCTTTCTCTTGGTGTAATCAGGAATGTTGGTATGTGTTGGTATGTGTTAATGATAAAACGTAGTATATAAGGATAATGCAAACTTCAGAAGGGTGTAGCCTTCGTTTGAATGTATTCACTATTTTTTATCATTCCATACTCCCAATTAGTTTGGAAATTATATATTGTTTTTGTACTTTTTAATAGTTACGCTAGAGATTACCACATCCCTCCTTAATTCACTATAGTCGATCATTTTAACCTCTTCCAAGACAAAGCAAAGTCCTGATCACACTTTAACTACATTTATCTTCATTTCCCATTTATAAGTTTATTTCTGCATGTATTTATTTCTCTAGCTAGCTAGCTAAATCCTAAACACAAGACAATTATTTTATGCAATGTTCATTTAATGAATATTTCGTTGCTCTTCATTTCTTTCTAAACCTCTGACCTTCCGTCCACGGTTATTTTCCTTAAATCTGAAGAATACCCATTAGACTCTCCTTTTTGTATGATTATCTCAGTTTCTGTTTGTTCAAAATTTTCTATATTTTTTCCTCATATCCGAAGGATTCTTTCACTCTGTAGAGTCTTCTAGGTTGGGTGCCATTTTTTTCATCACCTTGAAGATACTGCATTGTTTTCTGGTCTCTATTTTTGCTTTTGAGAAGTTAGCTATAACTCTGTTATGCCTTTAGGTAATATCTCTTTTCTTTAGCTGCCTTAAAAGGTTTTCTATTTGATTTGTTTGATGCAAATATTTGAAAAGATAATGGCTGAGATTTTCTAGAACTTATGAAATACATCAATACAGAGAAGTTCAATGAATCCCATGCTAGATAATAAAGAAATACACATCTAGATATTTCATGGAGAAGTTGCAAAATGTCACTCTTCATAGTTGTTAGTTTTATATTTTTAGATGATGCTTTTATTTATGTATGTGTATATTCTATTTATTTTTAGTTGTCTTCAGCGGGAGGGTTTGTCCAAATTCTCTAGTCTGGTATTACTGGCCTTTCTTGTCTATAATTAAACTCATCTTGATTTTGAGCCTCCATCCTCTAGGTAGTGACGGGAAGTAATTTAAACTTTCCAGCTAAAGGCATCTTAGTCTCTTTGGCTTTAAAACAGTAAATTCAGTCTCTTTTAGAAAAATTTGTCTTTGAGGGTAAATATTGAGTGCTTTAGGATTTCTCCTCACCCCCTCTACCCAAGATGTAATCAGGTGTATTTGGAAGATTATAAATCCTTAAAGAAATGAGGGAGGTGCCTTGAGTCCACATGTATGACTTTAGGTTAGACTCTGAAACTCTGAAGTCCCTGGGTAATGAATCAGTTGGTGTGTTTTCTAGACACAATCAGGGTCTGATGGTCCCACCTTAGCTCTTTCTGGGGCTGCAGATCCTCTGAGTCTCAGCCACATCCTCCATCTTGCCCTCAGATAAGACCATGAAACCAGGGGTGTCCACTGTAGAATCACCCTGTTCCTTGACAAGGTGGCCCCATTGCAAGGGTACCTGTTCTCTACTTGTCTATCTTCTATGTTTTCTACATGAAGTACACTGGGATTTCTAAATCTTCTGTACCACACACAAGTCATGAAGCCCCTATCTTTTCTAATGCTGCTCTCTTGCTCCTGAATCGTTTTAGGTATGGCCCCGTCTGAATGTGGGTCAAATTGGAAAGTTTTCCCTCATGTACTGCATATGCCTAGAAAAGCTAGTCACTAGTTCTGATGTCTTCTGATTTCCCTATGCCCATCTATATGTACTGCCATGTCTTCTGATTCCCAAGATTTGACCTGAAAGGGTATATGATGATGCTAACTTCTCACTTCACTTAGCCTTTTTTTCTCTCCAGACCTCTTAAGTGGAAACGTTCCTCCTTTTCCCGACTATTGGATGTTTCTAGCCTTAATCCTCGTTTTTTTCCATCTTACACTTATGATAGACTTCCTATCCAGTGCTCCAAGTCTTGCTTTTGATAAAGAGGAGTGTTTGCTTGTTTGTTTAGAAATCTCTTTAGACACTTAACTCTCGCTGTCAGATTAGTGTTTTGCCAGAGACTCCAAAAAAATCAGCTATGAACCTTCAAGTTGATTGACTCTGTTTTAGATGGAATCTTCCCTGTTTCTGAATAGGAACAGTTTCTGGGCAACAAGGTTTACAATCAATGAGATTATACCTAAAAATACCTCAAATGTAGTAAGCTCAAAAATGGAATAATTAGCACTGAGATGTGCAAAACATGCAGGTTTCTTTTATTTTCCATAACAAATCCAGTGTTCCTCTTGTATACCTATCCTGGTGAGTGGTGCAGGAAGGCGGAGGGAAGATAAACTAGCCGGTTTAAAGTAGCTCATTCTCTTTTAATCATTTTTTTTTTTTTTTTTTTTTTGGCTGCGTGGCGCAGCTTGTGGGATCTCAGTTCCCCGAACACAGATTGAATCCGGGCCACGACAGTGAAAGGCCAGAGTGCTAACCACTAGGCCACCAGGGAACTCCCTTAAAATTTTTTCTTTCAGCTTAAATACCTCATTTACCTTTTCCTGCTCCTCCTCCCTAAACATAAACTCTGGATTTAGTGGAAAGCTTAAATGCCCTCAAGCAGTGGAGTAGGGAATAGGGAATGGTTCCAGATGTTTCCACGTCAAAATGGGACAGTCACTCCAAAGTGAAATCGGCAGAATGAATTCGCCAAATGGATAGAAAGCCAGAGATAGTGCTAATATCCTAAGGAATCCAGAGATTCCTATGTGCCCTGTGGAAAGTTGTAAAATGTAGATGATAGTGAAGTTGCCGAGGGATTGCTACAGAAGGGACAAGCAAGAAATGTGGTTGAGAACCTGCGGGCAGGTTCCAAGAGGAATCACATGAAAGTCTTAGCCAGATCTCAGAGGTCCAGAGGCACCAGTAAAGGCTGAAGAAAGGCCTACTCACGTGGAAGTTGGCCAAACTCCCTGCAGATAATCCCCACACTGAGAGAGGAGACCAGGAGTTTCACCAGCAGAGCTGAACAGCAGAGTCCCCTGAAGAGCCAGGACAAAGCCTTCCCCTTCCCCATCACCAAAGAGCACAGTTTTCCAGTCAACTATATGCAGATGCTACCTTTGGGAAGAAGAGAGGTAAGAAACTCAGAAAGACCAAGCTTTTATCCAAAAGCTCCAGTTTTAAAGAAAAGAGACTCTTATCTTGAAGATAATACGATATTTCTAAATACAAATATACGTTTACTTTTCCATCATTCACTGGTATATGAATTTATGAAAATACTCAGATCACTTGTAGAAAATAAAGAAACTATAGTTTTCAAGGTTTATAAAACTTGAAGCACAGTATATAAATTTCAATACCATTCCACATTTTTCAAATTTATTGAGTTATAAAAAATTTGCCTATAATTTCTTTCTTTTTTTTCCATAGCTATCATTTCTCCATCTTCATCCTGAGTTTTATGTGTTTGCATTTTCGCCCTCATATCTTGATAGGTTAAACTAGTGAGTTTTCTATTTAATAAAGTTTGTTTTCAAGAAAATAGCTCTTAGGTTATATATTTATTCTATTGTTTCTAATTCATTAATTAGTACTTTTATTCTTACTTGTTCTTTCTGTTTTTGTTAGGTTTAGTTAATTATTTTCCCAACACCTGAGTTCAATATTAATTTGATTTATTTTAATTTCCTTGGTGCATGCAGGCAGAAAGAGAGATCTTGTGTCTTTTCCGCTGTATAAGAGCATTAATCCTATCGTGAGGGTCCCATCCTCATAACCTAATATAATCCTTATTACTTCCCAAAGCCCTTACCTCCAAATACCATCACATTGAGGATTAGGGTCTCAATATATAAATTTGGGAAAGCACAAATATTCAGTCCATAGGAATATTATATTGGAGGTTATAGCTACTGCAATAAGACCAGAAAAGGAACAAAAGGCATAAATTGGAAAGGAAGAAATAAAATGGTTTTTGTTTGCAAATGACATGATTGCCTACATAGAAAATCCAAAAAAACTGACATAAAAATTTCTGGAATTAAGAAGTAATCATAGCAAGCTTGCACGATACAGGTTAATATGTAAAAGTCAATCGCTTTCTTATATACCAGCAATGAACAGTTGGAATTAAAAAAAATTTTTAAACCACATATAACAGCCACCCCAAAATAAAATCCTTGGCTATACATCTAACAAAATATGGTCAAAATCTATATGCAGAAACAGCAAAATTCTGATGAAAAAATCAAAGAGGCTCTAACTAAACAGAGAGATATTCCATGTTTATATATTACAAGCCTCAATATTGTTAAGATGTCAGTTCTCCCCAACATGATCTATAGATTCAATGCAATCCCAATCAAAATCCCTGTAAGTTATTTTGTAGCTACTGACAAAATGATTCTAAAATATACAAAGAAAGACAAAATACCTAGAATAGCCAACATAATACTGAGGAACAAAGTTGGAGGACTCACATTACCTGGTTTCAAAACTTAGTATACAGCTACAACGGTCAAGAGAGTATGTTATTTCTTCAAAACTTAGTATACAGCTACAACGGTCAAGAGAGTATGTTATTTCTTCAGCAAGTGGTTTTGGGAAAGCTGGACAGCTACATATAAATCAGTGAATTAGAACACTCCCTCACACCATATACAAAAATAAACTCAAAATGGTTTAAAGACCTAAAGAAGACATGACATCATAAAACCCCCAGAAGAGATCATAGGCAAAACATTCTCTGACATAAATCGTAGCAATATTTTCTTAGCTCAGTCTCCCAAGGCAAAAGAAATAAAAGCAAAAATATACAAATGAGACCTAATCAAACTTACAAGCTTTTGCATAGCAAAGGAAACCATAAACAAAATGCAAAGACAACTTACACACTGGGATAAAATATTTGCAAATGGTGCAACTGACAAGGGCTTAATTTCCAAAATATACAAACAGCTCATACAACTCTATAACAAAAAAATCAAACAACTGAATCAAAAAGTGGGCAGAAGACCTAAATAGACATTTCTCCATAGAAGACATACAGATGGCCAATAGGCACATGAAAAGATGCTCAACATCACTAATTATCAGGGAAACGCAAATCAAAACTACAATGAGGTACTATCTCACACCAGTCAGAATGGCCATCATTAAAAAGTTCACAAGCAATAATGCTGAAGAGGGTGTGGAGAAAAGGAAACCCTCCCTCCTACACTGTTCGTAGGAATGTAAATTGGTGTAGCCACTATGGAAAACAGTATGGAGGTTCCTTAAAAAACTAAAAATAGAGTTACCATATGATCCAGCAATCCCACTCCTGGCCATATATCTGGAGAAAACTCTAGTTTGAAAAGATACATGCACCTCAATGTTCATAGCAGCAGATTTACAACAGCCCAGATATGAAAGCAACATAAATGTCCATCTACAGATGAATGGATAAAGAAGATGTGATAGATATATATAACACACACACACACAATGGAATACTACTCAGCCATAAAAAAAGAATGAGTAATGCCATTTGCAGCAACATGGATGGACCTAGAGATGATCATACCAAGTGAACTAAATCAGAGAAAAATAAATACCATATGATATCACTTACATGTGGAATCTAAACTATGATACAAATGAACTTATTTACAAAACAGAAACACACTGACAGGCATAGAAAACAAAAAGAATATATACATATATATACATATATACAGGTATATACATATATCTGAATCACTTTGCTGTACACCAAAACTAACATGACACTATACTTCTACTATACTTCAATTTTAAAAAAAGCAAGTAACAAACAAGACAGAACTAAATCCAACCATATCAATAATATCTTTAAATGTTAGAAAAACATTAAACATTAAAAAGAATGAAAATGATACACCATGTAAATGGTATGCAAAAGAAAGCTGAGTTTTCTCAATATTAGACTTAATGGACCTCAAGACAAGAAGAATTATCATAGATAGAGACATTTATAATGATAAATAGGTCAATCCACGAAGAAGACACAGCAAACCTAAAATGTAGGTGGCTAATAACTGAGCTTAAAAATAGATGAAGCAAAAGCTGACTGAACTAAAGAGACCAACAGACAAATTTACAAAGTAGAAATATCAATTTCCTCTTTAATAACTAGATAAAAATCTAGAAGGATGTGGAAGATCTAAAAATATTAACCACTTTAACCTAACTGACCTTTACAGAACAATATATCCAATAAACCACAGAATTCACATTCTTTCCACATGCACATAGAGCATTAACCAAGACAGATCTTATGCTGGGACATAAAACAAGTCTCAGTATTTAAAATCTTAAATTTTACAGAATATTTTCTCTAAGCACAATGAAATTAAATCAGAAATCAATAATAATTAGATATTTAGAAAAGCCTCAAAAAACTAAACAACAAGCTTCTAAATAACCAAAGAAATCAGAAGAAATTAATAAATATTTGAAACTAAATGAAAATAAAAATACATCAAAATATTTTGGACAGAGCTAAAGTGTACTTATAGGAAGGTTATCAATCTGTCTTCAAGTTTGCTAATTCTTTATATTCTGCCATTCAAATCTACTGTTGAATCCCTCTAGTGAATTTTTAAATTTTAGTTACTGTAATTTTAGTGGACATGGACTGCCATATCAGTAAACAAAGGATGTTGTGGCCATCAGACACTGCAGCTGCCCCCCCCCCCACCGCCCCGCTGTGCATGCTGAGGGGCTTGAGGATGGAGAAAAACAGGATACTGGCCCTAGATAGTTAAGGTACATATCAAAGGAATGATTTCAATGAACCTAGACTTTTGCACCTTCCCATACACAGAAAAGCACAAAATTCATTCACTTGAGATGTCTGGTTTTCTTTAATTAGCAGTGATCTTTTGATGTTTGACTACTAGGTTTGTTTGTTTGTTTGAACTCCTATATATCCTGGCTCCTCCCTTACCTCTTCAGTGTAGCCCCCAGAGCTATCTGAGAGGTTGCCTCCTGTAGCTGAGTCTTCAGCAAGTCCATCGAATAAAACATAATCCTCAGCTTTTAGGTTGTGCATTTTTTTTTCCATCAACGCTTTCAACTTCAAATTCAAAGGAATTTGCATTTGGCTTTTCTTTATAATTTCTAGCTCATCACTGATATTCTATTTGATGCCACACTGTCATCATATCTTCCTTACATCTTTAATCATGCTTTTGTTTAGTTCCATGAGCATATTTATAATGGCTACTTTGAAGTCTTTTTCTCTTAAATCTCTCATCTACTTACTCTCGCAGACAGTTTCAGTTGTATGTATACGTCACAATTTCCTGTTTTTTGCACACCACAAACTTTTTTGCTGAAAAATAGACATTTTTCATAATATATTGCAGCAACTGCAATACTGCAATACTGGTCCTCCCAGCCCCTTTCCAGGGCTATTTTTGTTATTATTATTTTTTTCTTTTCTTTTTTTTTAAGAGAGGGGTGGGTACCAAATTACTCTATTTGAAGGAATGGTACTAACGAAAAAACGTAGGTAGATGTTTTGGTACAACTTATAGAAAAGGTAAAGGAAACTCAGACATGCATGCACTGCCTTGGTGACCTGGGAAGTCACCCATGGCTACAGGAAGCCAGCCTAAAGCTTAGCTCTCGTTGTTGTCACTGTTTCCCAGGGTGTGCTTGTCAAAGAGATAACTCTGCCATGCCAGATTCGGGAAGGCCCCCATCCTTCGCAAGTTGGTTACATGGTTACTCAATTCTTTAATGGATTTCACCTACTCACTCAGGTAATGAGTCTCAGTAAAGTCACACAAATGGGGGTCATTTTTGTCAGTGGCCATTTTGTGCAGTTCCAGTAGTGACTGATTTACATTTTTTTCCAAGTGTAGCGCACATTCCATTGCATTCAGCCCATTCTCCCAGTCTTCACAGTCTGGTTTCTTGATATCCTGAAGGAAGATTCCGCCACCTCTCTGGTTCTGCAGCTTCATCAGTTTCTCAGCATGTTCCCTCTCCTCAGGAGATTGGTGAAGAAAGTATTTGGCAGAGTTCTTCAAAGCCACATCATCGCTGTCAAGGTAGTCTGACGTGGACAGGTGGCATAGAGCTCCAGGTTGATCTGGCGGGTGATGGCGGCCTCCGAGTCCAAATGGCAGCTCTGGCGCACCTGCGAGGGGGCCGCGGTCCTCTCTGCAGGCAGCTGAGGAGATGAGGCTCCGGGGCTGGAGCGGACGTGAAGGACCTTGAGGCAGTGAGAAGGCGGGCTCCCTCCAAGCACTGTTGAAGCAGGAAATCGAGGCGACTCTCCAGCGAAGACTGTGAATTGTTTTTTGTTTATGTATATAAAAGTCTTCTTTACTCACTACTCACTGAATACTTGTGTACTTTCAGTACTATTTCACTTTTAGTCGCCGTATTTGGGAGTTTCCCCACAGCAAGCAATTGTGCAAGGCCAGCTGGGTGTCCTACAATTTAATTCAGTTTTGTATCTACCCGGAGTCAACAACAGATTCCACAGGTTAAGGACACAGTCTCACAAGACTGCCCCCCTCCTTCCCCACCTCACTTTAGATACTACTTACCAAGTCCAGCATATTAGCTGTACTTCTGAAGGACTGACTGGCTATAAATCAGAGGGTTCCACAACCTCCTCAGGTTTGATTAATTTGCTAGAGCACCTCACGAACTCAGGAAACCAGATTACTTACTAGATTACCAATTTATTACAAAGGATGTTAAAGGATACAAATGAACAGCCAGATGGAGAAACATGTAGGGCAAGGTCCCAAAGGGTTCCAAGTTCAGGAGCTGCTGTCCCCATGGAGTTTGTGGTATGCCACCCTCCTAACACATGGATGTGTTCTTGTTCACCAACCTGTTTTCAACCCTCTAATTACCCTAGTTGGTTCCCCTGGCAACCCGCCCCCATCCTTATCCGGAGGCTTTCCAAAAATTTCCTCATGCACATAAACTCAGGTGTGTTTGAAAGGGTTTGTTATGAATAACAAAATGCACCCACTTTACCTTTATCACTGTAAAACCATTGCAGGAATCAAAGGCAAAAACCAAATAAAACAAAAGATGCCCCCACTGCTCTAATCACTTCGGAAAATACAAGTTTTTAGAGCTGAGAGGCAGGAATCACAGACAAGCACCAAAATATATATTTCTTATTATATCTCAGTATCACGGGCCACCCCCTAGTTTTTGAACACAGGTCCCTTACAGCAAAATGATCATACCTATCAAAGCACTTACATTTGGTGTAACGTTTATATTATAGAACAGTTCTTGCAATAGTACTTACTGTTAAATAACAAAAATTCAAATGAGGAAATTTGAAGATCCAGTTGGCTTCATTAAATGACTCATGAAATGGGCACCATCCAACCTAGCAAACAGAAGGAGCTTCATCTAGCTGCAGAAAAGGAAAGGTTTTCAGTTTTTTTAAGGCAGAGAGGGAGCAGGAAAAAGGAAATTATTAGCAAAGAATGCATTGTTTTAGGTAAGGCCACTCTCCTAATGGGAACGGAAGGGCCTGTTGGCCGAATACCCAGCGCTAACCAGGTAATTCCAGGTTGACTCATTAAAGGTTACACTTCTGCGGGAGGTTGTAACTGCAGTTAGGTTAGGTATTAAGTCTTGGTTTGCTGATATGGGCTTGAACACAAGTGACTCCGTTTCAGACCTGTTGTTTATTTTTAACGGAACCAGTACAAATATGCCTAACATTTGAAGAAGCCAGTGTGAGGTAGGGACAGATTTAAGGAAACAACTAATTCAACTAATTTAAAGAAACAACTAATTCAACTAATTCATCCTCTAAAGCCATTATAAACATCTTCATATTTCATATTCTTGCACTAGTTTGATTATTTTTTTCCCTTGAGCTATTGCTATTTATACCTTATGATAAACGTGTGCAGAACTATTTAGCACAGAAATCAGCTTATGGTTAGCTAGATCTAGTTCCTCCTTAGGTATTACATCCCGAGGAGGCTTTAACTTAATCTCGCAATACATTTGATCATGAGTATCAGTATCATAGGACACACTGACATGAGGCAGTTACCTCTTTCCAACAATACCACACTGCCTTATGGTCAGTGCAATTCAGCTTCCTTACAGAACAAATCGGTAAGGATTACAGAGATGTATGCTTTGTGCACCCAACAAGATCTACCCTTGCCCACATAGCAGAAATTATTACGAAAAGACAGGTATCATTACAGCTGGCCATGGCTTAGTTTTATCTGGGTTAATTCAAGTTAATTGGAGGGAAAAGTCAATCACCCTCCCCATCTCGTAGGCTTGTACTGAGACTGGTTTTCATTGTGTATAAATATAGCAGAGCCCATCTTCCTCCCAAGGGGAGGATACGAGCAGTATTTAGAATAGTTCCTATCCCTGCTAACTATACTGCAGGATATGTTTTATTTCAACTTATTCTGGGGGCAAGCACAGTCATTATACATTGGTGTAAGTTACAAGTGCCGTGCCCACAGAGAACTTCCATAAGCTCGCAGGCCTTAAGATTTCCACAGGTGTACCCCCTTGAGGCCCAGGGACTAGGATAGAGGACCATTGTTTCCTGGCCACTTCAGCCTCTATCCATATTAAAATAGTCAAGAGGACCTGTCAGTTCAGGGTGCAGGCCCTTTCCCAACCCTGGGTTCTAGCATTACCAAGCATTACTTGTGGAGTCGGCCTGATGCAGTTTGCTGGTGCTTCTTTATCTCTCCAAGCTGCTTCTTATCCTTTACCTTCTGCCTGGAAGAGAACTCCGTCTAATATGTCTATTCTAGTGAATAAATCTTCTTTCTCTGAATGCTGCTCCTCATTAAAAGCAAACTCTGCTTGTCCCAGAATACCTAGACTGGCATCTATCTCCCCTTTCCTGACTTGTGGGCCATTGTTGTTTAATCCACCATGCACGTTGTTGCTATTGCTTATTAACAGCCTGGGTGCAGTTAGGATACATATTTTGTACCCAAAAATATTGGGCACCCCATAATAGGGTTGGTCGGTCAAAGCCAGCTGTAATTTAGTTTGAGTATGTCATATGTCCTCCCACAGCCTTCCTGTCTGAGTGGGACTGTTCCCCAGGGGACCCAGATCCACCACATGATGCCCACTGCTTTAATCCCAGTAGGAACCCATTGTTTTTCCCCATTCTGCTTATAGCTTTCCAATCCACAAAAACCAGGACGATTGTGTTTGTGCATAGCACACCACACTGTGGCATGTTGGGCAGGCTGCCATTGTATTCTGTCTATTATAACCAGGGACCTTTCTAAGCATCTGCTCATCAAGGTTTATAGCTACACGGTAATCAGTCTGCTGGGAGCCATCCACCACAGGGTCTGAAATTCCAGTAGGAAGCAGTTCTCAGAAATCCCTTCCCAAATGATATCTTTTATAGTATTGATAGATGGAGCCTGAAAAATAGTCAAAGATACTGGAACATTATTAGGGCTTGATTTAGTCAGTAACACTGATCCTGCTCGTCAAATATATCCTATGACCAGAACGTCTCCCAGACTCAGGTTTGCAGGCTGCCATCTGACTTTGCAGGATCAAAAGCAGGGGTGGTCTTGGCAAACATAGCTTTGCCCGTCTGGGCATCTGGTATAATTCTGCTAAGAAATAATATTATTCTCGTTCTCTGAGCCTCTCTTGAGGTTGGATTTCTCTCATTGCATAACCCACTTATATACTCCTTTACTCTCAGCTATTATTTCTCCTTCTCTCATTTGTCATTTATTTTCATCCAAACTTTTCCACATTTGGAAGGGACATTAAGTTCAGCCACTGTGCTGGCCCAGATTGCTAGCAGCAACACTAGTCTAGCAAGTGCCTCCCCACTCAATTTGTTTCGTGATTGGCTGGATTATTTTAGTGAAGTCTAGTCTCCCTGCCAACTCATGTGCATACACGCACACATAAACACACATATACACAGTGTTAAACTTCTCATATTGCTCCTTAAGGCGTGACAGTTTTGGATATGCCCACAGTCACTCTGGGATGAACTTGTTCTCTTCCTCTCTTTCCCTGACCACACCCAGATGTCCAACTGCCCGTTAGCTGCTTTATTTATTTAGTTATTTTCATCAATGTCCTGGGGGCATAAATTGCTCAATAAACTAATCCCATCAAACTGTAACTCCTTTAAAGAAATAGTTTCTGAAGGCAGTGTTCTATATATTTTTCTGACTCCAAAAGGAGTCCTCCCAGCTATCCTGTTCCTCAGTCCTCCTAAACCAGCCAGCCTACAGTCTGGTCTGTATCCTTATTAAATGCACGGGTCTCTATCCAACTTCCTCTCATCACAGCCTCTACTGTTCAGGCCCGTAGACTTGAACTCTCCAAACTCTGCTACAAATGAAGTCATTTCCTTTGGGAAAAGATCAGGAGTTATCTGTTTTATGGCCCACTTCTCTCCCCAGGAAAAATTTCTGAGCCCAAGCTCTGAAGCTGGAGTTGGGAACAATGGCAAGTTTCTCTCTGAGCGACACCCCTGCTGTAAAAACTGAGTGCTCAGTGACGTTGGGGGGGAACCAGCAGCCTGAGACCCTCTCAGCTTGCCTCTCTTGGCATGGAACAATTGCTCCTAAGCTGGGGCCAAGACAAGTGGGCCCCAGTCTTCTCAGCAAGCTGTGACAAAGGCCCTGGATTTCTCTTAACTCACACAATAGCCCCTACTTCCTAAGTTGGCAGTCCTTTAAGTCCTTAATACGTCATTGCCACAGCAGTACCATAGACACCTACACAGATTCCTTTGATATTAATAGAATGTCTCAGTTCACTCTCTTTCTGCCTACTGCCATCAGGATGTCCACATTTATAAATTATTCCCTCCTAACAACCCAAAATTCTCCAGTTAACTTAGTGTAAGTTGTGGGAAGTTGGCTTTCCTGCCTGTTTCCATTGGAAAGTATGAAAAAATCATGTCCTCACTGACATGCAAGGCTTTCTCTTACCAGAATGAGGGATCACTTTCTCCCCAGGCTCTATTATACTTATCCATTCCTAAAAGATAGTGAAACAGAGCAGGCCCCTGTGGGACCCTCCTGAGTAAAAAAGCCTTTCCATGTCCCCTGTTTTCTTGCTTATAGGAAAAAGGCTTCGGCCTCCTAGAGCTTCCCTGAGTTCCAAAGGTCAGATTCAAACAATTACTAATTATGGAGGGAATGCAGAAACAAAGGAAAAGCAGTCAAGAAACAATAATGGAGAAATAAAGCAGAGTCCTGGCTCCTCCTCAAGGGATATACATAACAATAGATCTTTGAGTTCTTCTATAGGAACTAAGCCCTCCACCCAGGTGAAGGTTGGTAACTGCAGGCTGAGCACAAGATTTCTGGAACACCACCCTGTTACCTACCAGTCAGAAGAAAGTCAGACACCCTGTAGCCCTCACCCCAAATTTTGCCTTTAAAAACCCTTCTCTGGGGACTTCCCTGGTGGTGCAGTGGTTAAGAATCTGCCTGCCAATGCAGGGGACATGGATTCTAGCCCTGGTCCGGGAAGACCCCACATGCCGCAGAGCAAATAAGCCTGTGAGCCACAACTACTGAGCCCACATGCCACAACTACTGAAGCCCACGCACCTAGAGCCCATCCTCCCCAACAAGAGAAGCCACTGCAATGAGAAGCCTGCGCACCGCAACGAAGAGTAGCCCCTGCTCACCACAACTGGAGAAAGCCCGTGTGCAGCAATGAAGACCCAAGGCAGCCAAAAATTTAAAAAGTAGAATAAAAAATAAAGAAATTTATAGTAAAAAAAAAAAACCTCTTCTCTGAGATCCACTGGGAGTTCAAGTCTTTTGAGCATAAGCCACCTGCTCTCTTTGCTTGGCCTTTACAATAAACTATTCTCTGCTCCAAACTCTGACATTTGTTTGGCCTCACTGTGTGTTGGACTCTTGAACTTGTGTTCGACAACAATAGGACTTTCTGAGGTTTATTATAATAAAAACAAGGTAACATTTTGAAGGGTAGCAGAATATGTCATCCCAAAATATGCCTCTTTGGCATAAGGATTAATGTGAACTGATTATTTTTAAGAAACTGTAGATATAGGAGAAGCTCTGAAAACAGAGTAGAAATACTCTTTTGTAAGAGACATCTACATTTATAAAGGAAATCTACGTTAGAAATGGAGCATACACCAGGAAGAGGCCTATTTCTAGAGATAATTTTTTCACTTGAGAGACTTATCTGCACAGCAGGGCAACCTTTATTTACCAAACACTTTCACTTCTCAACTAACCAAGAATTGACTTTTCCTCTTTGAAGTCCCATAAGTATATAATTAAAATCATTATGTTTCCTCCTGTTAATCTGTCTCCTTACTCCAGGCCCCTACACTCTGGCTCACCCTCAACCTAAGCCAGTATACATCCTCTCCTGAGAATAAACTGGCCTCAGGTAAAATAAAATATTCCCTGGTCTACTACCTGAATGTGCCACGCATTCACACACATCCTGTTCCCCACACCTAGTTCTTTCTAGCTTTGTTTACTCTTCTCTTTTTGCCTAACTCTGCAGTTGCTTACAGACCTTATGGTCAAAGCATTCTTTCTCCCTGTAAGGCCAGCAGGTCCGGGGAAGGGCCCAGGGAGCCAGACGGAAACACCGCCAAAGTGGCTGATGCAACCGACACCTGACATTGCCACACCACTCGGTCCCGGTCTTCCCGCTCCCCGAGGGGCGGAACCAACAGCTCTGAGGCTGATGCAACCGACACCTGACATTGCCACAACACCCGAGAGATTACCAAAAACGGGCTGCTTCACACAGCAAGCACCTCCCCTGCGTCCACCCCTATAAATTTTGTTCGCGCCCACACCCGGGCGGGACTTCTCTGGCCCCTTTCTCTCGGACCAGTGAACCTCGACCGGGAGCGTTCCCAAATAAAGCTTGTTTAAGCTCTCCTCCATTTTTCGTGCCGTTCCTTACACTCCCTGTGGCAATAACCTCCCTCCTCAATTTGCAATAGTTCATTTCCCTCACTTGCAATAATCCTTTCGAATACAGTCTCAACTTCACTAAATCCAGATTTGATTTTTATTCCAGTCTCATCAATGATTTCTCTTGGTATTGCCTACTCTGTGACATCCCAAACATAGGGTTTTATGTTTTATGGTTAACCTTGAGTTAATACTCAGGATAAAATAATGAGACACCACATAGAGTAGAGCAGATTGCTGCTGTTCCAGCTGAGGTCATCATATACCATCTAGCCTCCAGCCAATCCAGCAGACACAGGAGGGACTCCAAGTGAGACCTGAAGAACTTCCCAGTGGAGCTCAGTAGAAATTGTCAGCTTGTAAAGTTATGGACTCAAGTGACTGTTAGTGGTATTGTTTTAAGCCTCTAAGTTTGTGGGTATTTGTTATGCAGCAGTAGACTGATGATACATTGACTGAACACATGAATGAAAGAATGAACAAATGGATGAATGAACAAATGAATAACAACAGTCTGGAGACTGTATTCCTTCCCAAGTAGGAGGAAGGCAAACAAGGACTTCCAAAACAGATCGCAACTGGGGCGTCTGATCTGAGATGATATATAGTATATAAACTGACAAGGATGAAAATATGACTTTTGAGTGTATTTTTGAAACTTCAGTTGCTATGGGGGTGTTTGGAAGTGTATCAAATATATCACCCACCAAAAATACGGAATCATGATACTAAGAGGATATTAGTTCTTTGAGTCATGCATTCACACTAGACTAGAAAATATCTTCATGATATTGTAAAAACTCAAAATCACAAAGGAAGTTGGATAAGTCTTTAAGGTATCTTGAAAATATGGGAGCATCTTAATTCAATATCTACTTAGTAAAAAATATATGAACCTTGTCCTCTATATACCACACACTTTGCCAGATGCTGGGAATAGACCAGAAAAGACATAGTCATTGCAATCAAGAATCTGACAGTCTAAATTTTAAATACATAATGTATACAAAATTTTATCCATGTCCAAGAGATCCAAGTTTTAAATTACCATTTATTTTGTGTAGGAAAGTTTATAAATTCTGATCTCTATCATAAACATCTGAGTCAGAGTAATTCAAACTTTTCATGGATCTGGAGAGAGATAGAAATGGGGAAGATCAATGGGCTTTTGTCTCATTAAAGCCAATGCTGTCCCAAGCATTATTGTTTTTAATTAATTAATTTTTTTGGCTGCATTGGGTCTTCATTGCTGTGTGCGGGCTTTCTCTATCTGCGGCAATCAGGGGCTACTCTTCATTGTGGTGTGCAGGCTTCTCATTGTGGTGGCTTCTCTTGTTGTGGAGCACGGGCTCTAGGCATGCGGGCTTCAGTAGGTGTGGCACACAAGCTTCATTAGTTGTGGCACATGGGCTTAGCTGCTCTGCAGCATGTGGGATCTTCCTGGACCAGGGATTGAACCGGTGTCCCCTACATTGGCAGGCGGATTCTTAACCACTGCACAACCAGGGAAGTCCCAATCATTATTTATTTCACTCAGTGTTTTATTTCAAATTTACTCTCTGAGTTGTAATATGCTATGACCATTGTTAGTATACTTAATTTACCGAAGTCACTAATTATGATACCACATTGCCAAAACCACTGACGAGAAATTGATTTAAAAAAATTTTTGTTTCTTCATCACTCTAAGCAATCAGAATGGATGATTGGTCAAACTAAAACTGTTATTTTTATGTCATAAATTATATTTTTCTGGAGCTTTGTTGACAGAGAGTTCCTATAATTTTACATATGAATCAATAGAGAACCAGAAAATTTAAATGGCCTTCCCATGTTCAAACAGCTAGTGGGTAGTAGAACTGAGGAGGGGATCGAATTATTTTCTCTTGTCATGAGAAGTGTTGTCTCTTTTATATCATGTTTTCTCTGATTGTCTAAGGTTGCCTACTTTATGGTGACTTCTCCCCTTCAGAGTACAGTATTAAAAAGTGGTAACTTGGTAAAATATAATAAAGATGTAAATACATTTATATTCATTTATACTTTCTGGGAATGTGCTTTCAGGAAACAAAAGAGATGCAGAAATTTTAAAAAAAAAGAATCTGACAGTCTAGTTGAAAGGTACTGACGATTATAATGTTAAGTGCAATGAGAGCAGTAAGAAATTTATTGCCTGTGTAACTAAATACTTTGGGTTAGTGCTGATATCAGGTATGGCACGATTCAGGGCTGAAACGACTGGTTAGAATTTCATTTCTCTCCATTTATTAATTTTGCTTTCGTCTATGTTGATCTCATTCTTGGGTTCCACATGGTAGCAAGATGGTACCAACATGGTGGCAACAGCTATGACTTCTTTGGCTTCAGATCCAAAGAGAAAGGAGCAAGCTCTCCTTCCTAGATGTCCCAGGAAAAGCTCCTCTTTCTTGAGTAATTTGTCCATTCCTGAACCAATAACTCTGCTGGGAAGGGTGGGGGAGGCACTAAGAATGTGATTCACTGATTTAAGTCTGGATTATGTGTTAAATTTGCTGGAATTTTGAGTTTTGGCTCTCTCTCCCATGGACCCAGTCTCATGGACCGAAAAGGAGAAAGGGCACAGATCCACACATGTCACCCGCTTACGGGATCTTAGTTCCCTGACCAGGGACTGAACCCATGCCCTCGGCAGTGAAAACGTGGAGTCCTAAGCACTGGACCACCAGGGAATTCCCACCACATCATTGATTATGCATTCTTTTCTCATGAGAAAAAAATGGAAATAAACTGTGAGTCTTAACACAATATCATTCTCTGGAAAGTCCCACCAAGTACACCATTAAAACAAATGGAACATATAATTTTGCACAGTTTCTATGAATAAAATCTCTATTCAAATTTTAACAGTTTACTACTAAAAATGGCTCCTGGCCACCTATTAGTTCACTAGGGCTGCTATAACAAAATACCACAGACTGGGTGGCTTAAAAGACATACATTTATTGTCTCACAGTTCTGGAGGCTAGAAGCCTGTGATCAAGGCATCAGCAGGGTTGGTTTCTCTTGAGGCCTCCCTCTTTGGCTTGTAGATGGCTGCCTTCTTGTTGTGTCCTCACGTGGTCTTTCCAATGTACATGCCCCTGGTATCTCTGTGTGTCCGCATTTTCTCTTCTTATAAGGACACCAGTCATATTGGATTAGGGCCCACCCTAATGGCCTCATTTTAACTTAATCATCTCTTTAAAGACCCTATCTCCAAATATCATATTTTGAGGGATGAGGGATTAGGGCTTCAACATACAAATTGGAGCGGGGAGGAATATAATTTAGCCTCTAATATTACCTTTCTGACCTCATTTCTTCTCTCTCTTTCTCTTACTTTCTCTCTCCCCCTAACATGCTGCTCCAGCATACTGGCTTTTGAGTTTCAAATACTAAGCATTTCCCCTGCTCAGGGCCTTTACACATGCTCTGATAATCCCTGCCTAGAATGATCCTCCCCTGCTGTTCCCTTGGCCCACTTCCTCTTTTATTTCAGATCTCTGCCCAAACATTAGTCTCAGAGATGGTTTTGACCAACTTAAGAAAAACAGCATTTCCCTCAGTCAACTTTGTTTCACAGAACTTATCTGATTTAAATGTTAACTTATTTTTTTACTAACACATAAACACATGAGGAAGGAACCTTGTGTAAGTACTCTATCTCCAGAACTCAGTATAGTGGTTGATACATGGTAAGTGTCCAACAAATGCTTGCTGAATGAATGTATATAATTACTGAAGAATAGAGAAAGACTGACCCACTGAACCTCCTACAAATGAGTAATTAATTTATGATTGGATGTTATTTACTAATCATATCTGTCTCAGGAACCAAAAGTTATAAAAAAGGAACCAAGTGAAAATATTTGGTAGGAAAAGTATAATAATTGATAGGATAATAGCAGATGGATGTAGCCATAAAACACATTAGTGAGATAAGATAGAGAAACTCTACTAGAAGGTAAAAAATAAACAGAGAGAATATAAGTATAAAATTATATACATATATATATATGTAAGGGGTAGAGAGGATAGAAATAAAGTACTTAACTGAAATTTCAATTAATCGAAATCTTAGAAGGAAAGAAAAAGGAGGAAGTATGTGGTGAAATATGCAATGATCAATTTTCCAGAATTAAGAAAAAATAAAATAACTCAGATTGAAAAGGTACATAGATTGGTAAATGAAAGAGATAAGAAAAAAGGATGTATATTAACAAACTGAAGGATAAAAACCATATGATCATCTTAATAGATGCAGGAAAAGCTTTCGACAAAATTCAACACCCATTTTAGGAACTTACCTCAACATAATAAAGGCCATATATAACAAATCCACAGCCAACATCGTTCTCAGTGGTGAAAAACCGAAACCATTTCCACTAAGATCAGGAAAAAGACAAGGTTGCCCACTCTCACCACTATTATTCAACATAGTTTTGGAAGTTTTAGCCACAGCAATCACAGAAGAAAAAGAAATAAAAGGAATCCAAATCAGAAAAGAAGAAGTAAAACTGTCACTGTTTGCACATGACATGATACTATACATAGAGAATCCTAAACACGCTACCAGAAAACTACTTAAGCTAATCAATTAATTTGGTAAAGTAGCAGGATACAAAATTAATGCACAGAAATCTCTGGCATTCCTATACACCAACAATGAAAGATCAGAGAGAGAAATTAAGGAAACAATACCATTCACCGCTACAACAAAAAGAATAAAATACCTAGGAATAAACCTACCTAAGGAGTTAAAAGACTTGTACTCAGAAAACTATAAAACACTCATGAAAGAAATCAAAGATGACATAAACAGATGGAGAAATACACCATGTCCTTGGATTGGAAGAATCAACATTGTGAAAATGACTATACTACCCAAAGCAATCTACAGATTCAATGTAATCCCTATCAAACTTCCAATGGCATTCTTCACAGAATTAGAACAAAAAATTTTACAATTCGTATGGAAAGACAAAAGACCCCGAATAGCCAAAGCAATCTTGAGAAAGAAAACTGGAATTGGAGGAATCAGGCTCCCTGACTTCAAAATAGACCACAAATCTACAGTAATCAAGACAGTATGGCACTGGCACAAAAACAGAAATATAGATCAATGGAACAGGATAGAAAGCCCAGAGATAAACCCACACACATATGGTCACCTAATTTATGACAAAGGAGGCAAGAATATACAATGGAGAAAAGGTAGCCTCTTCAATAAGTGGTGCTGGGAAAACTGGACAGCTACATGTAAAAGAATGAAATTAGAACACTCCCTAACACCATACACAAAAATAAACTCTAAATGGATTAAAGACCTAAATGTAAGGCCAGACACTATAAAACTCTCAGAGGCAAACATAGGCAGAACACTCTGTGATATACATTACATCAAGATCCTTTTAGACCTACCTCCTAGACAAATGGAAATAAAAATAAACAAATGGGACCTAATGAAATTTAAAAGCTTTTGCACAGCAAAGGAAACCATAAACAAGACGAAAAGACAACCCTCAGAATGGGAGAAAATATTTGCAAATGAAGCAACTGACAAAGGATTAATCTCCAAAATTTACAAGCAGCTCATGCAGCTCAATATCAAAAAAAACAAATAACCCAATCCAAAAATGGGCAGAAGACCTAAATAGACACTTCTCCAAAGAAGATATACAGACTGCCAACAAACACATGAAAGAATGCTCAACATCACTAATCATTAGAGAAATGCAAATCAAAACTACAATGAGATATCATCTCACACTGGTCAGAATGGCCATCATCAGAAAATCTACAAACAATAAATGCTGGAGAGGGTGTGGAGAAAAGGGAACCTTTCTGAACTATTGATGGGAATATAAATTGATACAGCCACTATGGAGAACAGTATGGAGGTTCCTTAAAAAACTAAAAGTAGAACTACCATACGACCCAGTAATCCCACTACTGGGCATATACCCTGAGAAAACCATTATTCCAAAAGAGTCATGTACCACAATGTTCACTGCAGCTCTATTTACAATAGCCAGGACATGGAAGCAACCTAAGTGTCCATCGACAGATGAATGGATAAAGAAGATGTGGCACATATATACAATGGAATATTACTCAGCCATAAAAAGAAACGAAATTGAGTTATTTGTAGTGAGGTGGGTGGACCTAGAGTTTGTCATACAGAGTGAAGTAAGTCAGAAAGAGAAGAACAAATACCATATGCTAACACATATATATAGAATCTAAAGACAAAAAATGGTTATGAAGAACCTAGGGGCAGGACAGGAATAAAGATGCAGACATAGAGAATGGACTTGAGGAAACAGGAAGGGGGAAGGGTAGGCTGAGACAAAGTGAGAGAGTTGCATAGACATATATATACTACCAAATGTAAAATAGATACCTAGTGGGAAGCCACCACATAGCACAGGGAGATCAGCTTGGTGCTCTGTGACCACCTAGAGGGGTGGGTTAGGGAGGGTGGGAAGGAGACTCAAGAGGGAGGAGATATGGTGATATATGTATATGTATAGCTGATTCACTTTGTTATAAAACAGAAACTAACATACCATTGTAAAGCAATTATACTCCAATAAAGATGTTAAAAAGAAATTACACTGTAAAAAAACGAAAAAGGATAAAGGATGTGATCTCAGGTTTAAATACTAAAAGAGGGTGAGAGATGAAGGTGGGGAATGATGCAAATACAGGCAGTCTTGCTCTAAAGCCTGAACCCCATTCACTGTGACCTAAATGTCACAGTACCCTGATATCACAAGTTATGAAAAAGGTTATATTAGGCTCAGTAATGATATATCAAAAATATTAGCTATTATTTGATAATTATTTTATATTTAAACTTCAATTTATGTTGAATATATATATATATATTTTGCATGGTGTGAAGGACTTCATTTATAATCCTTTTAAACAGACAATTTCCCCAGCATGATTTATTGAATAATATTAGCACTGTCTCTGTCTAATATTTATATATCTTCCTTTTTTTTCAGTGCTTGCTAAGAATTTGAAAAGCATATTGAAATTTTTGTGAATTATTAGCTAGGGTAATTTGCACTAGTTGCTGCAATAAACTTTCACATTTCAATGACTCTTCCTCATTCTGTGTGAGCTTTGGGAGTTGTCCCCCTGCTACTTTGGGTGGTTCTTTCCCTAACTATCCTCAGGCAGTTTCCTCACATGCTTGTCCTAATCAGTATTGAGCTGAAGACTTGAGGAAGAAACTCTTCAGATTGTTGGAGCTCTCTCTTTGTACAGCCCTTTCCTCTCTGCAACTCTGCCCTGAAAACTGGATTCTCAGCCACTTCTCAGACTCCCACTTCTCTTTCCTTATCTGAGACCTGGGTCCCCCTCCCTGTAGTGTGGCCTGGAGCTGTTCTTCAGGCAGTAAGCTGGGGCAGTTGTAGGGCTCACCTCACTTTCTTCCCCTTTCTCAGGGATCACTGTTCTGTACTACCTGATATCTAATATCTAAAAGCATTGTTTCATTTGGCGTGCCCTTTTTAGTTGTTTCATGTGGAAGGACAAATTTGGTTCACGTTACCCCATACTGTTCAGAAGAAGAAGTTCCCTGAGTGTGTAAATTGGAGTTCATTCTTAAGCAATCTTTTTTTTTTTTTTCCCAGAATGTGTAGAGCATGAGATTGTGTTCCCTAGAAGCAGAGCCTGAGATGGGAATTCTTATGAAAGTGATTTAATGAGGGTTTGCTCTCAGAAGAACAGGAGTGAAGGAAGCAGGATAGGGTAGGGGAAGAAAACTAGGCAAGACTGAGGTCTCAACTGGAGACTACTTTCAGTCTAGTCCTCCAGGGAGCCTGGGAGCACCAACTACACTGCAAAGTTGGTCCCAAGGAGGATGGATTTTCGTTTACCCTCGTGTCAATCATTGGCCATTGGCTGCCAGTGTGGGCGGGGTGGTAGAGGGATAGGAGCAGGTTAGTAAGGTTAACATTCCAATACACAGAAGAACAATTTTCCAGAGCCCTTGCTCCCAGCTCCAGTATCCACAATGGCAATCCTCCAGAGAAGGCAGCTGTCAGCCATTAGCAGCCAACACTCAGCAGCTGGGTGCCAGGTAAACAGAATCTGGGTTGGGCACCATCAGTATCTACAATACGTGGTAAGCATTTCATGTACTTTGATGTGTGAAAATATTTTTATTTTGCCCTCACACTTGACTGATAATTTAACTGGTTTAAAAACTTCAGGCTCAACATAGACTTCTTTCAGAACTTTGAAGGCATAGTTTTCTATTAGCGTGTAGCTTATAAGACATCTGTCTTAGCTTGGGCTGCCATAACAAATTTCCTTCGAGTGGATGGTTTAAACAACAAACATCTATTTTTCACATTTCTGCAGACTGGGAATCCAAGATAAAGGAGCTGGCAGATTTGGTGTTTGATAGGAGCCCAGTTCCCGGTTTGTAGATGGTTGTCTTCTTGTATTTTCACGTGGCAGAGAGCAGGGAGAGAGAGAGGCAGCAAGCTCCTCTATCTCTTCTTCTTTTTTTATTTTTATTTGTTTTTATTTTTGGCTGTCTTGGGTCTTCGTTGCTGTGCACGGGCTTTCTCTAGTTGCAGCGAGCAGGGGCTACTCTTTGTTGTGGTGCGTGGGCTTCTCATTGTGGTGGCTTCTTCTTGTTGTGGAGCACGGGCTCTAGGCGTGCGGGCTTCAGTAGTTGTGGCACTTGGGCTCAGTAGTTGTGGCTCACGGGCTCTAGAGTGCAGGCTCAGTAGTTGTGGTGCCCAGGCTTAGTTGCTCTGCGGCATGTGGTATCTTCTTGGACCAGGGCTCGAACCCATGTCCCCTGCATTGGCAGGCGGGTTCTTAACCACTGAGCCACCAGGGAAGCCCCTATCCCTAATCTAATTAGCCCCTAGCACTAATCCCATTCATGTGGGCTCCACCCTCATGACCTCCTGATCATTTCCCAAAGGCCCCACCTCTTAATACTGTCACACTGGAGGTTAGGATTTCAACATATGAATTTGTGGGTGGGGACACAGGCATTCAGACCATAACAACATGCAGTGTCAATCTGATTCTCATTATTCTTTTATTTTAATTCTGTATTTTTAAATTTTTGGCCACATCGTGCGGCATGTGGGATCTTGCCTGGGAGTGAACCTGTGCCCCCTGCAATGGAAGTGCAGAGTCTTAACTACTGGACCTCCAGGGAAGTCCCTGATTCTCATTACTCTTAAGTAATAGTTATCTTACTCTATATTGAAAATAATTTAGTATTTCCTTTTTATCTCTGATGATCTGAAATCTCATTGGCAAAAACATTTTTTTCATATTTTTGCTTGGCACTTTTTGGGTCATTTGATCTCACTGTAAAGTTTTTATTCTGGTCTGGTAAGTTTTCTTCTAACATTTCTTTGTCTCTTTTTGCCCTTCAATTATCCCGTATCTAATACTCAAACCTCTGGAAATTTATTTTTATTTCCATGTGTTTTTAAAAATTATTAGACCTCATTATTTAGAGCAGTTTTAGGTTTACAGACATATTCAGCAGAGAGTACATACAGCTTCCATATCTCTCCTCCCTGCCAACAGTTTCCCCTACTATTAAGGTACTACATTAATGTGCACTTTTAATTTTATCAGTAGATTATGGATTATGTAGTAGGCAGATTAAAGCCCCAGGAAAGATGTCCACGTCCTAATCCCTGGAACCTGTCAATTGTTAATGGTACAAGGTAAAAGAGATTTTGCAACTGGAATTTGTTGACTTTAAGCTAGGGAGGTTGGGAATTCCCTGGCTGTCCAGTGGTTAGGACTCCATGCTTTCACTGCCAAGGGCCCCAGTTTGATATCTGGTTGGGGAGCTGAGATCCCACAAGCCTCCCAGCATGCACACCCCCCCCTCCAAAAAAAAGATAGGGAGGTTAATTTAGGTTGGTTCAATGTGATCACACAGGCCCTTAAAAAGTAGAGGAGGAAGGCAGAAGATTCAGTCAGAGAGATACGGTGTAAGACGGTCTTGACCCACCTACTGGGGCTGGTGATGGAGGAAGGGGGCTGTGAGCAAAGGAATGCAGGTGACCTCTAGAAGCTGAGGCTTTTCTTAGTAAAGAAAAACCAACATCAGTCCTATGACCACACAGAATTCAATTCTGCCAACAACCTGCGTGAGCCTGGAGGCAGAATATTCCCTAGAGTCTCCAGGAAGTAAAGTAGGCCTGCTGACACCTTGATTTCAGTCTTCTGAGATGCAGGCAGGGAAACCAGTGAGCCTAAATTCTGTTACTATAAACTCCTAAATTTGTGGTAATTTGTTTTGGCAGCAATAGAAAAATCATACACTGCTATTGGTCCTGCAGTGGATACCAGTACTCAATTAGATTTTCAGCATGGAATTCAGCTTGTAACTTCTTCAGAGGTATTATCAACATTGGTTACATCTTGGTACCAACCAAACATTTGAGAGTTACGTAGTATTACACAGCAAAGGAAGAATGAAGAATGGTATATGATACTCAATTTTAATTTATGATTTGGGTTTAACTGACTCAAAACCATTACATGCTCTTGTATCAGTTCAACTATCATCAGAGATCACCCAGATTTAGCAAACCTCAGCTGTGGAACGTAGGGTGGAGTGCTGGGATTTTGGCCAGCAGCTTTACTGCTTTGACCTAATTTTTCTAAACTGAAGATGAGGTAATACCAGTTTCTACTATTTCACAATAAATTGATAAGTGCAAATGCAGTTGATGAACTGGTTTAATGGAAGATGCCCAGGGCTCTGTGTGGGAGGACTCAATGAGTGTTGAGAAAAGAAATACCTGCTATATCTGAGTATTCACATTTAGAATATAAGAATTACCATAGGAACTCAGGAAAAAGAGGAAACATATTGGCAGATGGAATATTTTGTTTTACTTGACATCACCTTCAAAGGTTAAGAACAGACTCCCAAACTAACTTCTCTTCCAACCTGATATAAATCTAATTATTATATCCAAATACTCTTCATCCTTCATTCTAGGCTGTTTACACAAATTCATCATTCAGTGCTACTTTAGCATTCCCAGTTTCTTACAGAATTCAACGGGTGATAGGAGTGGGTATTGGAGGAGATAACATAGTATGATTTGCCAGCAAATACATCCTAGTATACTCAGGGTACTAGGCAGAAAGAAATATCACTCATGCTCTAGGAAGAGACTTGATACAAATTACAGTGGATAAGGTACTGTTTTAAACCTTTCTTTTTTTTTTTTGCGGTACGCGGGCCTCTCACTGCTGTGGCCTCTCCTGCCGCGGAGCACAGGCTCCGGATGCGCAGGCCCAGTGGCCATGGCTCACGAGCCCAGCCGCTCCGGGGCATGCGGGATCCTCCCAGACCGGGGCACGAACCCGCGTCCCCTGCATCGGCAGGCGGACTCTCAACCACTGCACCACCAGGGAAGCCCTAAACCTTTCTTGATTCTAGCTATACATACGTTCCCAGATCTCTTAGGTATGTGACACTACATGCATGGATGGTCAAATCCCAGGGGCAAATGACCTGCAATGTTATATGCTTCAGTTTCAGTGTGAGGTGTTTTTTCTTTGGCTCTTTAATATTACCTGGTCTCCACCTCATGATGACATCAATTGTTCTGTTTTTGCAGAAAGCATTAGACCTCATTTTGGTTTATGATCTTTAAGTGGATCTAAACCTACCCATATATTCATAAAATCTGTACACATTCACCACACATAAAACAAGTTTATGTTTTTCTAGTCAATGTTGGCTTTTCCCAATCTTGCTTTGTTTTTTTTCAGCTGACTAAACCTATTCAGTAACTTGCATTCACATTCATACAGCTCTACCTATAATTCTTCATTGTTACTTCTGATTGGCTTAGGCCGTATTTTACAAGTACTTTGACTAAAATTGCTAGCAGTGGGTTGCAAAAGGAAATCAACTTCTTTTAATAGGATGACTGACTTACTAAAGTATTAATGTTGTTAGTTTACCTTCTCTAAAAAGTGCTTGTAATTTTATACAGAAAGACTAGAAGGGCATAAAGCTAATGATGCAATTCCAGCACTGAAAACAGCATGGTAGACATTTTCAGAAAAGAGTTGTCCTCAAATTATAAGAAATTAGCTCTCCACAGGTAACAATCTACCTCTGGTTTTGATGGATAAATTGGAGCTTTTAATTTTACCAGTGGATTATAGATTATTTTCTGCTGGATGCATTACTATGTTATTGCATTTCATAAACTCTTCTATTTCTTTCCTTCCATTCACATGGACAGAAAATATTTTTCTCCTTTTTCTTCTCAATTTAGCTGTTTTAGGTAGGATCTTTTTGGGAGATTGGTTACCAAAGGGCAGGGTTAGTTGAAGATGGAAACCACTGGCCATATTTCCCTAAAATATTGTATTTAGGTAAGACACCTTAGAAATAGGTCTGGGAAGTTCAATCCTCTTGGTAATTCCAATCCATCCTTAACTACATGAGACTTTACTTCAGAAGTGTTTTTGTAGAAGACTTTGGAATTATTAGGACTTAGTTTTTATTTCACTTTTACTTTTATTTTTCAGTAATGTTCTCTTCTCTTCTCCTGTTATCTACTTCTCCTGAATTGGCTGACTTCCTGTGTGTGTGTATGTGTGTGTGTGTGTGTGTGGGTGTGTGTGTGTTTTGCCATTCTTCCTCTTTTCTCTTCTGCTTTCCCAGAAGATCTTGCCATTAGAAACTAAAAAGGACTGTGTACTTTCAGAATAGTCTTTCTACATTTATCTGGTATAAAAGGGAAATTCTATTGCATCACATTCCCTCAGCTTCCTTTTGTGAATTCAGATTTTACTGAAGATAGGTTCCAAAGAGATACAAATAAGCATTGATAATTTTTTCCTAGGAGACTTCTCAGCTGGGGTCATATCACTTTCTGTCCCCTGAATAAGATAACTGGAAGGAAGAGGCTATTTTACCTATTTCTCCTATACTCCCTACAATACTAATCACAGTATTTCTCAAAAGGTTACCTGCATCAGGTTCACCTGGGTGATGATAAGAATGCATATTCATAGGTCCTAGCCCAGAACCATAGATTCAATATCTCTGGAGACAGAGCTCAGGAACCTGAAAGTTTTATTTCTGTTACGTGCTGAATTTTCTCCTGTGCCTTAGCCTGAATTTTCAGTCACTGGCTAGATATGCTTACTTGAATGTATTTTCATCCCACGCTCACTTAACACATCCAAAATTAAACCATCCACTGTCCACCTCTAATTCTGTCATGCTGGTATACGTGAAGCTATCATTGGAGTCACTCATCCTCGTGTTCCCTCATTTTTACTTAATCAATTTATTGGCCTCTGTGCCAAGCACTGGGAAAGACAGTGATGAACAAGACAGACATGGGTCATGCCCTCAAGGATCATGAAGATTCTTTTACAGAGAGCAACTTAATCCTGTAGATTCTCTTGTGGTTTTGTTTGTTTTGTTTTTCAGAATACTCCTTTACTTTCCTTGTCTGCACCCTAATCTAGAATCTCATCAATTATGCTTGGACTGCTATAATCTTTTCCTAATTAGTCTCTTTGCTCCTAATCTCCCAGCTCTTCTCAAAGATTAATCTGCTGAAAACGTAATCTTCAAAACACCACTTTCAATATATTTATCCCCACTTAATGGCTTCATTATTTCCAACTGCTTGTAGGTTATTTTTCAAAGTAGAGTCAAGGCTCTTTACAATATGGCCCCCAAATGATTTTTTACTGAATGAACTCTTTTACCCCTATCAAATAGACATCTGAACTTGATGTAAGCATTTTTTACTTATTTATTTTCTGGGCTCATGACTTTAATTACACTTTGACCAAACCATACTTTTCTCTTCAGGCCTAACTTTTCCTCCCTCAGCATGGCTGGCGCTAAGCACTTGCTCTTGCTTCAGTTCCTACGTTGATTCTCTGCTTTACTCATTAAGCATGTGCACCCTGGTAATATTACTTATCTTTCTATGTATTTTTCTAATTCTTCAATTATTCCATAAACTTTCTGAATGTAGAAGCAATGTTTTATATATGTCTTTATCTCCTCCTTGCCTAGTCCAGGCCTATATGTAATAAATGTCCAATAAATATTCATCAAATTCTTTATATTCATTTATTCATCCATTCTTTCATAAAAAAATTATGGAATGCCCACTGAGAATATAGTCCTCTTTTGCATGGAGCTTAAATTTTAGTAGGACAGAGTTTAAGCAAATAATTAAGATAAAAATGAGATCAATTGCTTTATTTGTTTGCCAAGAAAAATTTAACAAGCACTTACCATAGGCCAGGAATTGTGTTACGTGCTGAATTCGCTGGGAATACAAAGCTGAAGTTGATAGGCTAGTAGAGGAGAATTATACATATAAGCTACTAAAATACAATGCTTTAAGTGCAAACAAAATATCCTAGGGGCACAAATGGGGGCAACTCTTTCTGCCGAGGAGTCAGTAAGGCTTCATTTAAGACCCATTCTAAAATGGGTCTTAAAAGTGAATTTAAACAAAGGACTGGATAACACAATATTCATAAAAGGAAGGTGGTTGTTGGAAATCTGACATGCCCATTCTTATATCATTATTCTGAGCAGAAACCTGAGCTGGGAACATGAAGGTGATCAGCTAAGGCAGACTTGAGCCTTACGATGGTTCACTGCCAGGTGAATGGCTAGCTATTGTTGCTGGGCCTTCATCTAGGCCCTTCCCTGGCCCTGTCCCCTCAGCATGGACAGCTGTTCCTAGGGAAAGGCCGTCTAGTTGCCCCTATAGTCTTCAATACCCAGAACAGAATTAACTCTGAGATCTTTCCCTCTGAGAATCATAGAATGATAGCGTTGTAAAGGATACTGAAATCACAGTTTAGTTGTTTCTAATTTACATCCCCCAGAATCTTAGGGAGTCTCAAAATGGCAAAAGAAAATCTGAAATCAACTTTCAATATTTCAAAAAGCCTACCATAAATTGCATCTTTTGGTGGTATTAACTGCCAGGTTTCCTTGTTTTGTGCTAAAAATCATATCAGACTCACCTTAGACGGAGATTTTAACTGAGCTGTGGTCCGATTAGGCATGATTTGTTTTCCCATTATTATTATGCTTAATTTGGTAAATAACTTTTCAAAACAAGATATCATGGTCGAATGCATACAGTTGGTGACACTTGCTACAATGTTTGCAATTTACAAAGCACTAGTCACTGACTTCAATACTGTGGAACGGCTAACAGCAAAGCCCAGAGTCCTTGACTCTCAGTCCAGTGCTCTTTTCAACTGCTCAGAGCTTCTAGATTCTTTCCGTGTGCCCCAGTCTTCAGGGCCTTCAATCCCCGACTCGGAAGTACCTGTCGTACCCTCGCCACTGGGTTATACTGCCTGCCTCTCAAGCGACAGCTACCGCTCCCGGTTAACGTTCAGGAATGCGGCTCGCCCTCACGCATGCGTGGTGCAACTGCCCCGCGCCGGCGCCGCTCTTCTTGGCCTGGAGCGGGAACCTTGGGTAACCCGCAAGGGTCGGCGCCCAGGGCGCGCGTGCGCAGTCGCTTTTGGAGCGCTTTCCCCCCTCCCCTTTCCCCAACCCCTTGCGCCACCCCTACCATCCGTTCCTCTCTCCGCAGCCCTGTCACCCACTGAGACGGCCCTACCCTCGGGCAAGTCACGAAGGAAACCAGCTCTCGACGAGGGCGGCGGTCGCTACTAGGCCGCCGCCGCCGCCTAGGGCACGTTGAGCTTGTCTGAGCGCCGCCCGCGCCGTGTCTAAAGTTGTATCCCCCGCCGCTCCCGCCCCTTCCGCCGCTCGCGTGCGCGCACGGCCGGCCCACGGAGCGCCCGGGTTGGCTGCGGCGGTGATCGCGGCGGCGGCGGCCTAGAGAGCGGTAGTGGTTCCTGCTCTTGTTTTAATAGTTCCCTCCGCCCCCTCCCGTCGGACGCTGTTGTGTGGTTGCAGTACAAAAATCAACTTTATTGTTCCTCAGCCCCACCTCCCGGCGCGGCGCGCCTACTCAGGATGTACTGAGGCAGAGGGGAGGGAGGCGGCGGCGGGTCGCAGTCGCGGTCCCTCTCCTCCGAGCGCCCGGCCGGAGGGGAGGGAATCACGATGTCTGGGAGCCGCCAGGCCGGGTCGGGCTCAGCCGGGACCAGCCCTGGCTCCTCTGCGGCCTCCTCGGTGACTTCCGCCTCCTCGTCCTTATCCTCTTCCCCGTCGCCCCCTTCCGTAGCTGCTTCGGCCGCGGCGCTGGGGTCCGGCGGGGCGGCCCAGGCCGCGGGCTCCGGCGGCCTCGGGGGCCCGGTGCGGCCTGTGCTGGTGGCGGCCGCAGTGTCCGGCAGTGGCGGCGGGAGCGGCGGCGGGGCGGTGTCCGCGGGCCTGTCCCGGCTCAGCTGCGCAGCCAGGCCCAGCGCCGGTGTAGGAGGGAGCAGCTCCAGCCTAGGGAGCGGCAGCAGGAAGCGACCTCTGCTTGCCCCCCTGTGCAACGGGCTCATCAACTCCTACGAGGACAAAAGCAACGACTTCGTCTGGTGGGTTGGACGAACAGCCTCCTAGCCCTCTCTGCGTTAGGAGTTTCTGCTCTTGGGGCTGCTGGGGTCCGGGGTGAGGGAGGTCTGTTGGGCGCTGTGGCGGTGTCTGCAGAGGCATTCGAGCGTTTGCAGCGGTTGGTGGGCTGAGGTGGGGGAATGTTGGAGTCCTGAGGCAGGGTGGGAGTACTAAAGAGGTCAGTGCTGGTGGGGAGAAGTGAAGGGAGGTTAGAGAATAATAAATAGGGGGGGAGATGAAAGGCCAAATAAATGGCTGTGCATAAAAGGAGAAAGCTGGGCACGGAGGTTGGGCCTTGAATTTTCTGCCTCGCTGGTGAATTAGGTACCCTGTCAGTCCGGATTTCTCGTTGAGGTGAATTAAACTTGTAAAGGGAGAGGATTAAGCTTCCCGGGATGCTGAGGGAGGGAGTTGTGGGTCAGAATTTGCTTATTGAAGCATGGTGGATGATGCTCTAAACATGGGTGTGGCTGTTTTAAGAAGTGGTATTTGATGTAAATATCCATCCTGTGTACGTGTAAATTATCTCCTCCCGCTTCAAAGGCTGGGTCACTTTTAAATCTGTTGTTGAGGCTCCTGTAGTCAAGAAAGTCTGTTCACAACAACTTCCACCTCTCAACTGAATGTCTTGAAAGAGGGGACCACGTTTATTAAGTATCATCCATGTGTCAGATGTGACTGCACTACACTTGTATTAACACATCAGCGTATATACTGGAACTTCGGATTTGAGAAAAGCTAGGAATTAGACGTGTTGTCATCGTAGTTAGCATCTTGAATGCTACGCAGTAGTCCTCCGTTATAACATTTGGCATAGAAGGATTATACATATTAAGTGAAAAATGGAGTTGATTGTCTTGCTTGAGAGTGTTTCCATTTTCGTTGGGTTTTGTGTTCAAAATCCAATTCAAATGGTAAGATTGCAAGAAAGGATTTGCTTTTAGCTGAGTGAGAACTGGTAGGATTTTGTGCTTTTTCCTCTGGAGGAAATTGTTGATAGAATAGAATACTAGTGATGTAGGAAGTTGGCTTGTACTGTCACTATACGGGAAGTTGATTCACTTCAGGGTTGAAGATGGTCCGAGTTGTCATTAAATATGATAAGACTAGAAGTTGGGACTCTAGGAAAGTTATTGATTAGACTTATAGTTTCTAGTTCTTGCAGTAAAAATACCTTTATTCATACTTTTGCTTTCGTCATAAATTATTCTGGATTCAGAATTGATTCATTTTTCACTGAAATTGGGCTATAATTGTAATTTGTAAATAATTTGAGCAGCTTATCGTTGGGTATAAGATGTGTTTGTGTTCATAGCCAGTAGAGAATCCCATAAGATAAAGTAGAAGCTAATGAAACAAAGTGAGGGTTTGCACAGTTTGTCTTTTTAGCCACCATTTGCATTTTACTTTTTAGTAGGTTAAAAGAAAACAAACATGCCAGCATCCATATAGGTACACTAAGATAGTGTAAAAGGTGTGAGAAAGAGGGAAATTAATCATTCATTCAACAGATATTTCTTTGGCACTCACTGTCTGCCAGGCACTGTATGCATCTCATTATACTTACTATAAGCCATTTTATAGGAAGTTGGAGAGGCTTGGGAGAGTATAAGCAGCTGGCACTAATTTTTATTGTTTAGGGGTAAGATTATTAAAATTTTTATTAGTCTGTCAACTAATTTTTAAAAATTAAAATCCAGTCTCTTGAGTCTTAACCATGTTGTTTAGATTTTTCTGCTTTCTTTTCTTTTTTTTTTTTTTTTTTGCGGTACGCGGGCCTCTCACTGTCGTGGCCTCTCCCGTTGCGGAGCACAGGCTCCGGACGCGCAGGCTCAGCGGCCATGGCTCACGGGCCCAGCCGCTGCGCGGCATGTAGGATCTTCCCGGACCGGGGCACGAACTTGCGTTTCCTGCATTGGCAGGCGGACTCTCAACCACTGCGCCACCAGGGAAGCCCTTTCTTTCTTTTATATTCCAAGAGGAAGTGTCCAGTGAGAGTCATGAGTTAAAAATTCCGAATATTTCACTTTCTAAGAATTTCATAGTCCTCTGTTTCTTTTTCTGGTGAGGTTGAATATTCAGAAGAATTCATTAATGGAAATCAGTTTTCCTGATTCTCCAGCTAGATTTGATTTGGCCAAGCATTTGGGGTAGGAAGGTGAGGATTAGGCAAGGCCCAAGGAATCCTTTTCATTTCTAATTGGCTCTGGGTGGTTGGTCTGTCTGCTTCAAGGTCAAACTGTGAACCAATCCAAATTATTCTAAGCTTTTACATCTAAATGAGGCTTAAGTTTGAATAATGATAACAATTCCTTATTCATCATATTTTAAAGATATGTTTATACTTCATGTTTCATTTTATCCTAGAGCAATTCTGTGAAGTTATATAGAACTTCCAACTTTATATAATACTAATATAATTGTATTCTCATTGAGGTACAGAGAAGTTAAGTAACTTGGTTTCAGATTGGGTAGCTCAAGGACAAAATTAAAACTCATATCTCCGAATTCTCAATTTAGTGCTTTCTTTGTATGGAATTTAAAAATTTCATATCTATAAGTTGAAGTACATGTATTTAGCTTCGTGGTTCTTAAATGTGGTAGACTGAAGGGAAACAGCTGTTTCATAATCACAGGAGATAAATGTCTTTATCCTTAAATACTCTCTCCCCTGCTTGCCCATATCCCAACAGGACAAAACTGAATTGGAGGCTGGAGTGGGCAGTGTAGTTTGCAGAAGCTCCCTTGTTAATAATGAAATGTCCTCTTCCCCTCCTTGAGAATGGTTGATTTAAGGTCAAATGCCTAATATCAATAATACATATTGGCCTCTCCTGACTCATATTTGAAAGTAAGTTTATATTTAATTGCAGAATTGATGAACATTTTAGGGATTTATAGTTTTTACTTTAATATTTCTTTCAAACAAAGGATTGAAAGTATCGTCAAGTTGCAGATAATTCTAACAGTGTTTTATAGATGGAGAATCTGTAGTACAGTAGAGAGTAGTATATAGCTTGAAGTTGGATAAATCTCGGACATTCAAAGGAAGTCTTCGTTACTTTGATTTTTCAAATTTTTCTTACATGATTCGTTTAAATTACGATTCGTTTAAATTAGTTTAAATTACGTTTAAATAGCCTGTGTTCGGAAGACAATTTCTTTCTTTTATGTTATCATATTACTACTGCCTCTGCATTAGCTTTTCCAACCCCCTGAAATAACCTTTTCTACCTCTTCAAGTCCCAGATAATCTCTGAGTTGTAGCAGAAATAAGTATTTTTAGGTAGATAGTAAGCCCCTTGTGGGAAGGTTACCTCTGCCTGATAAAATGTAGGTAGAATCTACATGAAGTCCATCTACCATTTAATAAATTCTCATGTCAGCTATTAAAAATGGACTATCCTGAAGGAGCTCACGATTTAACGTGAAGAAAGACTTTTAATCACATAATTATAGTATCACATCCTGGCATTATTGCTTCTCTTAGTACCATGGCAGATGCTAAATACTTTTCTGAATTCAGATGTTGTCTCACGGTCCTCAACATAGCACTGCAGGCAGCCACTACCTCTTAATTACATTTAGCCCTAAAGATGAAATCTGTTGACCATTCTTGCTACTATAACTGTTTTCCAAACTATTAAAAAGTGAAATAAAATAGCAGGTATCATAGAACCTGTCATTATAAAGATAGTTTGATGAAACTTTTGGTTACATATTTATGTACAATGTATAAGTACTTACTGGGTATGAAAAGATAGTTTGATGAAACTTTTGGTTACATATTTATGTACAATGTATAAGTACTTACTGGGTATGAGGCCTCAGTTTAGTTTAAGGATGGGCTTTTGGCTCAAAGCTCAGTTCGTATAGTTAATAATGGTGGTATCAGTATTTATATCCAGACGTTTTGACTCAAAGCTCAAGTTCTTAACCACTATATTGCTTTGCCCTTCAGAGGCTGGAGATTTTGTTTAAAATCAGCTTTATTAAGATATAATTTGCATACCATAGCAGTCACCAGTTTTAAGTGTATAGTTCAATGAATTTGACAAATAAATACATCTATGTTACCACCCTAATCAAGATACAGAACATTTCCATCACACTAGAAAGTTCAGTGTACTACACCTTAGCACTCTGTCTTCGAACCTCATCTCTGACACCTGGCAACTGGTCATCTGTTTTCTATCAATATAGTTTTGCCTTTTCTAGGATATTATATTAATGGAGTCATTCAGTATGTAGACTTTTGTGCCTGACTTACTTGGAGTAATGTTTTTGAGATTCAATAATGTTGAATGCCTCACTAATTTTCTTTTAATTGCTGAGTAGTATTCCATTACATGGATATAACGTGATTTCTTTATATACTCATCAGTTAAAAGATATTTGAGTTTCTTTGTTTCTAAAGTTTTCAGTGATTGTAAAGAAAGCTGTCGTAAACATTCACATTCAGTTTTCTGTGTGCACCTGTCTTCACATCTCTTGGGTAAATACATAGGAGTGTATTGCTGTGTTGTATTGCCAAGTGTATATTTAGCATTATAAGAAACTGCAAAACTGTTTTCTAAAGTGACTATCATTTTGCATTTCTACCAGCAATGTATGAGTTTCAGTTCCACATTCTTGCCAACACTTGCTGTTTTCAGTCTCTCAAATTTCAGTCATTCTAGTAGACGTGTGTAGTAGTATCTTATTGTCATAATTTGCATGTAAGTCCTAAATATTGTGATGTTTTCTCCCAGTCTGTTGTTTTCTTTATAGTTTTCTGAGCAGTCTTCTGAAGTGCAAAAGTTTAAAATTTTAAGTCCAATTTATGGACTTTTTTCTTTTACAGTCTATGGCTTTTGTGTTCTATTGAAGAAATTGTTGTCTAAGTCTTCTTGTATATTCTAGAAGCTTTATAGCTTTTTTGTGGTTAGGTATATAATCATTTCATGTTAATTTTTATATACTGTGTGTGGTAAGGGTTGGAGATTTTTTCCCTCCACTGTAGATGTCCAGTTATTGTAGCACCCATTTGTTGAAAAGACCATCTTTGTTCATTGAATTTTCTTGGAACCTTTCTCAAAAATTAATTAATATGTATAAGTTTATTTCTGGAGTCTTCGTTCTGTTCCATTGATCTATGTGTTTATCCTTATGCCAGTACCACATTGTCTGGATTTCTGTATCATTGTTGTAAATCTTGAAATCAGATAGTGTAGTTTTGTTCCTCTGTTTCAAAGTTGATTTAGTTATTTAGGATGTTTGCATTTCCACATAGATTTTAGCTTACCAATTTCTTAAAAAAAAGCATGCTAGGATTTTAATTTGAGTTACTTTGAATCTATGACCCAATTTGGGAAGATTTGACATCTTAACAATATTGAGTCTTTGAGCCATAAACATAGTATGTTTCTCCAGTTATTTAGGTCTTTAATTCCTCTTAGCAGAGTTTTATAGTTATCAGTTTTTGGATCTTGCACATGTTTTGTTAAACTTACTCCTAAGTAGTTCATGTTTTTGATGCTGTTGTGTTATTTTAATTTCTAATTAAAAATTGCTAATTTGCTGTTCAATTTCTAATTGTTGCTAATATAAAAATAAAATTTATTTTTGTGTATTGACCTTGTGTCCTGTGAATTGTTAAGTTCACTTATTACTTCTAATAGTTTTTTGGTAGAACCGATGTGATTTTCTGAGAAGACAATCATGTCATCTGAAAATCAATATAGTTTTACTTCTTTCTTTTCCAGTTTTATGCCCTATTTACTGATTTTTTTAAAGAGATATTTTGTATTTTTATTTATGGGTGATATTGGTCTATGGTTTTCTTATAATATACATATATTTACTTTATATATTTTGGTTTTGATATCAGGGTGTATTAGTTTGCTAGGGCTGCTATAACATAATTACAGACTGGGTAGCTTAAAAAATAGAAAGTTATTTTCTCAACAGTTTTAGAGGCTAGGTGTCCAAGATCAAGGTGTTGTCAGGTTTGGGTTCTTCTGAGGCTTCTCTCCTTGACTTGCTGATGGCCACCTCTTGTTGTGTCTTCACATGGTTGTCCCTGGGTCTGTGTGTTGTCTGTGTCCTAATCTCTTATAAGGACACCAGTCATATTGGGATTAGGTCCCACATACATGACCTCATTTTACCGTAATTAGCTCTTTAAGGCCCAGTCTCCAAATACAGTCTTCTGAGGTACTGAGGGCTAGGATTTCAATGTATGGATTTGGGAGAGGATACAGTTCAGCTCATCTTTGTCTTCTGAAAGAGTTTGTGGATTGGTATGTTTCATTCTTAAGTGTCTGGTAGAATTCATCAGTGAAGCCATAGTTTTTGTGGCAAGGTTTTTATTTAGTATTTCAGTTTCTTTAATTGATAAAGGGCTATTCAGGTTCTTTATTTCTTAAGTGAGCTTTGGTAATTTGTCTGCTAAGGGATTTCTCCGTTTCACCCAAGCTATTGAATTTGTAGGCATAAGTTCATAATACTTTTTTTGTTTATTGGAATTTGATTTTATTTATTTATTTTATACAGCAGGTTCTTATCAGTTATCTAGTTTATACATGTTAGTGTATATATGTCAATCCCAATCTCCCAATTCACCCCACTCCCCCACCCCCCGCTTTCCCCCCTTGTCCATACATTTGTTCTCTACACCTCTGCTTCTGCCTTGCAAACTGGTTCATCTGTACCTCTTTTCTAGATTGCACATATATGCGTTAATATACAATATTTGATTTTCTCTTTCTGACTTAGGCTTTAATACTTCTTTATGTTTTAAATGTTTGTAGGATTTGGAGGGATGTCCCTTCTTTCATTCCTGATACTGGTAATTTGTGTTTTCCCTTTTTTTTTTCCTTGAACAGTTTAGCCAGAGGATTGTCAGGTTTTTTTTTTTTTTTGGCGGAACGCGGGCCTCTCACTGTTGTGACTTCTCCCGTTGCGGAGCACAGGCTCCGGACACGCAGGCTCAGCGGCCATGGCTCACAGGCCCAGCCGCTCCGCGGCATGTGGGATTTTCCCGGACCGGGGCACGAACCCGTGTCCCCTGCATCGGCAGACGGACTCCCAACCACTGCGCCACCAGGGAAGCCCAGGATTGTCAGTTTTATTAATCTTTTCAAATAACTGGTTTTGGTATTATTGATTTTCTAAATGTCCATTTTCTATTTCCCTGATATTTGGCTTTATTTTTATTCTACTTTGAGTTTCATCATTTTCTGGCTTCTGACTACAGAATCTTAGATTATTTTGGCCTTTTCTAAGAAAAACATTTAATTCTATTAGTTTCCCTTTCTAATCCCTGCATTAATTTTCATTCAGTTTAATATACTTTTTGTCATTTCCACTGATTTTTTTTAAAACTTTTTTTTTGGTTATTTATTTATTTATTTATTAATGGCTGCGTTGGGTCTTCGTTGCTGCGTGCAAGCTTTCTCTTATTGTGGCGAAGGGGGGCTATTTTTCGTTGCAGTGCGTGGGCTTCTCATTGCAGTTGCTTCTCTTGTTGCGGTGCACGGGCTTCAGTAGTTGTGGCATGTGAGCTCAGTAGTTGTGGCTCGTGGGCTTTAGAGAGCAGGCTCAGTAGTTGTGGCACACGGGCTTAGTTGCCCCGTGGCATGTGGAGGCTTCCCGGACCAGGGTTCTAACCCGGGTCCCCTGCATTGGCAGGTGGATTCTTAACCACTGTGCCACCAGGGAAGTCCCCATTTTGATTTCTTATTTGAAGAATGGGTTATTTAGAAATGTTTTAATTTCTAAATGAGAATTTTCTGGATATTCTATTATTAAGTTCTAATACAATTCAGTTTCATTCAGAGAATATGAATTGTGTGAATTCAGTCCTTTTAAATTTATTGAGACTTGTTTCATGGTTCACGGTAAGCTTTATCTTGGTTAATGTTCCATATGCATTTAAAAAAATGAGTTTTCTGCAGTGTGTAGACTGGTATATTCTATAAATGTCAAGTTTGTTGGTGTGTTAAACTCTGTATACTCCTACTGATTTTCTATATACTTGTTCTGTCAGTTACTGAAAGGGGTGTTAAAATCTTTAACCATTCCAAGTGTAATTGTGGGTTTTGCTATGTTTCCTTGCAATTCTGTCAATTTTGTTTCACGTATTTTGAAACTTTATTAGTAGGGCACATGCATTTAGAGTTTGTGGATTGATCCCTTTATTATTTTGAAATGTCCTTGCTTATTCCTGGTAATATTTGTTGTTCTGAAATCTGTTTAATCTGATAGCATAACCCCTCCAGCTTTCTTTAAGTGTTTACATGGCATGTTTTCTTGTCCTTCACTACTTCTTTTATCTGTTTTAATTTTTAAAGTAGATTTCTTGTAGATAGCATATGTTTGAGTCTTTCTTTTTTATCTATTATGACAATTTGCCTTTTAAGTGGCTTGGTTAGACTTTTTGCATTTTAACATAATTATGATGTGCTTGGTTTTATGTGTATTTCTTGCTTGCTCTTTGTTTTCTGTTTGTCCCCTCTATTCTTCTATTCCTTTTCTGTCTTTTTTCCTTCTTTTCCTGCCTTCTTTTGGATTAATTGGGTGTTTTTAAGATTTCTGTTTTGTTGCTACAGTTGACTTATTAGTGATAGCTGTGTGGGATGTGTGTGTGTTTTGGGGGGGAGTGTTTGCTCTAGGGTTTATAGTACTCATTTTTAATTTTTTATATTCTAAAATCATGTTTTGTCATTTCACATACACTGTAAGAATCTTGTAATAGTATGCTTCCATTCGGTAGGATCCATTCCAGTTACTCCCTCAATCGTTCTCTATTCCTTTTTTTAAAAAAATTGAGGTAAAATTTGTACCTCATAAAATTCACCATTTTAACCACTTAAACTGTGCAATTCAGTACATTGACAGTGTTGTGAAGCCATCATCACTGTCTACTCCCAGAATATTTTCATCACACCAAAAGGAAACCCTATATGCATTAAGCAGTCACTCTCCTTCTCGTCCCTTGGCAACCACAAATTTGCCTTCTGACTCTATAGATTTGCGTGTTTTTTGGACATTTCATATAAATGGAATTATACAATATGTGGTCTTTTGTGTCCGGTGCCTTTCATGGCCTATGTTGGGTGCTCTTCTGAATTAATGACTAAAATATAGCAGTTAAATCTTGTTGGAATTGGCTTGAAACAATATATTGGGTCAATCATATTTTGTTTAAGGAATTTGAAATTAAAAAATACACTTGAATTGGCCTATATGAAAAAAAAATAAAGTTCTTGTTGTAGTGCTGGTGCTGGAAGGGCTATATAGTTGACCCTTGAGTAACACAGGTTGGGGTGCCCACCTTCTGCCTAGTCGAAAATCCACTTTAACTTACAGTCAGCCCTCCATATCCGCAGTCCCTCTGCATCTGTGCATTCAACCAACTGCAGATTGTGCAGTACTGTAGTACTCATTATTGAAAAAAATCTGTGTGTAAGCCGACCCACGCAGTTCAAACCTGTGTCATTCAAGGGTCAGTTGTATATTGTAAGCTGATATCCTTGAGAAGCAGAAAAAGAAGCATTAGTCACATAAAGAGTAGAGCACTAGCTTCTTCTCTGTAAAAACACCAAATGGCGGATGACGCTGGTGCTGCGGGAGGGCCTGGAGGCCCCAGGGGCCCTGGAATGGGAGGCTGCAGTGGCTTCTGCAGAGGCTTCAGCAGCGGCCTCCAGGTCCAGGGTCGTGGTCGGGGCCGAGGCCAAGGAGCTTGCAGAGGCAAGGCTGAGGATAAGGAGTGGCTCCCTGTCACCAAGCTGAGCTGTCTGGTCAAGGACATGAAGATCAGGTCCCTGGAGGAGATCTGTCTCTTCTCTCTGCCCATCAAGGAATCCGAGATCATTGACTTTTTCTTGGGGTCATCCCTCAAGGACGAGGTTTTGAAGATTATGCCTGTGCTAAAGCAGACCTGTGCTGGCCATCGGATCTGGTTCAAGGCATTTGTTGCCATTGGGGATTACAACGGACGTGCTGGTTTGGGTGTCGAGTGCTCTAAGGAGGTAGCCATTGCTATCAGTGGGACCATCATTCTGGCCAAGCTCTCCATCATCCCCGTGCGGCGAGGCTACTGGGGGAACAAGATCGGCAAGCCCCATACCGTCCCTTGCAAGGTGACTGGCTGCTGTGGCTCAGTGCTGGTGTGCCTCATCCCTGCCCCCAGGGCCACTGGCATCGTCTCAGCCCCTGTGCCCAAGAAGCTAGTGATGATGGTTGGAATTGATGACTACTACGCCTCTGCCGGGGCTGCACCACCACCCTGGGCAACTTCACCAAGGCCACTTTTGATGCCATTTCCAAGACCTACAGTTATCTCACTCCTGATTTCTGGAAAGGTGGTGTTCACCAAGTCTCTGTATGAGGAATTCACTGACCATCTTGTAAAGACTCACACCAGAGTTTTCGGGCAGAGGACCCAGGCTCCAGCTGTAGCCACCACATCGTTTTCTATGAGAAAAATAAAGTGAATGAAGCCAGTTTAAAAAAAAAATGGAGCACTAGTGAAGATGTGTATTCCTATAAGTGCACTGAAGTCCCTAGATCCACCTTGAATCTAAGACTAGGTCCTGTGAGCCCTGGTCATGGTGTTTGCTATGAGATAATTCTAATTTTTCCACTTATATTATAGCTACACAAGCCTAATTAAAATTATTCGCCAACTCTAAGCCTTTAGTCATTAGAACTGATGCTCTGTTTGAGTAGAGGAATGTTGGGAGTGTGTGAGTAGAATAAGATCCAGGAAGAGATTGAGAGTGTATTGCAGTCATTTCACACTGGGAGGAATCAGTAGTGACACTCTTTGGCCATATTTGGTTTCCTGATCCAGTCTACTTTTTTTAAGGGGGGGGGTTGGGGGGGATGGAACACCAGAGATTGCTTCCCCTACTTATCTTTTTTTTTTTTTTTGCGGTACGCGGGCCTCTCACTGTTGTGGCCTCTCCCGTTGCGGAGCACAGGCTCTGGACGCGCAGGCTCAGCGGCCGTGGCTCACGGGCCTAGCCGCTCCGCGGCATGATGGGATCCTCCCGGACCGGGGCACGAACCCGTGTCCCCTGCATCGGCAGGCGGACTCTCAACCACTGCGCCACCAGGGAAGCCCTTCCCCTGCTTATCTTTTCATGCCTATCACTTGTATTGATCATGGTGTCCTTTTTTTCCTATACTATGTGGTCTCTATTTTTTTTTTTTTTAAAGAAAACTCTGCCCCTGAAGCTAGCACACAGCTATTTTGAATACACTCCCCCTCTTTTTTTTTTTTTTAAAGATTTTATTGTTAAATTAGAGTCTAAGAAGTTTGCCTTCTATTCCTTTTCTTCCTTACCTTTCCTGTCCTTATTCATAGAATCCTGTGACATAAACCAAAGTTAAATACAGGTCTTAGTGGAGATAGGACAAAAATCTCGTTGCAAAATACCAAATAAACTTAATTTTTATTAAAAGAGACTTTTAAGATTTTTAGGGCTTTTTATCGTATCAAATGAAACTAGGAAGGAGTGAGATGAATGGACAGAGGCTGGAACTTAACTGCTGCCTGTGAAGATTGGTGCTGGGGATTTAGTGTTACCAGTGTAGGTGTTAAAAAATGATTTGAGGTTTATTATTTTCCTTTTCATTTATTTCCTTGTCTTTCAGTTCTGAATCCACCTGGGGCCAGTTGAGAATGGAGGATGGCTTGGGGATGGTCACAAAGCAGCTGGTTTAAGGGGAAGGAGGCAGCTAGAGAAATGTCAAGTTTTGGACATTTTGAGAGGAAAGAAGAAACATTTCTGTGGCTACTGACTTTTGCTGCGTGTCTTTCACTCTTGAAAGGATGTATATAAATTTCAGCATATTCAAAGTAGTTGTTTCCAAGGTTTTCTATATGTTGATAGTGATTTGAAATTTCATGGTCACAGTGATGCATGTAAGTATTTGTTTCCTTTCTCTTCTGAGATCATAGCATGAGGCAAAGGGCACTGGACTTGGCATTAAAAGCCCTGAGATTTAACTTCCGGCAAATATATGTTTGACTTAGAGTATGTTTTTTCATTTATAAATTGAGATATAATGGTATTCCATTATAGGATTGTGAGGTTTAGATTATATAATACATGTATAAAGACATCGTAAATTATAAAATCATGGAAAGGAATCAGGTGGTGTTTGCCAGGATTTCACATTTGGTACCAAAATATGAAAGTGGTTCTTTGGTCCTGTTAGGTAAGATGTAACCACTCCCTATTTTCCTAAATAACTCTAAATTGTACCTGGCTCTGATTATCTTGATGTTATGTTTTTTAGTACTTAACCTTTGAAAGATTGAATGCTTGGTTACTTAGAACCAGTACTACCATGAGACAATTGACACATTTTGTAGAACTGTAATGGAGTTAGTGTCAGTACCAAAATATATATGGATTGAGCAATGTCCTTATTATTGTACCGTTTATTATTACTATACCATTTGATAAGTTTGGATACTGCTTTTGAAGCAGGTAATACATTAAAAAGTTAGGCAGAGTATAAATAAGGCACTGATTAAAAGTTTAACTTGAGAGTCAAACTGATTGCCATAAGACCCTTGCTTAACTGAGATGATGTGCCTTATAAATAGAAAATAGTAGAATTAAATAATTTTCTGTATCTATATCTGTTCTGCATTGTTGGTTTTTAAATGCAGTTAAATGACACACATAACCTTTTGGCAAGCTTAAGGTTGTGCAGTATATCTACCTTTAGTTTTGGCAGTTGGTATGAAAATGTCTTCTTCACAAGATTGAACTGAAGATCATTATTTTAATAAAACAGTGACAAGATGAAAAGTTCAAATAATCACTACTAATAATGGTTTGAATAGTACTAGGTTCACTTTGTGGTCTATCTAAAGTTCTGTGGTAAGGTTGCAAAATCAGATGCCTAAAATGGCCATCTAATTTTCTCTTAAATCAGTATCCATTATGCTTATTTGCTCTTATGTCTTTCTTTTTCTTTATTTCTAAGTTTTTCTGAGTTCTTTCACCTCTTTTCAAATAAGCTTTTCTTCCTAATACTTGGTTTCTGAGGTTATCTAATTGAGAATTTTCTTTATCTTTCAATGCTTTTGTCATTTTCTTTATTTTTTTTAGTACATCTTAAAAATATTAGATTTTAATTTCCATTTATCTTGTTTTCCTGTTGTGCTTTCGTTGTTTCTAGGGATGGTATTATGCTCCATATTCAACGGTGAACTCTTTGTGCTGCTTATGTTTTAGAGTGATTAAACATAAAATATGTTTCATGCTTATATTCATTGTTACCATTTTTAGAGCTCTTTATTTATTTGTGTGTATTTGCTGTCCCACTTTGTATTCCTTCTTCCCGTAGAACTTACATCAATATATCATGCAGTGAAGGTCTGTGTACGATGAATTCTTTAAGTTATTTGTATTTGAAAATTACTTGTTTTGCCTTCATATTCAAACATTTTTTTTTGCTGGGTATAAAATTCCAAGTTTAAAGTTTTTTTCATGCAGTATTTTGAAGATGTCACTCCATTGTCTTTGGCTATATATATATACAGTGTTTTTTAGTATCAGGTATACAGCAAAGTGATTCAGTTGTACATATATATATATCCTCTTTCAGATTCTTTTCCATTATAGGTTATTGCAAGATATGGAATACAGTTCCCTGTGCTATACAGTAGGTCCTTGTTGTTTACCTACTTTATGTATAGTAGTTTGTACCTGCTTGTTTCAAACTCCTAATTTATCCTGCCCCCTCCCCACCCCACTATCCCCTTTGGTAATCATAAGTTTGTTTCTATGTCTGAGTCTGTTTCTGCTTTGTAAATAAGTTTATTTGTATCATTTTTTTAGATTCCATGTGTAAGTGATATCATATAATATTTGTCTTTGTCTGACTTCACTTAATATGATAATCTCTGGGTCCATCCATGTTGCTGCAAATGGCATTATTTCATTTTTTATGGCTGAGTAATATTCCATTGTGTATATATACCACATCTTCTTTATCCATTCATCTGTTGATGGACAGTTGGGTTGTTTCCATGTCTTGGCTATTGTAAATAGTGCTGCTGTGAACATTGGGGTGCATGTTTCTTTTCAAATTAGAGTTTTCTCTGGATATATGCCCACGAGTGGAATTGCAAAATCATATGGTAACTCTATTTTTAGTTTTTAAGGAATTTCCAGACTGTTTACCATAGTGGATGCACCAATTTACATTCCCAACAGTGTAGAAGGGTTCCTTTTTCTCCACACCCTCTCCAGCATTTATTATTTGTAGACTGTTTAATGATGGCTGTTCTGACTGGTGTGATACCTCATTGTAGTTGTGATTTGCCTTTCTAGTAATTAGTGGTATTGAGCATCTTTACATGTGCCTGTTGGCCATCTGTATGTCTTCTTTGGAGAAATGTCTGTTTAGGACTTCTGCCCATTTTTTGATTGGGTCTTTTTTTTTTTTTTTTGATATTGAGTTGCATGAGCTGTCTGTCTATTTTGGAAATTGATTCCTTATTGATAGCATCGTTTGCAAGTATTTTCTCGCAGTCTGTAGGTTGTCCTTTTGTTTTGTTTATGGTTTTCTTTGCTGTGCGAAAGCATATAAGTTTGACTAGGTCCCATTTGTTTGTTTTTGTTTTTATTTCCATTTCTCTCGGAGAGGGATCCAAAAAAATATTGCTACTATTTATGTCAAAGAGTGTTCTGCCTGTGTTTTCCTCTAAGAATTTTGTAGTATTTGGTCTTATATTTAGGTCTTTAATCCATTTTGAGTTTATTTTTGTGTATGGTGTTAGAAAATGTTCTAATTTCATTCTTTCACTTGTACAGGTTTCCCAGCACCGCACTACAGCCGTTTAACGATTGTCACTGGGCAGGCAGTGCCTCTAATACTGGTTATGCTAGAGGTGATGTTTTTGGTAAACAGGCGGGGTTTGTGTTTGCCGAGTTCCTTTTACTTTTTTTAATCTTTCCTTAATGCAAGCCTGTGTTGGGTTAACAGTGTTTTTAATAAATAATTTAGTGTTGGGTTATATTTATTAGCTGTTAATTATCAGTGTACTATCAGTTACTGATGTAAGCTTGTGCGAGGAGAAAAATTTCTTGTTACTCATATTTAACAGTATTGCTTCTATAGTTATATAGATTAGTCCAATAGTCAGGCTAGGAATTGATTTACTTATTGTTGGAATTAAAACATTGTTTTATTGTTGAGCTTGAATGCTTTTTCAATTGGTGGCTGCTTTTAGGCCAACTATGGTTTAAGTTTATTTTACTCTCTAGTTAAGGTTGTATCCATTTCTAAAATGCTGTACCTTTTTAGACTAACGATTAAATATACGTTGAGACTTGATGTGGTTTTTAGTATTATTTAGCATTGAACTGAAATTCTTTTCTTGGACAACCAGCTATCACCAGGCTCGTTAGGCTTTTCACCTCTACTTATAAGTCTTCTCACTATTTTGCCGTATAAATGAGTTTGTTCTAGTTACTGCTCGTAAGTAGCTCATCTGGTTTCGGGTAGTTTAGCTTACGGTCTCTTTGCTAAGTTGTTACTAGTTAAGTCATTATGCAAAAGGTACAAGGGGTAAGCTTTGCTTTTTTTTTACTTTTAGTGTTTCTTTCATCTTTCCTTTATGGTACTTTCTCTATAGCGCCATTGGTGGTTGAATTTCTATCTCCTATACTTTAGATGTATAATGAATGTTTTATTTGATTGGTTTATGGTAGGAGCGGTGGGGGGGTGTGGGCTAGATTTAGTTCAAGATATACACAGGTTGTGGAATCTTCTAGGTATAAACTAGATGCTTTGTTTAAGCTACATCTTGTTTTATCCAAGCACACTTTCAGTATGCTTACCTTGTTACAACTTGTCTCCTCTCGTATAGTTGCTTAGCATGGGTTAGTAAGCTGGGGCTTTGCTGTGGTACTTGAGGAGGGTGACAGGCGGTGTGTGCGAGCTTCATGGCCTTATTCAATTAAGCACTCTGCTCTTAATTTACTACTAAATCCTCCTTTGGTTTTTAGATTTCATAAAAACTTTCGTGTGAGTATGAGGGGTGTTCTTAGTATAGAAAATGTAGCCCATTTCTTCCCATTCCATAGGTTACACCTTGACCTAACGTTTTTATGTAGCGTAGTTATACTTTCGTTTCCTTTTAGGGTTTGCTGAAGATGGCGGTATATAGACTGAAGTAGCAAGGGTTGGTGAGGTTGATCGGGGTTTATCGGTTACAGAACAGGCTCCTCTAGAGGGATATGAAGCACCGCCAAGTCCTTTGAGTTTTAGGCCGTTGCTAGTAGTACTCTGGCGAATAGTCTTGTTCTGTGACTATTTAGGTTTACGACTAAGCATAGTGGGGTATCTAATCCCAGTTGGGGTCTTAGCTGTCGTGTAGTCAGATTGTATTAAAGTCACTTTCGTGGTTTAGCTTAGTTTTAATTATGGCTTTTTACAGCTTAATTAAGATTTGACTTTATTCTGTGTGATTCCTTAACGCTCTTTACGCCGGGTCTCTATTAATTTGGGTCAGTTGTATGACTGCGGTGGCTGGCACGAAGTTTACCAACCCTAGTTATCCTGACGTAGTCAAACTTTCGTTCATGGCTTAATTTTTATCACTGCTGTGTCCCGTGAGGGTGTGGCTAAGCAAGGTGTTGTGAGCTGCTAGTGTAGCGTGCTTGATACCCGCTCCTTTTGATCTTTGTGATTTGGAGGGCATTCTCACTGGGATGTGGATGCTTGCATGTGTAAGTCTGTTAAGAATTAATAGAAAGGCTGGGACCAAACCTTTATGTTGATGGGGCTGGCGAGCCCATCTAGGCATTTTCAGTGTCTTGCTTTATGAAAAATTTAAGCTACATTAACCTATGGGATGTGAAAGATGTTCATATAATTTCATTATGGGGCTTGTGTCAGATTTAGTATTGATTTATGAATAAAATGGTTTGTAGATCTAGAGAGGAACCTGTCTAGGGGTGTGGTGAATATCTAAGCAGATGGTTAGTTTTGTATGGGATAAGGGGGGTTTGATCCACTACGAGATACAGTTTTTTGAGCCCGGGGGGAATAGTGGAGTACTATGTCCTGTAACCATTAATTTAATTGCACATGTTGGTTGTGCTAGTCAAATAACAAATACATACAAGTCCAGCTACAATTTGCTTGACTGTGACGAGACCTTTTAAGGTCATAGCTGAGTCTGTGCAAATCCCCCCCCCAAATATAAAAAATACCAAATGTATGAAATCTCAGTTATGTGTGAGCATGGGCTGATTAGTCATTAACCCATCGAGATGTCTTATTTAAGGGGAACAAGTGGGCGATTTTAAGTTAAAATGGTCCTGAAGTAAGAACCAGATGTCTTATAAAGATCACCGTTAGCTACCCCCACGGAGTATGGGCCCCGTGCGAGAAGAGGGATCCCTGCCGAGCGGGTTGCTGGTTTCACGCGGCATGCTGATTAAGCTCGTGATCTAATGGAGGGGCCATAATGTTAGTTGACTTAAACTGATTTAGGGACATGTCCTATGTACGACCAATAATTTATACGTAATATGTAAAATTAATGCAATTCAATACGAGCTTCAACTGCTCGTGGGGAAAATAATTGAATGCACAGTTATACATAGCATGTACATATATACATTTACAGGAAGACGCTATTATTGACATGTGGGAGTACATGTGTGTATGATTTATATGACAAAAGTATTATAAAATAAATTATTTTCAATACTGACATAGCACTGTAGCCTTGTGGTTATTCTACAATAAACCTTTTTCAGGGAATAGTTTATGTAGAATTTCAGCTTTGGGTGCTGGCGGTGAGGTGTTAATGCTTCTTCCTTGAGTCTTAGGGAGGTGTGGTTTTCTCCTTTTCCGGTTTACAAAGCCGGGGTATTTTGCTACACTACAAAGACTCTTCATTTTAGGAGTTTATTCTCAATAAGACTAGTTACTAGGATTAGGAGAAAATATAAAATGGATGCTAATTGGCCTACAATTATTGGGTGTTCTACGGGTTGGCCTCCAATTCATGTTAGGGTCAGGAGATCTGCGACTAGTACTCAGAATAAAAGTTGGCTGAAGGGTCGGAATATTATGCTTCGTTGTTTGGTTGTGTGGAGTATGGGGATGAATATTAGGATAAGGATTGAGAGTAGTAGGGCTAAAACTCCTCCTAGTTTGTTGGGAATTGATTGTAGGATTGCGTATGCAAATAGGAAGTACCATTCTGGTCTAATGTGTGGTGGGGTGTTGAGTGGCTTTGCTGGGGTGTAGTCGGGGTCTCCTAGTAGGTCAGGTGCGAATAAGGTTAATGTAAGTAGGGTTAAGATTAGTAGTAAGGCACCCAGGATGTCTTTGATTGTGTAGTAGGGGTGAAATGGGATTTTGTCTGTGTTGGATGGAATTCCTGTGGGGTTGTTAGATCCTGTTTCGTGGAGGAATAGTAGGTGGACGGCTGCTAGTGCTAGGATGATAAAAGGGAGAATGAAGTGGAAGGCAAAGAAGCGTGTTAGTGTTGCTTTGTCTAGGGAAAAGCCACCTCAGATTCACTCGACTAGAGTGGTACCAATGTGGGGGATTGCTGATAGAAGGTTGGTAATGACGGTTGTGCCTCAAAATGATATTTGTCCTCAGGGTAGGACATAGCCTATGAATGCAGTAGCTATAACTGTGAATAGTAGGATTACTCCAATGTTTCATGTTTCTTGGAAGGCGTGGGAGCCATAGTATAGGCCACGTCCTACGTGGGCGTAAAGGCAAATGAAGAATATGGAAGCTCTGTTTGCATGTAGATATCGAATAATTCAGCCGTAATTAACATCTCGGCAAATATGTGTGACAGATGAGAAGGCAGTTGTCGTGTTTGGTGTGTAGTGTGTTGCTAGGAATAGGCCTGTTAGGATTTGTATGATTAGGAAGAGGCCAAGTAGGGAGCCAAAGTTCCATCATGAAGAGATGTTTGATGGGGTGGGAAGGTCGATAAATGTGTTATTGAGAAATTTTATTAGTGGGTGTGCTTTTCGAATGTTGGTCATTAGTGTTCTTGTAGTTGAATGACAGCGATGATTTTTCATGTCATTGGTCATGTTGAAGTCCATGTGAGAATAATGATGACATACATTGTTTTCATTATAAGCATTATTTTTGTAATTAGTTTTGTGGGGGTTTCTTCAAAGCCTTCGCCTATTTATGGGGGTTTAGGGTTGATTGTGGGTGGTGGTGTTGGGTGTGGGATTGTTTTAAACTTTGGTGGTTCATTTTTAGGTTTAATAGTATTTTTGGTTTATCTGGAGGGAATATTGGTTCTGTTTGGTTACACGACAGCTATGGCTACTGAGCAGTACCCTGAGGTTTGGGTTTCTAACAAAGTTGTGTTAGGGGCATTTCTTTTAGGATTAGTGGTAGAGTTTTTGGTAATATTATACGTTTTAGAGAGTGAGAAAGTGGAGATTGTGTTTGAGTTTCATGGGTTGGGGGATTGGGTTATTTATGATACAGGAGATTCTGGGTTTTTTAGTGAGGAAGCTATGGGAATTGCTGCTTTATACAGTTATGGTACTTGGTTGGTGATTGTTACAGGTTGGTCATTATTTATTGGTTTTGTGGTTATTATGGAGATTACTCGGGGTAATTAAATAAGAGTATACTAAGAGTAATAGTGATAGGAAAGATAAAAAGTAGAGTTTGATAAGGCCTTGTTGGTTTGAGGTTAGCATGGAAGCCTTTAGTTGAATAAAGGCTGTGGTTTTGGGTAGGATGATTTCTAGTCAGGTTAGGTCTAGTAGGGAGGTTGCTAGTTTTTGGCCTATTGGTAGGTTCAGGTGAGGGGGTAGGCGATGTATGATTGTGGGGAAATATCCTCATAGAGTGGAGAATTTAGTGGAGTTTGAGGAGTGTATATATTTTAAGTTTTGTGTGTTGAGGTTGATTTCGAATGTGAGGATAAAGCCTAAAGTCGTTATTACGAGGGCGGTTAGTTTTAGGTGTAAGGGTGTGGTTATTAAGGGAGTGGTTATTGGAGGAATGTTGTTGGATAGAGTGAAGCCAGCAAAGATGCTTCTGATGTTTGATAGGGTTAATTAATAGGGGATTGTTTTCAGTAATGTTCATGGAGGCAGGGAAGCGAGGTTGTCCTAGTAGTGTGAAGAAAATGATGCAAGTGCTATAGATAGCTGTGAGGGAGGTAGCGGTTAGAGTTAATAATAGGGCTCAGGCGTTGGTATAAGATGAAGTGGCGGCTTCAATGATGGTGTCTTTAGAGTAGAATCCGGTGAAGAATGGTATTCCTGTTAGTGGGAGACAGCCAATGATAAGAGCGGTTGTGGTGAAGGGAAGGGCTTTGTATAGTTCTCCTGTTTTTCGAATGTCTTGTTCGTTATTCAGGTTATGGATGACAGAGCCAGAACATAAGAAGAATATAGCTCTGAAGAAGGCGTGTGTGCAAATATGTAAGAATGCTAAGGTTGGTTGAGACCAATTGTTACTATTATTAAGCCTAGTTGGCTGGAGGTGGAAAAAGCAATAATTTTTTTGATATCATTTTGGGTGAGAGCGCAAATGGCTATGAATACGGTGGTGAGGGCGCCTAGAGAAAGAGTTATTGTTTGAATGAGTTAGTTATTTTCTATTAGGGGGTAGGAACAGATAAGTAGGAAAATTCCTGCTACAACTATTGTGCTTGAGTGGAGTGGGGCTGAAACTGGGGTGGGGCCTTCTATTGCTGAAGGGATCAGGGGTGAAGTACGAATTGGGCTGATTTTCCAGCTGCGGCTAGTACAGTTATTGAAGAGACTGTCTTTTCTCCATTGTATACTCTTGCCTCCGTTGTTGTGGATTAAATGATCATGAGTGCATGAGTTGATTTCTGAGCTTTCTATCCTATTCCATTGATCTATATGTCTGTTTTAGTGCCAGTACCATACTGTTTTGATTACAGTAGCTTTGTAGCATAGTCTGAAGCCAGGGAGCATGATTCCTCCAACTCTGTTCTTTTTTCTAAGGATTGTTTTGGCTATTTGGGGTCTTTTGTGTTTCCATACAAATTTAAATTTTTTTTGTGAAAAATGCCGTTGGTAATTTGATAGGGGTTGCATTGAATCTGTAGATTGCCTTGAGTAGTATGGTTATTTTAACAATAGTCTCAATCTTGGAGAAGTGACCCTCCGTAGGAGACATCTTACTCATCCCAGCAGTGCACTCCCCTCCCATCACCCAAGGGCCAGGTGCCAGACGGTCCCAGGGTAGAATCTGGCCTGCCTTTGCAGACTAGGTCTGCAGGCTGTGGGACTGTCATTTTCTTGCTTCTGGTGTCTGCCTTCTGGTGAGTGAGGCTGGTCTAGAGGCTTGTGACACTTCCTGGTGGGAGGGGCCAATGCCTGCCTCCTGGTGGGTAGAACTGGGGCCCTCTGGTGGGCAAGGCTGTGTCTAGGGGCATGTCTGGAGGGAGCTGTGTGCTTAGGAAATCTTTAGGTAGCTTGTCTGCTGATGGGTGGGGCTGTGTGCCCACCCAGTTTGTTGTTTGGCCTGAGGCATCCCAGCCTTGGAGCCTATAGGTGTTAGGTGGGACCAGGTCTTGGTGCCAAAATGTCAGCCTCCGGGAGACAGCTCTCTTGCCCTTGGTCCCAGTGGGTGTGAGGTTTTGTTTGTGCCCTTTAATAGTGAAGTCTCTATTTCCCCCAATCCTGTGGAGCTCCTGTAATCAAGCCTCACTGGCCTTCAAAGCCAAATGCTCTGGGGGCTCTTCTTCCTGGCGCTGGACCCCTGAGCTCCAGGACCCGACTTGGAACTTTCCCTCCTGTGGGAGAACCTCTGTAATACAATTATTCTCCAGTTTGTGGGTCACCCACCCAGGAGGTATGGGATTTGATTATATCACGAATCTGCCTCTCCTACTGGTCTTTTTGGGGTTCCTTCTTTATGTCTTTAATTGTAGAAATTTTTTCTGGTACGTTTCAGTCTTTTTCAAAGATGGTTGTTCTGCATATTGTGATTTTGGTGTGTTCGTGAGAGGAGGTGAGCCCAAGGTCTTTCTATTCTACCATCCTGGCCACTCTCCCCAACCCAGTTTTTTTAAATGGGCAAAAGAGTTGAAATAGATACTTCCTTTATGGAGTATTGCAGCAACCAATTCCCCTCTTTGCAGATGATCCATCACCTCTAGAAGTTGGATAATGACTGTTACTGGTTTAATATGAAAGGGTATAACTCAGGAACAGCCACATGGAAGAGATGCATAGGACAAGGTATTGGGAAAGGGTGCAGAGCATCCACGCTATCTCCAAGTGTGCCACTCTCCCCGAATCTACAGGTGTTAACCAATCTGGAAGCTCTCTGAACTCTCTTGGCTAGTATAGTTTCTGATGAGAGGTCTGCTGTATTCTTATCTTTGTTCCTCTATATGTGATGTGTCTCTATATGTGATGTGTCTTTTTTCTGCCTTCAAGATTTTCTCTTCATTTTTGCCTTTATCAGTTTAAATGCATTGTATGTGTCAGGGTGTTTTTTTGTTTTTTAAAATTCTGCTCGGACAGCAAAGGAAACCATAAACAAGACCAAAAGACAACCCTCAGAATGGGAGAAAATATTTGCAAATGAAGCAACTGACAAAGGATTAATCTCCAAAATTTACAAGCAGCTCATGTAGCTCAATAACCAAAAAACAAACAACCCAATCCAAAAATGGGCAGAAGACCTAAATAGACACTTCTCCAAAGAAGATATACAGACTGCCAACAAACACATGAAAGAATGCTCAGCATCATTAATCATTAGAGAAATGCAAATCAAAACTACAATGAGATATCATCTCACACTGGTCAGAATGGCCATCATCAAAAAATCTACAAACAATAAATGCTGGAGAGGGTGTGGAGAAAAGGGAACCCTCCTACACTGTTGGTGGGAATGTAAATTGGTACAGCCACTATGGAGAACAGTATGGAGGGTCCTTAAAAAACTACAAATAGAACTACCATACGACCCAGCAATCCCACTACTGGACATATACCCTGAGCAAACCATAATTCAAAAAGAGTCATGTACCAAAATGTTCATTGCAGCTCTGTTTACAATAGCCAGGACATGGAAGCAGCCTGAGTGTCCATCGACAGATGAATGGATAAAGAAGATGTGGTACATAGATACAATGGAATATTACTCAGCCATAAAAAGAAACAAAATTGAGTTATTTGTAGTGAGGTGGATCGACCTAGAGTCTGTTACACAGAGTGAAGTAAGTCAGAAAGAGAAAAACAAATACCGTATGCTAACACATATATATGGAATCTAAGAAAAAAAAAAAAGTCATGAAGAACCTAGGGGTAAGATGGGAATAAAGACACAGACCTACTAGAGAATGGACTTGAGGATATTGGGAAGGGGAAGGGGAAGCTGTGACAAAGTGAGAGAGTGGCATGGACATATATACACTACCAAATGTAAAAAAGATAGCTAGTGGGAAGCAGCCGCATAGCACAGGGAGATCAGCTTGGTGGTTTGTGACCACCTAGAGGGGTGGGATAGGGAGGGTGGGAGGGAGGGAGATGCAAGAGGGAAGAGATATGGGAACATATGTATATGTATAACTGATTCACTTTGTTATAAAGCAGAAATTAACACACCATTGTAAAGCAATTATACTCCACTAAAGATGTTAAAAAGAAAAACAGTTCTGCTTGGGGTTTTCTGAACTTCTTGGATATGTGGTAAAATGTCTTTTTTTGTTGTTGTTACTTAAAAAAATGTCAGCCACTGTCTCTTCATGTATTTTGATTCATTTTATATTGACCCACAGCCCATAGATGCTCTGTTTTCTTTTTTCCCCTTTGTGTTTTAATTTGGATACATCTTCTGATTCACTGCTTCTTTTCTTAACTTGTATTTCATGTATTAATGAACCCATGGAAATGATCCTTTGTCTCTGATGTTGTGATCTTGTGGAGTTTTACCTTGGGCATGTGTGACTAGTATTCAACAATGAACTTGATGAGAACACTATGTAGACTTTTTAGGATTTTCTTCTTGTAGCTCGTCCGTCTCTGGGGTTCTGCCCTGTAAATTCTTTCCCTTTTATCCTTCCTGAACTCAGCAAGATTGTGGTGCTCTGCTTGTGTGCTCCCTCCTTGGGCCTGTGAAACTTTCTGTGAAGGCAAAAAGCTGAATCTATGATAGTGTTCACTTCATTTGTTCCCCTTCCCTCAGAGATCTCAGTACTGTGTTGCTTAGTGTCCAGTGTCTAAAAGCAGTTGCTTCATTTATCTTATCCCTCTCCCCCATTTTCTAAGTGTGTATGGTAAGAGGGTAAGTTCGCGTCAATTAAATTTTGACCTCCAGTGCTAATCATGAGCTAATCATGTTCACATTGTTCATTCACCACCCAAGGCTCCTCTTTTGCTTTGTTTTACTTTGTCATATTTCTTTGATTCTAATTTTTGCTTCATTTACTTTGACATATTTGAAAATTAGGTTATATGTTATAGATGATGGAATTAAGAAAAATTCTTCTTGGCTAGGTGGCAGTTGGAGGTAGCTGTCATTTCATACAGATGTGTCAACAGAGAAAATGCCTGCCTCAAAATATGAATATATATTTCAGCAGATTGGAAGAAAATCTCTCAGACAATTGTGAATTACTGTTTTATTCCCTGTGAACTAAATGTTTGAATGTGGGAGAGAGAGGTGGAGGAGATTTTGGAATTTGGTGAATTAGAAGTGTTTAGCAACATTCCTAAAGCTGGAGTCAAATGTAGGTGAGCTGGCTGAACGTAAACTTGGCTTACAATCCCAAGAACAGTAGCTTTTAGTTAGTTCTATTATGGATTCTCTCAGTAAAGGATACTTTACCAAAGTAATAGACAATATTATGTGGAAAAATCTGCATATCAGTGACTTAGTCAAAAAGTGATTCAGAAAAGCTAGACCCTGAAGAATGAGAATTAGTTGGAAAACCTAATTATTATTATTTAAATTTCATTTTTTTTAATTTATTTATTTGGTTGGTTGGTTGCGTTGGATCTTCATTGCTGTGCGTGGGCTTTCTCTAGTTGCATCGAGTGGGGGCTACTCTTCGTTGTGGGGCGCGGGCTTCTCATTGCGGTGGCTTCTCTTGTTGCAGAGCATGGGCTCTAGGTGCGTGGGCTTCAGTGATTGTGGCACATGGGCTCAGTAGTTATGGCTCACGGGCTCTAGAGCGCAGGCTCAGTAGTTGTGGCCCACGGGCTTAGTTGCTCTGAAGCATGTGGAATCTTCCTAGACAAGGGATTGAACCCGTGTCCCCTGCATTGGCAGGCAGGGTCTTAACCACTGCGACACCAGGGAAGTCCCTGAAAACCTAATTATATATAAGTATATGTGTGTGTGTGTTTTTTCCACAAGAGTGGTGTATGATAAAACTTGTTTAAGTCTAAAAGAACTTTTTAGAAAAGGGTAAAATTCCTAACTGATAAGAAAGTATTATCATAGTTTAATTAGCAGAATTGTTTCTTTTTTAGTTGCATGTGATGGTACAGCTTATTATTGATGTCATTTTTAGATTCTGTTGAATAAGGTATTGTATTTCTCCCCTTACTTCATTTCTTATTCTCCTGACCTCTTCTCTTGGTTTTCTATTCTATTGTAATTTATATATGTTTTTGAATGTGTGTATACCTGTGAAATATATTTTTTTGTATTTTAATTTTATGTAAATTGTATTGTGTCACAGATCTTATTTTAATTTCTATTTTCACTTGACAAAATATCCAGCAATGGTGCTCCATGTACCTTTGGTTCATTCCTTTTGACTGTTGCATGATGTTTTGTAGTATTTAGGTACATTTTATTTCTCCATCCTAGTAATTTTGAGCATTAAGGCTGCCTCTAATTCCCTACTGTAACAAGAAGTATCCAGTTTGTTGCAAGTATCGTCATAGGTATTCCCTGTTGACAGATGTGGATGTTTCTCTCTTAGCTGTACACACACATGCACAGACACACATATATATACATAAATGGAAACACAGCTATACGTATATATTTACATATATGTACACACATGCTACACATATACTCCAGGATGTGTATATATTTATATCTGTACCTATTTACAAATAATCTCAAGGTGGGATTGCTGGGTCATAAGTATATGAATATGCAATGTAAGTTGCTAGTTAGAGTAACTCTTCATGAAGATTCTTGTTTCTCCATATCCTCCCTAACATACTTGATATTCTAATTTTCTAATAACTTAATGGGGATAAATGTTATTTTTATTATTTTAATTCGCATTTTTTGATTACTAGTGAGTTGGAACATCTTTCTACGTACTTGAAAGGCAGTGTGTTTTCCCCTGCTGTGAATTAGGAATTGACATTCTTTCCCATTTTTTCTATTGGATTTTCTGTCTTATATGTTGATTTACAAGAATCACTTGTGTTATGGTGCTACAAGAGACATGAATGGTCACAGCAGGGGCTTTAATCCATTTGTGATTTCTTCCCCCTTTTTGATGCTACTACTTTGTCAGATGTCCATAAAAAGTTTTGAGGGGTGTCCATAAACATTTTGGGGGGTCTGTATAAAGTTTTGGGGGTTGTATAAAATTTCAGGTGTCTGTGTAATGTTTGACCTGGCTGCCAATTCATATACTTGCTATGCTTGTACTTATGCTTAGGTCTTCTGGCTCATCGTCCTTCAATGCTATTGATAGGCAGAGTAGAAGGGGTTCTAAATTGTTTGTTTACAGTTTTTCCCAGAACCTACTCCGGGTATGTTCTTGCTATTCAAAATTGGGAAGAGCTGGGAGTTGGGAATTCCCTGGCAGTCCAGTGGTTAGGACTCACGCTTCCAACTGCAGGGGTCACGGGTTCAGTCCCTGGTTGGGGAACTAAGATCCCACCTGCCGCACAGCATGGCCAAGAAAAATAACAAAAACAAAAAACAAAATTGGGAAGAGTTAGTTGTGTTTTGTTAGGATCTCTTCTGTATTTCTATATTTCCTGCATATTTCAACCCTTTCTTGGGAAGGGGAGTGATCAGTTAGTCCTTTTCTTCCTTTATTCTATTGTAGGTATTTCTTCAAAAAATTTTTTTTGTTTTTGAAGTACAGTGTCTATTGAATGTGTACCATAAAGTCAAAAAATTGTAACTCAAATCACTGTAAGTCAGAGACCATCTGTTCAAGCTTTTTGCCCAGTTTTTAAATTGGGTTGTTTATTTTTCTGTTGTTGAGTTGTATGAGTTCTTCATATATTCTGGGCATAAGTCCCCTCTTGGATATGTGATACGCAAATTTTCTCTCCAGTTATGTGGGTTGTCTTTCGAGTTTTTTGACAATGTCCTTTGATGCACAAAAGTTTTAAATTTTGAATAAGTCCAATTTATCTATTTTTTCTTCTGTTGCTCATGCTTTTGGGGTCATATCTAAGAAACCATTGCCAAGCCCAATGTCATGAAGATTTATTGTGCCTTTTTCTAATAGGAAAATTCCTTCAGGTTTTTAGCTTGGGTGGATTCTACTCTTCCCACATTTGTATCATTGCTACAGATTTTTCCTTTTTTTTTTTCTTTTTGTGTATTCTGCCATTTATTTAATATTGTATACCAGGAATTGTACTAAGTACTTAATAGATATTTTGTTAATCAGTACAGTGATTCTATGATGTAAATATCATCCCAGTTATACCAAAGAGGAAACAGGGTTAGAGAGATTAAACTACTTGTCCAAAGTCAGAAAGCTGTAGGTAGCATAGCTAGGATTAATTTCAGTTGAATTCCATTTTTATTGGCAGTCTTGACCTTTAATGTGGTTGAAAAGCTAGCTTTTGGTGAAAAGAATGGAGACTTTCTTCTCTTTAATTCACATGGTATTCAGAAGCCATTCCTTAAAAACTACTTATTGAAACTGATCTGATAGTAATTTTTAGGTACTGCATGCAATTTTTACTATTCGTGGAACATATTATATGACAAGTTATATCATGTCCTGCTCTTTGTTTTTTTTTAAATAAACTAATGGGTGATAGAGCTCTATGTGAAATAAACCTATTGTCAATTCTTTTTGTTTTCAGGCCAAAATTTTTGATTCATTTTTCCCTCATACCCAACATCTAATCCATAGGAAACCAAACCTGTACCTTCAAATTATATTTAGATTCTGACTAACCCTATTGCTATGCTACCCGCTTAGTTTAATCCAGCACCCAAATTATTATAATAGCTTCTGTTTCTACAATTGCTTTCCTTAAGTCTTTTTTCAACATATAGGGTAGAGTGATCAAGTTCATCAGTGTCAAATCATATCACTCCTGTGTTCCAAATCCTTCAGTGAATTCCTGTTTTATTCACTGTAAAAGCCAAAGTCCTTAACTTGATTTAAGGAAGTTCTTTGATATGACCCCTTGTTACCTCTCTGGCTTCCTATTCTACTATTTTCCCACTTGCTTATTCTACTCTAAACTGACCATCTTGCTAGTCTTTGAACATGGACCTCAGGATATTTGCACTTACTCTTACTGCTAGGTTGTGGTTGCCCCAGATTTTTGTGTGGATCATTTTCCTGCTATTTAGAAATATTTACTCAAATGTAAACTTCTCATTGAAGCTTCTCTGACTACACTATGTAACCCAACCCAACACTTCCTATCCCCCTTCCCTACTTAATTTTTTCCTTATCATTTATCACTATCTAGCCTTACTGAATAAGGTCATTTTTATTTATCTCATTTATTAAATGTGTTTTCCACTAGATTGTAGAACCATGAGGGACTTTTGTTTGTTTTATTCACCTCTCTGTCCTTGGTATCTAGAACAGTGTCTGGTATATAGTCAGTACCTAATATATAATTTGTTGAGTATATGACTGTTTTAAGATTTTTGGAATTTTCTGAGGGTATTGATAAGTATTCACAGTTGATTCATTCTGGTTGCTGAGGCCAGTCCTAAAAATACTTATTGTTGGCACTGTTGGAAGTCTAGACTGAGAGATCAGTCTGTTAAGATATTTTGCATCTTGCTTCTAAGCTTCATTTAATGCAGTATAAAACAGATGTGATGGTATTGTTACTCAGACTTACAAACATACTTACTTTGGGAACAGAAAGATCTCTTCCTCCAAATCTTAAAAATACTTTATTAGTGGTTTAAAAGGTTGGTGTATTAATATCTAGACCTTCTGTAATAGAAGAATTGGAATGTTTACTCTTGTTCACTTAACAGCTGAGTTTTAGAAATTAACCATTATTGGGACAACAGAGTTTCATCCAGAGGAACAGTTTTTTAAAATCAAAATAATACATGGAGTTATTACGACAATGTGGTGTTGGCAAGAGTAGACAGTTCAATATGAACGAACAGAGAGTCCAGAAATAGACCCACGTAAATGTAGTCAACTGATCTTTGACAAAGTAGCAGAGGCAAAACAGTGTAGGAAAGATAGTCTTTCTAGCAGATGGTGCTGGAACAACTGTTCATCCACATGCAAAAAAAAAAAAAAAAATCTAAAAACAGACCTTATCCCTATTCACCAAATTACTTCAAGATGTATCACAGACCTAAATGTAAAATGCAAAGCCATTAAATTCCTAGACAATGACAGGGGAAATCTAGATAACCTTGAGTTTGGTGATGACTTTTTAGACACAACACCAAAGGCATGATCTATGAAAGAAAGGATCAAAAAACAAAACTTCTTTAAAACTAAAAATTTCTCCTCAGGGTGAGAGACACTGTCAAGAGAATGAAAAGATAAGCCACAGATTTGGAGAAAGTATTTCTAGAAGACATATCTCATATAGGATTTTTATCTAAAATATACAAAGAACTCTTAAAACTCAACAGTAAGAAAGCAACCTGATTTATTTATTAAAAATTTTTTTAAAAAATGTTTATTTATTTTCTTATTAGTCACCCATTTTATACACATCAGTGTATACCTGTCAATCCCAATCTCCGAGTTCATCACACCACCACCACCACCCCCTGCCACTTTCCCCCCTTTGGTGTCCATACGTTTGTTCTCTACTTCTGTGTCTCAATTTCTGCTCTGCAAACTGGTTTGTCTGTACCGTTTTCTAGGTACCACATATATGTGTTAATATACAATATTTGTTTTACTCTTTCTGACTTACTTCACTCTGTATGACACTCTCTAGATCCATCCACGTCTCTACAAATGACCCAATTTCGTTTCTTTTTATGGCTTAGTAATATTCCATTGTATATATGTACCACATCTTCTTTATCCATTAATCTGTCGATGGGCATTTAGGTTGCTTCCATGACCTGGCTATTGTAAATAGTGCTGCAGTGAACATTGGGGTGCATGTGTCTTTTTGAATTATGGTTTTCTCTGGGTATATGCCCAGTAGTGGGATTGCTGGGTCATATGGTAATGCTATTTCTAGTTCCTTAAGGAACCTCCATACTGTTCTCCATAGTGGCTGTATCAATTTACATTCTCACCAACAGTGCAAGAGGATTCCTTTTCTCCACACCCTCTCCAGCATTTGTTGTTTGTAGATTTTCTGATGATGCCCGTTCTAACTGGTGTGAGGTGATACCTCATTGTAGTTTTGATTTGCATTTCTCTAATAATTAGTGATGTTGAGCAGCTTTTCATGTGTTTGTTGGCAGTCTGTATATCTTCTTTGGAGAAATGTCTATTTAGGTCTTCTGCCCATTTTTGGATTGGGTTGTTTGTTTTTTTAATATTGAGCTGCATGAGCTGTTTATATATTTTGGAGATTAATCCTTTGTCCGTTGATTCATTTGCAAATATTTTCTCCCATTCTGAGGGTTATCTTTTCATCTTGTTTATGATTTTCTTTGCTGTGCAAAAGCTTTTAAGTTTCCTTAGGTCCCATTTGTTTATTTTTGTTTATATTTCCATTACTCTAGGAGGTGGATGAAAAAATGTCCTGCTGTGATTTATGTCAAAGAGTGTTCTTCCTATGTTTTCCTCTAAGAGTTTGATAGTGCCCAGTCTTACATTTAGCTCTCTAATCTATTTGGAGTTTATTTTTGTGTATGGTGTTAGGGAGTGTTCTAATTTCTTTCTTTTCCATGTAGCTGTCCAGTTTTCCCAGCACCACTTATTGAAGAGGCTGTTTTTTCTCCATTGTATATTCTGCTTCCTTTGTCAAAAATAAGGTGACCATATGTGCATGGGTTTATCTCTGGGCTTTCTATCCTGTTCCATAGATCTATATTTCTGTTTTTGTGCCAGTACCATATTGTCTTGATTACTGTAGCTTTGTAATATAGGCTGAAGTCAGGGAGTCTGATTCCTCCAGTTCCGTTTTTTTCCCTCAATACTGCTTTGGCTATTTGGGGTCTTTTATGTCTCCATACAAATTTTAAGATTTTTTGTTCTAGTTCTGTAAAAAATGCTATTAGTAATTTGATAGGGATTGCATTGAATCTGTAGATTGCTTTGGGTAGTATAGTCATTTTCACACTATTGATTCTTCCAATCCAAGAACATGGTATGTCTCTCTATCTGTTGGTATCATCGTTAATTTCTTTCATCAGTGTCTTATAGTTTTCTGCATACAGGTCTTTTGTCTCCCTAGGTAGGTTTATTCCTAGGTATTTTATTCTTTTTGTTGCAGTGGTAAATGGAAGTGTTTCCTTAATTTCTCATTCAGATTTTTCATCATTAGTGTATAGGAATGCAAGAGATTTCTGTGCATTAATTTTGTATCCTGCAACTTTACCAAATTCATTGATTAGCTCTAGTAGTTTTCTGGTGGCATCTTTAGGATTCTCTGTGTGTAGTATCATGTCATCTGCAGACAGTGACAGTTTTACTTCTTTTTTTCCAATGTGTATTCCTTTTATTTCTTTTTCTTCTCTGAGTGCCGTGGCTAGGACTTCCAAGACTGTTGAATAATAGTGGTGAGAGTGGACATCCTTGTCTTGTTTCTGATCTTAGAGGAAATGCTTTCAGTTTTTCACCATTGAGAATGATGTTTGCTGTGGGTTTGTTGTATATGGCCTTTATTATGTTGAAGTAGGTTCCCTCTGTGCCCACTTTCTGGAGAGTTTTTATCATAAATTGTTGTTGAATTTCGTTGAAAGCTTTTTCTGCATCTATTGAGATGATTATATGGGTTTTTTCTTCAGTTTGTTAATATGGTGTATCACATTAATTGATTTGTGTATATTGAAGAAGGCTTGCATCTCTGGGATAAATCCCACTTGATCATGGTGTATGATCCTTTTAATGTGTTGTTGGATTCTGTTTGCTAGTATTTTGTTGAGGATTTTTGCATCTATATTCATCAGTGATATTGGTCTGTAATTTTCTTTTTTTATAGTACCTTTGTCTGATTTTGGTATCAGGGTGAAAGTGGCCTCATAGAATGAGTTTGGGAGTGTTCCTTCCTCTGCAATTTTTTGGAAGAGTTTGAAAAGGATCGGTGTTAGCTCTTCTCTAAATGTTTGATAGAATTCACCTGTGAAGCCATCTGGTCCTGGACTTTTGTTTGTTGGAAGTTTTTAAATCATAGTTTCAATTTCATTACTTGTGATTGGTCTGTTCATATTTTCTATTTCTTCCTGGTTCAGTCTTGGAAGGTTATACCATTCTAAGAATTTGTCCATTTCTTCCAGGTGGTCCGTTTTATTGGCATAGATTTGCTTGTAGTAGTCTCTTAGGATGCTTTGTATTTCTGCGATGTCTGTTGTAACTTCTCCTTTTTCATTTACAATTTTATTGATTTGAGTCCGCTCCCTCTTTTTCTTGATGAGTCTGGCTAATGGTTTAGGAGTTTTGTTAATCTTCTCAAGGAATCAGGTTTTAGTTTTATTGATGTTTGCTATTGTTTTCTTTTTTTCTCTTTCATTTATTTCTGCTCTGATATTTATGATTTCTTTCCTTCTGCTAACTTTGGGTTTTGTTTGTTCTTCTTTGTCTAGTTCCTTTAGCTGTAACATTATGTTGTTTATTTGAGATGTTTCTTGTTTCTTGAGATAGGTTTGTATAGGTATAAACTTCCCTCTTAGAACTGCTTTTGCTGCATCCCATAGGCTTTGGATCATCGTGTTTTCATTGTCATTTGTCTCTAGGTATTTTTTGATTTCCTCTTTGATTGGTTTAGTGATCTCTTGGTTATTTAGTAATGTATTCTTTAGCCTCCATGTGTTTGTGTTTTTTATGGGTTTTTTTCCTGTAATTGATGTCTTATCTCATTTCGTTGTGGTCAGAAAAGATGCTTGATATGATTTCAGTTTTCTTAAATTTATTGAGGCTAGATTTGTGACCCAAGATGTGAATTTTCCTGGGGAATGTTCCATGCGCACTTGAGAAGAAAGTGTAATCTGCGGTTTTTGGATGGAATGTCCTATAAATATCAATTAAATCTGTTAGGTCTATTGTGTCATTTAAAGCTTGTGTTTCCTTATTAATTTTCTGTTTAGATGATCTGTTCATTGGTGTAACTGAGGTGTTAAAGTCCCCCACTATTATTGTTACTGTCGATTTCCTCTTTTAGAGCTGGTAGCAGTTGCCTTATGTGGTGAGGTACTCCTATGTTGGGTGCATATATATTTATAATTGTTATATCTTCTTCTTGGATTGATCCCTTGATCATTATGTAGTGTCCTTCCGTTTCTCTTGTAACATTCTTTATTCTAAAGTCTATTTTATCTGATATGAGTATTGCTACTCTAACTTTCTTTTGATTTCCATTTGCATGGAATATCTTTTTCCGTCCTCTCACTTTCAGTCTGTATGTGTCCCTAGGTCTGAAGTGGGGCTGTTGTAGACAGCATATAATGGGTCTTATTTTTGTACCGTTTCAGCAAGCCTGTGTCTTTTGGTTGGAGCATTTAATCCATTCACATTTAAGGTAATTATCGATATGTATGTTCCTATTACCATTTCCTCAATTTTGGGGGCTTTGTTTTTGTAGGTCCTTGTCTTCTCTTGTGTTTCCCACTTAGAGAAGTTCCTTTAACATTTGTTGTCGAGCTGGTTTGGTGGTGCTGAATTCTCTTTGCTTTTGCTTGTCTGTAAAGCTTCTGATTTCTCCATTGAATCTGAATGAGATCCTTGCTGGGTAGGGTAATCTTGGTTGTAGAGTCTTCCCTTTCATCACTTGAAGTATATCATGCCACTCCCTTCGAGTTTGTAGAGTTTCTGCTGAGAAATCAACTGTTAACCTTATGGGAGTTCCCTTGTATGTTATTTGTCATTTTTCCTTTGGTACTTTCAGTAATTATTCTTTGTCGTTAATTTTTGCCAATTTGATTACTATGTGTCTTGGTGTGTTTCTTCTTGGATTTATCCTGTATGGGACTCTCTGCGCTTCCTGGACTTGGGTGGCTATTTCCTTTCCCATGTTAGGGAAGTTTTCGACTCTAATCTCTTCAAATATTTTCTCAGGTCATTTCTCTCTTTTCCCTCTGGGACCGCTATAATGCAAATGTTGTTGCGTTTAATGTTGTCCCAGAGGTCTCTTAGGCTGTCTTCATTTCTTTTCATTCTTTTTTCTTTATTCTGTACTCCAGCAGTGAATTCCACCATTCTGTCTTCCAGGTCACTTCTTCGTTCTTCTGCCTCAGTTATTCTGCTATTGATTCCTTTTAGTGTATTTTTCGTTTCAGTTATTGTATTGTTCATCTCTGTTTGTTTGTTCTTTAATTCTTCTAGATCTTTGTTAAATGTTTCTTGCATCTCCTCGATCTCTGCCTCTATTCTTTTTTTTTTTTTTCTGCCTCTATTCTTTTAATGAGGTCCTGGATCATCTTCACTATCATTATTCTAAATTCTTTTTCTGGAAGATTGCCTATCTCCATTTTATTTAGGTGTTTTCCTGGGGTTTTATCTTGTTCCTTCATCTCGTACATAGCCCTCTGCCTTTTCATCTTGTCTATGTTTCTGTGGTTTTTGTTCCACAGGTTGCAGGATTGTAGTTGTTTTTGCTTCTGCTAGCAACCTGATTTAAAAATGGACCAAAGGCCTTGACTGTCACCTCAAAGATATACAGATGGTAAATAAGCATGTGAAGAGATGCTCCATATCATCATAGCCATCAGGGAAATGCAAATGAAAATAACAATGAGACATCGCTAAAACACCTTTCAGAATGGCTAAATCTTGAGCACTGACACCACCAAATACTGAGGAGGATGTGGAGCAACAGAAATCTCATATTTTGTTAGTGGGGATAAAAATGGTGCAGGTACTTCGAAGACAGTTTGGTTGATTTCTTACAAAACTAACCTACTCTTAGCATATGATTCAACAATTTTACTCCTTGGTATTTACCCAAAGGAGTTGAAAACTTAGGACTACACGGAAGCCTGCACAAAGATGCTTGTAGCAGCTTTATTCATAATTGCCAGATCTTGGAAGCAACCAAGATGTCCTTCAGTAGGTGCATGGATAAATAAACTACCGTATACCCAATCACTGGAATATTATTCAGCACTGAAAAGAAATTAGCTATCAAGCCAGGAAAAGATATGGAAGAACCTTAAATGCATATTACTAAGTGGAAGAAGCAAATCTGAAAAGGCTATGTACTGTATAGTCCCAACTATATGACTTTCTGGAAAAAAACAAAACTATGGAGACAATAAAAAAATCAGTGGATGTGGGTAAGGGGAGAGAAACGAATAGGCAGAGTATAGAGGATTTTTAGGGCAGTGTAAATAATATGTATGATATTATAATGGTGGGTATATGTCATTATACTTTTGCCTAAACCCATAGAATGTACATGAAGAATGAACCCTAAGGTAAAATTTGGAGTTTGGGTGATTATGATGTGTCAATGTAGGTTCATGCTTGTTTAAAAAAAATGCCCTGTTCTTGTGAGTGATGATAATAGGGGAGGCTGTGCACATGTGGGGGCAGGGGAGATCTCTATACCATCCTTTCAGTTTTGTTGCAAATGTAAAGCTCCTCTAAAAAAATAAAGTCTTTAAAGTGGGGGATAAATATTGCCTCTACTCTGGGTTTTGGGTGTTAAGATACCTGCTTGAGCACCCACTGTACCAGTGTGAAATAAAATTTGTCTATCTCAGATCTGTTCTTCAGCATCGTTTAGTTGCAAACTGAGATCCCAGAGCAGCCTCCACAGCTCATCCACATGTCCTCAGGAGGGAGCCCCACCCCTGCTTCCTTAACTTCATCAGGCAGGAGCAAGATGGACTCTGTTCCAAAAGAAAAATTACCAAATCCCCACATTTAGGAGATTTCCCTTTATTCTGAGTCTGGGAGAGTAAAGACTGACAAAACCAGTGCAGTCTAAGCCAGCACACTATACATGATGAAACTCTGAGCTTGTGCAACATTGAGATTTTATAACTTATTTATAACCTCACATTCTAAGATAGTATTTATGCCCAGGAAACTTTTCTTGAAGGGAGTGGGTAAATTTTCATTTACAGTTTAATTGTCCCGTGACATCAATAAGCATTGGATTTGTATACCAGTAACAGGAAACTCAATAATTACTGGCTTAAGCAAGTTAGGATTTACTTTTTCATGTAATGTGTAGTCCAGAGATTGACAATCCATGGATGATGCAACTGCTGAAGGATGTTATCAAGGAACCCATATCCTGTCTTCTTAGCTTATGTTTGTTGTCTTCATGATCTCAAGATGGCTGTTGTATCTCTGGAGACTTCATCAGAGTTTTTGGAGGAAGGAAGGGGGAAGGATAAAGGGAAATTGCTTCTTAGAAGGCTTTGAAAGAATGAACAAGTGGTAAAGAGCTATATAAATGGTAAATATGGAAATGGTAAATGTCTGGATAACTGCAAGTTATTTTTCATGTTGCCTTTTACAAATTTGTTTCTTTATAAATCATGCAATGTTTAATACAAAATTTAAAACATTTCCTTTTAGGATTTTAAAATGTATTTATGTAACATAAGTAACATTTTTTATTAAACAAGTTTCACATATATATATCAAATAAAACAAAAAGGAAGGGAAAATGGATCTACTGTTAAAAAAAAAAAAAAAAAAGAAGGCTTTGCATTCTTCTGGTAGACGGTACCCTCTCAGAGATTGATAACCCCCTTTCCTTGGCCAGAACATGTGGCATAGTTGATATGACTTAATATTTATCTCATGGTATCTGGAAGTAGAATAGAAGAGTGGTTGAGAACATGGATCTGAGTTTGAAAATTGGCTGTGTTACTTCCTAGCTGTGTGACTTTTAGCATTCTGTGTCTCAATTTCCTTACCTATAAAGTGGGTCTAGTAATAGGTAGGTACCTATGCTGTTGAAAGGATTAAGTGAGTTAATATATGTCATTGTTTTAATGGACATGCATAGTTTGTGTTAAGTATTAGTTATCATTAGCATCTTCACTACCTAGAAGAGTTATTGAGATTGGAACTAAATTTTTCACTCAGGAAATTCGTTTTCTTTGAGATAGGAAATAGAGCATTTAGATGGTTTTGTACCAGGGATGATTGAAAAAGATGGTAGAAATTAAGCACTCGTGATTGCATTATACTATCAAAATTTATGGTCAGGGTAAAGTATTGGAGTCAGTTAAATTATTCATTTAATTCATCTTAGAACTTGATGGTGCTTAGGGCCATCTTGAACAAATTGTCATTTTACCAGCAGTCCCCTAACGTTCATTCAGCTCAATAGAAATTTCATCTCATCAGTAGAAAGTTTGAAGACTTAGCTATGTATTGAAATATGATTTTGTTGGTATTGTTACTGACTTTTTCCAATTTGTAATCACTCTACTTAAAAAAATGTATTAATTATTTTTCTATTCTGTTTTTAGCCCTATCTGCTTTGATATGATTGAGGAAGCATACATGACGAAGTGTGGCCACAGCTTTTGGTAAGATGATTTAATTTAGTGACATTGTCTTTTGGCAATTTTTAACTTGTGTGTAAATGTAGCCAGTGAGAAGTTATGCTTTTAAAGCTACTGTTGGTTATTTTGAATCATATTTCCTTGACCGATACACCTTTACAGGTTTGAGAGCTCAAGGCAAACATGTGGTTGCTGGTATAATTTCTGTGAAATACTTAGATTTACTATCAGCCTTATAGATGAAACTATAATAATAAACTTTTGGGTTTCTTAATTGTTTAAAGAGCTTTGACTGCTGTTTTAGGAAATTGGGGGGTGCTGGGTAATTAGGATGAAGCATGAAGCACCTTTAACTCACTTGTGGCGGATAGATGCGAGGGCCATTAAAGCAGGGTGGAAGGTCATTGGAAAAGGATATTAGAGGATTAAAAAGTTCTGTGTTCTTTAACACTTTGCTCAGTGCTGTCTTTAGGTTATATGTCATGCTAATCTGTATATTTTAAAAGATTTTCAGTTGTGATAAAATATACTTAACATTTACCATCTTAACCATTTTTAAGTGGAGTAGTATGAGTATTGTAACATTGTTGTGCAAATCAGTCTCCAGAATGTTTTTATCTTGCAAAACTGAAACTATACCCATTAAACAAGTGCCATTTCCCTCTTATCCCAACCTCTGTCAATCACCATTCTACTTTTTGTGAATGTGACTACTCTGGATACCTCATATAAATGGAATCAAACAATATCTGTCTTTTGTGACTAGCTTATTTCACTTAGAGTGTGCTCAAGTTTTATCCATGTTGTAGCATGTGTCAAAATTTCCTTCCTTTTTGAGGCTGAATAACATTCCATTGCATATACAGTTGGCCCTCTGTATCTGCGGGTTCAGCATCTGTGGTTCAACCAACCACGGTTCCAAAGTATTTGAAAAAAAATTCCAGAAAATTCCAAAAAGCACAACTTGAATTTGCAGCTCACCAGCAACTATTTACATAGCATTTACATTGTATTAATTATTATAAGTAACCTAGAGATGATTTAAAGTATACAGTAGGATGTACAGTAGGTTATATGCTAATAGTACACCATTTTATATAAGGGACTTGAGCATCCTTGGATTTTGGTATCTATGGGGGTCCTGACAGCAATTCACTGTGGATACTGAGGGATGACCATATATATCATATTTTGTTTGTGCATTCTTCTCTCTATGGACACTTGCATTGCTTTCAGCTGTTAACTATTGTTAATAATGTTTCTTTGAACATTGGTGTATAAATAGCTTTTTGAAATCCTGCTTTCAGTTCTTTCAGGTATATACCTGGAAGCAGAATTGCTGGATCATATGGTACATCTGTGTTTCATCTTCTGCAGAACATCCATACTGTTTTTCATACCTGCAGTACCATTTTACATTCCCACCAACAGTGCACAGGGTTCCAAATTTTCCACATCCTTTCCAACACTTGTTATTTTCTGTTCTTTTTTAATAGTGGTCATCCTAATGGGTATGTAATTTGTGTATGTTTAATTCCTTTAGTTTATTTACCTATTTATTTGATTGGAGGTGGTATATTCTACTTGCAGTCAGTCATCTCCCTAAATTATTTACCCTCTTTGTTTAGTATTTCTGTTGTGTTCTAATATATCTTATTATTCTAATTCATGTTGAACTTAGACCCACAATTTTATACTGAGGTTGAATATGATATCTGGTAGGTTGATATCCATTAGTGAAGACGAGTATTGTCACCAGTTTGTAAGTCCTTTAGTTTGATCTGGAGTGCAGTGCTTTGTTGATAGGTATATCCAATCTGCCAGTCATTTAGAAAGAAATTTTAGAATAAAAATAGCTTCCTTAGCTTGCATTATCTATGTCCTTTATTAAAATAAAAGTTATTAAAATCATAAGAACAATGTATACTGTTGGCTATAAAAACTTCCATTGTACAGAAAGGTATAATATGAAATGTAAATGTTTCCTTTCCCCTAGCCTTTCTTTTCTACTTTCTCAAAGATTATCTCTGGTAAGAAGTGACTGTGTATTCTTTCAGAATCTTTTTGTTGGTTTTTTAAAAAAGGCCATCTTGCCTTCTTAAATAATTTTTATTTCCTGGTATATATTGCATTTACATTATTATCATTTGTGAATCACTTTCTTCTATATATTGCTACTGAAATTCTGGTCATGTGGGTCTTGACACATGTATGGGCTTGGTCTTTTCAGGCTGATTGTTTAGCAGTAGTGTTCTCTTTGGTCCATTAATTGATCCAGCACCTTAGCATTCCATAGGAAATCATATACTTCTCTTAGAGACATTGGGTTTTGATTATTCTGGATAATTGGGTGATTTATGGTAGGCTTTCTCAACCTTGGTAGTATTGACATATTAGACCAGATAATTCTTTGTTGTGGGTAGCTGTCCTTGGTATTTTAGATTGTTTAGCAGTATCCCTGGCTTCTGTAGTAACCCAGTAACAACCCTTTTACTCCAAGTTGTGACAACCAAAAATGTCTCCAACCATTGCCAGATATCCCTTAGAGGACAAAGTAGCCCTTAGTTGAGAACTACTGATATAAAGCTAAAAGAGCAAGTTCTTGAAGTTGGTGGACCAGGAATCTAGGTCTGGGTCTAAAACTTACCTTTGTCAAGTCAGTCAATATATCATCTTCTTCTGCTCTCTGGCCCCCAACCCCCATTGTCTTCCTACCCTTTCACTTCTCTTCTTTCATAGATTTGAAGGTGTTGAAGTGTGAAACAGATTGTAAAGTGAGGTTTCCATTTTTCCTAACTGCCCTTGTCTAACATATTCACTGTGGCATTTAAAAAAGCTTAAGAGTCTGCTGAATCAGTTCAATGATCTTGCTTCAGTATGTTGTGAAGTACAATAAATTACTAATTGACTTTATAACTAGACAGGCCGGGCCTTTTCAGTGAGTCCTGTAATCTTCATGGTGTGAGTTTAGTTCGTTGGTTTCTTAAATACCTTCTTTTTACCTTTAAATAAAAATAAAGGTTAGATCTTTGTTACAATTCAAGTTACTTTGTTACACTCTGATGTGATCGTGTTTTTTTAAAAAAAGTATTTATTTTTTTATTTTTAGCTGCGTTGGGTCTTCGTTGCTGTGTGCAGGCTTTCTCTAGTTGTGGCAAGTGGGGGGCTACTCTTTATTGTGGTGCGCAGGCTTCTCACTTGTGGTGGCTTCTCCTGTTGTGGAGCACAGGCTCTACGGTGCGGGCTTTAGTAGTTGTGGCTCGCGGGCTCTAAAGTGCATGCTCCGTAGTTGTGGCACACAGGCTTAGTTGCTCTGCGGCATGTGGGATCTTCCCGGACCAGGGATCGAACCCGTGTCCCCTGCATTGGCAGGCAGATTCTTAACCACTGTGCCACCAGACAAGTCCCTGTGATTGTGTTTTAAAATACCTACCAGAAAACAGGTGTTGGTAGGATAGGGATGATAACATTGGTAGGAGCCAATAAACCTGGAAGCTGACAGTCCCATTGCCAGGCTTGATGAACTGTGAGACATTTTGTTCTTTTGTTGAAAGCAAAAGCTCTTAATTATTTACGGTGAGACATGAGAGGCCTGTGGAACTTCAGTCATTAACAGTAGCCTGTTGTATCAACTGTTTGCTAAGTTGAACCCTGGCTGGTTACCTGGAGCCAAGCAGAATACCACTTCAAGGCTCCATCCAGATTATTAACACTAAATCAAATTGGGCCACATCAACTGTTTATTCCTTGTCCCACTTAAAAATGATAAGTCTTTCCTAGTAACAGGTTGGAGACATTATAGCGGGAAGTTCTTTCACTTTAAATCATTCCCACTTCGCAGTGAGCCTGCTATTAGCTATAATCTAACTGAAACTCAATGATATAATTTTAAAAATCTGGCTTCTGTATGACATAGAGGTAAGGTTTGCTCTTTTTCTTTCCCCTTTGCTGCCTCCAGCTTGTCCCCTGCCCTCTGCTTCTCAGACCTCATGTACGTCAGCTCCTGATTTACTGTTTGCTTCAATAGAAACTAGTTATAATTAACAGGGTCCCTCAGTGTTGTCATCTTGCAGCATACCTGTGATCAAGCCTGGGTGTCAGTTTGCCTTTTGGGACTTTTGACTAATCCATCACCTCATACCTTACTATTAGTCTTTTTTTGTACCTGGTTCTTATATAGAACCACTGGTACTGATTTTTTTTCTTTTCTTTTTATAGTTCCTTCTTTTTTGAGAATTTTCTAATTATTCAGTTTTCTGTATCTACTCATCCCTGTTGACACAGACAGAAAAATCAATTATATTTTGTAGGTAGGTATATACTTAATAGAAGAAACAGAGCAACTGTATACATCTGTGGAGGAATATTCATTCTTTGTGGTCAGATCTACACTTATCAGGGGACATAGGTACCGTTAGCACACTGTGGTACTGAATAAATTTTTTTAAGAGTTGCAGTGTGAGTAGCTATTGAAAATTTCTCAGGTAGACCCAAAATATATATCCTTCTTATCTCTTTTTGCCCACCTATTTTGATCACTAGTTTAGGCATATACTCTTCTTTTGGAATCCAAAACATTGCATTTGGGCTGGTGATGGTCAAGGAGATAGATGAGTGAGAATGAATTAGAGTTACTGTATTGAGACTTTCTCGCAGTGTTTTATATGACCCAGAAGGCAGCAGAAGTATGTTTCTTTTTTGGTTATATCTATTTTCTCATGCATTCAGAATTTATTGAGTTCCAGCTCTTTAACAGGATATTGTGCTAGATATTGAGGGTACAGAGATGAGTAAAACAAATCTCTGCTTTTAATGAGCAAACAGAAGAGGGGCTGACAAACACATACACGGATTAAGTACAGAATAAGACAGTTACTATTTCTCAGACTAGGGAGGGTCTACCCAAGGTGGTAGTGAGGCAATAGATGTTATAAAATAAACTTGATGCATCTTGTTATCACTGCAGTTTTATACAGTGGCGTGTCATTTGATTCATTTAAATTTTATAGTATAGATGGTTATTATCAAGTACAATGCAGAAAAGTCATTTGAGCTTCTGTTTCTGAGGACAGTTCCTTCTGGTTGTGTCCTAGACTATCTTTTTCTTCTAAGAGAGGATGGTATGCTAGTAAGCTTACTGACAAGGGATATGATTAGGATGCTGAAGAAGGGAGAGGAGAATGTTCTATTGGATTCAGGAATAATTTCTTGTATATTGACAAACTCTTTATCTGGCTTAACAATTTAGCTTGTTTTTCTTGTCATTTTATTTGCTCATTTTCTGACTACCATTTCTTTTCAAAAGCCATTTGCTAAAACCCCAAATGTCCTTCTTCTGCTTATCTGTCAATCCCTGTCTCCTGTCTTTAATAACCCTCTCATAGTCTCTCCTTCATGACTTGCTTTATTTGAACTTGCAGGTTTTTTTTTTTTTTTTTTTTGGCTGCACAGTACAGCTTGTGGGGTATTAGTTCCCCAACCAGGGATTGAACCTGGGCCACGGCAGTGAAAGCACTGCTTGAGTCCTAACCACTGGACTGCCAGGGAATTCCCTGCAGGTTTTTTTTTTAAAGGATTAAATCTTGTCATGTATTCTGGTAATATTAACTCATTTCCTTTTCCCCTAAGCAGACTATAAATGTTCCCATGTTGGAGCTCTTAATCTATTGTATTTGCATATCTTCTTTATGCTTTTCCCTTGCAATAAAATGAAAAAAAAATTTAGAATGTTATTTCTTTCATTGAAGTTTCCATGTAGGAAGTTTCCTCTCAGATATGGAGCCTATCTTTTGGTAATGTGGTATTCCTAGCCTTGTCATAGTTGCAGGAGCTGAAGATATTGTTTCTGGAACACTGTGCAAGTCATTTGTTCTGTATGTAATATTTGAGTACCTGTTATATGCCAGGTGTTTAATCTTTGGGCCCCTGTACTGTGCCAAAGACCACGCTACATTGATTCCCTATAATGTCCTTCTTTTTGCTTGTCTTGCAAGTAACAAATGTGAGATGAGAAAGTAGATGATAACTAGAACAGAGCAACCTGATGGATGTAGCATTTTGTTTTGATAAGGTGGAGGGAAGTAGGTAGATATAAAAATCTGCTTCAGTTTATGAAGCTGAAGCAAATTTATAGTAATTTGGACACAGGATAAAAGAGTTACTGTCTTTTTAGGAATCATCTTATATGTAAATCACCCTTTAAATTTCTTAGAAGTAATTTTTTTTCCTGATTGTTAGGAGCAGTACATGTTTACTATAGAAATTTGTAGACACCTACAAAGAAAAAGTTTCCCATAATTATATTACCCAGTGGCACATACTGTTAACATTATGGTGAATGTCTTTTTCGGTTTATTTTAAATGTTCACATTTAAATGCTTTCAGTTTTTGTGTGGAATCTTTAGGATTTTCTATATAGACTATCATTTCATTTGCATACAATGACAGTTTTACCTCTTCCTTTCCGATCTGGATACCTTTTATTTCTTTTTCTTGTCTGGTTGCTGTGGCTAAAACGATTAGAACTAGTAAATGAATTGCGCAAGGTGCAGGATACAAGATCAATATACAGAAATCTGTTCCATTTCTTTACAGTAACAATGAAATATCAGAGAAAGTAAAAAAAAAAAAAAAATTCCATTTAAAATCACATCAGGGCTTCCCTGGTGGCGCAGTGGTTGAGAGTCCGCCTGCCGATGCAGGGGACATGGGTTCGTGCCCCGGTCTGGGAAGATCCCACATGCCGCGGAGTGGCTGGGCCTGTGAGCCATGGCTGCTGAGCCTGTGCGTCCAGAGCCTGTGCTCTGCAATGGGAGAGGCCACAACAGTGAGAAGCCTGCATACTGCAAAAAAAAAACAAAAAAACAAACAAACTAAAAATAGAGTTACCATATGACCCTGCAATCCCACTCCTGGGCATATATCTGGAGAAAACTGTTAATTCAAAAAGGTTCATACACCCCAATGTTCATAGCAGCACTATTTACAATAGCCAAGGCACGGAAGCACCCTAAATGTCCATCAACAAATGAATGGATAAAGAAGATGTGGTATATATACAGTGGAATATTAGCCATTAAAAAGTGAAATATTGCTATTTGCAGCAACATGGGTGGACCTAGGGATTATAATACAAAGGAAGTAAGTCAGGCAGAGAAAGACAAATATTATATCACTTATATGTGGAATCTAAAAAAATAATACAAATCAACTAACTTACAAAACAGAAACAGACTGACAGACCTAGAAAACAAACTTATTACCAGAGGGGAGTGATAAATTAGGACTATGGGATTAATAGATATACATTACTATATATAAAATATATAAACAGCAAGGATTTGCCATAAAGCACATGGAACTATATTCAATCCCTTGTAATAACCTATAATGGAAAAGAATCTGAGGCTGTTCATCTGATACTAACACAATATTGTAAATCAAACTATAGTTTAATAAATACAATTTAAGAGTTTTAAAAAATGTACACGTACATAATTTTTTAAAACAAATGGAATTGTATCCACTGTGTTAGAGGTTATTTTTATTTACTATCATAATTATATAGTGACTTTTTTCCTAATGTCGATTTGATATTTCTTTGGGGTTTAGTTGAATGACATTTTCAAAGTTTTTTGTTATAAGACAATACACAATTGTAAAAAAACAAACATTACAGAAATATATAATCTAAGAAGGCAAAAATTTCTCATAATCATATTTCTCCAGCTGTACCTATAAATAGTTATTAGATTATTTTTCATGGCGTATAGTTACATATTACAGTGTGACTTTTATTGGCTGTATACATTGCATTGGATTGATGTTTACAAATTTATGTAGTCAATTTCCTAGTGTTTTGGTTGCTTCTAATTTATTTTGCTATTTACAGATAACTTTGAATGGGACATCTTTCTACATATATATATCTGCTTATTTCTATAGGATAAATTCCTAGAAGTAAAATCACTACATGAAAGAGAATACACAGCCTTAAGTTTTTCCATACAACTTGCCTTCTAGAAAATGGCAGTTCCTGCAGCAGTACATGAAATTATTCATATCTACATGTACTCTTTAACTCTGACAGTTTTTTCTTTATTTTTCTATTCTGATTGGTAAAAACTAATATATAATTTTAAATCAATTTTTCATCCTAATGAAAGTGATGATTTCCCATGCTTAATGACTAATTTTTGTCTTGCTGATTTTTCTGTTCTTCTCTTATTTTCTTTTCATTTGAATGAGCTCTTTTTGTATTGAGGGTATCAGCACTCCAAGGATACAGATAGTCTGTTTGCTTAACTAAATTACAGGCATTTGTTTTTCTTGGTGTTGTTATATACTGTTTAAATTGCATAAACTTAAAAGTTAGTATATCTTTTAAAATTTTATATCTAGTAGGCTTGTTATTTGAGTTTATTTTTAAATAATATTTTAAAATAACTTTTGTATACTATTATCTAATAAATGACCTATGTATCTTCTAATATAAAAGTATAAGCTGAAATAAATTTGGTAACTGCTAGATAACTTATGTTGAAAATGAGGAATAGAAAACTAATAGGCATTATTTTGTGACTAGTTTATTAATTTATCACTGATTTAATCAAGCTATTTTATTTTTTCTCTTGTTTATAGCTACAAGTGTATTCATCAGAGTTTGGAGGACAATAATAGATGTCCCAAGTGTAACTATGTTGTGGATAATATTGACCATCTGTATCCTAATTTCTTGGGTGAGTCTTTGGAATGATTTTTAATTTTTAAAAATATTTAGTTCCCAAAAGGGTGTGTTAGCACTAATTTATTTAGAGAACGTAGCTTAGAGGTAAGCAGTCTCTCCTACTCAGCAGGGTGCTTTTCCCAGTCTTCCCCGGGTTGTGACGTTGATTCTATACCGTATGTACCATATCATATTATATTTAAGTTACATTAAAAAAAAAAATTGACTGGTACAACTCTTAAATTCTTACATTGATGGCTGGACAGAATGTGAGGCTAAAGGAGAATGCCAGAGTTCCAGATACCTGTCTGTATATCATGTTGTGCATTCCTGTTGTTTCTACTTCTGGGGCAGAAGTGAGAAGCAATGGAGGAAAAGGTTAATGGAGAGGCGGAAGGGAGATAAAACTTGTATATGAGGACTCCTAGATGGAGGAAGAGAGTCTGTGACCTGGGGAGGCGATTGAAAAGTAAAACTGGGGAAAGAAAGACAATGGATATGGAATTTTTGAGGGAGGAATGGTGACTGGAGAAGAGAGGCACAAATAGGGAACCCTTAAGGTAAATGGTAAGTGATTGGGAATAGTATCTAGTCAGAGGCCAATTATGAAAAATCTAAAAATTCTACATGTTGAAAAGCCTAAGATATTGTGGAAAATCTTTAGTTTGAGTTTTTGGAAATGAAGATTAATTTTCCAAAGATTAATTTTCAGGTATGGGTAGGCATGAAGTAGGGCACTACTGGGTATGTATATCAGAAAGGATAATTCTTCATTCTAAAGAGTAACACACTCAGAGTTAAGGATGTGGTGTCTACTTGTGTATTAGATTCTGACTTGCCAGTGCTTTGGTTGCAGTTTGATTTGTTTGGTGGTTTATAATACATCATGAATTGGAACCTTTTCAGCCATGGCTTTCCTTTTTTATCTCTGCTCTAAAATTACATTGGCTTCAGTCCTTTTTTCTCTTTCACTCTTCAGTACAATCCAATATATTTTCATACAGGAAAATCATCAGATGATTGCATAGCAGAAATGAACTCTGAAGGAAATATTTTGAAGATTTTCTGTTGGAATACCAAGTTCTTCTAGGTAGATAAAGTCTTGTGGCAAACTAGGAGAATGAACTTAGGAAAAGAAGAAACACTGAGTGGTATGATACTCTGTGGGACTGGACTTCATGAGCTAAGTTAGGTGAAATGGAAACCAAAGTCCCACAAAGCAGAACCCTTTGTCCATGAACTCACAAACATGGATTGATGCTGCTTTGTGCATCTAGAATCACTCTTCTATGAGTTGTCATAACTTTCGAAAATTACTTCTTCTTTTGGAATGGTTAAATACAGAAAGGAATCCAGTGGTCTGAAGATTTTGGTATTGATATTTACCCAATTTAATGAGTCCAAATTCTGTTATGTGAATTTCTAAATAGTGAGATAGCGAGAGAGAGAGAGAGAGAGAGAGAGAGAACACCATTATACTGATATGGAAGGAATATGAAAATACAGCAGTAAGATGTAAAGTAATTTCATACTTTATATATTCTCAAATGTATATATTCAGTGAATAGTGAAGTCATAATTACTGATTTCCTAAGCTAGAAATTATCTTGTCAATGATACAGTTTTTTTTAAAAAAAATTTATTTATTTATTTATTTGGCTGTGCCAGATCTTAGCTGTGGCACAAGGGATCCTCACTGCCGCACACGGGATCTTTGTTGCGACATGTGGCCTCTTAGTTGCGGCATGCAGTATCTAGTTCCCTGACCAGGGATTGAACCTGGGCCCCCTGCATTGGGAGCGTGGAGTCTTAACTGCTGGACCACCAGAGAAGTGTTTTTAACCTTCTCTTTATATGGATAAAAATTTTTGGTTTTGGGTAATTGGAGTGTGTTTTATGCCCATATTTGAAATCTTTTAATTATAGTGCAGCTTCCAGTGTGATTATTTATGTCAGCCATAGAAATAACATTTTATCCTGATATATCTATTTCTGTTTTACTGCCCATCACCCTTTCCAGTCTTTAGCTTTGTACAGTGATGGTCAAATCCTTCGGTTCCCATGCACTCAGGATGCTACTGAGATCTATTTCTGAAAGTGGAATATCATTTGTTTTTTCTGAACTGAAAAAACTATTCCCATTGCTTTAGTCTGATTTACATGATTTGTATAGTGCCTGTAGTTCTTGGTTGGATTAAAAAGACCTTGAACCTTTTAAAAGTAATTTCAGATTTCCTCTTGAGCATGGTGAAATAAGTATAAGTTCTATGATTCTGAAGTGTTCTAGGTAGACTTGCACCTTTTTTATTGCTAGGTTAGGACCCTTCACTTTTAATGCTTTACGTTTACCTTAGTCATGGATAGAGGGCTGGGCTACCCATTTTCTGTAGCAGTGGTCTTCAAACCTTTTTGCTTGGGTGACCCATATAAAAATTCTGAAAAATAATGTACTTCTTCCCACATTGATGCCACATTTTAAATGAGCATCCACATTTTTTCTTTATAATTTAAGTGTTTGTAAAGGATATAATTTTAGGAGTATTGTAAATATGTTTATTTAAAAATAAGCTTTATCTCTTTTTAAAATATATCCAGTAGAATCTGAATAGTATAGTGATTTGATACTTATCATTGATTCAAAAATAAATACTTTTCATTAACAATGGGAAATTTCATTCTTTGTCTCTTTGAACTTATTCTTAAATTGCATATTGCTCACATAACTTTTTCCTTGTATAATATATTTCATGCTTGAAATTCTTACTGATTTATCTGTCATACTTTTCTGTAACAGAAAATAGAACTTATAGACCTTGAAGTTTCTTTTGAACATAATTTTATATTAAGTATTTTAAAAATCTTAAATGTTTTATCTGAGTTGTTATTGTAATTATTAGACATGCAATTGATCAAATAAATATTTACAAATTTTATAAAGTATTAGACATAAAAATTTATTGAAAATCGGCTGCTTAATGTGTGATGGTGTCCTCAATTAGTTCCATTGCCATTTGTGGTTATTACTAGGACAAGGACTCAGTTTCATTTGTATTCTTTTTATTTATTTATTTAGGATCATCACAGCTTTTTAAAAAATTGAGATATATATAATATTGTGTAAGTTTAAGATTTTTCCTTTTTATTTTTGAAAGGGTAAGTCATGAGAAACTTTGCTTACATAAATAATTTGATGGGGTTTGAAGGAACTTTGTTCCTGCTACATCACTTAGTTCTTTGATCTCCTTCTGAATTATGTGCTTCAATAAAAGCACTTACTTAGTCAAAAAAATTTTTTTAATACCCTATTAGTTAACAAGTCCACTCCTTTCTTCACTTTTAATGAAAGCAAAGAATTGGAAGCTAAACACTCAAGTAGGATTAGGTTTTTCTGGTCATTAGAGTCATGCGCTTTTTTGTCAAGACAGATATTTTGATTTTTCCTTTCATGCCCTAAGCACTACAGTAAAGTCCCTCGTTTTTCTTCTTCCTCTACCCCCGCCCCCCCCAAAAAAGGCTCACTCTCACTCTTCACCTTTCTATCCCCTTGGTCTTGACAGCTCTCTTTCTCTCTCCTGATCCTGGAAGGCTCATGTGGGGTGAGGGGGTGTCTCTCCTCCCACCTCTGCAGTTGCTCTCCTACACTCTTGCCAAGGCTTAGCTCTCCCAGTCCCTCCATGATGCATGATCTCTCTCCAGCTACCAACCCCTGCCCCCCACCCCCCAGCAATCTCTTTTCTAGTGTTCTCTGTGTATAAAATTTGTAAATTGAATATTTTTATCTCTCTAATGAATGACCCTCTTATTCTTTAATGTAAAAGGTAACGTACACGCAAAATTTAAAATCCTTGTTTAAAAAAATGTAGGCAGCTCACATAACGTCTTACTACTGCCAAGTGCTTTCCCAGGTGCTTTATGTGAGTTAACTCATTTAATTCTCCGTCCTATGACATAGGTAATTGTTGTCATCCTCATTCCTCCAGCGAGGAAACTAAAGCACAGAGAAGTCAAGTAACTTGTGTAAAGTTCTACAGCCAGTAAGTGGCGGAATTGGGATTTGGTCCTAAGCAGTCTGGCTTGAGTATGTGCTTTTACTATACTATCCTGCCTCTGAAAAGACAATTGCTAGAATGAAAGCTATAGCAGTAGAAAGGCATTGTTTGTTCTTAGTACTATGGCTATTATAAGGATCCAGAGAATTATAATTATGGATATAGAATATTCACGTTCAGTGGTATATGAGATTTCTTGGTAAAATCCAATGTGGTGTACATATTTAAGTATTACAATTATTTAAGTTACAATTTTTATTTAAATAGCTAATTCTGTAACTGAAACATTAAATTCTTATTCACATACTCCTCTTTATTCCCACTACGTTATTTCAAGTTCTCTCCTTTATCTTCCCTGGATTATAATAATAACTGCTTGTGAGATAACAGACTCCTCAGAATCAGGCTCTGATCTGTCTATAGTTCCAGCCTTAGTTCTTAGCCCCTGTTAATCACTGACAAAATCACTCTGATCCTGTGTTTCAGCTATATTGATTTTAAATCATCTTATATCCTGCTATTTTATGACTTTACCCCCTCCACGCACACACCATTTTTTTTGGCCGTGGAATCTTAGTTCACTGACCAGGGATTGAACCCAGGCCCATGGCAGTGAAAGCGCTGAGTCTTAACCACTGGACAGCCAGGGAATTCCCCCCACACACCCTTAATGTGAGTTCTTTTCCACTTTTCGTCCTGTTTAGTAAGTCCCTGTGTGCCTGTTATGGCCCAGTTCTAATGTCACCTTCTGTGTGAAGCCTGCTTGTTAATATTTTAATTGATCCTTGTCCTTTGTTCTTTTAAAATCTATTTCAATGATAGTACTGATTATCATATTATAACTGCTGCATCACATATATTTCTCTTCCTACTCTGAGTTGCTTGAGTCTTGAATTAAGTCTTACTTAGGTTGAGTCTTACTTAATCTTTAAAGCTTGGCTCCTAGTGTGGCCCTGGAACCTCTCTGATTTGTTCGAAAATATTTGTAGTAGATTGTGGTATAGTGGGAAGTATTAGATAGTTGGGTTTGTTTCCCAGCTCTGTCTTGTATTGTATGTCACCATGAGTAACTTCCTTATGCTCTTTCTAATATTCCCTCATCTCTAAAATGTGAAGAATAACCCATAGGATAATGTCTAGGAATTAAAGGCTAATAAGGTAACAAGCTTAGTGCTAGTTGTCCTTTTCTTTATCAGTTTATTTTTTTTATCAATTGGGTGTTAAACACAAAAGAATCCAATTAAAAGTGGTTTGAACATTAAGGAAAATGTATTGATTTATACAAAAAGAATTTTTAGAATTAGTTAAGTTGGTATCTCAGTGATATTATCAAGTTCTTTCCATCTTTCTGGCCTTCTGTCTCCAGCAGATGTGTTGGTTCTTTGGCTAGCTCCCCTCAAGATTGCAAGATGGCTTTAAGCAGTTCCAGATATCATCCCTTAATGAAGGGAGAAAAAGAACTTGTTTTCTTCTATCCTTGTCTTCTGAAAGACAGCATACCCTTCATTGGTCAAAATTAGGTCACATAGTTAACCCTCCATCAATTGCTGGCAAGAGTGTGTGACTAGATTGGCTTAGGTTAGTCAAGATTCATACCATGGGGCCAGTGAAGGATCTAGCCTCTCTGAAAGTATGTGACAGTTGGCATTCTGACATTTGGAAAAAAATCCTATTTTTATTTTTAAAAAAGGTTAGAATGGTTTATGAATAGGTAACTGACAGTGTTTGCCATGATATTTATGGAAAAGTCACAAACAAAAAGAACAACAAATAAAAATCTTTAGTGCCTACCTCATAGAATCGGCCAGTTACCCTGTAGAGCATGGGACGATCTCATACAGTGAAGACTTGTCTTTCTCCAAGTGCTGATAGTGTCATCATTGAGACATGTAAGAGAAAGTACATATTCTGAAGAATTCTCCTCTCGTAGTAATAGTAGTGGTAATAATAGTAGTTGTAGTAGTAGTAGCTGCGGCAAAACTGCTTCTAATTTGAAATAAAATAAAAACTTAGCATTTTCTGCTTAGCATTTTTTAAGGTTTGGGACTTTTTAAAGTTAAATAGAATCCATCTAAACAGAACAATTGGACGATACATTTAATAAAAATATAGATTTTGTGTGCTTTTTGTTTTGTTTCTGTTTTCAGTGAATGAGCTCATTCTCAAACAGAAGCAAAGATTTGAGGAAAAGAGGTTCAAATTGGACCACTCAGTGAGTAGCACCGTATGTTTCAACTCTTACTACTATTTTTAATAAATCTCAATTTGCTGTTTTTATTGGTTTAATATTAATTAGGTATTAAAGCTTAGCATATTATTGATTTTTCTTAAAGGAGATTTAAGATTATTCTATTCAATAAAGAACTTTCTTACCTGCATTGTCTAAAATTTACTCTTATCTTTTGAAAGGTCTGGTGAGATTACATAGAGCCAGAGTTGGCTTCTAATACATTACATTTGAAGAATTATATGGCAGGGTGAAACTATGGGTGGTAATTTGAAAAAAAAGACTCTCAGTTTAAGAGGATTAGCCCAAATTATTGAAGCAAATGAGCTTAAATTAATACCTTACCAAATACAAAGTTGCAAATATGGTTAGACAAGTAATTAAAATCCAGGCACTTATTTTGAAGAGAATTATACCTTTAGAGATGCTGACTTAACATGTCTTAAATATGCCTTTCATATCCATTGTTTAAATTTATTTAGGGGAGAAATAGTGATTAAATTATAATTAGAAGGCATTGGGGAGCCACTAGCTGGGGAAGGAATAGGTTGGAATGTCATAGTTTATTTTTGATATGTTATCTAATAAGCATATTAGGAAGTAGCAAACATTTATTTTTGACTCTCTGAAACAATTGTCTTAGGAAGTTGTTGTGTTTCTTCTTTTCTTTGTTTTTAGAATGGCCACAGGTGGCAAATATTTCAGGATTTGTTGGGAACTGACCAAGATAATCTTGATTTGGCCAATGTCAACCTCATGTTGGAGTTACTAGTGCAGAAGAAGAAACAACTGGAAGCAGTAAGTGGCCCCTGAACTTTAAAAATTTTGTTTTAAATGGTGCTCTGTCAGTTGCATTGAAAAAGATCTAGAAATGTTTAAAAATAATAGGGTAGGATTACTCAGTCCATCCAGTTTTATTCAATAAGAAACATCTGCAAGCTACCACTTCTAACAGGTTCCCCTTTTTCAATTCAAGGAAAGAACAAATTCCTTATAATACAACTTACTGGCAATGGCCAGTTTGTATTAACAAAAGCTGAATGTTAAGATCATGAGAAAGTACAGTTTCATTTTAAAAGGGAACAATTACATTGGTTATTTTTTCTTCTAGTGAATCTTCCCCTCTTCACATATGGGATTTGGAGGAGAAAACAGTGATTATTTCTACCTACATAAAATCCTTCCAGCAGGTGTTGATTGGCAGTAGCAGCAGTCTGTGGCTTAACTAAGGGTATTTAGAAAGATGGGAACTAGAAAGAAATTATATTCTGTTTCATGTAATGGAATCTAAATAAATGAAAAATTGCATTTATTTCTGGTAAATAAATGTAAACAATATAAAATGGGAATTTGCATGTGTTCGTTAGGAATTGAGTATGCTTCATTATAAAGAATATATACCTTAGCACAAGCAAATACCCACCCTGACCTAGCTTAAACAAAAAGGGGATATAAATTGACAGAATAAGGGACTGAGTAGCTTACACACATAAAAGGAAGAGCTTAACAACCAAATGTTGGGAAGATTGGAACCATCACTTCTCTGGAGACTATATGCAAATGAAATCAGATACTTGAATGTTGTTGGGAGATTTTCTTTTTTACTTTTCATGACTGTTTCTTTAGGACAGGTCTGATTTTCTTTTCTCGGATTTTTATTATGTGGCGGATAATGTGGTCACCTGTACTTCCTCATTTATATTTATGTTTTTTTGATCAAAGAAGAAAAAGAGCTTTGTAGCTTGATTTTAAAAAATTCTGTGGATAGATTCTGATTAACATAGCCTGGATCTGGGTACCACTTAATATAATGAGAATCTCTTAGTAGGAGAAAGGAGTAGGTGAGGTTGAGCTGACCAAAATGAGTCTACCATGCTGTGTCTTTTTTGTGGTGGGAATTTCTCCTGTGTTTTTGGTCGGGGGGTGGGGGGGACTTTATCTTTAATTTATTTTTTTCTTTCAGTTTTGTTGAGATGTAATTGATATATAGCACTGTGTAAGTTTAAGGTATACAGCATAATGACTTCATGCATATATTGTGAAAGATTACCACAGTAAATTTACTTAACATATATCATCTCATATAGATACAAGAAAAAAGAGGAAGAAAAAGTTTTTTTCTTTGTGATGAGAACTTTTAGGATTTACTCTCTTAGCAACTTTCAAATATACTTTCCAGCAGTGTTAACTATAGTCATTATGTTGTATGTCATATCGTCAGTACTTATTTATCTTAAAACTGGAAGTTTGTGCTTCTTGACCTTCATTCAATTCCCCCATCCCCTGCTTCTAGTAACCACAAATCTGATCTTTTTTTGTGAGCTTGGTGTTTTTAGTTTTTTTGTTTTCTTCTTTTAAGCTTCCACATGTAAGTGAGATCATGTAGTGCTTGTCTCTCTTTCTGACTTATTTCATTTATACTGCTCATAAAGTCCATCCATGTTGTCACAAGTGGCAGAATTTCCTTCTTTTTTATGGCTGTATAGTATTCCATTGTATATATACCACATCTTTATCCAATCATGCATTGATGGACACTTAGGTTATTAATATATCTTGGAAATTGTAAATAATGCTGCATGAACATGAGGGTGCAGATATTGCTCTGACATAGCAATTTAATTTCCTTTGGATATATACCCAGAAATGGGATCGATGGATCATATGGTAGTTTTATTTTTAATTTTTTTAGGAACCTCCATACTATTTTCCATAGTGGCTATACCAATTTACATTCCCACCAGCAGTGCACAAGGGTTTCCTTTCCTCCACATCCTCACCAGCATTTGTTCTTTCTTGTCTTTTGGATGGTGGCCATTGTGACCTGTGTGACGTGATGTCTCCTTGTGGGTTTTTTTTTTTTTCTCGCAGTATGCGGGCCTCTCACTGTTGTGGCCTCTCCCGTTGCAAAGCACAGGCTCCGGACATGCAGGCTCAGTGGCCATAGCTCACGGGCCCAGCTGCTCTGTGGCATGTGGGATCTTCCCGGACCGGGGCACGAACCCGTGTCCCCTGCATCGGCAGGCGGACTCTCAACCACTGCGCCGCCAGGGAATCCCCCCTCCTTGTGGTCTTGATTTCTATTTCCCTAATGATTTGTGAGGTTGAACACCTTTTCATGTACCTGTTGATCATTTGAATGTCTTATTTGGAAAATCCTTTGCCCATTTTTAAATTGGATTATTTGGGGGGTTTTTTGCTATTGAATTATACGAATTCTTTATATACAGTATTTTGGATATTAACCTCTTATCAGATATATGATCTGCAAATATTTTCTCCCATTGCATTGGTCGCATTTTCATTGTTGATCATTTCCTTGATTGTGCAGAAGCTTGTATGTTTGATATAGTCATACTTGTTTATTTTTGATTTTTTTGCTTTTGCTTTAGGTGCCATATCCAAAAATTGTTGCCAAGACTCTCCTATGATTTTAAACATAGTTTTCTATTAGCATCTACTGTATGCTAGATGTTGTGTTAAGGGTAGTGGAAAAGACAGGATTCTGCTGTGTGTGTGTGTGTGTGTGTGTGTGTGTGTGTGTGTGTGTGTGTGTGTGTTGGGGGGGATAGGGTGGAGTAGCTGAGGAGATAAACTAAATATTTTCACATAGTAAATATTTTCACATAGTGATATGTGAAAAGTAAATATTTTCACATAGTGATAAGTGATATAAAAATACTTCTCTATGATAGACTGAACAAACAGTCTTGCTCCCTTAATGCTATTAAAATGACAGTAGAGAGGAACTTTAAGATTGTGGAAGAATAAGACGTGGAGATCACGTTCCTCCCCACAAATACATCAGAAATACATCTACATGTGGAACAGCTCCTACAGAACACCTACTGAATGCTGGCAGAAGACCTCAGACCTCCCAAAAGGCAAGAAACTCCCCCACGTACCTGGGTAGGGCAAAAGAAAAAAGAAGAAACAGAGACAAAAGAATAGGGATGGGACCTGCACAGCGGGAGGGAGCTGTGAAGGAGGAAAGGTTTCCACACACTAGAAGCCCCTTCGTGGGCGGAGACTGTGGGTGGCGGAGGGGGGAAGCTTTGGAGCCACAGAGGAGAGCACAGCAACAGGGGTGCAGAGGGCAAAGCGGGGACATTCCCGCACAGAGGATCGGTGCCAACCAGCACTCACCAGCCCAAGAAGCTTGTCTGCTCAACCCGGGATGGGTGGGAGTTGAGAGCTGAGGCTCCGGCTTCGGTCGGATCCCAGGGAGAGGACTGGGGTTGGCTGTGTGAACACAGCCTGAAGGGGGCTAGTGTGCCATGGCTAGCCGGGAGGGAGTCCTGGAAAAGGTCTGGACCTGCCTAAGAGGCAAGAGACTTTTTCTTGCCTCTTGGTTTCCTGGTACGCGAGGAGAGGGAATTAAGAGCGCCGCTTAAAGGAGCTCCAGAGACGGGCGCGACCCGCGGCTAAAAGTGCGGAACCCAGAGACGGGGATGAGATGCTAAGGCTGCTGCTGCAGCCCCCAAGAAGCCTGTGTGCAAGCACACCTGTGCAGCAAGCCACTGCCAGGGTCCTGTGATCAAGGGACAGCTTCCCTGGGAGAACACACAGCACGTCTCAGGCTGGTGCAAAGTCATGTTGGCCTCTGCCTCCATACGCCTCCCTCCCCCCAGCCTGAGTGAGCCAGAGACCCTGAATCAGCTGCTCCTTTAACCCTGTCCTGTCTGAACGGGGAACAGGCACCCTCAGGCAACCTACATGCAGAGGCGGGGCCAAATCCAAAGCTGAACCACAGGAGCAGTGTGAACAAAGAAGAGAAAGGGAAATTTCTCCCAGCAGCCTCAGGAGCAACGGATTAAATCTCCACAATCAACTTGATGTACCCTGCATCTGTGGAATACCTGAATAGACAACAAATCATCCCAAATTGAGGAGGTGGACTTTGGGAGCCGCGATATATATATATATATATATATATATATTTTGTGTGTGTGTGTGTGTGTGAGTGTGTATGCATATGCTTCTGTGTGTGATTTTGTCTGTATAGCTTTCTTTTTACCATTTGTCCTAGGGTTCTGTCTGTCCCTTTTTTTTTAAGTATAGTTTTTAGCACTTGTTATCATTGGTGGATTTGTTTTTTGGTTTGGTTTGGTTGCTCCCTTCTTTCTTTTTTTTATTACTTTTTAAATCTTTTTTGATAATTATTTTTTATTTTAATAAATTTATTTTATATTATTTTATTTCATTTTATTTTATTTCATTTCATTTTATTTTATTTCATTTCATTTCATCATCTTTCTTTCTTTTTTTCTCCCTTTTAATCTGAGCCATGTGGATGACAGGATCTTGGTGCTCCAGCCAGGCGTCAGGGATGTGCTTCTGAGGTGGGAGAGCCAAGTTCAACACATTGGTCCACCAGAGACCTCCCAGCTCCACGTAATATCAAACGGTGAAAATCTCCCAGAGATCTCAATCTCAACGGCAAGACCTAGCTCCACTCAACGACCAGTAAGCTATAGTGCTGGACACCCTATGCCAAAAAACTAGCAAGACAGGAACACAGCCCCACCCATTAACAGAGAGGCTGCCTAAATTCATAATAAGGTCACAGACACCCCAGAACACACCACCAGATGTGGACCTGCCCACCAGAAAGAGAAGATCCAGCCTCATCCACCAGAGCACAGGCACTAGTCTCTTCCTCCAGGAAGCACAACCCACTGAACCAACCTTAGCCACTGGGGGTAGACACCAAAAACAATGGGAACTACGAACCTGCAGCCTGCGAAAAGGAGACTCCAAACACAGTAAGTTAAGCAAAATGAGAAGACAGAGAAACACACAGCAGATGAAGGAGCAAGGTAAAAACCCACCAGACCTAACAAATGAAGAGGAAATAAGCAGTCTACCTGAAAAAGAATTCAGAATAATGGTAGTAAAGATGATCCAAAATCATGGAAATAGAATGGAGGAAATACAAGAAACGTTTAACAAGGACCTAGAAGAACTAAAGAGCAAACAAACAGTGATGAAGAACACAATAAATGAAATTAAAAATACTCTAGAAGGAATCAATGGCAGAATAACTGAGGCAGAAGAATGGATAAGTGACCTGGAAGATAAAGTAGTGAAAATAACTACTAAAGAGCTGAATAAAGAAAAAAGAATGAAAAGAATTGAGGACAGTCTCACAGACCTCTGGGAGAACATTAAATGCACCAACAATCGAATTATAGGGGTCCCAGAAGAAGAAGAGAAAAAGAAAGGGATTGAGAAAATATTTGAAGAGATTATAATTGAAAACTTCCCTAATAGGAAATAGTTAATCAAGTCCAGGAAGCACAGAGAGTCCCATACAGGAAAAATCCAAGGAGAAACAGGCCAAGACACATTAATCAAACTATAAAAAATTAAATACAAAGAAAAAATATTAAAAGCAGCAAGGGAAAAACAACAAACAACATACAAGGCAATCTTCATAAGGTTAACAGCTGCTGTTTCAGCACTCTGCAAGCCAGAAGGGAGTGGCAGGACATTTTAAAGTGATGAAAGAGAAAAACCTACAACCAAGATTTCTCTACCCAGCAAGGATCTCATTCAGATTTGATGGAGAAATTAAAACCTTTACAGACAAGCAAAAGGTAAGAAAATGTATTACCACCAAACCAGCTTTAAAACAAATGCTAAAGGAACTTCTCTAGGCAGGAAACACAAGAGAAGGAAAAGACGTACAATAACAAACCCAAAACAATTAAGAAAATGGTAATAGAAACATATATATTGATAATTACCTTAAATGTAGATGGATTAAATGATCCAACCAAAAAACATAGACTGGCTGAATGGATACAAAAAAAAGACCCATATATATGCTGTCTACCAGAGACCCACTTCAGACCTAGGGACACATACAGACTGAAAGTGAGGGGATGGAAAAAGATATTCCATGCAAATGGAAATCAAAAGAAAGCTGGATTAGCAATCCTCATATCAGACAAAATAGACTTTAAAACAAAGACTATTATAAGAGCCAATGAAGGACACTACATAATAATCAAGGGATCAATCCAAGAAGAAGATATAACAATTGTAACTATTTATGCACCCAACATAGGAGCACCTCAATACATAAGGCAAATATTAACAGCCATAAAAGGGGACATCAACAGTAACACAATCATAGTAGGGGACTTTAACACCCCACTTTCATCAATGGACAGATCATCCAAAATGAAAATAAACAAGGAAACACAAGCTTTAATTGATACATTAAACAAGATGGACTTAATTGAAATTTATAGGACATTCCATCCAAAAGCAACAGAATACACTTTCTTCTCAAGTGCTCATGGAACATTCTCCAGGATAGATAATATCTTGGGTCACAAACCAAGCCTTGGTAAATGTAAGAAAATTGAAGTTGTATCCAGTATCTTTTCTGACCACAATGCTATGAGACTGGATATCAATTACAGGAAAAAATCTGTAAAAAGTGCAAACACGTGGAGGCTAAACAATACACTACTTAATAACTAAGAGATCACTGAATAAATCAAAGAGGAAATCAAAAAATACCTAGAAACAAATGACAGTGAAATCACAGTGACTCAAAACCTATGGGATGCAGCAAAAGCAGTTCTAAGAGGGAAGTTTATAGCAATACAATCCTACCTTAAGAAACAAGAAACATCTCAAATAAACAACCTAACCTTATAGCTAAAGAAATTAGAGAAAGAAGAACAAAAAAAGCCCCAATGTTAGCAGAGGGAAATAAATCATAAAGATCAGATTAGAAATAAATGAAAAAGAAATGAAGGAAACGATAGCAAAGATCAATAAAAGCTGGTTCTTTGAGAAGATAAACAAAATTGATAAACCATTAGACAGACTCATCAAGAAAAAAAGGGAGAAGACTCAAATCAATAAAATTACAAATGAAAACGGATAAGTAACAACTGACACTGCAGGAATACAAAGGATCATGAGAGATTACTACAAGCAGCTGTATGCCAATAAAATGGACAACCTGGAAGAAATGGACAAATCCTTAGAAATGCACAACCTTCTGAGAATGAACCAGGAAGAAATAAAAAATATGGACAGACCAGTCATAAGCACGGAAATTGAAACTGTGATTAAAAATCTTCCAACAAACGAAAGCCCAGGACCAGATGGCTTCACAGGCGAATTCTATCAAACATTTAGAGAAAAGCTAACATTTATACTTCTCAAATTCTTCCAAAATATAACAGAGGGAGAAACACTCTCAAACTCATTCTACAAGGCCACCATCACTCTGACACGAAAACCAGACACAGATGTCACAAAGAAAACTACAGGCCAATATCACTGTTGAACATAGATGCAAAATCCTCAAGAAAATACTAGCAAACAGAATCCAACAGCACATTAAAAGGATCATACACCATGATCAAGTGGGGTTTATCCCAGGAATGCCAGGATTCTTCAATATACGCAAATTACTCAATGTGATACACCATATTAACAAATTGAAGGAGAAAAATCATATGATCATCTCAGTAGATGCAGAGAAAGGTTTTGACAGAATTCAACACCTGTTTATGATAAAAACCCTCTGGAAAGTGGGCATAGAGAGGACTTACCTCAACATAATAAAGGCCATATATGACAATCCCACAGCCAACATCGTCCTCAATGGTGAGAAACTGAAACCATTTCCACTAAGATCAGGAATAAGACAAGGTTGCCCACTCTCACCACTGTTATTCAACATAGTTTTGGAAGTCTTAGCCACAGCAATCAGTGAAGAAAACGAAATAAAAGGAGTCTAAATCGGAAAAGAAGAAGTAAAGCTGTCACTGTTTGCAGATGACATGATACTATACATAGAGAATCCTAAAGATGCTACCAGAAAACTACTGGAGCTAATCAATGAATTTGGTAAAGTAAGAGGATACAAAATTAATGCACAGAAATCTCTTGCATTCCTGTGCAGTAATGATGAAAAATCTGAAAGTGAAATTAAGAAAACACTCCCATTTACCATTGCAACAAAAAGAATAAAATACCTAGGAATAAACCTAACTAAGGAGACAAAAGACCTGTATGCAGAAAATTATAAGACACTGATGAAAGAAATTAAAGATGATACAAATAGGTGGCAAGGTATACCATGTTTGTGGACTGGAAGAATCAACATTGTGAAAATGACTATACTACCCAAAGAAATCTACACCTTCAGTGCAATCCCTATCAAATTACCAATGGCATTTTTCACAGAACTAGAACAAAAAAATTCACAATTTGTATGGAAACACAAAAGACCCCGAATTGCCAAAGCAATCTTTAGAAAGAAAAATGGAGCTGGAGGAATCAGGCTCCTGGACTTCAGACTATACCTCAAAGCTACAGTAATCAAGACAGTATGGTACTGGCACAAAAACAGAAATATAGATCAATAGAACAGGATAGAGAGCCCAGAGATAAACCCATGCACATATGGTCACCTTATCTTTGATAAAGGAGGCAGGAATATACAATGGAGAAAGGACAGCCTCTTCAATAAGTGGTGCTGGGAAAACTGGACAGCTACATGTAAAAGAATGAAATTAGAACACTGCCTAAAACCATACACAAAAGTAAACTCAAAATGGATTAAAGATCTAAATGTACAGCCAGAGAGACACTATCAAACTCCTAGAGGAAATCATAGGTAGAACACTTTATGACATAAATCACAGCAAGATCCTTTTTGACCCACCTCCTAGAGAAATGGAGTTAAAAACAAAAATAAACAAATGGGACCTAATGAAACTTAAAAGCTTTTGCACAACAAAGGAAACCATAAACGAGGTGAAAAGACAACCCTCAGAATGGGAGAATATATTTGTAAATGAAGCAGCTGACAGAGGATTAATCTCCAAAATTTACAAGAAGCTCATGCAGCTCAATATCAAAAAAACAAACAACCGAATCCAAAAATGGGCAGCAGATGTTAATAGACATTTGTCCAAAGAAGATGTACAGATTGCCAACAAACACATGAAAGAAGCTCAACATCATTAATCATTAGAGAAATGCAAATCAAACCTACAATGAGATATCATCTCACACTGGTCAGAATGGCCATCATCAAAAAAATGTAGAAACAACAAATGCTGGAGAGGGTGTAGAGAAAGGGGAACACTCCTGCACTGTTGGTGGGAATGTAAATTGATACAGCCAGTATGGAGAACCGTATGGAGGTTCCTTAAAAAAGTAAAAATAGAACTACCGTATTACCCAGCAATCACACTTCTGGGTATATACCCTGAGAAAACCATAATTCAAAAAAGAGTCATGTACCACAATGTTCATTGCAGCTCTATTTAGAATATCCAGCATATGGAAGCAACCTAAGTGTCTATCGACAGATGAATGGATGAAGAAGATGTGGCAAATATATACAATGGAATATTACTCTGCCATAAAAAGAAACGAAATTGAGTTATTTGTAGTGAGGTGGATGGACCTGGAGTCTGTCATACAGGGTGAAGTAAGTCAGGAGAAAAACCAATACTGTATGCTAACATATATATGGAATCTAAAAAAAAAAAAAAAAGGTCATGAAGAACCTAGGGGCAACACTGGAATAAAGATGCAGATGTACTAGAGAATGGACTTGAGGACACAGGAAGGGGGAAGGGTAACCTGGGACAAAATGAGAGCGTGGCATGGACATATATACACTACCAAATGTAAAACCGATAGCTAGTCGGATGTAGCCACATAGCACAGGGAGATCAGCTCGGTGACTTGTGGCCACCTAGAGGGGTGGGATAGGGAAGGTGGGAGAGAGGGAGACGCAAGAGGGAAGAGATATGGTGATATATGTATATGCATAACTGATTTACTTTGTTATAAAGCAGAAACTAACACACCATTGTAAAGCAGTTATACTCCAATAAAGATGTTAAAAAGAAAATAAAATGACAGTAAAGGGACTTTTAAAAGGCCAAAGAATGGGAGAAGAGACAATGGCAGCAATGGATGAAAAGTAATAGATTAAGACATCTGAGAAAGCTGAGCCAGCAGTGAGGAAGAGCTAGGAACGAACCCTTTTTATATTGTTAAACAAAGGCCTTGGAATTGGTAGCATGAGATAGCTCTTACAGCAAAGGCTGAAAACAGGATGATTTGTTGAGGATCTGACTAAGAAGCAGTTGGATTCTCTGATCCCTTCTTGTACAACTCATAGCAAATGATTCTCCCTTTTCTACCTTAAGAGAACAGTAGAATTTTTTTTCTGTGGTGGTGGTTAAAGAGAGACTTTCTGGACTATTGCACCACAGGCTCACTTAAGGGTGTGTATGGGCTATTTACTGAAGATAGGTAAGTTTACATACTGAATGTGAGAGCTGTTAACCTTATTCCCCCTTTGACGTGTCAACATTAATCTTTGCATGCTTTTTTTGTCTCTGTCTTAGAATTGAGGAAGTACAGGTATCTTAGTTTTAGAACCCAGATCTTTTCTGTTATTTTTTGATGAGGGAGCCAGTTCAGAATCAAACTTCCTGTTACAGGTATTATAGCATTTTTATTATTGTTTTCCTGTTTTACTTTGCATTATTATTTAACTTGATGAATATTTCTAACATACAGAAAAGTACAGAAAATAATGAGACTCTTGACTTATCTTGCAGTTTTAATAAATAGTAACACTTTACCATATTTGTCTTAGGTCTGCCTTTTGAGAATTAAATATTTTTTTATACTTAAAACCCTCTCATCTCATTCCATTCTCCCAGAGTAACCACCATATGAAGTTGGGAAGGATCCTTCTCAAGCGTGTATAAGCTTTTTTTAAACATATATTGTATCTACAACTGTATATAAAGTATTGTTTGTATAATTTAGAATTTTATATAGTTTCAAACTGTAGTTATCTTTTTGACCTATGCCTTTTTGTTTACTTTTTGAGGTTCCTGCTGATAAATGTAGATCTAGTTTAATTATTTTAACTTCTCTGTAGTAATCCATTGCATGAACATTTCTATTCCCCTGTTGATGGACATTTAAGTTGCTCTGAATTTATAATTGTGAGTGTCAGTACTGCATTTAGTATTGTTATTCATGTCTCCTTGTGCTCATATATATATACTTAGTGATTTAAGGAGTGGAATTGCTTTTCATAGGGTTTGAATGCCCATTTTAACCATATTAAATATTGCCATATTGCTCTTTTGTGGGTTTGTACCATATCGACACTTGGTATTGTTTTTTAGTTTCTGCCAGTCTGATAGTTGTCAGATGCTTGTGTTTGTGTGTGTGTATGTGTGTGTTTTGTTTTGTCATTTTGTATTTTTTGTATTTCTGTGATTACTAGCAAAGAGAGTTTCTTCATTTGTTTGTTTATCTTGGTTTCTTATTTGATGAATTGCCTATTCATAGCCTATAACCATTTCCCTAATAGATTGTTTCTTTCTTCTTATTGATTTGTTAGAAGTATGTCTGTGTGTGTGTGTGTGTGTGTGTGTGTGTGTGTGTGTGTGTGTGTATGTGTATTTTGGATATTGCTACTTTGCCAAATGCTATTTTGGTAATTGAGTTCTAGTTGTATTGTGAGACTGATTTATATGATTTTAGATTGAGTATTTTTCATGATTTCATTTATTTGTCTCATTGGCTTGTCAGATAGAACATTTTGTTTGGTTTCTTAGTGGTTGCTTTTGGGATTTTAATATAATTGCTATTACATTGTACTTTTGAGTAATATTATCCTACTTCATCAGTATTATAAGAACCTTACAACAGTATACTTCCATTTCTTCTCTCTCAGCCTTTGTACTATTTTTTGTCAAATGTTTTACTTCTATATATATTATAACCATCCCCCTATAAATCATTATTAATTTTGGTTTAAACAATAAATTATGTTTTTTGGAGAATTTTAAAAAGTTCTGTATATACATGTATTTATCATTTCTGGTGTACTTCATTGTCTTGTTTTCCATTCACTCTTTCATTCATTCTTTCATGTGTGTTTTAAAAATATATATATATATATATTTATTTAGGGCTGCATTGGGTCTTCGTTGTTGCGCGTGGGCTTTCTCTAGTTGAGATGAGTGTGGGCTCCTCTTCTTTGTGGTGCATGGGCTCCTTGTTGCAATAGCTTCTCTTGTTGCAGAGCACGGGCTCTAGGCACGCAGGCTTCAGTAGTTGTGGTGCACGGGCTTAGTTGCTCTGCGGCATGTGGGATCTTCCTGGACCAGGGATTGAACCTGTGTCCCTTGCATTGGCAGGCGGATTCTTAACCACTCTGCCACCAGGGAAGTCCCCATTCATTCTTTTGAATTCCATCTGTAATTTTCCTTCCACCTGAAGGACAGCTTTTATCATTTCTTTAGTGTAGATCTGGTGATGAATCTTTCACCTTCTATATCTGAGAACGTCTTTATTTACCCTTTATGCCAGAAAGGCAGTTCCAAATGAGTATAGAATTCTAAATTTACTTTTTTTCTTTCAGTATTTTAAAGATGTTGCTCCATTGTCCATTGTCTTGCATTGTTTCAGATGAGAAGTCTTTATCCTCAGAATGAAATGTATTTCTCAGTTTAAAATGTTCTTTTTGTGGTTTTAAGTATTTTGACTTTGATATACCTTGGTATAGTTTCCCCCCCGCCATGTTTCTTGGTCTTGGGGTTCTTTGAGATTCCTGGATTGGTAGGATTATAGTTTCCATAAGATTTGGAAAATTTTTGGTCATTATTTCTTCAGATATTTTTCTGTCACCTTTTCCATTTTGGGAACTCCAATTACACATCTGTTAGGTTGGTTGAAGTTATACCATAGCTCACACATAAACAGTTCTGCTTATTTATGTTTTATCTTTTTCCCCTGTCTAGTTCATTTTGGATAGTTTCTATTTCTGTTGTCACATTCACTACTTTTTTCTATAATCTGTTGTCTCTCCTTACCTTGGAGAACACATATAGGTAGTTATAGTAACTTTTTTATGACTGTATTTGCTTATTTTATTACTTGTGTCGTTGCTGCATCTGTTTTTATTGATGGATTTTTTTCACCTTATTTTGGGCCGTATTTTCCTTATTTGCGTGCTTATTAATCTTTTGATTGGATGCCAGAAATTGTACATTTTAACTTGTTTAGTGTTGCTATTTTTGTATTCCTTTACACATTTCTAAACTTCGTTCTGGCATGTAGTTAAGTATTTTCAAAACAGTTTGATTATCTTGAAGCTTGTTTTTTAAGCTTTGTTAGGTAGAGATAGAATAGATTTTTGGCAGTCTCATTGAGTGTTCTACCTGATGCCTGTGTATTTTGAGGTTTTTCTGCCTAGCTCCTGGGATAATGTATTATTTCTGGTCCTTTGTCTGAAATTCATCCATTCATGTAACTAGCCTGCTGTTTTGTTGATTAAAGTAGGAATTCTATCTTTCTCATTGCATTTTAGCCAGTAACTTCAATTTGTTTGCTTTTGGTCCATTGAAATTTATTGTGATTTTTTTTTTTTTTTTTATGGCTCACTATATGGTCTGTTTTGTTAAATGTTCACCTTCATTTAAAAGCTGTGTTATTTGCTGTGCTTTATAAATGTAGAGTTTGTTAATATTATTCAAAAACTTATTTTCTCCTTGCTCCATCAATTATTGATTGGGGTATGTTAAAAATACAATTTTTGATTGTTTATTTTTCATTGACTTCTACGATTTTTACTTCATGTATTTTGAAGCCCATTATTAGGTGCATACATGTTTAGGATTGTTACGTCTTCTGGATGAATCATCCCCTTTGTCACTATGAATTGTATATGTTTATTGCTGGAAATATACTTTGTTCTGGAGTCTGCTTTTATATTTTCTGATGTTAGTATAGCCTCAGTAGCTTAGTTATGACTAGAGTTTCTATGGTATATTCTTCTCTACCCTTTTACTTTTCTTCTGTTGTTTTTATATTTTAAAAATGTGTCTCTTAACTGTATGTAATTGAGTTTTTAATGCAATCTAGTAAGCTCATTAATTCAAATACTTAAGTTCATTTAAATGTAATATATAATAATTATCAATGTGGTCAGGCTTGAGGTCTACCTTGTTGGTATTTGCTTTCTGTTTTTCCATATATTCCTTATTTACCCTTTCTCCTTTCTTGCTTTCTTTAGAGATCATTGAGTTTCCAGGGTTTCATTTTAGTATAGCATCTTCTCAGTTTTTCGCATATTGCTTATTATTGTATTTCTAGTGGTTTCTCTAAAGATTGCAAAATGCCTTTTTTACTTTGCACAGTCAACCTTGAGTTTATAGTATGCCACTTCAAGGACATTGTATTCACAGTCAACACTGAATATACAGTTGACCCTTAAACAATGCAGCTATTAGGCATGCTGACGCCTGCGAAGTTGTAAATCCGCATCTAACTTTATAATCAGCCCTCCATATCCACGGTTCATTATCCATGGATTCAACCAGCTATGGATCGTGTAGTACTGCAGTTTGTATTTATCGAAAAAAATCCATGTATAAGTGGACCCATGCAGTTCAAATGTGTGTTGTTCAAGGGTCAGCTATATACCATTTTATGGAAAGTGCAAGACCTTATAGTATTTCAGTTTACCAAGCTCCTGCCTTTTGTGATTCAAATTATATTATAAACCCCACCAGTTATTTTTGCTTTAAACAGTTAATAGTCTTTTGAAGAAATGATGCAAAAAAAAATAAACAGAAAAGACCCTTTTAAACCAAAATATTTACCCTTTGAGATGTCTCCATTTTCTCTTGTAGATCTGAGGTTCCATCTGAGTCATTTCCCTTTTGTCTGTATAATTTTCTTTACTATTTCTTGTATAGATGATAGTTCTGTATAGAAGTCTAGTTTTTTTTTTTCTTTTAACACTTTAAAGACATATTTTCATTTTCTATTTGCTCCTTTGTTTCTGATGAAATTTTCAGTCATTCTTAATCTTCTTCCCCTAGTGTATCCTTTTTAGCTGCTTTTAAATGTTCTTTTTGACATTAGTTTTCAGTTTGACTGTGATATTCCTAGCTTTCATTTAAAAAATATTCATCCTGCTTGTGTTTCACAGAACAGGAGGATCTGTTTGTTGGACATGTGAACCATTATTTATTCAACCCTGTGCTCTCTCTCCTTTTCCTTAGGATTCAAGTCATATGTTTTATTGTTTCATTTTTAAAAAATTATTTATTTTATTTATTTTTGTCTGCGTTGGGTCTTCATTGGTGCACGCGGGCCTTCTCTAGTTGTTGAGAGTGTGGGCTACTCTTCGTTGTGGTGTGCGTGCTCATTGTGATGGCTTCTCTTGTTGCGGAGCATGGGCTCTAGGCTCACGGGCTTCAGTAGTCATGGCACGCGGGCTCAGTAGTCGTGGCACACAGGCTTAGTTGCTCCGTGGCATGTGGGATCTTCCCAGACCAGGACTCAAACCCGTGTCTCCTGCATTGGCAGGCAGATTCTTTTTTTTTTTTTTTTTTTTTTGGCAGGCAGATTCTTAACCACTGCGCCACCAGGGAAGCCCTTTATTGTTTCATATTATCCCACATATTTCTGATGCTCTGTTTTTATTTTTTCTCTCTCTGAATTGGATTGAGTAATTTATATTGAACTGTCTTTGAATTCGTTATTCCTTTCCTCGGCTCTGTCCATCTGTTCCTAACTTCATTTATTATTATTTTATTTCAGACTTTTTATTCTTCATTTCTAGGTTTACACTTTGTTCTTTCAGTTCTTTTCTAATTCTCCTTTTTTTCGCTCATTTTGTCAATTTTTCTTTTTTTTATACAGCAGATTCTTATTATCTGTTTTATACATATTAGTGTATATATGTCAATCCCAATCTCCCAGTTCATCCCACCAACCCCCCCCTTAATTCTTTAATAATATAGAGAAATATTTTAAAGTCTTTTTTGCTCATTCCAGCAAGTGGGTCACCTGTGAATTTCATTCTTTTGCCTGTGTTTTTTTTTTTTTTTAATTTAATCTATTTTATTTATTTATTTTTGGCTGTGTTGCGTCTTCGTTGTGGTGCATGGGCTTCTCATTGCAGTGGCTTCTCTTGTTGCGGAGCACGGGCTCTAGGCATGTGGGCTTCAGTAGTTGTGGCACGCAGGCTCAGTAGTTGTGGCTCGCGGGCTCCAGAGCACAGGCTCAGCAGTTGTGGCACACGGGCCCAGCCACTCCGCAGCATGTTGGATCTTCCCTGACTAGGGCTCGAACCCATGTCCCCTGCATTGGCAGGCGGATTCCCAACCGCTGGGCCACCAGGGAAGTCCCATTTTGCCTGTTTTTTTCTCTTGACTTTTCCTACTTCTTTCTCTGTCTTGTAATTTTAAAGTTGTATTCAAGAGCAGTAAAGAGACTAAAGTAGTTAATACTTTCTTTCTGAATGGTCTTGTCTTTCCATTTGTCAGGGAGCAAGGATAAGAGACTCACCTCTTTGGTCTAATCAGTAATTTAGCTGAGTTGGTGCTCAGTTGTTGCTTGAGCTAGTTTCAGTTCATTGAAAGTGAAGTTGGGAATTCTATGACAATCCAGTGGTTAGGATTCTGTGCTTTCACTGCCGAGGGCCTGGGTTCAGTCCCTGGTCAGGGAACTAAGATCCTGCAAGGTGAAGTGGCCATGCTTTTTTGTAGTATGTGCAATATCTCAGTGAGTCTTCAAATTTTGACTGGCGTATTCTTATCAGTCTACAAACATATATATTCCTGGAATCTTTTCTAGAGTAACAGAATCATATAAAATCCATCCCAGTGTCTATTTTAAAAAATGCCTCAAATAATTCTGTTGCATAGCCAGGTAAATGAAAGTTTTATTAATCTTTCTTGTTGTTGTTTGTTTTAGAAATGCTCCACTGGACTTTTTTATTCTTTTAAAATATATATAGGAAAGTTAGAATTGTAGTTGTTCATAAAACATGTCTTATTGTTATTCCACTTTTAGCTTTTGATATTCTTTTTATGTATATTTATCAGATGTAGCTGAAATTCATTGGTTCATTGTGTACATTTTAATAGTAAAAGGTATCTTTTTGTAATTTTATTTAATTTATTTATTTTGGCTGTGCTTGCGGGATCTTAGTTCCCCTAACAGGGGTTGAACCCACTCCCTTGGCATTGAAAGGGCAGAGTCCTAACTATTGGACCACTAGGGAGTTCCCCTGTAATTTTATTTTTTGATAACAAAAAATCTTAAACTTATAATCACCATTTATCTATTACATCTTTGTTTCTGTTACCAATGTGTGTTATTTTACCCCCCCTCCACTTGATAATATTAAAATTTTGTTTTTAAATTTTTGAGTTTAACTGAAATCTTTCATAGAAAGATATTAATTCTCACATCTGTGTGAGTAATTAATGACCAGAAATAGTAAATTAGATTTCTGAAAAGCATGAATTTCTTCCTATTTATTATGTTTCTTACTCCCCTGCAAGTTAAATTCTTATGGGGAAAGTGATTTCAGTGTTTAGAAACTACATTGGCTCCACTATGTTTTTGTTTTTTAAATTAAAAAAAAATTTTTTGGCCACACCATACAACATGTGGTATCTTATTAGTTCCCCAACCAGGAATCGAACCCCCACCCCCTGCATTGGAAGCACAGAGTCTTAACACTGGACCACCAGGGAAGTTCCTCCACTACAGTTTTTGTCTTGATGTTTTATTAGTTTGGTTGGGGAAGAGAAAGCCAGGACAGATAACAGAATTGCCATTTCCGATAAATAGTTTTTTCTGCATGGTCAATGAGAAATGTAGTTGAAAACACCCGTTTACCCGTTTTTTTCAAGTTAGTTTTAGGGGAAATGGCTTGCTTTTAAAAATGCCAGTTAGCAAGTGGAAAATGACTAAATAGAAATAAGAGACTAACTTAAGTGGATGAGTTAGGTTGCTTCATACTGATTATACTGTGGTGTTAAAGAAAACTTTGAACTCAAAGTTATGTTTTTAAAAGAACAATTATAATTTTCTATTATAGGAATCACATGCAGCCCAACTACAGATCCTTATGGAATTCCTCAAGGTTGCAAGAAGAAATAAGAGAGAGGTATATTATTTTGTGTATTTTACGTAATGTGTCATTTACTATTGTTGACTCTTCCCATTTTTTTCTCCATTTTTGTGAAGGCATTTCAGGTTAAAAATTTTATTTAAACATTTAAAAGCATTTGAGTTTTCAGGAGTTTTATTTTTTTTTAAACTTTGTTATTTTAACTTCTTTTACGTTTACAACTTGATATTTTAAAAATCCCTTTCTGGAGGTGTGCTAAAAAGTTTTCTATAGGAGTGAATATAATGATGTTACCTCAAAGCTATAAAGAATAGATAGTAGAATTATCAAATGGCAGCCTAACTTTCACCCTGAAAAGAAAACGTAGGAAAATTTAGATAATGAAGTCTTAAGTAGAGAGGGTTACAATTTTCCTATGATTAAAATACATCTTGGTGGGGGGAAACAAGTAAAAATATAGCTACCTATTTAGAACTTGGAAAGTGTAAGTCATGCAGGATAACTAACAGATAACTTTTTATTAATAATTTTATAACAGAATGTCCTAATTTAACATTTATAAGATTCCTCAGTCATTTCACAATAGTATAAAATATGGGAAAATGAAAGGCAAAATCCTGTGTTCTTGTTAGCATGCTAAAATAACTTTGAAAACTGTTCTATATTTAAATTACCAACTGTTATATTTTTACTTTCAGCTGTCTAATTAGGACATTTTTACTCAAAAAAAAAAAAAACCTTATTTGTTAGGTTCCAGGCCATCTTTATTATCATTATTATTATTATTTTGCGGTACACGGGCTTCTCACTGCTGTGGCCTCTTCCGTTGCGGAGCACAGGCTCCGGACGCGCAGGCTCAGCGGCCATGGCTCACGGGCCTAGCCGCTCCGCAGCATGTGGGATCTTCCCGGACCGGGGCACGAACCCGTGTCCCCTGCATCGGCAGGCGGACTCTCAACCACTGAGCCACCAGGGAAGCCCCATCTTTATTATTTTTGAAAATAAAAAGATGAGAACTTGTTTTGATGAAGTACTTTAAGTGTGCATTGCCAGAACTTTGCATTATCTTAGTTTGATATTTCTGCTTTTTTTGGACTATTCATGATGTCTGTTTTTAACTTTTTCTTACTTTGTTCAGATTGGATTTTTCTGTGTTGTGCTAGTGTTGATAGCTAAATGTTCTTTACCTGGTTTATGATTGTATGTTTCTTTAACTTTTACTGAGGTAGCAGTTGTGATTTTAATGTTTTAGTATCTATTAAAAATTATCTTCAGTATGAATTTGAGTTTTATATATTCTTCTTGACTTTTAATTTTATTTTTTTGGTGGGTACCTTAACTTCAATTTGCATAAGAATAGCCTGAGGATCTTCTTAGAATCCAAATTCTGATTAAGAGGGTGTGTGTTTGAGCCTGATAATCTGCATTTCTGGCAAGCTGCAGATGATGATGCTATTGGTCTGTGGACCACACTTTGAGTAACAAAGCTGAACATTTTATAGCATACGGAAACAAAATTATTAATTCAGTATGTACACTCAACCGTCTTTGCTATAGCAAATTCTTTGAAAAGTGATAATTTTTTATATTCCGTACATACCTTCTCTCCTTTAAAAACAGAATGTGAAATTGTTTTCCAGTAGTTTTATGTAGTTCTTTTCACCTTCGACTTTGAACTCATCGAGTGAGATTTGGTACATAGGAAATAACCTGATAATGAATCAATTAAGTGAACAGTCCAAACATATGGATATCTGGGGGTTAAATGAAATGGCTGATCACTGTGTATGATCTGAATTATTTAAGGTTTTCATTAGCCTCTGAGGTTTTTCATACTTCTCTAGTGTCTGTTAATGCTTGCAATATATTTAGATTTGAAATTTTCTTAGGTAAGAAGGATGCAGCATATAACTATAAAATAAACAACTATGAATATTCTGGGATTTTTACTAGCAAGCTGACAAGTTAGTCCGCCACAGTTTCATAGATGCTGGCAGAAGACATGAGACTTCTGGGTTGGAAATAGTCTTGACTACTCATGGCATATCTGGCAGCATCAGCTTCATGACCTGCAAGTCCCTCAGGGGCGGTTTAGAGATGGGCCTTGGTAGATTCTGCATATACAAAGGATATATATTACAACCAAAGAACCTTGAACTTAGGAAACCCCAGTCTTTTAAAGGGGTCTGCTAGCAAATCTGTTCAGTCTTTGCCCTGCAGGGAGACACTATTTTTATTTTATTGATCAGAAAACAAATCTGCCCCCTCTCCTGGACGAAGTCAGTATTTCTGTCTTGCCAGGGTGTTCACTAAACAGACATCCTTGAAAAGATAATTTGGAACAAAAGTTATCAAAAGATGTGCAGAAATGGGAGAGATCAGTGGAGAATGTTTCCCAACGATAGCTCTTCCTTCTTATATTAATTTGTTCTCTCTCTGATGCAGTGGCCTCCAATAGCTTCTTCTGTGATATTGCCTTTGATCACATAGCCCTTAGTATCAGTGTTCCTATATTTTTGTTATTATGTCTGGGTTAATTGTGCTTTAGAATTTTTCAACTTGAGTTTAATTTGAATCTTACAAGATCCTTGTGAATGATAGATTTTTTTTCTCTCTTGGATCATATTTTCTTATGATAGGCAATTTAACCTAGAAACATACTGGTTCCAAGTACTTCTGGATATTGGTGCCTCTTAATATGCAATGATTATACGGTCATTAATATATTTTGGCTTTCTTGTTTTTAGTGTATCCATAATTGAGTGATTCTGAGTATATCAGGTTTAACTACACAAGGGACTCTGAGGAGCTAGGTTAACAAAGTTTTAAAACTTTGAAAATTTGGAGCTAGGATAACAGACTTAAAAACTTACCAGTTACTTTGATTAAATTTCATTAATTTTTCTGTGATTGGAGTCAACACTAGTGATTTGGAAATAGTAAACTTTAGTCTAGAAAATGTAGTTGATTAATACCTCATGATTTAGTACAGACAGAATGAAGTGAGTGGTTACTTTTTTTGCATATATTATAAAGTATATATTGTGTGTTTAATCCTCAAAGTGTATATGGTTGTTAAAGGTCTTATCTCCTGTAGTATAATTTATACTTGAACTTATTCAAGCAAAATACAGACTGACCAGGAGACAAACTACTATTTCTGATTTTCTTTTCCTAAGATTAACATTCAGACTTTGAAAATTAACTTTGTGATTTTATGCTTGACTTTTAATTGCAGTTATGATGAGTCTAAACCAAGACTCTGAATCTGCTTTTCAGATTTAACATACTTATTTGTTCCAATGTCACATCTTGCTGTTAGAATCCTACCTTTAATTTTTATTTGTGATTTATTTTTTTCCTTGACTCTCCTTTGAATATTAAGAGAAAGGAATGTGCAAGGCACATAGTAGGCATTTTCATTAGTTATCTATTGCTGTGTAACAAGTTACCCTCAAATTTAATGGCTTAAAAACATCATTTAATATCTTGTGTCAGGAATCTTGGTGCAGAGTAACTGAGTGCCTTTGCTCAGGGTTTCTCACCAAGCTACGCTCCAGGTGTTGGCCAGGGCAGCAGTTATCTTAAGGTTCGACTGGGATAGGAATGCTTCCCAGTTCACTCGTTGGCTGTTGGAAAGAGATACCATATTCTTACCACATGGGCTTCTCCATAGGATAACTTACTGTGTGGCAGCTGACTTCCCTCACAGGGAGCAAGAGAGGGTTTTGAGGACAGTAGTCACATGCTTTTTGTAGATTAATCTTGAAAGTTACATCTCAACAAGTGTTCTGTTTTTTCCATTAGAAGCAAATCTTTGGGTCCAGCCTATACAAAGAGAGGGAATTACATAAGGGTGTGAATTCTGAGGTGGGAATCTTTGGAGGCTTTCTTACAGCCAGCCTACCACAGCACTTAATAAATATATGTTTTTAAATGAACATGTTATTCTTTCTTCATGGTCAGATTGAACAAAAGAGCTTTAGGTTCCATGTAAAAGCCAGTCTCCTCTGTGCAAATTTGTACCAGCATTTGAACAATTGCCTTATATTTCATACGATTTAATTTTAAAATATACTTTTGGATATTTGTGGTACCTGTTTAATTCATTGTAATAGGACAGTTTTGATGAGTCTTGGTTTCCTTTTGGTTTTGTTCGGAATTTTATTTTGAATATTTGAAAGAATTGAATTTTACAATGTTTTTATATGAAATAAAGCACAGAAAAGTTCGTAAAACGAATTTACAGTTTAAAGATTCATAATAGAGTGATCATCCGTGTGACCATCATCCTGATTAAACAATAGATTTTTGCTAGGCTTCCTGAAGCTCCCTCCCTACCCTTTCCAGATTATAGCCTTCTCCCTTGCCCATTAGGTAGTCAGTATTCTGATATTTATGGTAATCACCTCTCTGTTTTTCTTTATTGTTTTGATGCCTAAGTATTTATAAGTCTCTTCTTTTGAACTAATATAAATGCACTTCTGCATTATATAATGTTTTGTTCTTGTCTTTGGCTCAGTGCTAAGATTCATCCCCATTGTTGTATATGGCTATAATTGATTCATTTTTGTTGTTGTATAGTATTCTATTAAATGAATACACCCCATTTTTGTTGTTGATGGACTTGTGAGTTGTTTTTGGTTTTGAGCTATTTACAATGTTACTATCTTATATATGTATCCAGGTATATATTAGTATATATCTTTCTATGCTACACATGTAGAAGTGGAATTAATGAGTCATAGGATATGTACATCTTCAAATTTAATAGATAATGCCAAACATGCCTGAGCAGTTGTATTGGTTACTCTTCCTACAGGCATTGTAGGAATGTTCCTATTGCACTATATTATTGCCAGTACTTGGTGGCAATAGACTTTTTTCAGTTTAGCAAATCTTAGGATATGCATTGCTATCTCTTTGTGGTTTTAAGTTGCATTTCCCTGAGACCAGTGAGGTTGAGTACACAGTACTATGAATTGGCCATTGGGATTTTTGTGTATGTGTGAAGTACTTGGTTAAAGCTTTGTGCATCTTTTCTATTTAGTTGATTTTCTTATTGGTTTATTGTTTATATATTCTAGATAAAAGTTCTTTGTTCTATCTATCTATCTATCTCTATATCTACTTATCTATAGCAAATCTTTTACCCCTCTAATTGGGCTGCTTTTTCCATTGTCTTAATGATGTCATTTGATGAGCAGAAGTTTCTGTCTATAATAGAGTCAAATTTATTAGTCTTCCCTGTTATAATTAGTACCTTTTATGTTAGGTAAAGAATTCTTCTCCACCTGAGGTCATGAAGACATTTTACTATATTACCTACTTGAATCTTTACCTTTTATTTTTCATACTCGCATCTATAATCTACTTGGGAATTTTTTCATATGGATGTCCAGATGTCCAAGCATCCTTAATTAAAAAGTCCATCCTTTTCCCATTGCTTTGAAATACCACATCTGTCATACATCATGTGTCCATACATGTGTGGGTCTGTTTCTAGGCTCTCTTCTGCTCCACTGGTCTGTTTGTCTGTCTTTCTGGCAATACCACATTGTATTAAACACTAGAACTTTAAAGTAAGTTACTGTTCTTTTTTATGAAAGTCTCAGCTATTCATGGCTCTTTGTATTTCTCTATAAATATTAGAACCAGCTGATACATTTCCATGGTACACCTGCTGTGATCTTTACTGGGATTACTTTGACTCAATAGATGAATTTGGGAGACTATCTTTACAATATTGAGTCCTCTAGCCTTTGAACGTGGTATTTCTTTCTGTATATCTAGGTCCTTAAGAATGTCCTTAAAAATTTTGATATTTTTCAGGGGATTATTCTTACATGTCTTTATTTTAGAGTTGTTCTTAGGTCTTCAATCATTTTTATGCTATTGTAAGTGATGTCTGTGTCTTTAATTTCAGTTTCTTACTATTTGTTGCTGGTATATAGAAATGCAGTTGATTTTGACACATTTCTTTTGGTATCCAGCAACCTTGTTAAAATCATTAATTCTAATAATTTATTTGTAGATTATTTTATGTTTTCTGTGTACGCATCATCATCTGCAAATAATAACAGTTTAGTTTCTTTCTTTATGATCCTTATATCCTTTATTTATTTTTCTTGTCTTACTCTGCTGGCTAGGACATCCGGTACAATGATGAATAGAAGTGGTGATAGCGGGGCATCCTAGTCTTGGTGCTGATCTCAAAGTGAAAGCTTTCGACGTGTCACCATTAGGTATGATGTTTTCTGTAGGTTTTTGGTAGGTATTTTTTTTTTTATCATTCAAGGAGCTAAGTTTCTATTCCCAGTTTCCTAAGAGGATTTTTTTTTAAAATTATAAGTGGGGGTTGAGTATTCTCCAAAATTTTTGTGCAGTTGAGATGATATTTTTTTTTCATTATGTTAAACTGGATAATTACATTGGTTTAACATTAAAAAGTCAATCAGCTTTGCACCTAGGGTGACCAACTGTCTTGATTTGCCCAAGAGTATTCTAGTTTTATCACTGAATGTTCTGCATTCTAGAAACCCCACCAGGACAGTTGTTTGCCCTACTTGCCTTCCTTATTGCATCTGTATTCGTTAATGAGATTGTTCTTTAATTTTTTTTTTACACTGATCTTGTCCAATTTTGTTATAAAGATAGCTTTATCAAATGAGTTGGGGAATGTACCCTTTTTTTCTGTTTTTTGGAAGAATCTGTATAATCTAGGATCGATGTCTTTGCTGAATGTTTAAGGATTTTGCTGGAGAAGCTATCTGGACCTGTTGTTTGCAGAAGCTTTTAAAGTATTGATTCAGTTACTGCTTATTCAGGTTTTTGTTTTAGATACCATTTTTGACATGTTATACTTTTTCTAAGCATTGTCTGTTTCATCTAAATTTTCAAATTTATCGCTATTAGCTTGGTCTTAATACTAAGTTTTTGATGTCCCCAGAGTTTTTAGTGATGTCTTTCATTCCTGACTCTGCTTATTGGTGCTGTGCATTTCTCTCTTTTTTCTTGATCAGTTCTTGCCAGGAATGTAACAATTTTGAGTTTTATCTAGGAACAAACTTTCAGTTTTATATTCTCTATTTTGTTTTCCATCTTATTAATACCCTCTTTATAATTACAGTTTCCATCCTTCTACTTTCTTTGGTTTTATTTTGTTGTTTCTTTTCTAATTTGTTAATTTGGATATACATATTAGTAGGCAGACTTTTTTCTAATATAGGCATTTGAGGCCACAATTTTTCTTTTAGTTGAATCTAAAAATTATGGCATGGCATTTTGTTTGTTATTCCTTAGTTCAAAATAGTTTCTAATTTTCATTATAGTTTTTCTTAGGCATGTGGGTTATTTAGAGATAAACTTATTACTTGGATGTGGGGATTTTCTTTTTTTTTTAATTCTGGATTTCTGTTATAATTGCATTGTTATCAGAAAATAATTAGTGTTTTTCTTAATATGATATTTGCATTATCACCCGTTAGTTCATTAAATTTTGAAATATTTGTGCTTGAAAAGAATGTGTTTCCTGCAATTGCATGGTGTGGTGTAAAGTTTGTTAAATATATGGTGAGAATTTTTTGCATCCTTACTGAGTCTTTGGTTCCTTGTTATATCACTTATTTATTTGAGGTGAGTTTCTTATAGACAGCAGAGGTTTTTCTTCACTTTGCCTGACTCAGCAGTCTTAGAATTTTGTATTTAGTCCATTTACATTTAATGTAAATTTAGAGTTTAAGCCTGCCATTTTATTATTTGTTTTATGTTTCTTTTCTCTTTTGATTTTTTGTTCTTATGTTTTTTCTTTGTTACTTGAATGTATTTATATATTTTTAAAGACCTTGTTTTTTAGAGCAGTTTTAAGTTCACAGAATTGAAAGGAAGCTACAGAGATTTTCCATACATGCTGTAGTAATATGCATTTAAGTTTCCTCCATGTCTTTTCATGGATTGAAAGCTCATTTCTTCTTAGCATTGAATATTATTCCATTGTCTGGATGTATCACTATTTATCCATTCATTTTCTGAAGGACATCTTGGTTGTTTCAAGTGTTGGTATTATGAATATAGCTGCTATCAGTGTGTTTTGGGAATCTTAAGTTTTCAACTCCTTTGGGTAAATACCAACAAGTGTAATACTGGATCATATGATAAAAGTGTGTTTAATTTTTTAAGAAACTGCCAAACTGTCTTCCAGAGTGGCTGTACAATTTTTCATTCCTACCAAGAATAAATGAGAGTTCTTGTTGCTACACATGTTCGTCAGCTTTTGGTGTTGTCAGTGTTCTGGGTGTTGGATGATCTGATCGGTGTACAGTGCTTTCTTTTTTTTGAATTTTTTTTAGTGCTTTCTTGTTTTTATATCCATATATTAATTTTGCTACTCTCTTTTTAACCAACTTTTTTTCTGAAAGTATTCTTTTGTTCAGTTTTGAATATGTCAGATAATTGAAGAAGTCTTGGCAGCTATAATGTATTCTAATTATATTAGCTCTAAAAAACAAAATACTGAATTTAATACTTAAGCATATTTTTATCAAATCATAGTGATGGTCAAATAAATGAGTGCTGATGATACCTACCTGCACCAAAGCTAATGTCAATAAAAGGGGGCTCTATTTTTGAATTCTTTTCTGTTTGAGTCTTAAGGGTTTCTGAGACTTTCTTTCTTCACTTTTTAAATTTAAATTGTTTTAAAATTTTCTTTGGGTTTTGGTACAGTATGCTGTGTTAAGAGAGTGCTTGCTGTTGATGGCTTAGGACTGCGTTCTCAAATAGCATTTCTCCATCGTATGTATTTATTATTATTATTTTCAGTAGACCCCAAACTCATAATAGTGTTAAGGCAAATTTGATCCAGAGGTTTGTTTATTATCATTCCCAATTTGTGATCGATTTTCATTTAGATAATGACAGTTCAGCTTTATAAGGACTTCCTTCATATATCTCCAAAACATTCTTGGTCTCTGGTTCATGCTTTTATTCTAGATTCTGCCTCTTTGGCTTATGAAACATATTTGCAGAGTGAAGTTAGCCCAGTTTTCTTTCTGCTTTTTAAAATGGTTATCCTTTGTCTTTCTTCTGTTTCCTCATACTATAATGTCTTATATTGATGCCTGAAAGGAGAACACTTGTTTCCATTATTCATCACCACTCTCCATATTGCTGGCCACCGAATGTGTAGATCATTTCCCACACCAATTTTCCAGTTCTCTTTGGACACCAACTGAGTGTCCTATAGTTCAATTCAGTTCAGTTCAATTCTATCTAACACTGTCTACCTGGAGTTAGCCCCGGATTCCACTGGTTAAGGATTCAGTCCCACAAGACTGAGCTGCTCCTTCAGATGAAAATTGCAAGTCCAGGAAGTCACATGTGCATCTGACCTACTGGCTATAAATTGGTAGTTCCCATGTCTGCCTCCTTGGGTTTGATAATGTGCTAGAATGGGTCACATAACTTAGGAAAATAGTTTACTTACTAGATTACCAGTTTATGGTGAAAGGATACAACTCAGGGGGCATGGAACTTCCATACCCTCTCCAGGTGTGCCATTCTCCAAGCATCTCCATGTGCTCACCAACCTACATGTTCACCAACCCAGAAGCCCTTTGAACCCCTTAAATTAGTGTTTTTTATGGAGGCTTCATTCCATGGATGATTGATCGGCCATTGTTGATTCAACTCAGTCTCCAGCCCCTCTCTCTTTTCTGGATGTTAGAAGGTGGGGCTGAAAGTTCCAATCCTCTAATCACATGGCTGGTTCCCCTAACAACCAATCCCCATCTGGAGGCCCTACAGGAGGCTATATTTCTTATTATAAATCAGAATAACACAATGTCTTAATAATTTAGAGCTTTAAACTTCTTCAGAATTTCGTCTTGAAATGTAAACACCTCATTTAACATGTGCTCTCTAAATAGTTTCCATTCACTGAAATTTAAGAAAAAATTTCTTGTCTTGACACCTTTTCAGACTTTTTCACATAAGTAGTTTACATCATTTTGTTTTATCGATACACTATACCTATGTATTTATTACGGCAGCCCTTGTACCTTGGTTGTTTTATTTTAAATTGAACCATATGAAATTGCTGCTTTTGGAAGTAAAAATTGTTTGAACATTGGTAGTTTTATGTAGTTCATCTAATATACGGCCTTCATATATAGTAATGGATGTATTATCCAGCAAAGCTTTGGGGCACTGGAAGGATGGGACATTATCTTCAGAGGGTTGGGCATTAGCATTTAGTATTTTGAGATTTCAGGTGATACTGGATTTTTTTTTCTTGGTACTTCAATTGCAGAAGTGGAATGAAAATTGTTAATTTGATCTTAAATATGTATTATGTATCATACAAGTGATATTGGCTGTCTCTGGATGTTGATATTTTAGATGTTTACTTTCATCCTTCTCTTTAAATGTGTTTTGAAAACAATCATACTAAAGACCCCGTCAGCATTTGTTTAAATAGGGGTTTCAGCAGTGGAGCATTTCAAGCTAATTAAATGAAAAAAGTTAAGGGGTGACCATGGGATGTTTTGCCGAATTAGAGGTTAGGGTCAGCGGAGTCGAAAATGGCTATGGACCAAAAGGCAAAAGGATTTAGTGATGGTAGGAAATAACTGGGATATTTGTAGATGTCTTAGATCTGTTGACAGTGATTTGGCTGCTTGGATTGAGCCAGACCAGAGTGTTTTTTATGTTAGAGTGGAAGACTAATTATTGGGAATGGCCAGTGAATGCAGTAGAAATGGAAGTCCCCATCTAGTCTGGGGCATGAGAGAATTTATCACTTGACCAACTTTTATTTGAAAGAGTTCCAAGGCAGACTGTGTCCTTGAGGGAGAGCAAAGTTTCAGTTAAGGTAGGAGTATTGTGTGAAAAATTTTAGGGTGGAGTAAAGTTTATTAAACTAGATGGAAGAATTGAAAGAATTTGACAATGCTAATCACTTTTTTTTTAACCCCCTCCCCCTGTCCCAACCATGGTTTCTGTGATACTGTGCTATCGTTTCTCCTGGCTTTTGCCCTTGCCCTTATTGATGGTTGACATAGAGCTGCTCCTTCTTCCTTTGCCTATCTCTTAGCTGTTGGTGTTCCCTACACCCAGTTTTTGTTCTCATCTCTTCTGACTATACTGATTGACATTGGGTGATTTCATTCATTGTCATAAATTCAGATTTATTATTTCCCTTTCTCATAGCTTTTAGGTCTTTGTGTGTTTTATTATTTACTCTGTTTATTCTGTCTTTTCCCACCTTTTTTCCACCTGGCAAATTACTGTTAGTCCTTTGATGCTCAGCGTTTCATTTAATTTCAGATCCTATTTCAGTTATCCAGTTGCCTTTTCCCTCTCCCCAAGTTTTCCATCTAGGTTAGGGGCAGTCTGTGTACCTTTAATTCTTTGTACATACCATCATCATAATGTTTTCTATGATATTTCAACTATTGGTTTACTTTTTGCCATCTTCCCTAGACTGAGTTCCATGAGGGCAAGGGCTAGAGTTTTCTAAATCCTGTTTTTCACAGTGCTTAGCAAAATGCTTAGGATTGGCAAATATTTGAATTAATATGTTATCAATTGTGTATATATTGCCACAGAAGAAAAGGCGCTTAAAAATCTGTTTGTCTGCCATGTATTTGCTGAATAATCTTGGACAAGTCACTTAACCTTCCTGTGCTTCATTTTCCTGTGTAGTAGTTCCTATTTCACACCTGGCAATAAATATTATTACATAAGTATTCATTATTGTTATTTTACATTTTAAAAATTGGCTCAATATATTTGGGTTAGATTAAGACAGCCACTTATACATAATAGTGATAGAAATTTAAATTTGATAGTGTTTCTGAAAAGCAGTTTTTTTAATGCAGTGAAGATTTGCTAGCTTTTTCTTTTGATCGAATAATTTCATTTTTAATAATCAATGAAATTTGAAATGCAGACTAGTATGTTCCAGAATTACTTATGATAGTTTGCAAACAACTTAAATCTCTGATGGTTAAATATATTGTTGAATGTGATGCAACAATTAAAATGTTTGCATTTTAATGGCGTGGAGAAAGGTTATGGTGCAGTAGTAGGTAAGATATCAAAGATAAAAGATTATCTTAAATATGTTTTAAAAAATGCTTAAGAGGCTAATTTGTGATTGTTTTGGGGTGGTAGAATTTAATCTCTGAGACTTTTTTTATTTTTAAAATGGGGTTAACTGACATGCTGACGTTAATTGCTGACAGTTAAATGAGGTAATTTGAAAATTCTTCGGATGTCTTCTGTTTTTATTAAGTCATATTGTCATTGTTGTTCATCTTTAATATTTTTATTATAAAGCCAATCCTTGTATTAAAGAAAATACTGTTTTCTTAAATATTAAGTCTTTACATTTACTTTTTAACATAGGAACTTACAGCACTTTTTGTCTGCAGTATTTCACCCTGACAACCATTAGTGCAGATTTTCCTAGAAATCATTTTGTAAATGTTAAGTTATTTTATGATTGTGGTGATGCTTGTGTGGTTTGGTTTAGGCTTTTTATTTCCTCCTCTTTAATCTACAGCAACTGGAGCAGATTCAGAAGGAGTTAAGTGTTTTGGAAGAGGATATCAAAAGAGTGGAAGTAAGATATCAAGAATTTCTCACATCTCTAGTAATTTTTCAGTTTCATGAAATTTTTGCTTTTCCTTTAAATTGCTGCATTAAATTTATGGGATTGGTCTCCATTGTATAGAAAGTCACAGTCATAATTTATGCAGTAATAGTTTATTAGGAGGCCTTTTCCTCTAGTTAATGATCAAAGTTAGAGTTTAATCCATTGTTTACTAGAAAGCTAATATTTGAATCAAGAGGAATGCTACTTATCTTAATGTTTGCAGAGAATATTTTTGAAGTAGAGACTGACATATCATGTTTTTCTGTGCTTTGCAGAGTTGAACCTAATGATCCAGTTGCCATACTGTCATATTTATCGTAATATTTATCAGTAGGGTCTCACCTGGATTAATGATTAGCTAGTTCACTATTCACATAGTGTACTGTACATCTCATTCAGATTATTTACATTTGTCTTTTTCTGCATTTGGGAGCTTCATTAGTGATGAATATTTATTAAAGTGTTTCTGGTTCTTTAAGAATGTGTATCATACAAAAGGCTTGTCTCTTAACTTTCAGATATCCTTGCTTTTGTACTCTGTGGAAAGGAAGCCTTGAGAAATTTGGGTGTTGAGACAAAAAGGGACTGATAAAACCTGGGATTGGAAAAGAATATAATATCATAACTCCTTTTGATTTATACATCTTCTCTTTGGAGTGTCTGTAACTCTAATAATTGTGCTTCCAGGAAATGAGCGGCTTATACTCTCCTGTCAGTGAGGATAGCACAGTGCCTCAATTTGAAGCTCCTTCTCCATCACACAGGTACAAATCTTGAAACTTGTAATTGCTTAGGATTTATGTTACAGAGTGCACATATGGTATTAATCCTTAGGAGCCTTTTCCATGTAATGTACAAAAAACCCTGAGAAATTACTTTGGTTATGATCTAGAAATGAGATTGAGATAGCCTGTTTCCTTAATGCTTTGAATTTTCATGCCAGGGACAGTTAGTGAGTAGAATATTATAATACTGTGAATTCACTGTTGGATTAAAAGTTTGGTGGATTTCTTAAAATAATGGCAGCTTTAAATACTTTGTGAGTTAAAATAAGATGACATTAGAAATCTACAACTGGAGAACATGAAATGGTAATATTAGGGGAGAATTAGATAAACTAATACCTTTAACTTTTCCACTAACCGGTTGAATTTTCTTGCAGATCTCATTCCCCAGATTTAAAATGAGGCCATTAGATAGATCTGTTAGTTTAGATATCCCTGGTATTTTCTTTATAACTCCCCATTATTAATTTGTCTTCCCTTCTGTACCCTCTATTAGAGCAGGAATTACATTTGTCTTGCTCGTGACTGTTTCCCTAGGTTTTTGAGTAGCAGTAGTGACTGGCCTCCTTCAGTAAGTTTTTGTGAAATAATAGTGAATGTCTGTGGTCCCTATATAGCTCTAAAGTTCTATTTGAAATATCTACTACCTAAAATTTGAATTTGAACTTTTTTGTTGTGTTCAAAGCGAGAGCAATTTTACATGTTTTTAACTTGCTAATCCATTTAGGATAGTGGTCTAATGTAAGCTTTTCGGACAGATAGTTTTAGGATAACACATGGATTATCAGGCAGTCCAATGACAGTACAAGAGATTACACTAACCTTCAGAGCCAGTGTCAGTTCAGGAGAGCTATTTTAGATCTAGTTTGGGACAATATGTGGGGAAGGGGCACAAGGGATATTCAGTTAAAGAACATTCCTGGGTTGTTTGAGATTTTTCATTAACCATTTTATGGAGAATCCTCGTGAGTACTAGGTGATTCTGGGGTCACTTTACCTGTGTAATTCAGCTTGTTTTTGTCCATATTTTATTTTCTTTAAAACACTTGGGAATGACTCAGCTGTGGGATATTATCTTTAAGCTTAACATTCACTTCCTGATACACATGGAATCTTTGTCAGTAGAATATTTATTATGTGAGTGCATGCAGGCAAGAAAAAGTTGTCATATCACAGAATCTTCTCTAATAAACTGATAGTTCTCATCGTCATATGACTCTCTGTCATAGCCTTTAACAGTAGTGTTTCTTTCTATCTGTGTGTCCAGGTCTTTGTTAATCTTACTGACGACTTTTAATGACTTGTTGACCATATAGTATTATATTCATTTAACTGGCTCTGTTTATTTAATGCCTCTGATGCACTGGGCACTGTTCGAAGTGTTGAATCTAGCTGGCAAATTTCCTGCCTTTATGGAGCTTACCTTTTGGGGGTGTGTGTGTGTGGAGGTTGGGGCAGATGCTAAATAAGCAAAAATATAATATAGTAGTAGTACAAAATATGTAAGTAGTACCCTAGGAAGGAAATTAGATGTATTAGAGAGCTGACACATGAATGAAGTGAAGTGAAGAGATAATAAAAAGTCATGGGGGAGTTTTGAGTAGGATCTGTTTTAGATTTTAAAATATTTACTGGGGTTCCCATGTAGAGGATAGAGATTCTGTGTCCCTGTCAGCCCCCTGCCATTGGAAGCTAGGACAAACGTTAGGAACATTGCAAGAGTCCAGAAGAGAAGAAATGGTGGAATTTTATTGGATTTTATAGGATTTTATTGGTGGAAGAGAAGGAAGTGGTTGTATTATAAAGTAAAATAGCTGATCTCATAAAAGATAGAGGATTTCATGATATCTATGAAAACTTTGTTGAATCGCTAAAATCGTATGGAACACTATTGTCAAATGAGATTTGGGCAGAGGTGAGACTGGTTAACAGTTGAAGATGAGAAAATAGACAAACATGATATTTTCTTCAAAAGAGTGTTTTGATATTTTCTTGAAACGAGTAATTTGATTATCACTCAAGGTTTGAGCGAGACACTTGGGAAAATGATGTGGCTTTAAATATTCTTGGGAAATGACCCTTAAGATTTGGATGTGAAATTAAATATGGGAAGAATGTTATGTTATACTATCAATATTTGAGTTTTTTTTATTTTTAAGAAATAGCATGTAGTTGAATTATAATTTTTCCCTCATAATTATTAGCTTCATTATTTAAATGCCAGACATATTTTTTTTTATTTCTGTTGATCATAAATTTAATTCATTTTTTAAAAGATGCATACATAAGTTTAAATTGTGAATTGCTTATTGAACTTTTCTGTGGTGTAGACCAGGGATATTTATAAATAAAATATATAGATAAGACATTTATATAAGACACTTTTGATTATATTTAACTACTCTATCAGGTATTTTTGAGACTTAATCTTTCATTTGTGTGTCTGTCATTTTTTAATAAATAAATAAATAAATTTATTTATTTATGGCTGCGTTGGGTCTTCCTTGCTGCGCATGGGCTTTCTCTAGTTGTGGCGAGCGGGGGCTACTCTTCGTTGCGGTGTCTGGGCTTCTCACTGCAGTGGCTTCTCTTGTTGTGGAGCACAGGCTCTAGGCGTGTGGGCTTCTGTAGTTGTGGCGCGTGGGCTCAGTAGTTGTGGCTCGCGGGCTCTAGAGCGCAGGCTCGGTAGTTGTGGCGCACGGGCTTAGTTGCTCTGCTGCATGTGGGATCTTCCCGGACCAGGGATTGAACCCATGTCCTCTGCATTGGCAGGTGGATTCTTAACCACTGCACCACCAGGGAAGTCCCTGTGTGTCTGTCATTTTTGACAAAGGTCCAGATGAATCAAAATGAAGGAAAAAGCAAGGGGTCACTTTATGGATGTTAGAAGTATTTAACTATTATAATATATATATATATATATATATATATAATGGTGAGTTAGTACCTTGTGAATTTGTATATTTTATCATTTGAGTGAATAAACTAGTAAAATTCAAGGAATTTGATATTGTGTAATGGCTCTTGGACTAGGTTAAGAAATTCCTCTTTAACTCACCCACACAACTCTATGCAGTTATACTTACCCCCGTGACATGCCCCCTCCCCCAAGTTATTAAAAAAAAAAAAGTGTGTGATGGGGAGAGGGTGGGTGGTGGTTAGGGATGGCTCTTTGGTATAGTGGATGAAAATGGACCCATCTTCTCTGTTATTGCATATTGGGTCTTTGGCTGGATTATGATCACTGACCAGAGCAGTGTTAATGGCTTCTTCTTCACATATTAATGCTTAAGTTTTTGGTACTTTTGGGCAATTATTATTGGTTTAACTGATTTGTTTTACTTGGGAAGATAACTTTTTAAATTTTATTTTATTTATTTATTTATTTTCTTATTTCATTGTCTTTTATTTATTTATTTTTTCACCACACTGCGTGGCTTGTGGGATCTTAGTTTCCCAGCCAGGGACCGAACCCTGGCCCTTGGCAGTGAAAGTGCGGAGTCCTAACCACTGGACTGCCAGGGAATTTCCTAAGATAACTGTTTTTAAAACATAGGAATTGAAATGTTCTTACGGTCAGGTCTAACTCTAATCCTTACAGATTTGTCCCTAATTTATTATATATTTTAAACAAATGTTCTACATAAACCTAAAGAGTTTTTCATATAACATTTATTTCCCTTTATTGAGGAGGGGAATTATACAATATAGGAAATTCTCCATACACAGCCTGACACTATTTTCCATACAGTAAGTCTCCTACATACGAACGAGTTTCGTTCCTAGAGGTGATTCTTAAGTCCAATTTGTTCGTAAGTGCAAGAAAGTTGGCCTAGGTACCCAACTAACGCAATCGGCTATATAGTACTGTACTGTAATAGGTTTATAATACTTTTCACACAAATAATACATAAAAAACAAACACAAAAAATAAAGAAAACATTTTTCATCTTATAGTACAGTACCTTGAAAAGTACAGTAGTACAGTACAACACCTGGCATACAGGGGCTGGCATCAAGGGAACAGGCAAGAAGAGTTACTGACTGGAGGAGGGAGAGGAGGTGGGAGATGGTGGAGCTGAAGGATCGTCAGCAGTAGGAGTCGGAGGGCAAGCTGCTCACTCCTGACGTTGATGGCACAGGTTCTGGTTCCTTGCTGGATTCAATTCTATCTACTCTTGAAAAAACGATCCAGTGATGTCTGGGTAGTAGCCCTTTTTTTCTTTTCTTGTCACATGGTAGCACTCGATTGCATTCTGAATGGTAGCTGCAACCTTTGTGTACCGTTCTACATTCAGGTCCTATGCCTCAAAAACTAACAGTGCCTCCTCAAAGAAAATCCCTTTGCCATTTCCTGTATCGTGAATCTCTTCGGTTCTTCAGTTACTTCTTCTTCCTCTTGTCTCTCTTGGTGATTCTTAGCGGTATCAGCTACATCACCACTGCTTTTACCATTGCTTCTGGACATCCTGGGCTTGAAATAAAGATACTGTACTACTGTACGCTATACAGTACTGTACAGTAAAGTACACAAAAGCACAACCACTTATAGAGGAGGCATGCGTGTGACAGTGTACACCAGACACGTGAACTAACTTATGTGATTGGACATGCGAACACGTTTGCATCTTTGAAAGTTTGCAACTTGGAGGTTCGTATATAGGGGACTTGTATTTCCAAGATTAGATGATTATGAACAGATCTTAAGAAATCTCTGCTACACTTGCATTTATTGTTGCGAGTACTGAGGATTACTTGCCTTAACTCTGACCCTATACCATGCAGAGGAGTTGAATTTGATGCCATAGGCGATGGAGGATACTGAAGAATCTTATGGAATTTTCAACTTGAACAAACACAAAGAAACGCAAACACAGAAAACAAATTTCCTTGGCAATAATGTAAAGGGTACTCTTCATACATCTGTAGTTTCTCATTAATTTGATAGGTAATAGAATTGCAGCAAGTAAAGAAAAATGTTTTTGAAATAGTTCAATTTCCTTTATTTAGAATATTTGAAGAATTCTTCAGTCACTAAGCCAGTTTTTGGAGGTGTATCAGGCATGTATAAAACACAGTTTTAGGCACTGGAGATACAGTTGTGAATATGACAGACCCTAGAACTCTGCTCACATGGTTATATAAAGGACGGAAAATAAGTTATGCTGTCAAATTAATTATTCTGCTTAAAATATGGTATAAATAGACTTTTTGATTCCAGTAATTAAAATAATCAAAATACATTTAAATTATGTTTGATGAGTAGGTATTTCAGGATTTTTGAAAAACATCTTCGGGTTCTTGTTATAAACTGTAATTGTCACTGCTTGATGAAGATACTACCAGTCCTTTCTAATTCTGAAATCTGAGGTGTGAATAGGACAGATTTCGATGTGCATGAGTATCAACCAAACCTCTTGTTTGACATGCAGATTTTTGAACCCCACCCCCGAAATCTGATCATTAGGTCTGAGGTGAGTTCCTGAGATTCACATGTAGGCCTGGAGGATCATACTTTAAAAATATGTAAATACTGGTTTAGTGGGTAGTGAATATGTCTGTATTACTGACATGTTTTAAAAATCTCTAAGTAAGATATATTTATTTTCTTTTTCATAAAAGAAAGCTCTGACATTCAACACTAACGTTTTATAACTATCTTAAGTTTATTTCATTTTTGGGGAAGATAGGGTAAAATTTTCTATTTACTCTCTACTTTGTAAAGTTACATATCCTTCTGTAATGTCTTAAAAATGCCTCGAGTTATGTTCCTGGGCTTGAGAGAGCCAAAACAGTTTTAAGTTTCTTGGAAGGAAGCAGATTATTGGTATTTACCAGCCATTCCCTGTTGATTCCATTCATATTACTGTGATTAGACCCTCTTGCTTATGGCCTTTTGTGCTTTCAAGTTAGAGTCATGTAGGAAACTTTTCACCCCTTTGCTTATTATAGGTGTACCTTGATTCTGGGAGGTCAGGGATGGGAGAAGCTGGGAAAACCAAAGCTATACATTGTAACCCTAGCCTAGATGTAAGAATAATTGAATGCAAGCATAAAATTTCATGTGCTGTCACCATTTTCTGTTTCTGCTGTTTACTGTCTCTCCTCTACCCAAGTTCCAGTATATTTTTCCCATTCAGATCCTCTACCTTTGAATCTTTTGTTGCTGTTTTTGGAATGCTTCCTCTACTTTGTTTTTAAAACCTTTTTCTGAGATGATTTCAGAGACCTGGGTTTTTGTAACACTAAGATTTATGGCAGTTACATCATCTGATAATTAAAAATTTCTCCTCTGTGAATTATAACTAAATTGTAACTATTATAACTATTCCCACTCATTGATAAGTGGTTAGAATATAATGGAGTCAAAGGCAGTACTTAGCCTAACAAACTGGGACTTTTATTAGCTTTGTTGGAGACAAATGAGTTTTGTCAGTCTTTTTCTTTTGAGCTTATTATTCTGTTTTTGAAATTCTACCAAGCAAATTATTTACTTCCAAAGGCAGTAAGCAGTAGATTCAGACCTGCTCCATCTTTCAGAAATTTTCCGTCACATGTGCTTTTCACATCTGCCAGCAGTAAGTTTCTCCCTGAGGAAGCTCTTATAATGAAAACTTTAAAATGAATTGCCCTTTTGCTTTTCTTTTTAAACTTTAGTAATATTATGGAATTACAGACCTTTTAAAAGGCAGCATAATATGAGGTTCATACAGTCCTCCTATGTACTGTATATCTACAACCCTTTCTAACCATCTACCATTAAAAGGGGACAAAGGGTGTTGGAGGAAGTTTTTCCTGGATATTTGAAATACTCTGATAACTTCTGTTCTTTGAAGAATAAATTGAATCTCTTTTTCCTAAAGATCATAGATACGTACTCTGGAGCCCAATGTTTTTATTATTGAACTACCCTTACGTTCCCAAAGTAAATCCAAAGCTTGTATGATATATAGGTTTTCATAACCTTTTTGGGAAACCTTTGGAGTCAGATGTGTTTCATTATGTGGTGTTATGTCTTGCCCCCATACCCTTCCCTCCGCAATTTAGAAAGGTAACACAGTACATATGCCATATATTACATATACTGGAGGAGGAGTAAAACGCGGTTCCATATAATCAAGCACATTAATATTTCAGCATTGAAGCATGCATATTAGCAGTCAGTGAGATAAACGATATCAAAATCTGTTCAGGTCAGGTTTTCACTTCAAAAAGTTACAAAAAGTGTTTGATTTTCATAGTTTTGGGTTTTAGGAATTGAAGTTTTCTGTAATCTTTTTTGTTGTTGTTTAACATCTTTATCGGAGTATAATTGCTTTAAAATGGTGTGTTAGTTTCTGCTCTATAACAAAGTGAATCAGTTATACATATACATATATCCCCATATCTCTTCCCTCTTGCATCTCCCTCCCTCCACCCTCCCTATCCCACCCCTCTAGGTGGTCACAAAGCACCGAGGTGATCTCCCTGTGCTATGTGGCTGCTTCCCACTAGCTATCAGTTTTACATTTGGTAGTGTATATGTGTCCATGCCACTCTCTCACTTTGTCCCAGCTTACCCTTCCCCCTCCCCGTGTCATCAAGTCCATTCTCTAGTAGGTCTGCGTCTTTATTCCCATCTTGCCCCTAGGTTCTTCATGACCATTTTTTTTTCTAGATTCCATATATATGTGTTAGCATACGGTATTTGTTCTTCTCTTTGTGACTTACTTCACTCTGTATGACAGACTCTAGGCCCATCCACCTCACTACAAATAACTCAATCTCGTTTCTTTTTATGGTGGAGTAATATTCCATTGTATATATGTGCCACATCCTTTATCCATTCATCTGTCAGTGGACACTTAGGTTGCTTCCATGTCCTGGCTACTGTAAATAGAGCTGCAGTGAACATTGTGGTATATGATTCTTTTTGAGTTATGGTATTCTCAGGGTATATGCCCAGTATAAAATTGCTGGATCGTATGGTAATTCGATTTTTAGTTTTTTAAGGAACCTCCATACTGTTCTCTATAGTGGCTGTATCAATTTACATTCCCGCCAACAGTGCAAGAGGGTTCCCTTTGCTCCACACCCTCTCCAGTATTTATTGTTTGTAGATTTTTTTGATGATGGCCATTCTGACCAGTGTGAGATGATATCTCATTGTAGTTTTGATTTGCATTTCTCTAATGATTAATGATGTTGAGCATTCTTTCATGTGTTTGTTGGCAATCTGTATATCTTCTTTGGAGAAACATCTGTTTACATCTTCTGCCCACTTGTGGATTAGGTTGCTTGCTTTTTTGATATTGAGCTGCATGAGCTGCTTGTAAATTTTGGAGATTAATCCTTTGTCAGTTGCTTCATTTGCAAATACTTTCTCCCATCCTGAGGATTGTCTTTTCGTCTTGTTATGGTTTCCTTTGCTGTACAAAACCTTTTAAGTTTCATTAGGTCCCATTTGTTTATTTTTGTTTTTATTTCCATTTCTCTAGGAGGTGGGTCAAAGAGGATCTTGCTGTGATTTATGTCATAGAGTGTTCTGCCTGTGTTTTCCTCTGAGAGTTTGATCGTGTCTGGCCTTACATTTAGGTCTCAATCCATTTTGAGTTTATTTTTGTGTATGGTGTTAGGGAGTGTTCTGATTTCATTCTTTTACATGTAGCTGTCCAGTTTTCCCAGCACCACTTATTGAAGAGGCTGTCTTTTCTCCATTGTATATTCTTGCCTCCTTTATCAAAAATAAGGTGACCATATGTGTGTGGGTTTATCTCTGGGCTTTCTGTCCTCTTCCATTGATCTATATTTCTGTTTTTGTGCCAGTAGCATACTGTCTTGACTACTGTAGCTTTGAAGTATAATCTGAAGTCCGGGAGCCTGATTCCTCCAGCTTCATTTTTCTTTCTCAAGATTGCTTTGGCTATTTGGGGTCTTTTGTGTTTCCATACAAATTGTGAAATTTTTTGTTCTAGTTCTGTGAAAAATGCCAGTGGTAGTTTGATAGGGATTGCATTGAATCTGTAGATTGCTTTGGGTAGTATAGTCATTTTCACAATGTTGATTCTTCCAATCCAAGAACATGGTAATCTCTCCATCTGTTTGTATCATCCTTAATTTCTTTCATCAGTGTCTTATAATTTTCTGCATACCGGTCTTTTGTCTCCTTCAGTAGGTTTATTCCTAGGTATTTTATTCTTTTTGTTGCAGTGGTAAATGGGAGTGTTTTCTTGATTTCACTTTCAGATTTTTCATCATTAGTGTATAGGAATGCAAGACATTTCTGTGCATTAATTATTTTATCCTGCTACTTTACGAGATTCATTGATTAGCTCTGGTAGTTTTCTAGTAACATCTTTAGGATTCTCTATGTATAGTGTCATGTCATCTGCAAACAGTGACATCTTACTTCTTCTTTTCCAATTTGGATTCCTTTTATCTTTTTTTGTTCTCTGATTGCTGTGGCTAAAACTTCCAAAACTATGTTGAATGAGAGTGGTGAGAGTGGGCAGCCTTGTCTTGTTCCTGGTCTTAGTGGAAATGGTTTCAGTTTTTCACCATTGAGGACGATGTTGGCTGTGGGTTTGTCATATATGACCTTTATTATGTTGAGGTAAGTTCCCTCTATGCCTACTTTCTGGAGGGTTTATCATAAATGGGTATTGAATTTTGTTGAAAGTTTTCTCTGCATCTGAGATGATCATATGGTTTTATGTAAGTTTTTTGAGCCATATAGATATATATATATATGTTTAATTTTATTATTTATTTATTATTATTTTAAGAAATATTTATTTAGTTATTTATTTGTCTGCTTCGGATCTCAGTTGCAGGATCTTCGTTAGGGCATGCGGGATTTTAAGTTGTGACATGCAGGTTCTTAGTTGCGGCATTCGGGATCTAGTTCCCTGACCAGGGATCGAACCTGGGTCCCCTGCATTGGGAGCGTGGAGTCTTAACCACTGGACCCCCAGGGAAGTCCCAAGCCCAGTATTTTTAAAAGCCAAACTGTATATTGCTGAAAAGGCCATTTTAATCACTGATGTTTATTTGTATAAAATCTTTTGTATAGAATTTGTTGTACTATCTTGTTGAAATTCTTACAAATACCACAATATGAGTAGTAGTACTGTCTATTCTAATGAGTCCGAGACACTGTAGAAGAAAAGATTTCACCTTAATTTTCAATTGAATTTTGCATCAAAATTTTCTCTTAGCTTCCTATTCATTTATAGATATAGCTTATATGTGAAACTGAGTTAACAGTCTTTTAAAAATTATTTATTTAAACATATTTTTTATTTCTTTTTTTTTTTAATTGAAGGATAGTTGATTTGCAGTGTTGTGTTAGTTTCAGGTGTACTGCAAAGTGATTCAGTTTTATATATATATATGTATACACACATGCGCACATATATACACATAATACACACATATACGTATATACACAAATACACACATAAATACATATATATACACATAAATACATATACATATATATTCTTTTTCAGATTCTTTTCCCTTATAGGTCAATACAAAATAGTATAGTTCCCTGTGCTGTACAGTAGGTCCTTCTTGATTATCTATTTTATATATAGGGGTGTGTATTTTTTAATCCCAAACTCCTAATTTATCCGTCCCCCCCATTTCCCCTTTGGTACCATAAATTTGTTTTCTATGTCTGTGAGTCTGTTTCTGTTTTGTATATAAGTTCATTTGTAAAAGTCTATCTTTTAATTACAAAGTATATCTTTGCTTTTGGAAGCAAATAATTTAACTGACAGTAAGTAGTTTTGTGACATCTACTTGCATAACTGTGAATTTCCCTTGTAACTTGGATTAACAGCTGTATAGTTTTCATATGTTTTTAGCTGAGCTCCTCATTGTCACCAGCAAGAACATTAAGAATTTTTTTATCATCTTATTTTCCCCATCATGAATAAAGAGTATTATTCCTAACTCAGTTTTAGTTACTATCTTGAAATTTTCTTCTTGCCCTTGCCATTTTTTGGTGGCTTTATTTGTGTAACTTATTTGAAATAATTTGAAGTTATTTATTTGACATTTATTTGAAATAATTGATGACTCTCATATTTATAGGTTGCCATTTTTTTCCACTTTTCTCCTTAAATTATGTCTATGAAGTGGGTTGGGCTAATCCAGGATTTCCTCACTCTTCAGTTGTAGAATGTGATGTGCCTAAGGAGCATAGCATGGTGGTTCAGTGTAGACTCTAGAACCTGACTCCATGGCTTTGAATCCTAACTCTGCTATTGACTAACTTTGTTAACTTGGGCCAAATGTATAATCTGTCAGTGGCTGAGTTTCCTCACTTGAGAAATGGGAATGATAATAGTGTCTACCTGAGTTATGAAGTTTAAATTACTTAGCTCAGTGCCTACAGCATGGTAAATGCTCAATAAATGGTAGCTGTTAATACTGCTGTTGTCATTACCATCTGTGGATTGTGGCTAACTCAGAGATAAGCAGTAGAATAGCACCAGAATCAAGAGAACCCAGCCCAGGCAGTGCTTTCTAATATTCTCTTCTAATCATGTTACTTTATACACACATAGAAACACACACACACACACACACACACACACACACACACATTTTAAAAAGCAGAATTAAAGGGATTTATTTTTTCAGATTGCTTCTGTTGCGGTTGTATATGCAATAATAAATTTCCTTAGTGAATAAGATTAAGATCTGAAATAAAATAAATTTCAAACTCTGCAGTTATTATTAATAAAATACTATTTAAAACCTGTAATTTCAATACCTTCAACAAACTGATGAGTACTATTTTTAAACATGTATTTGAAATGCAATGTTATCTCACTATATACACTGATATATCAATATCATTGTTCCAGCCTGCAGTCAAAGAAGTCTGAATTATAACACCATAAAATAATCATATCTAGAAATAGTTCTGTTCTATCAACCTCTAAATGTGCAACTTCATAATTTTATTAATGTTTATACAGATAATAGGGAATTGGGTTTCATTAGTGGAAGGAACACAGATTTTTTTTTTAACATCTTTATTGGAGTATAATTGCTTTAATGTTGTGTTAGTTTCTGCTGTATAACAAAGTGAATCAGCCATATGCATACATATATCTCCATATACCGTCCCTCTTGCGTCTCCCTCCCACCTGCCCTATCCCACCCCTCTACGTGGTCACAAAGCACCCAGCTGATCTCCCTGTGCTATGCAGCTGTTTCCCACTTGCTATCTGTTTTACATTTGGTATTGTATATATGTCAATGTTACTCTCTCACTTTGACCCAGCTTACCCTTCCCCCTCCCCATGTCCTCAAGTCCATTCTCTACGTTTGCATCTTTATTCCTGTCCTGCCCCTAGGTTCATTAGAACCTTTTTTTTTGTTTTTTAGATTCCATATATATGTGTTAGCATACGGTATTTGTTTTTCTTCTGACTTACTTCATTCTGTATGACAGACTCTAGGTCCATCCACCTCACTACAAATAACTCAGTTTCATTTCTTGAGTAATATTGTATATATTGCCACATCTTTGCCACATTGCCACATCTATTGCCACATTGTATATATGTGCCACATCTTCTTTATCCATTCATCTGTCGATGGACACTTAGGTTGCTTCCATGTCCTGGCTATTGTAAATAGTGCTGCAGTGAACATTGTGGTACACGTCTCTTTTTGAATTATGGTTTTCTCAGGGTATATGCCCAGTAGTGGGATTGCTGGGTCTTATGGTAGTTCTATTTTTAGTTTTTTAAGAAACCTCCATACTGTTCTCCATAGTGACTGTATCAATTTACATTTCTGCCAACAGTGCAAGAGGGTTCCCTTTTCTCCAGATCCTCTCCAGCCTTTATTGTTTCTAGATTTTTTGATGATGGCCATTCTGACCGAGGAACACAGATTTTTGAATGCATGACATTTCTTCATTTTTAGCCCTGTTAGTCCCTGGTTAGAGTATACTGAAAATAGCGTGTGATCCTGTCATACCAGTTCATGACTCTGTGCAAGGAAAGTGAGCATTGGTTACATTTCATCAAAAGAAATTCATTACAAGATTGTGTTAATTCTTTAATTTGTAGTATAAGTGCTTTGAAGGGTCTTTCTTACATAAGTCTTACTATAGGAATGGTTAAGATCACTGAATATCTATTATTATGTATTGCTTTATAAAAAAAGACTACTGTGAAGACAGTTGCATCTCACTTATTATATTTTTGAAAGCATAAGTTTGTACATTATTGGTGAATTTTATTCATAGAGGGTAAAATTTATTGAACATCTACCGTTTTTTGGCATTGTACTGAGAAATTAACCCACTTAACTAAATCTTATACCTCTCTGAAGTATCTTACTCATTTAGCAGATGGAGAAGCTAGCAGCCAAATAAGATCAATAACTTGCCCAGAGTCATTTAGCTGCTAACAAGTGAAATTCAAACCCACTCTGTACTCTTAAGAGTGCCTCTCATATTATAACCTTTGTGATTATTTGAGTACTAAAGTGAATAATGATTTTGTATATTTATGTAAAGAGACACACTGAAATTAGTATACTTAATTGCTTAAATTTCATTAGGGTAGACAAAAATATAAACATTTCTATAGTAGAAATAGGGAAGAATTTTTAAAAATGTAAAAAACTGTTGATCTATCATGGTTGACGTAGAAGTTATATCATTTTCAGGTGTTAATAGTCTTCATAAGCTAATTTATTTAAAGAAGGGAGGGAGGTAAGAGTGACGTGATAAGATAGATATGGTAAGATGGAACTCTTAGAAAGAAAAGCTAGTCGGGACTTCTAGAGGTTTTTCTAGGGTTAGGTAGGAAAATGCACAGAGAATATATATAATCAAATAGAAAGAACCAATGGAGAAAGTAGATTCTGTTCCACTAGGGCAGAGGTAATTAGAATATAGATTTTGGGTTATGAAAGAAAGATTATTGGTATTTTACCATTTCTTCCATTCCTTTGATAGTTTTCTTTCACGTGAGGTGATTATCATAACATTTTGGAGCTTGAAGGGACTCTAGATATAGCTAGAGATAGCTAGTCTCCACTCATCTCACTTTTCAGTTAAGGAAACAGTTATTATAAGGTATTTGTCCAAGGGCACTAGCTCTAGTGTCATAACAGGATCTGTTAACCATAGCTTTTGATTGCATGCTTGTGCTCTTTTCCCAATATTCTAAGTCCTCTTTTCCTTAGAGTTCAAACATATTAACCTATCTGAAAATGAAATTGTAGGAAATACTTCTGTATATACACCTATCTTATGATTATTCCCTACTGACATTCTTTCAAGGTGGGTATATTTAAGGTGGTGGGATGAAGGGGTAAGTTGTTTAAATATTTACTAATTTTTTTGTTTATGGGATATGTATTTATTTGATGTCTAATTAAATTATTGGTAATAAATATTTGCTTAGAAATTAGAAATATTGGATTTATATATGATATATTTTAGATTTACTTTTTCTGTTGCTAAGAGAATGTAAAAACTGAAATCACATTTTTCTTTCTTCATTTTGCAGTAGTATTATTGATTCCACAGAATACAGCCAACCTCCAGGTTTCAGTGGCAGTTCTCAGGTAAATGATACATCTAACAGTACGTTACAGTGGTACCATAAATATAATCACCTGAGTTGTAAAATCACAGATGAGTTTACTGGAATGTCCTGTCATAAAGACAGCTGTTTTGAATGCTGTGGCATTGATTAGGACTTGAATAGCTCTGATACATAATCAGATATATATTTGCTCATCACTGAGTTTAAATTTTTTTTTAATATACTGGTAACCTCAGACCTTGAGAGGAAGGAAATACCATAAGAGGAAATTATGAGTAATCAGGGCATTGTTTCTCTCAGATAAGAAAGTTGTAATTTATTGATGAATTACCCATTATTATGTTGAAACATGTAGCTTTTCTGTGGAAAGTAAACTACAGGCTTGAGTAAAATAGACTCTGGCTTCTCCTTTTCTTTAATTAATTGTATGATTATTTTGATTTTTACTGTCTTCATCTCTGTCTTGGGGATGTTGATATTTGTCAAATATAATTTTGAGGCCAGACTTTATTTTTTTAAACTTTTCACATTGAAATAACTTCAGACTTAGAAGTTACAAGAATGGTAAAAAATAATTCCTTTATATTCTGTATGCAGATTATCCAGATGTTAACATTTGATCACATTTGCTTTATCATTCTCATTCTCTCTTTTATATATACACACATAAAATTTTTTCTTTGGATGTTTGAGCAGGGTTCAGACATAATGTTCCTTTATCTCTAAATACCCCAGTGTATATTTCCTTAAAAACAAGGATATTGTCCTATGTAATCACAATATAACTTTAAAATTCAAGAAGTTAGTGTTGATATGGTGCTATTATCTAATGCCTATATCTTACTCAGATTTTACAAATTGTCCTTCCACTATCCTTTATAATATCCTGTTTTCCTTAAAAGGAAAAAAAACATAAGGCATTCAAATGAGGCATGTTCATTTGTATATTCATTTTATGTAATAGTGCAGTTATTTTTATCAAAGTGGAAAGAAAATTCTTTCGGATCATACAGCTTTTATTTGTGTTTTTCTTTCCCCACTACTTAAATAACTGCCTCTATTACTTTTATGGTTAGTTTGTATAACTACTCTGTATATCCTGTGTTATCTTCAACTGCATGCTTGGATTTGGCCTGTTGTTTTTTTATAGTAAGTTTATAGATTGGTTTGTATCTGTTTCTGAACAGCCATGAAAACACCAGATCTAGGTGTTGTTTTTTTTTTTTTTTCTTTTTTTTTGGTACACGGGCCTCTCACTGTTGTGGCCTCTCCCGTTGCGGAGCACAGGCTCCGGATGCGCAGGCTCAGCGGCCATGGCTCACGGGCCCAGCTGCTCCGCGGCATGTGGGATCTTCCCGGACTGGGGCACGAACCCGTGTCCCCTGCATCGGCAGGCGGACTCTCAACCACTGCGCCACCAGGGAAGCCCTAGGTGTTTTTTTAATAAGACAATGGGATATATCAGGAGAAATTTTTAAGAATTAAATTGAAAAAAAAGAAAAGAAAAAAAAAGAATTAAATTGAAACATCCTTAAGAACTTGAACAGGAAAAGCAGTCTCTGAATCTGGAAACAAGCTTGGCATTCACAGCTGGGCCTTGATGTTCTCCTTTTAAACATAATCTCACAGAACATCAACATCAGACATAGTCACTCTGGGACGGTGATGAAATGAAGCAAAAACCGAGATCACTTCATAAATTTATTAAGCACATACAAAAAGAAGTCACTGTGTAAGCCACATAAAATACCAAACACACCTCCATCATGGCTAATATGAGCAGTTGCTGTTTCTTTACTAATTACAACTTTAGTCTCACTGTAGTTTTCTGTTTGTCTAGGTAAGATATATTAAGGTGCTCAATCACAGAATTATCCCCACTTCTTGATAGTGTCCAATCTAGAGCAAAGCCTTACTTCCTTGAACCCTCCCCCAAATCACTTAACATGGGCCTATATCCTATAAGTAGTTTGTAACATCCTCTTACCTTAACCTGTAGTGTGCTGTATTCTTTGTTGCAATGAGCAATAATAAAATTTGTTCAACTACAGGTGTGTTCCTATTGGTCTTTGGCTGCAGGGCTTTGACAAAGTCTACATAGAGGAACAGAGAAGATTTTCTACTATTGCCATTTATAGAACATTGATTTGGAATTTCTAGCAAATTCCATAAGCTAGAAATAATAGAAATTGAATAGAAAAAAAAAGCAATCAGAATAGTTGTTTTTTTTTAAATTTTTACTGTTTGCATATAATAAAGGAGACTTCTGGTTTGAGATTGTACACTAAGCCAATGTAATCCCTCCAACCTCCACCCACTAGAAATCCCATTGACATATTGCTATTCTCACACTGAAAACTTAAAAAGAATTTGTAAAGATAAAAAGAATACTTAGGAAGTCCACCTAACATATGAGTCACTGTATGCAGAGTAAAAGTGTGCTTTTGGATGAAGTAGTCTGGGTCTCTCAGGAGACTACAACCTTATTATCTGCTGGAGGACAGGGAAGTTGCTGAGGAGGAAAACCTACTAGTGCTTATGGGACAGAACTAATATGACATATTGTGCCGAAATCCTTAGGCTTCATTTCTAGGTATACTCTTTAGAAGAGACAGACTTAAAACAGATTGACACAGAGAGACTTGAAAACAAAGGAGTAGTTGAGGATAAGCCTGGCAAATATAAGAATGGTAAGGAATACAACAAAAACAAACAAACAACAAAAAAGGAAAGAAGAGTAGACCAAAGTAGAACTCAAGGAAAAAATCATAGAAGACAGATACAGGTTTTCACATAATGAAAGGTATAATCCCACAAAATAGTAATTTGTGTGACATAATCTAAAGCATTGGTATTTATATAAAGCAAAACCTATTAGAAATTTTCAAAAATTGATTAAAAGTTAAACATGGTAAGAGATTTTAAGGTATAGTCATCCTTCAGTATCCATGGGGGATTGGTTCCAGGAACCCCTGCAGGTACCAAAATCCAAGGTTTCTCAAATCCTTGGATAAATTGGTGTATATTTGCATATAACCTGGGTATCACATCCGCCTATATACTTTGTCATCTCTGGATTACTTGTAATAACTAATATAATGTAAATGCTATATAAAAAGTTTTAAATACAATGTGAATACTGTGTAAATAGTTGTCAGTGCAGCTGCAAATTCGTTTTGCTTTTTGGAACTTCCTGGAATTTCTTCTTCTTTTTGGGGGGGAGGGTGGCGTGTGGATTTTTTTTGTCTGCATTTGATTGAATTTGTAGATGCAGAACGTGCGGATATGGAGGGCCTACTGTATAATTCAAGAAGTAATTGAAGTAGAAACAAAAGTATTTAGGTAACATTTATTTTGCATTTACTATTCATGGATATTGCTCAATGTACTTTACATGTATTAACTACTTTAATTCTTAGAATTTCCCTATGAGATAAGTACTATTACTATTATTTTCTATTTTATTGAGGAGGAAACTAGGGCAAAGAGAAGTTGAGGAGGTTGCCCAAGGTAATATAGCAGAGATTTTAACTCAGGCATTATGGCTTCAGGGCAGGTGCTTTTAAATATTAATTTATTCAACCAAAAGTTTTTTTGAATACCTCCTATTTACCAGACACTATTATAGGCTCTGGTTATTGAACAAAAACAAAACAGACAAAAATTTATGTTGTAGCCAAACTTACAGTCTAGTTGGAGTGATACTAATAGTAATAAGAATAGATCACCTTTGAACAAAGAGGAGGTGAGGGAGCAAGCTATGTGAATATCTCCGGGAAGATCTAGGCTGAGTGAAAATAAGTACATGAACCTTAAGGTACAAGAATGCCAGACACAGTCCAGAAGTCCAGTATGACTGGAGAGGAATGAGGAAGGAGGAGAAAAATAGAAATGAGGTAAGAACCATGACAGAGGCCACTTTGGTGCATGATTTTCTTATGTCATTATAAAGACATGGGATTTTTTCTTTGTTTGAGATGAGTCAAACTTGGTTTAATAGGTACTTGTCTCACTTTATACTTTGCATCAAGGGATATACATTATTTATAGTAATCTTAGAGCATTTAGAAAACTGGATTGATTCTGAAACAATAAATTGTACCATCTACATTCTCTGAATCAGAACCTCAAATAAATAACTACTTAGACAATCTGGAAGAGAGAAAACTAAATACTTCTCTTAATACCTTTGTGTCAAAGAGTATACAGACGTTGCTACAAAACAATTCAGAAAATAATGCTAGTGAAAATACTATATATCAAAATTTATGAAATTTTGGTCAGAATTTTCCTAAAAAATTGTATCATTAAATGAATTCATTTTTAGATGCAAATAAAAATAAATGAACTAGGCATTGAACTCAAGACACTGGGAAAAACTTAAGGCGGCAAATGTAGAGAGAAATAAAAAAGATCCTGTATGTTACAATATATAATTGAAATTGGCTATTATAATATTGAGTAGATTAAAATAACTTAGTGCTGATGCATATTAGTAAAAATAGCAGTCTTAATAAAATGTATAAATTTCAAGGAAAATAAAAAATATTAAAATAGGTTAAAGCAATTGTTAAACATTTTGAATAGATCAATAACCATAACTTAATGTGATTCCAGTTAAAAATCCTCAATATTTTTTAAAGGTCAGTAGAGAGTGTGACCAATTGACTTTAATGGTTATTTATAGAATGAATGCTGCGGAGGTATAATAATTACAAGGGCATTTACCCATTAAGTTATTATAATGTATTCTAAGACTGCTGTAACAAAACGGGCACAATAAAAAATGTAAAATCTAACAGGAAGGTAATGAAGAGTTTACCCTATGGTGAAGGTGGATATGCAGATCAGTGGTGAAAGGGAAGACTTTTTTCTTGAATTTTAGTTTATTTTTTTATAGAGCAGGTTCTCACTAGTTATCCATTTTATCCATTATACATGTTAGTGTATATATGTCAATTGCAATCTCCCACTTCATCCCACCACCACCACCCACCCACCCCCCCTGGCACGTTCCCACCTTGGTATCCATACGTTTGTTCTCCTCATCTGTGTATCTATTTCTGCCCTGCAAACCAGTTCATCTGTACCATTTTTCTAGTTTCCACTAATATGCATTAATATATGATTTTTTTTCTCCTTCTGACTTACTTCACTCTGTATGACAGTCTCTAGATCCATCCACATCTCAACAAATGACCCAATTTCGTTCCTTTTTATGGCTGAGTAATATTCCATTGTATATATATACTACATCTTCTTTATCCATTTGTCTGTCAATGGGCATTTAGGTTGCTTCCATGTCCTGGCTGTTGTAAATAGTGCTGCAATGAACATTGGGATGCATGTGTCTTTTTGAATTATGGTTTTCTCTGGATGTATGCCCAGTAGTGGGATTGCTGGATCATATGGTAATTCTATTTTTAGTTTTCTAAGGAACCTCCGTACTGTTCTCCATAGTGGCTGTATCAGTTTACATCCCACCTTGCAACAGTGCAAGAGGGTTCCCTTTTCTCCACACCCTCTCCAGCATTTGTTGTTTGTACATTTTCTGATGATGCTCATTCTAACTAGTGTGAGGTGATACCTCATTGTAGTTTTGATTTGCATTTCTCTAACAATTAGTGATGTTGAGCAGCTTTTCATGTGCTTCTTGGCCATCTGTATGTCTTCTTTGGAGAAATGTCTATTTTGGTCTTCTGCCCATTTTTGGATTGGGTTGTTTGTTTTTTTAATATTGAGCTGCATGAGCTGTTTATATATTTTGGAGATTAATCCTTTGTTGATTCATTTGCAAATATTTTCTCCCATTCTGAGGGTTGTCTTCGCATCTTGTTTATAGTTTGCTTTGCAAAAGCTTGTAAGTTTCATTAGGTCCCATTTATTTAATTTTGTTTTTATTTCCATTACTCTAGGAGGTGGATCAAAAAAGATCTTTCTGTGATTTATGTCGGAGTGTTCTTCCTATGTTTTCCTCTAAGAGTTTTATAGTGTCTGGTCTTACATTTAGGTCTCGAATCCATTTTGAGTTTATTTTTGTGTATGGTGTTAGGGAGTGTTCTAATTTCATTCTATTCCATGTAGCTGTCCAGTTTTCCCAGCACCACTTTTTGAAGAGACTGTCTTTTCTCCATTGTATATCCTTGCCTCGTTTGTCATGGATTAGGTGACCATAGGTGCATGGGTTTATCTCTGGGCTTTCTATCCTGTTCCATTGATCTATATTTCTGAGTTTGTGCCAATACCGTATTGTCTTGATTACTGTAGCTTTGTAGTATAGTCTGAAGTCAGCGAGTCTGATTCCTCTAGCTCCGTTTTTTTCCCTCAAGACCGCTTTGGCTATTCGGGGTCTTTTGTGTCTCCATACAAATTTTAAGATTTTTTTGTTCTAGTTCTGTAAAAAATGCCATTGGTAATTTGATAGGGATTGCATTGAATCTGTAGATTAGGTAGTATAGTCATTTTCACAATAGTGATTCTTCCAATCCAAGAACATGGTATATCTCTCCATCTGTTTGTATCATCTTTAATTTCTTTCATCACTGTCTTATAGTTTTCTGCATACAGGTCTTTTGTCTCCCTAGGTAGATTTATTCCTAGGTATTTTATTCTTTTAGTTCCAATGGTAAATGGGAGTGTTTCCTTAATTTCTATTTCTGATCTTTCATCATTAGTGTATAGGAATGGTAGAGATTTCTGTGCATTAATTTTGTATCCTGCAACTTTACCAAATTCATTGATTAGCTCTAGTAGTTTTCTGGTGGCATCTTTAGGATTCTCTATGTTTAGTATCATGTCGTCTGCAAGCAGTGACAGTTTTACTTTTTCTTTTCCAATTTGTATTCCTTTTATTTCTTTTTCTTCTCTAATTGCCATGGCTAGGACTTCCAAAACTACGTTGAATAACAGTGGTGAGAGTGGACATCCTTGTCTTGTTCCTGATCTTAAAGGAAAATGCTTTCAGTTTTTCACCATTGAGAATGATGTTTGCTGTGGGTTTTTCATATATGGCCTTTATTTTGTTGAGGTAGGTTCCCTCTGTGCCCACTTTCTGAAGAGTTTTGTTCATAAATGGGTGTTGAATTTTGTGAAAAGCTTTTTCTGCATCTATTGAGATGATCATATGGTATTTATTCCTTAATTGTTAATGTGGTGTATCACATTGATCGATTTGCATATATTGAAGAATCCTTGCATCCCTGGGATAAATCCCACTTGATCATGGTGTATGATCCTTTTAATGTGTTGTTGGATTCTGTTTGCTTGTATTTTGTTGAGGATTTTTGCATCTACATTCATGAGTGATATTAGTGTGTAATTTTCTTTTTTTGTAGTATCTTTGATTTTGAAATCAGGGTGATGGTGGCCTCATAGAATGAGTTTGGGAGTGTTCCTTCCTCTGCAGTTTTTTGGAAGAGTTTGAGAAGGATGGGTATTAGCTCTTCTCTAAATGTTTGATAGATTTCACCTGTGAAGCCATCTGGTCCTGGACTTTTGTTTGTTGGAAGATATTTAATCACAGTTTCAATTTGATTACTTGTGATTTGTCTGTTCATATTTTCTATTTCTTCCTGGTTCAGTCTTGGAAGCTTATACCTTTCTAAGAATTTGTCCATTTCTTTCAGGTTGTCCATTTTATTGCCATAGAGTTGCTTGTAGTAGTCTCTTAGGATGCTTTGTATTTCTGCAGTGTCTGTTGTAACGTCTCCTTTTACATTTCTAATTTTATTGATTTGAGTCCTCCCCCTCTTTTTCTTGATGAGTCTGGCTAATGGTTTATCAATTTTTTTTATCTTCTCAAAGAACCAGGTTTTACTTCTATTGATCTTTGCTATTGTTTTCTTTGTTTCTATTTCATTTATTTCTGCTCTGATCTTTATGATTTCTTTCCTTCTACTAACGTTGTGTTTTGTTTGTTCTTTCTCTAGTTCCTTTAGGTGTAAGGTTAGATTGTTTATTTGAGACTTCTTGTTTCTTGAGATCGGCTTGTATTGCTATAAACTTCCTTCTTAGAACTGCTTTTGCTGCATCCCATAGGTTTTGGATTGGCCTGTTTCATTGTCATTTGTCTCTAGGTATTTTCTGATTTCCTCTTTGATTTCTTCAGTGATCTCTTGGTTATTTGGTAAAGTATTGTTTAGCCTCCATGTGTTTTTGTTTTTTATGTTTTTCTCCTGTAATTGATTTCTAATTTCACATTGTTGTGGTCAGGAAAGATGCTTCGTATTATTTCAGTTTTCTTATATTTACTGAGGCTTCATTTGATGTGATCTGTCCTGGAGAATGTCCCATGCGCACTTAAGAAGAATGTGTAATCTGCTGTTTTTGGATGGAATGTCCTATAAATATCAGTTAAATCTATCTGGTCTGTTGTGTTATTTAAAGCTTGTGTTTCCTTATTAATTTTCTGTTTGGATGATCTGTCGTTTGGTGTGAGGTGTTAAAGTCCCCCACTATTATTGTGTTACTGTCTATTTCCTCTTCTGGAGCTCTTAGCAGTTGCCTTATGTATTGAGGTGCTCCTATGCTGGGTGCATATATATTTATAATTGTTATATCTTCTGTTTAGATTGATCCCTTGATCATTATGTAGTGTCCTTCCTTGTGTCTTGTAACGTTCTTTATTTTAAAGTCTATTTTATCTGATATGAGTATTGCTACTTCAGCTTTTTTTTGATTTCCATTCGCATGGAATATCTTTTTCCATCCCCTCACTTTCAGCCTGTATGTGTCCCTAGGTCTGAAGTGAGTTTCTTGTAGACAGCATATATATGGGTCTTGTTTTTGTATCCATTCAGCAAGCCTGTGTCTTTTGGTTGGAACTTTTAATCCATTCACATTTAAGGTAATTATTGATATGTACGTTCTTATTACCATTTTCTTAACTTTTTTGTGTGTTGTTTTTGTAGGTCCTTTTCTTCTCTTGTGTTTCCCACTTAGAAAAGTTCCTTTAGCATGTGTTGTAGAGCTGATTTGGTGGTGGTGAATTCTCTTAGCTTTTGCTTATATGTAAAGCTTTTGATTTGTCTGTGGAATCTGAATGAGATCCTTGCCGGGTAGAGTAATCTTGGTTGTATGTTCTTCCCTTTCATATCTTTAAATATGTCATGCCATTCCCTTCTGGCTTGTAGAGTTTCTGCTGAGAAATCAGCTGTTAACCTTATTGGAGTTCCCTTGTATGTTGGTTGTTGGTTTTCCCTTGCTGCTTTCAGTAATTTTTCTTTGTCTTTAATTTTTGTCAATTTGATTACTATGTGTCTCCGTGTGTTTCTCTGTGGGTTTATCCTGTATGGGACTCTCTGCACTTCCTGGACTTGGGTGGCTATTTCCTTTCCCATGTTAGGGAAGTTTTCAACTATGATCTCTTCAAATATTTTCTCAGGTTCTTTCTCTCTCTCTTCTTCTTTTGGGACCACTATAATGCAAATGTTGTTGTGTTTAATGTTCTCCCAGAGGTCTCTTCAGCTGTCTTCATTTCTTTTCATTCTTTTTTCTTTATTCTGTTCCATGGCAGTGAGTTCCACCATTCTGTCTTCCAGGTCACTTTTCCATTTTTCTACCTCAGTTATTGTGCTATTGATTCCTTCTAGTGTAGTTTTCATTTCGGTTATTGTTCATGTTTGTTTGTTTGTTCTTTAATTCTTCTAGGTCTTTGTTAACCATTTCTTTCATCTTCTCAATCTTTGCCTTCATTCTTTTTCCGAGGTCCTGGATCATCTTCAGTATCATTATTCTGAACTATTTTTCTGGAAGGTTGCCTATCTCCAGTTCATTTAGTTGTTTTTCTGGGGTTTTATCTTTTTCCTTCATCTGGTACATAGCCCTCTGACTTTTCATCTCATCTGTCTTTCTCTGAATGTGTTGTTAGTTCCACAGGCTGCAGGATTGTCATTCTTCTTGCTTCTGCTGTCTGCCCTTTGGTGGATGAAGCTATCTAAGATGCTTGAGCAAGTTTCCTGATGTGAGGGACTGGTGGTGGGTAGAGCCGGCTGTTTCTCTGGTGGGCAGAGCTCAGTGAAAATTTAATCCACTTGTCTGCTGATGAGTCGGACTGGGTTCCCTCCCTGTTGGTTGTTTGGCCTGAGGTGACCCAACACTGGAGCCTACCCACACTCTTTAGTGGGGCTAATCGTGACTCTGGGAGGGCTCACGCCAAGGAGTACTTCCCAGCACTTCTGCTGCCAGTGTCCTTGTCCTCCTGGTGAGGCACATCCACCCCCCGCCTCTGCAGGAGACCCTCCAACACCAGCAGGTAGGTCTATTCAGTTTCGTATGCAGTCATTACTCCTTCCCTTGGGTCCCGATGTGCACACTACTTTGTGTGTGCCCTCCAAGAGTGGAATCTCTTGTTTGCCCCAGTCCTGTCGAAGTCCTGCAAACAAATCCCGCTAGCCTTCAAAGTCTGATTCTCTAGGAATTCCTCCTCCCGTTTCTGGGTCTCCAGGTTGGGAAGCCTGACATGGGGCTCAGAACCTTCACTCCAGTGGGTAGACTTCTGTGGTATAAGTGTTCTCCAGTTTGTGAGTCACCCACCCAGCAGTTATGGGGTTTGATTTTATTGTGATTGCACCCCTCCTAGCATCTCATTGTGGCTTCTCCTTTGTCTTTGGATGTGGGGTATGTTTTTTGGTGAGTTCCAGTGTCTTCTTGTCGATGATTGTTCAACAGTTAGTTGTGATTCCAGTGCTCTCGCAAGAGGGAGTCAAAAGCGAAGATTAAGTAAATTATGCAGTGTTAGCCAGGAAACATTTGAAGGAAATTTAGCTTTCTGTTTTATCTGTTACTGTAAGAGTCCAGATCAGCTAAATAATGATTTAAATAATAATAGAACTGTAGAAAAAAAGAGGGCTGTATATAAGAAAGCACCATAAACAAGCTTTTAAACCCAAACTGGGAAAGGTTTTGTCAGTTGCTTCACATTGCTTCAAAATGAAAAAAGTTTCTTAAACCAATTTCATTCTTTTGATGAAGGCTCCAAAAATATTTTTTTAAAAAAGATAAAGAACATGGGGGAAAAAGGCAAATTCAGATGGTCAGCTCATATATGAAATAATACTCAACTTTCTAAATAATAAAAGCACAATATGAAGTAGTGGAAGGTACCAAAGAAGTCACCTAATAGTGGCTAAGGATGTTTCAAAATGGGAAATCTTCTTGCTTACTGTGTGCATGTACATGTAGTGTTGAGGATGGGATGGGGGACTGAGAGAGAGGGAAAAGGGGAGGGGGGAGAGAGTTGGTTGTCTTACAGGAAGACTATTTGGCGATATATACATATGAGAAATGCTAAAAATGTGTGATTTGGTAGTGATAAACATAGGAATTTTTTATAAGAAATGATTCAAAGTACTATGTAAAGATTATATACCAGTATTATTTATAAAAGCAAAAATTCTAGAAAAATAAATATGCCCAATCATAGTAGAATAGCTATAGAAACTATGGTACAGCTATTGGGTATATTATTTTACTACTCTTAAAAATAATGTTTATAGTTGTAATTGAACTGAAAAAAATGTTAACAATATAATGTAGGTGAAGCCAGAAACAATTTTTTTATACCACTGAAGTTTTATAATTGCCTGTTCATTTTGCTTTAGAATTTTTATATAAGCTTAGTACAGTTAGTAAAATCAGGAAATTTAATGTTAATGCAATATTATTATTTGAGATAATATACTTAAATTTTAGCAGTTTTGCCACTAATATCCTTTTATAGCAAAAGAAAAAAATTTTCCTTTTCCAATATGAATCCGGAATCGCTGGTTACCTTTAGTTGTCATGTTTCTTCAGTCTCCTCTAAATTGTTATAGTTCCTTAGTTGTGCGTGATGTTGACGTTTTTGAATAAGTTATTAATTTTGTAGAACGTTCCTTAATATGAGTTTGTGTGATATTTCCTTATAACTAGATTCAGATTATCCATCTTTATCAGGAATACTACAGAACCGATGTGGTATCCTTTGTTAGTTTGTCATATCTCGAGCCATATGATATGAGTTTGCTCAGTACTGGTGATGTTAACTCTGATCACTTGATTAAGGTAGTGCCTGCCAGATTTGTCCTCTGTAAATTTACCATTTTCTCCCATTTGAGCATCTATTAATAAATCTTACTTGAAATAATTATTAATGTGTTTTGCCCAAATGATAATTTTTAATTCGTTTTTTCTTCCACATTTATTTTTTAAACTTTTTTATTGAAGTATAGTTAGTTTACAGTGTTGTGTTAGTTTCAAGTATACAGCAAAGTGAGTCACATATATATATGTGCACTTTTTCAGATTCTTTTCCATTATAGGTTATTATAAGATATTGAGTATAGTTCCCTGTGCTATACAGTAGATCCTTGTCATTTACCTATTTTATATAGAGTAGTGTGTATATGTTAATCCTAAACTCCTAGTTTATCCACCCCCACTCTTGTACTATCCCCTCTGGTAACCATAAGTTTGCTTTCTATGTCTGTGAGTCTATTTCTGTTTTGTAAATAAGTTCATTTGTATCATTTTTTTAGATGCTACATTTAAGTGATATCATACAGTATAAGCTTCCTCTGTCTAACTTGACTTAATGTGATAATCTGTAAGCCCATCCATGTTGCTGCAAATGGCATTATTTCATTTTTTTAAATAGCTGAGTAATACTTCCACATTTATTCGTTAGCATTTCTACTGAAAGGGAGGATCTTTCCCTCCCTCCCTCTTTGTTTGTTTATATGGTTATGGAATCATGGAATTTTAATTTTTTCTGTTAATCATTTTGAAACTGAAGTTGTTCCCTGTTTGTCTAGTTGGAACTCCTTCAAGCTGATTTTCATGTTCTTATCATTCTTTAAGTGACTTATTACATTCTTAGACAACAAGATATACCAGCATCATCTTGTACTTACCTTACCCCAGTCCTGGAATCAGCCGTGTATCCAAGAAGCCCTGTTTTCTTTTTTTTCTTTTTTCGATACGCGGGCCTCTCACTGTTGTGGCCTCTCCTGTTGCGGAGCACAGGCTCTGGACGCACAGGCTCAGTGGCCATGGCTCACGGGCCTAGGCGCTCCGCGGCATGTAGGATCTTCCTGGACCGGGGCACGAACCCGTGTCCCTTGCATTGGCAGGCAGACTCTCAACCACTGCGCCACCAGGGAAGCGCAAGATCTGGGTTTTAAGTGTGCTCATTGCACTTAGGGCATCATTGCTTGTAGGTCTTCTCGGTGGACAGAGCTAGGAAATATGTATATCTGTATATGTAACATATTATAATATGTATCCATTAATTATATATTATTCACCTTAAGTGTTTGATGAAAGGACTCACAGGAATCAAGCAGTTTATACTTCTGGAACATCATTATAGGCAATGGATATAGTACAGCCAAGCAGAAGAAGGGTACTCATTGAAAGGGATATGAAGACTTCAGGCACAGTCTTCTTTGTCCTTCTACCACCGAGTCACAGAGGAATTGCTTTGTTTCCAGGTTCAGAACAATTGCTAGCTTGCATCTCAAGCACCTTAGTAATGGGAAATTCAAATTTGGCTTGAGGTCGGATCTCTTATTTTAACCTAGTCACATGGGCAGTGCATTCTAGTTATGTGACCAGCCATTAAGTTACAGGCTCCACTGAAATCAGGTGAATCATAAATTCACTTATTATTACTAAACAATGCTGACAGACTGATACAGTCTGCTCCCAAACAACTCACAGGCCCATGGTTATGGAATATCATTTATCTTCATTTAGTACATTTTGTGGGCTTCCCTGGTGGCGCAGTGGTTAAGAATCCACCTGCCAATGCAGGGGACACGGGTTCGAGCCCTGGTCCAGGAAGATCCCACATGCCACGGAGCAACTAAGCCCGTGCGCCACAACTACTGAGCCTGTGTTCCAGAGCCCATGAGCCACAACTACTGAGCCTGCGTGCTGCAACTGCTGAAGCCCACGCTCCTAGGGCCCGTGCTCTGCAACAAGAGAAGCCACCGCAATGAGAAGTCTGTGCGCCGCAACGAAGAGTAGCCCCCACTCGCCGCAACTAGAGAAAGCCTGCATGTAGCAACGAAAGACCCAATGCAGCCAAAAATAAATAAATTAAAAAAAAAAGAATTGTTAAAAAAACCCACAACATTTTGTAATGTAGGTAAGAGTCAGCTGTTCTGGAGATAACCATGTGGGCAATACAGACTAGCTGAGATTAATCTATGCTATTCAGTTTATGAACATAATATTTATGTAATCATATATGTAAATAACATGTCTGTGTTTCTGCATCTGTCATAAAAGCTATGAGTTCATACTGATGAGCTCTCATTGCAGTTCACTATCACAGGGTTCGTTGTAGCTTTACATTGTACCCTTTCTATATCTCTATTTCTCTTTTCTGACAGAAACCTAGCTCTCATTATCAAAATAAATTTTACTTATTGTCATAGTCTTAGAAAAAATATATATATAAACTAGTATGGAAATTACTAAGAAAACAAATCTACTAACTAGTGATATTTAAATTTCTTTTTGTCTTTAGTCTGAGAGAATATAGTGTGAAAATATAGTGTGTTCAAAGTTTACTTTGTTTTGATTGTTAATTTTCATCAGTATAAACTGTTATATTTCTTTGAAATACAGTTAAATTCATTTGCTTCTGTTTGTGTTCCACCACCCCCCATTTTTATGACATACAGACTTTTTTGAATATATGAAATATTAACCTGATTCTAAAAGTCAGAGCTGTACAAATAGTCATACTCAATAAATACCACCCGTCTAGCCCTTCTTCCAATTCCCATATCCTTTATCTTTTCCCACTACATTGTTTCTTACCCCCTGTTGGTAACCAGTTTTATTAGTCAGGTTTTCATGATACATATTCATATTCTCTCATTTCTTTTTTCTTACACAAAGGGTAGCTTTCCTAGTGATTCTCTTCTGCACTTTGCTTTTTTATTTTAACAATGTATCATGAAAACAAATCCACAGAAGTTCATAGAACTCTTCCTCATTGTTTTTATAGCTGCATAGGATTATTTAATCAATTAGTTACATAAAGACAGGTAGTTTACATTATCTTGTAAATACAAGTAGTGCTGCAGTGATTAACTTGTGCATATGTATTTTCATATTGTTGGACAATGTATCTTAAGTGTAAATTCCTAGACATGGGGTTTCTGGGTCAAAGATGTAGATGGATGAATGGATAGATGGATGGATGGACGGACGGACGGATGGAGAGAAAGACAGAGATTGATATTGCCAAATCATCCTCTTCCCCCAAAGAATTGTACCAATTTGCATTTTCCCCAGCAATATATGAATGTGCCTGTTTTCCTACAGTCTTTCTCAGAGGCTCTCTAAAAGAATGAGTTTTACTTTAAAATCTTTGCCAATCTTTCAGGTGAGAAATACATCTCAGAATAGTTTTATGTTTCTGTAATTATGAATGAAGCTGAACAACCATCATATGATTACTTGTATATTAATATACTTATTAGTGGATTATGTATTCATATTTCTGGCCTTTTTTTTTTTTTTGCGGTACGTGGGCCTCTCACTGTTGTGGCCTCTCCCATTGCGGAGCACAGGCTCCGGACGTGCAGGCTCAGCGGCCGTGGCTCACGGGCCTAGCCGCTCTGCGGCATGTGGGATCTTCCCAGACCGGGGAACGAACCTGTGTCTTCTGCATCGGCAGGCGGACTCTTCAACCACTGCACCACCAGGGAAGCCCTGGCCTATTTTTTCTATAAAGTTTTTGATCTGTTTTGTTCAATTTTTAAGATTTGACGGTATATTAAGAATATTAGCCCTTTATCTGTGATAAATGTTGCCTATATTTTCTTCTGTTTTTCTTTGAAACTGTTCAAAATTTTTAAATTATTATTTAAAGTTACCAATCTTTTGTTACCTCTGGGTTTTGAGTCATAGTTCAAAATGTCTACCTGTAACTAGAATATAGAGAAATTTACCCATGTTTTCTTAAAATACTTGTCTCGTTTCATTTTTTACATTTAGATTCCTGTTCTGTTTGGAGTTTATTGTTGTGTATGTTTTGAGGTGTGGATCTAATTTTATCTTTATCCAAATGTCTAGTCAGTTGTCCCAGCCCACTTTTTAAAAATCTATCTTTGATCGAGAGTTGTGATATGCAGCCTTTCTCATATCAAAAATTCTGTGTGTAAAATGGATTTATTTCTGGTCTTTCTCTTCTATCTGCTGATGTTGTTTCCCTTTTCACTATCACCTCTTTATGGTATGTTTTAATGTCTGATAGAACTAATTCCTCCAACCCCCCAGCACTTCTTTTTCAGTGTTTTACAGAATATTCTTTCCTGTTTGTTTTTTCACATGAACTTTATTATTTTTTTAAATTTATTTAATTTATTTTATTTTTGGCTGTGTTGGGTCTTCATTGTTGCACATGGGCTTTCTCTGGTTGCAGAGAGCGGGGCTACTCTTCATTGTGGTGCGTGGGCTTCTCATCACGGTGGTTTCTCTTGTTGCGGAGCACGGGCTCTAGGTGCTCAGGCTTCAGTAGTTGTGGCTTGCAGGCTAAGTAGTTGTGGCTCGCGGGCTCTAGAGTGCAGGCTCAGTAGTTGTGGTGCACGGGCTTAGTTGCTCCGCGGCATGTGAGATCTTCCCAGACCAGAGCTTGAACCCGTGTCCCCTTCATTGGCAGGCGGATTCTTAACCACTGCGCCACCAGAGAAGCCCTCACATCAACTTTAGTATCAGTTTCTCTAGCTGCATAAAAAAGCTTCTTGGTATCTTTATTACAACTGCCTTTAACTTATAAATTACCTTACGAGGAATTGATATATTTATGATATTAAGTTGAGTCTAGGTTTTATTTATTTCTTCATAAGTTTATTCCTAAGTTTCTTTAGAGTTGTAAAAATAAATTTTTAAATTTTGAGATAACTGTAGATTCATATGCAGTTGTAAAAATTAATATAGAGAGAGCCCATGAAAATTCCCTGGTGGTCCAGTGGTTAGGACTCCATGCTTCCACTACTGGCAGCCTGGGTTCAATCCATCCCTGGTTGGGGAACTAAGATTGCACAAACTGTGTGGTACGGCCAAAACAAAACAAAAAGCATTAAAAAAGACAACAAACCAGAGAGAGCCCCTGTACCCTTTACCCAGTTACCATAATGGTAACACACGAACAATTATTGAGCTTTCCAGTCCATGAATATGGTATATCTTTCCATCTATTTTGGTCCTTTAAAAATTTCTCCTGGCAGTGTTTGTGTTTGTAATATAGAGGTCTTCCATGCTTTCATTAAATTTCTAATTCTTTTTGATGCTATTATTGATACAATTATTTTAAAATTTTTATTTTCTACTTTGTTGTGAATATATAAACGTAGAATTGATTTTTGTACATTAGCCATATATTCTTATTAGCTTGCTAAATTTATTAATTTTCTTTCTAAATTTATTAATTCTAGTAGTTTTGTAGATTCTCAGGAATTTCTATGTAAAATCATATGATCAGCAAGAAGATATTTTTACCTTTTCTAATCTTTGTGTGTTCTTTTCTGTTTCCCCTCACCTCTTCCCCCCTTCTCCTCTCCTTCTTCCCTCCTTCTCCTCTCCTTCTTCCCTCCCCTCCTCTCCTCTCGCCACATCTCCCTTCTCTTCTTTTTCTTCTTTTTCCCTCCCCTTTCCCCCTTATACTTCAACTTACATGTTAGCTCTACATTTTGGTAGATGCCCTTTATCAAGTTGAGGAAGTTTCCTTCTGTTCCTAATTTGTTGAGAAATTTTAACATGTATAGGTGTTGAATTTTGTCAGATGCTTTTTATGCATCTCTTGAAAATTTTTTTTAATTTAATTTATTTATTTATACAGCAGGTTCTTATTAGTCATCCATTTTATACACATCAGTGTATACATGTCAATCACAATCTCCCAATTCATCACAACCCCCGCTGCTTTCCCCCTTGGTGTCCATATGTTTTTTCTCTACATCTGTATCTCAATTTCTGCCCTGCAAACCAGGCAGAAATTTTTATATGGATATCTCCTTTATTCTGCCCACTTGATGAATTGCGTTGATTGATTTTCTAATATGAAAACAACCCTGCATTCTTGGACTGAACTCCATTTAGTCATGATGAGTTATTCTTTTTACATGTTGTTGAAATTGATTTGCTGTTATTTTGTTGTGGGTGCTTGTTTTCATGAAGGCCCTTATTCCCCTTCTTCTTTCCTTCCCTTCCCCAGTGTCCTCGCTGGGTTTGGGTATTACAGCTATGCTGGTCTCAGAAGACAAATTGGGAAGTGTTTTCTGAAATAGTTTGTGTACAATTGATGTTATGTCTTCCTTGAATATTTGGTAGAATTTTCATGTAAAAGTATCTGGGCCCTCTCTTCTGATGTGTATGCTGGTTTTCAGTGTATTTATTGTCTTATTCTTGAACCCCATAAATTAGATATTATAATTAATGTATGTAAACAATATTTAAAATCACTTACTTGGTTACTAGTTTCCTTACTTCTCTTTCATTTTGTGTCTCAGACCTTCTGGTTTGTGTTGTTGAACTTTTCAATTACATGGTTTCAGAAATTTTTTAAGAAGTAGCTTATTGGTGATAATCCTTGTTTTCATTTACATGAAAAAATATTTTGCTCGTGTTGTTGCAGGACAGTTTTGTTGGAATCTGAATTTTAGGTTGGGGTTATTTTATTTCAACTTTTAAGGATAACCAAAGTTTACTTTGTTCTAACTTCTCTTATTGCTTTTGAGAAGTATTTTGCTTGTTTAATTGTTCCTGTTAGGTGAATTAACTTTTCTGTTTGTCTCATTTTAAAATCTTTCTGTTTTGTAAAAAAATATACTTTTGCTTTAGTGTGTCTAATTGCAGATTTCTTTTTTTTTTAATTAACTTACTTTTATTTATTTTTGGCTGCGTTGGATCTTTGTTGCTGAGCGCGGGCTTTCTCTAGTTGGTGGCGAGCAGGTGCTACTCTTCGTTGCAGTGCGCAGGCTTCTCATCGTGGTGGCTTCTCGTTGTGGAGCATGGGCTCTAGGCGTGCAAGCTTCAGTAGATGTGGCACGTGGGCTCAGTTGTTATGGCTGTGGACTCTAGAGCGCAGGCTCAGTAGTTGTGGCGCAGGGGCTTAGTTGCTCTCTGGAATGTGGGATCTTCCCGGACCAGGGCTCGAACCCGTGTCCTCTGCATTGGCAGACACATTCTTCGCCACTGTACCACCAGAGATGCCTTGTGGATTTGTTTTTAATTATCCTTCTTGGTAGGAATAATTTCTATGTCTGTATTCATGTATGTTTTCAGTTCTGGAAAATTGTCAGCACCAACTCTTCAGATATGTCTTCTTCAGTCTGTTACTCTTTTCTGGGTCTCTGGGGGCCCATATTTTAAACCTTATTATTCTTTTTTTTTTTTTAACGTTTCTTTTTTTTTGGATTTAATTTAATTTATTTTTTTATACAGCAGGTTCTCATTAGTTATCCATTTTATACATATTAGTGTATATATGTCAATCCCAAGCCCCCAGTTCATCACCCCCCCACTGCCCACCCCCGCCACTTTCCCACTTGGTATCCATACGTTTGTTCTCCTCATCTGTGTCTCAATTTCTGCCCTGCAAACCGGTCCATCCGTACCACTTTTTAGGTTCCACATATATGTGTTAGTATACGATATTTGTTTTTCTCTTTCTGACTTACTTTACTCCGTATGACAGTCTCTGGATCCATCCATGTCTCTATAAATGACCCAATTTCGTTCCTTTTTATGGCTGAGTAATATCCCATTGTATATATGTACCACATCTTCTTTATCCATTTGTCTGTTGATGGGCATTTAGGTTGCTTCCATGACCTGGCTATTGTAAATAGTGCTGCAATGAACATTGGGGTGCGTGTGTCTTTTTGAATTATGGTTTTCTCTGAGTATATGCCTAGTAGTGGGATTGCTGGATCATATGGTTATTCTATTTTTAGTTTTTTAAGGAAACTCCATACTGTTCTCCATAGTGGCTGTATCAGTTTACATTCCCACCTTGCAACAGTGCAAGAGGGTTCCCTTTTCTCCACACCCTCTCCAGCATTTGTTGTTTGTAGATTTTCTGATGATGCCCATTCTAACTGGTGTGAGGTGATACCTCATTGTAGTTTTGATTTGCATTTCTCTAACAGTTAGTGATGTTGAGCAGCTTTTCATGTGCTTCTTGACGATCTGTATGTCTTCCTTGGAGAAATGTCTATTTAGGTCTTCTGCCCATTTTTGGATTGGGTTGTTTGTTTTTTTAATATTGAGCTGCATGAGCTGTTTATATATTTTGGAGATTAATCCTTTGTCCATTAATTCGTTTGCAAATATTTTCTCCCATTCTGAGGGTTGTTTTCTCATCTTGTTTATAGTTTCCTTTGCTTTGCAAAAGCTTTTAAGTTTCATTAGGTCCCATTTGTTTAATTCGTTTTTATTTCCATTACTGTCGGAGGTGGATCAAAAAAGATCGTGCTGTGATTTATGACAAACAGTGTTCTTCCTATGTTTTCCTCTAAGAGTTTTATAGTGTCTGGTCTTACATTTAGGTCTCGAATCCATTTTGAGTTTATTTTTGTGTATGGTGTTAGGGAGTGTTCTAATTTCATTCTGTTCCATGTAGCTGTCCAGTTTTCCCAGCACCACTTATTGAAGAGACTGTCTTTTCTCCATTGTATATCCTTGCCTCGTTTGTCATGGATTAGGTGACCATAGGTGCATGGGTTTATCTCTGGGCTTTCTATCCTGTTCCATTGATCTATATTTCTGTGTTTGTGCCAGTATCCTATTGTCTTGATTACTGTAGCTTTGTAGTATAGTCTGAAGTCAGTGAGTCTGATTCCTCCAGCTCCGTTTTTTTCCCTCAGGACCGCTTTGGCTATTTGGGGTCTTTTGTGTCTTCATACAGATCTTTTGTGTCTTCATACAAATTTTGTGTCTTCATACAAATCTTCATACAAATTTTAAGTTCTGTAAAAAATGCCATTGGTGATTTGATAGGGATTGCATTGAATCTGTAGATTGCTTTAGGTAATATAGTCACTTTCACAATATTGATTCTTCCAATCCAAGAACATGGTATATCTCTCCATGTGTTTGTGTCATATTTAATTTCTTTCATCAGTGTCTTATAGTTTTCTGCATACAGATCTTTTATCTCCCTAGGTAGGTTTATCCCTAGGTATTTTATTCTTTTTGTTGCAGTGGTAAATGGGAGTGTTCCCTTAATTTCTCTTTCAGATTTTTCATCATTAGTGTATAGGAATGCAAGAGATTTCTGTGCATTAATTTTGTATCCTGCAACATTACCAGATTCATTGATTAGCTCTAGTAGTTTTCTGCTAGCATATTTAGGATTCTCTATGTATAGTATCATGTTATTTGCAAACAGTGACAGTTTTACCTTTTCTTTTCCAATTTGTATTCCTTTTATTTGTTTCTTCTCTGATTGCTGTGGATAGGTCTTCCAAAACTATGTTGAATAATAGTGGTGAGAGTGGACATCCTTGTCTTGTTTCTGATCTTACAGGAAATGCTTTCAGTTTTTCACCATTGAAAATGATGTTTGCTGTGGGTTTATTTTATATGGCCTTTATTATGTTCAGGTAGGTTCCCTCTTTTCCCACTTTCTGGAGGGTTTTTTTTTTTATCATAAATGGGTGTTGAATTTTGTCAAAAGCTTTTTCTGCATCTATTGAGATGATCATGTGGTTTTTCTTTTTCAGTTTGTTAATATGGTTTATCACATTGGTTGATTTGCGTATATTGAAGAATCCTTGCATCCCTGGGATAAATCCCACTTGATTATGGCGTATGAGCCTTTTAATGTGTTGTTGTATTCTCTTTGCTAGTATTTGTTGAGGGTTTTTGCATCTATATTCATCAGTGATATTGGTCTGTAATTTTCTGTTTTTGTAGTATCTTTGTCTGATTTTGGTGTCAGGGTGATGGTGGCCTCATAGAATGAGTTTGGGAGTGTTCCTTCCTCTGCATTTTTTTGGAAGAGTTTGAGAAGGATGGGTGTTAGCTCTTCTCTAAATATTTGATAGAATTCCCCTGTGAAGCCATCTGGTCCTCGACTTTTGTTTCTTGGAAGATTTTTAATCTCAGTGTCAATTTGATTACTTGTGATTGGTCTGTTCATATTTTCTATTTCTTCCTGGTTCAGTCTTAGAAGGTTATACCTTTCTAAGAATTTGTCCATTTCTTCCAGGTTGTCCATTTTATGGGCATAGAGTTGCCTGTAATAGTCTCTTAGGATGCTTTGCATTTCTGCAGTGTCTGGTGTAACTTCTCCTTTTTTCATTTCTAATTTTATGGATTTGAGTCCTCTCCCTCTTTCTTGAAGAGTCTGGCTAATGGTTTATCAATTTTTTTTATCTTCTCAAAGAACCAGCTTTTAGTTTTATTGATCTTTGCTCTTGTTTTCCTTGTTTCTATTTCCTTTATTTCTGCTCTGATCTTTATGATTTCTTTCCTTCTGCCAACCTTGGGTTTTGATTATTCTTCTTTCTGTAGTTCCTTTAGGTGTAAGGTTAGTTTATTTGTGATTTTTCTTGTTTCTTGAGGTTGGCTTGTATTGCTATAAACTTCCCTCTTAGAACTGCTTTTGCTGCATCCCATAGGTTTTGGATTGTCGTGTTTTCATTGTCATTTGTCTCTAGGTGTTTTTTGATTTCCTCTTTGATTTCTTCACTGATCTCTTGGTTATTTAGTAACATATTGTTGAGCCTCTATGTGTTTGTGTTTTTTACGTTTTTTACCCTGTAATTGATTTCTAATCTCGTAGCATTGTGGTCAGAAAAGATACTTGATATGATTTCAATTTTCTCAAATTTACTGAGCTTGATTTGTGACCCAAGATGTGTTCTATCCTGGTGAATGTTCTGTGTACACTTTAGAAGAAAGTGTAATCTGCTGTTTTTGGATGGAAAGAAATCAATTAAATATCTATATTATTAAATATTAAATATCAATTAAATCTGTGTGGTCTGTTGTGTCATTTAAAGCTTGTGTTTTGTTATTAATTTTCTGTTTGGATGATCTGTCATTTGGTGTAAGTGAGGTGTTAAAGTCCCCCACTCTTATTATTATTATTTTTTTTACATCTTTATTGGAGTATAATTGTTTTACAGTGGTGTGTTAGTTTCTGCTTTATAACAAAGTGAATCAGTTATACGTATATTCCCATATCTCTTCCCTCTTGCGTCTCCCTCCCTCCCACCCTCCCTATCCCACCCCTCCAGGCGGTCACAAAACACGGAGCTGATCTCCCTGTGCTATGCGGCTCCTTCCCACTAGCTATCTACCTTACGTTTGGTAGTGTATATATGTCCATGCCTCTCTCTTGCTTTGTCACAGCTTACCCTTCCCCCTCCCCATATCCTCAAGTCCATTCTCTAGTAGGTCTGTGTCTTTATTCCTGTTTTACCCCTAGGTTCTTCATGACATTTTTTTTTCTTAATTCCATATATATGTGTTAGCATACGGTATTTGTCTTTCTCTTTCTGACTTACTTCACTCTGTATGACAGACTCTAGGTCTATCCACCCCATTACAAATAGCTCAATTTTGTTTCTTTTTATGGCTAAGTAATATTCCATTGTATATATGTGCCACATCTTCTTTATCCATTCATCTGATGATGGACACTTAGGTTGTTTCCATCTCCAGGCTATTGTAAATAGAGCTGCAATGAACATTTTGGTACGTGACTCCTTTTTAATTATGGTTTTCTCAGCGTATATGCCCAGTAGTGGGATTGCTGGGTCATATGGTAGTTCTATTTGTAGTTTTCTAAGGAACCTCCATACTGTTCTCCATAGTGGCTGTATCAATTCACATTCCCACCAGCAGTGCAAGAGTGTTCCCTTTTCTCCAGACCCTCTCCGGCATTTAGTGGTTCTAGATTTTTTGATGATGGCCATTCTGACTCGTGTGAGATAATATGTGTTTGTCGATTTCCTCTTTTATAGCTGTTAGCAGTTGCTTTTTGTATGGAGGTGCTCCTATGTTGGGTGCATATATATTTATAATTGTTATATCTTCTTAGATTGATCCCTTGATCATTATGTAGTGTCCTTCCTTGTGTCTTGTAACGTTCTTTATTTTAAAGTCTATTTTATCTGATATGAGTCTTGCTACTCCAGCTTTCTTTGGATTTCCATTTGCATGGAATATCTTTTTCCATCCCCTCACTTTCAGTCTGTATGTGTCCCTAGGTCTGAAGTGGGTCTCTTGTGGACAGCATACATATGGGTCTTGTTTTTGTATCCATTCAGCAAGCCTGTGTCTTTTTGTTGGAGCATTTAATCCATTCACGTTTAAGGTAATTATTGATATGTATGTTCCTATTACCATTTTCTTAATTGTTTTGTGTTTTGTTTTTGTAGGTCCTTTTCTTCTCTTGTGTTTCCCACCTAGAGAAGTTCCTTTAACGTTTGTTGTAGAGCTGGTTTGGTGGTGGTGAATTCTCTTAGCTTTTGCTTATCTGTAAAGCTTTTGATTTCTCCCTCAAATCTGAATGAGATCCTTGCCGGGTAGAGTAATCTTGGTTGTAGCTTCTTCCCTTTCATCACTTTAAGTATATCATGCCACTTCCTTCTGGCTTGTAGAGTTTCTGCTGGCAAATCAGCTGTTTACCTTACGGGAGTTTCCTTGTATGTTATTTGTTGTTTTTCCCTTGCTGCTTTCAGTAATTTTTCTTTGTCTTTATTTTTTTCCAGTTTGATTACTATGTGTCTTGGTGTGTTTCTCCTTGAGTTTATCCTGCCTGGGATGCTCTGTGCTTCCTGGACTTGGGTGTTTATTTCGTTTCCCACGTTAAGGAAGTTTTTGACTCTAATCTCTTCAAATATTTTCTCGGGTTCTTTCTCTCTCTCTTCTCCTTCTGGGACCCCTATAATGCGAATGTCTTTGCGTTTAATGTTGTCCCAGAGGTCTCTTAGGTTGTCTTCATTTCTTTTCATTCATTTTTTTAATTCTGGTCTGCAACAGTGAATTCCACCATTCTGTCTTCCAGGTCACTTATCCGTTCTTCTGCCTCAGTTATTCTGCTATTGATTCCTTCTAGCGTATTTTTCATTTCAATTATTGTATTGTTCATATCTGTTTGTTTGTTCTTTAATTCTTCTAGGATTTTGTTAAACATTTCTTACATCTTTTCGATCATTGTCTCCATTCTTTTTCCAAGGTCCTGGATCACCTTCACTATTATTATTCTGACATCTTTTTCTGGAATAAACCTTATTATTCTGTCTCCTATGTCTCTTTTCTTGTCTTACAAATTTTTCTTTCTTCTTGACTTTATTCCTTCATTTTGAGTAATTTTTGCAGATTTGTCTTCCACTTTGGAAATTCTCTTTTTATTCTCCAAATCTAATACTTGTTCTTTCGTAGGTATTTGTCCTCAAATCAGATTGTCCCCTTGTTTCCCCTTTTCTACACTCTTATATTTTGTTTACTGTTACCTCTCTGAGTTCAGCTTACTGTTCGGTTGTTTATCTTTTGGAAAATAGTCCTTTTTTTCTTTTGATCCAAGCGCAGCTTTAAAATATATCTTAGTTACCATTTACTTTTAGCAGGAGTTCACTTTAGATAAGTGTTTTTTGTTCATTGTAGTAACTTAATATTTCTTACTTAATACATTTGCAGTTCTGGTATTCTTATTGGTGAACTTGTGTCATCTCAGGATCTCATTTTGTGTCTTATCTCTTTATCTGTTAATGTGCCACAAGCATAATAGTAACCATTTGTGGAAGGGTTTTCATACCCTTTTAATTAACATGGTGTTGGTAGTATTATATATTTAGGATTATAAACTTTTTAAATAAGATTTATATGCCAGTATATTTCAGATTTGTTGTTGTTCTCTAAGTGTGTGTGTGTGTGTATATATATATATATATATATATGTGTGTGTGTGTGATTTAGTTATTTGGGTCTTCTAATGTATATGTCAAACTATACATATTAACTACCCCTTAACCTAATAATCAGTGTTAATTTAAATACCTATTCTGTACAGCCAAGCAGTCTTCCTGTTATTCACAAGGTATAGGTTGCAATATAGGGATGATGAAGCAGTAATTAGTTTTCTTTTGGTAATTGTTTTCTAACAATTGATGCATATTAAAGTTAAATTCTCAAAATTATACTTTTTAGAATAGCCCTTATAATAGATTCTATCTTCATTTAATTTGGAGAGTTGAAAGAAGCTTCTCATTTTATTCTCATAAAATTGACCTATTTTCCCTTTAAAATAAGAATTCGAAATATGGTCTAAGAACTATGGGATTTTGCTATTTGTAAGTATTTTAATGTGAACTTTTGAAATTAAATATTCAAGCATTTGGATATTCTGTGCAGAGAAATAGTATGATTTGTTCTGAGTTACAAGTGTCTTTTCTTGTTATCACCTTAGACAAAGAAACAGCCCTGGTATAACAGCACATTAGCATCAAGACGAAAACGACTCACTGCTCATTTTGAAGACTTAGAGCAATGTTACTTTTCTACAAGGATGTCTCGTATCTCAGGTACATTCAGGACTTCTTAAAATATCTCAGATTCATGTTTCATATCCAAATCTAGCTTCTTATGCTGGATTTATGGAAAGCAAAAGTGTCTGTTTTCAACATAGTCTAGCACAGTATTGTGTAGGTTCTTAGACATCTTGGAGAACATTGCTTTTCCATATCTATTTTTGTTCTCTTTCTTTATTTGGGAATTTTTTATCTGTATATAGTGAGCTGTATAAAGTTAAAAACAAATCAGCCATGAATATGTAGCTAGCAAAAATAAGTTCCATTCAGTTGCCTTCTATTCTTCAACATTTATTAAGTTGTAAGCACTATCCTCTGTGCTAAGAATAAAAAGATGAAAGTACTTGTTCTTGTCGTCAAGCAGTATTATGAATTTAGTGGGGGGAAGCAACAGGTAAATAATTCTATGTGTCAGGCTTCCCTGGTGGCGTGGTGGTTGCGAGTCTGCCTGCTAATGCAGGGGACATGGGTTCGTGCCCCGGTCCGGGAGGATCCCACATGCCGTGAAGTGGCTGGGCCCGTGAGCCATGGCCTCTGAGCCTGCGCGTCCGGAGCCTGTGCTCCGCAACGGGAGAGGCCGCAGCAGTGAGAGGCCCGTGTACCGCAAAAAAAAAAAAAATAATAATAATAATAATTCTATGTGATATTTTATGTTATATACATATGAAAAGGGCATTAAGGGAATAGAGAAGAATATCCACTAATATAACTGGGAGTGAAAAAGCCGTGCCATGTTGAAAATGGAGAAATGTGAGAAAATGATTCCTGTAGGGATTTCAGAGATGTCGTATTTAGTCAAGGCTAGTATTAATTAACTAAAAAAGGTAATTAGAAACATATTCAAAGTAGAGGAAATAACTTATGCAAAGATTTGTACACAATAGTATAGAATATTTTTATTGCTATAGAAAAGTAACCGAGTTCTGTTCCCTTTTTGTTAGTTCTCTGATCTTTAGCCTTTCTTGGTGTCTTTGCTCACCAGTGCGGTAGGGACATTTATACCAACCCAGCAGGGTTTTTTTTTTTTAAGGTTTATAGATTATGCATGTAAAATACAATGCTTGGTATAAGTTAGATTCTCAATTAATTGATGTCATTTGTAATACACCTGCTCAAAATGAGGACCACCAAGGAAAAAATGTCTGTTATTTTATTAATTGTTAAAAATTTTTCCTTGGTTTTCTCTTGAATAGGCATGTTTGTATTATAATCCACACATTATAGAGAGAGAATCTTTGGAGAAATTTGCCTCAGGACTGGAGGTGGCAGAAAAATGTATATAGATTCACATAGCATTTTTCCTCTGAAGACTAGAAGAAAGCCAAACTTTGTTTTTAAGTGTGTTTGAAATTAATAGTCAACAGTTTTCATACAGATGCAAAGCTCTCATTGCATTGTCTTGAGAATTGAGCCCCTTATTAAACTTCTGTAAAAGTCTGTAAACTACAGTAGGAAGCTGTTACATTGAAAGTGGTCTTAGACCTACATTCTACTGACTGGCAGAGGGTTCATGTTAACCCTTTCAGATGTTATTTGTTGGTATGATGTTGAAATACAACCACAGGCAAATGACAGACATTAAAAAAAGAGAGAGAGCAAGATGGGAAAGAGAGATTGGAGTAGGCTATTGATTAATAATTTGTAAATAACTATAGCATAAGCATGCTGTGGGATAGTAAAGGTAATCACAAACCAATTTAATTTATTTTGGAGATATAGCTTTATAGGGAGGTAGACTAGTAAGTTAAAACCAGGAGGAAGATTAGATTTTTATTTTTGTAGACATGGCTGTATTGTACTTAACACATGTTGTCTTTAGTTTTTAGGAATCTCAAATTTAACTTAACAAATTTGCAGTGTCTACACTGATCATATTGCTGAATATGGAGTCCCTCTTAGTGTCCTTGGCTGTCAAAGAGGAAATTTAAACTTCTTTGTAATGGGGTACCTAAGCGTTTGATTGTCCTTTTGTATATTTTCAAATGAGAACACACTCCCCATCCCCAACTTTTATTTTCATCTATGAAAATGAGACATGAAGACTAAGAAAAAATGCTTTGAACTCTTAATTGTAATTGAAAGAGAAACTAAATTATAAAGCATTAGAAGAGAGAAGAGACACTGAACACACTTTTACAAACTGATGTGTAATTAGAATAGGAGGGGTGATATGCCATCAGATATGTATGGGTATTGATCAGAAACGAACCAAGCAAACAAAATCCTACCTTCTTACAACCAGATAAGTGAAATCTAATCCCTGTGCTTTCAGATACTGAAATAACTGCTTTTAGTGTTATTTTTATAACTTCTGTTGAAAGTAGGTGTTAAATGAGTGGATATGATGGCTGGAAGTTCAACTACCCTAGAAAAGGATTGTGATCTTCTGCAGAATAGACATTCTTGAATGCTTGTGAATTTTATGTACTTAGGGATTGATGTCAAAATGTTGAAAGAATATATTAATATTAAAACAATTTTTAAATGGTTAGCTATAAAGTAACTGTCTTTTCAGTATTTACTGCATTACGTAGCTCACAGTAATAGGGTTATATATAAAAAGAACCAGTTACATGGTTGGATGCATGTTGTATCCAAACCACTTTGCAGTGCAGTTGATACCCCCTCCCCTTTTGCAATAACCTATGTTTTATTTATCATTTGTTGAATTTCCTGAGAATAATTTTTGTGGACCAAGTACTTTAGCTCAATAACATCTTGATATTTCATGCTAATTGGGTTTGTTCCTTTTGTGTTTTCTAGAATGGAAACACTACAAAATTGAGCCCTTTTAATGTAGGTTGTTAGATGACTATGTTAAGTTAGTGTTTAAATCTTTAAAATGTAAAATATTAGGGACAGAAGCTTACTTAGTTTCCTCAAATAATTGTTTGTTTTTCTTTATAATAATTGTTAGATAAAGTACTTCATGTCAGCAATTCAAGATAACTGGAAATCTCCAGATAAATAAATTCTTTATTATATATCATATAGTAGAGTAATAGTAACTCTTTTGACTTAATGATTCTTACAGCTTAATTTCTTTTTGCTTACTAGTATTTTCAGAGGACATTTAAGAAGGGAAATCACAAAAGTTTACCTTAAAAATGTTCTGTGTGTGTATATGTATATGAGCTAAGAATAAGGAAGAAGGTATGAAAACACTGTGTTATAACAGGCTTATTTCAAGTTTCAATATAGAAAGCTAACTAAAGTAATTGTGTTCTTTTCTTTCTTTGGAAGGGAAAATGCAAGTCCAAACTTCAAGCAGTTTTGAAAAACAATGTTTTTATTCATGCTTTTACTGTAGGCCTGTTTCTACATTGGAGAGTAAATTAGCTGTCTTCTCAGGTCCTTTATAACCTGATTTTGTGATTTAAATTCTACATCATTTAGTTATGAATAGTTTACTGAAATGGACTTTACTCAAAGTATTTGTAAAGAGTTCTATTGGATGGAATTATTGTTTTCCATATTCACCAAGACATTTGAGTGAACCAATTTTTATTTATTTATTTTATTTTATTTTATTTATTTATTTATTTTTATTTTTATTTATTTATTTTTTTTGCGGTACGCGGGCCTCTCACTGTTGTGGCCTCTCCCGTTGTGGAGCACAGGCTCCGGACGCGCAGGCTCAGTGGCCGTGGCTCACGGGCCTAGTCGCTCCGCGGCATGTGGGATCTTCCCAGACCGGGGCATGAACCCATGTCCCCTGCATCGGTAGGCAGACTCTCAACCACTGCGCCACCAGGGAAGCCCGAGTGAACCTATTTTAAGTTTGATTTTGAAAATTAATAATTCATACACTGCAGTTTTTACTCTCGTCCCATAATTGGATTTGAAACACTTCGAAGTATTATGTGAACAAATATTTCACTTTCTTTTTACTTAAAAATCTATTTTTAATCTAAATTATGTTATTATTGTGTTTTGACTATAAGTAAACATGAACATGAAGATGTATCCCTGTAAACATGTTCCTTTAACAAATACCCTGTCCAGTATATGTACTTGTCTCTCCATCCTCACCTTCTTCATTGATAAGGGATTTTGTTTTAATAAATGATTTAACGTCTCTTGATCAGAGGTACTTTTTTTTTGTTTTTGCAAGAAATTATTGCTTAAAAAAGAAAAAGAATTCACAGTATGTTCTTACTGGTGTTGAAAGAGACTGTGTCTTTCAAGAACCACTGAGAAATTTTTTTTAAAAGTTGAAAAATCAGCTCAATAATTTGTGTATGTTAGTCCTCTCTAAGTACTCTTGAAGAGTTGTTGTTTGTGTTTAGTATATAGTTTTTAGTCTGTGGATATTGCTGTTTGACTTATGTTTCAGTTCAATTCATTTATTTTGTTTTGTTTTCTTCATATAGATGACAGTCGAACTGCAAGCCAGTTGGATGAATTTCAGGAATGCTTGTCCAAGTTTACTCGATATAATTCAGTACGACCTTTGGCTACATTATCATATGCTAGTGATCTCTATAATGGTTCCAGCATAGTTTCTAGGTAAGTATGGGGCAGCATACTATTTTCTTACTATTTTCTTTTGCAAGAGTGTCTAGAATTTAATTGAATTAGAGAAACAGTTATAGTGTTATGGTTAAGAGCCTCTGTTGTGAAATCCAGCTTGCCTGCCAATTTTTAGCTCTGCGGTCTTAGGCAAGTTTCTAAATCTCTTTAGTCCTCAATTTATCTCTAAAATGTAATGATTGTTAGTATCTGCCTCATAGGGCTGCAGTTTGTTTTCTTGTAATTCTTTTGTGTGGTTTTAATGACAAGATGTGCTCTCCTAATAAATGCTCTCTCCTCTTTAGTTTTTTAGAAGAGTTTGTAAAGAATTGGTGTTAGTTCTTCCTTACATATTTTGTACAATTCCCCAGTGAAGCCATCTTGGTCTTGAGTTTTCTTTGAGGGAAGATTTTTAAATACAAATCCAATTTTTAGGAGAGATGTAAGGCTAATCAGGTTATCCATTTCTTCTTGATTGAGCATTATTTTTAGTTTGTGCCTTTCAAGGAATTTGTCCATTTCATCTAGGTTATTGAATTTACTGGCATACAAGTGTTTATAGTATTCCTTTATTATCCTTTTGATTTCTTTAGATTCTGTAATGATTTTTCCTTTCTCATCCTTGATTTCAGAAATTTGTTTCCCTTTTTTTTTTATACTTAATAGTCTGGCTTAGAAGTTTTCAATTTTATTTATCTTCTCAAAGAACCAGCTCCTGGTTTATTGATACTGTCTATTTTTCTGTTCTCTGTTTCATTGATTTCTACTCTTAACTTTATTATTTCCCATTTTCTGCTTTCTTTAGGAGTAATTTGCTCTTATCTTTCTAGTTTCTTAAGGGAGAAACTGAAGTGATTGAGTCGAAACCTTTCTTCTTTTCTAATATAGATAATTTGTGTTATAAATTTCCCTCCAAGTGTTGCATTAACTGCATCTCACAAATTTTGATATGATTGATATCTTGTCTTTTTTCCAAATTTTTTTTTATTCTGGTAAAATACACATGACATAAAATTTACCATCTTAATAACTGTTCAGTGGTATTAAATGCATTCATAATACTGTGCAACTGTCATCACCATCCATCTCTTTAATACTTGACATCTTGTAAAACTGAAACTCAGTACCCATTAAACAACAACTCCTTGTTCCCTCTTGCCCCTAGTCCTGGCAACCACCATTCTACTTTCTTTGTCTATGATTCTGCCTATTGCAAGTATCTCATATAAGTGGAATGGTGCAATATTTGTCTTTTTGTGACTGGCTTATTTCACTAGTGTGGTGTCATCAGTGTACATCCATGCTATAGCATATGTCAGGATTTCCTTCCTAAAGGGCTGAATAACATTCCATTGCATGTATATAACACATTTTGGTCATCTGTCTGTCAATGGATACTTGTGTTGCTTCCATGTTTTAGCTACTGTGAATAATGCTACTGTGAACATGGGCAAGACTATCTCTTTGAGACCTTGCTTGCGATTCTTTTGGGTATATACCCAGAAATGGAATTGCTGGATCAAATAGTCATTCTATTTTTAATTTTTTGAGGAACTGCCATACTATTTTCCACCAGGGCTATACCATTTTGCATTTCTACCAGCAGAGCCTAAGGGTTCCAATTTCTCCACATCTTTGCCAGTATTTATTTTGGTTTTTTGATTGTAGCCATTCTGCTGGGTATGAGGTTAGGTTTGATTGCCTAGATTTGATTTGAATTTCTCTAATGATTACTGATGTTAAATGTCTTTTCACATGCTTATTGGTCATTTGTATATCTTCTTCGGGAAAATGTCTTTTCAAGTCCTTTGTCCATTTTTAAATTGAGTTTGTTTTTTATTGTTGGTTTCAGGAGCTTTCTATATATTCTGAATATTAATCCTTTATCAGATTTATAAATATTTTCTCTCATTCTGTGGGTTGCCTTTTTACTCTTGATATTGTCTGTTGTCAATGCATACAGTTTAAAAATTTTTATGAAGTCTTATTTGTCTATTTTTTCTTTTGTTGCTTGTGCCTGTGGTGTCACATCCAGGAAATCATTGCCAAATCCCAAGTTGTGAAAAGAGTTTTATGGTTTTAGATTTAGGTTTTTGATCCATTTTGAATTAATTTTTGTATATAGTTTTAGGTAAGGATCTAAATTCATTCTTTTGCGTGTGAATATCTAGTTTTCTCAGAACCATTTTTTGAAAAAGCTGTCCTTTCTCCAGTGAATGGTCTTGGCACTCTTGTCAAAAATCCTTTGACCACATATGCAAGGGTTTATTTCTGTGTTCTCTCTTCTATTCCATTGGTGTATATGTCTGTTTTTATCTATGTTTTTTGATTACTGTAGCTTTGTAGTAAGTTTTGAAATCAGGAAGTATGAGTTCAGGTCCTTTGGAAGTCCGTGTGAATTTTAGGATGGGCTTTTCTATTTCTGAAAAAAATAGTCATTGGGATTTTGATAGGAATTGCATTAAATCTGTAGATCACTTTGGGTAGTATTTGACAACAGTATTCAGCCTTCCAGTCCATGAACATGGGGTATGTTTTCATTTATATCTTAGTTTCTTTCAGCAGTGTTTAGTACTTCTCATTGTACAAGTCACCTCCTTTGTTAATTCCTAAATATTTTTTTGATGCTCGTGTAAATGAAATTGTTTCTGTAATTTTCTTTTTAGATTGTTTATTGTTATTATATCAAGGATATGATATTTTTCATTTTCAGTCATTTCAAAAATCTTTTAAATTTCAAATTTCATTTTATTTTGACTCATGGATTACTGAGACATTAGTTTTCAAATATTGGGGTTTTCTAGTTATCTTTTTGTTATTAATTTATATTATTTTTATCTTCATCATCTTGACCATTCTTTAAAATTTTTAAATAAATTTTCTAATATACATAAAGATGGAAAGAATATAATCCTTTATACAGTCATCTCCCAGACTCATCAGTGATCCAAATTTTGCTATACTTGCTTTGTTTATACTCTTCATTCCTAATTTCTTTGCTTAAGTATTTTGAAGCAAATCCCAGGTATTACGTCATTTCAACTGTAGATTCTTAAGAATCTCTATGTCTTAAAATATGGATATTGTATAACCACGGGGCTTTATCACCTCTAACACAATTAGCAGTAGTCCCTTGGAATCATCAAATTGCTAATCCATGTTCAAATTTTCTAGACAGAATGAAGAAGCCTTAAAAAAAATGTTTTTGATGTGTATCAGGAATTTGACAATTTTTAGCTTTTTAAAAATTACTGAAACTACATGTGCTTTTCCATTTTCATGACTGAGATTTTTATTTATGTATATGAATATTGATCTTGAACTTCAGGCCATTAGCTAAAGAGACTATTGCATTAAATCTTTTATTGTATTCAAGCTTGTTGTTTAACTTGGTAACAAGACAAAAATCATACATTTATTTATTTTTCTATATGTTGGCAGTGTAAGTTTTCCTAATCAGGCACTGGAGTGATTAAAGTTTTAAAATGCAGTAAATTGTGGGTTTTGTTTAACTAATTAATTAAATTAGTAATTAACCTATTTAACAAAAATTCATTGACTACCTAGTGTGGGAGAGGCTAGGAGTGTAATCATGAACAGGCCAGCTTTGATGCTTGGATTCAGGAGACCTCTCAATTTTATTTCAGTGCCTTTATAGAAGAAATAATACTGATCTGGTATGTATACACTTATAATTATATGGCTCTACCCAACTGAAATGTAATGCAGATTAGAACTCTGTTGTAATAACAATTAATGTCCCTGACCATTGTGAATTCATCCTATATTGTATTTTCTTCTCCATTTAAAAGTGAACAAAAAACCAAAAACAAAATAAAAATTTCCTTCTTAACTTCATATTACAAAAGCAGCATTTCTAGTTAGAAAATGTAGGATTGGTTATACATCTCTAGGTATTCAAAAAAGAGTAAGAGCTAGCTATTCTTCATTCCTGAAAGCCATTTTAGCTTGATATAATGTAATTTTGTTTTTTAAAAAATAAGTAAACCTTGATCATATAAAGACATTTATATCAGAGTGCTATGTTTTCTGAGGCAGACATTTACTGTTATAGGAAGACAAGATTTCAGTTTAGAAAAATAACTTACTGAAGGTGAGATTAGTTATATCAAAATATGTCAAGCAAAATAAAAAATTTAAAGGTACCTTTAGTTTTTTCATCTTCATGTTGACATCCATTCTTTTCTCCTATTTACATTGAATTAACATTTCTGAAGGAAAAATTTCCAATTCAGGAAGTTTATCAGGCAGAACGCTTGAAGGACTATAGTAGGCAGCAGCAGAGGAACATAGTATCCATAGTATTGAAGGGACTTTGAAACTTTCACAATCCTGGTGATTTTTTGCTTTTTCTAGTTTCTCACATTCAGACACATCATTGATAATAAATTCATTTTAAAGACTTTTAATTCCTTGCAAATTAGGACATTTAATGAATTTCTTTTGGAAAGAGGGGTGAAGACTTGTTAGAGATGACAAATAATGTTGAATTTGGTGCATTATTTCATTACATTGTAAAATAAATTATTCTTACTGTAAAATGGCATGACATGTATTTAGTATTGGTCATTTATTGCAGTGAGAATCTCACTGAGAGAAAAAGCTGAACCGGAAACTTTCACTTTTAAAATTTGTCTTCCTTTGCTTATGGATCACTTTGGGTTATTTAACACCATACTCATGAGTCCACAAGGTGGCAGCATTTGTTTACTTTGACAATGTCTCAACTAATAGACAATAGACAAGGTATGGAAATCAGTGGCTTATAGTGAAGTTCATTCTCATAAATACTAGATGGTCCTAGGTTAACGTCACCAAATAATAGAAAGGATAGAGAACTTTTCTTACACATAGCAGTAATGGAACATTTTGCATTTTTTTCTTGAATTAGGTATTCATGACCACCAGAGAGGAATGAAACTGTATTGTTTAAACTTACTGAATACTGAGTAGCAATGGCTGTTGAATTCTTGGTTTGAACGTTGCATACCTAGATTGTTTTGGTTAAAATTGTTATACACTCCCTCTGTAGTTTACAGATTATCTTAACAGTTTTGCTTATATTTTCTCAAACTCTTGAAATAGACTTACATCAGGCATTAGTAAATTCATAAGAAGAAAATGATTATATATTGTGGCATTTTTTTGCTGCTGGTAATGTAGTGTTTGATTACTTTTCTTCAGACACCATTGTAAGTATTTTACATGACCTTGTAAGTATTTCACTAACTCATTTAATCTTTACTGTGGAGTAAGGCATTGCTGTTAATCTCATTCTACAGATGAGCAATTGAGGTAGAGAGAAATTTTCTAACTTGTCCAAGATCAACACAGTGCTAGTAAATGACAGAACTAAGATTTGAACTAAGGCATTCTGGGCCCTGTGTTCTGCTGTTCTTTTGTCCCTTCTGGATCTGTTGAAACCTTGGGAAAAGTTTCTGAAAGCACTTTACTTTTGAGACAAACAAAAGAAGTAATTCTTTTGAGTTTCTGATACTTTGTATCCTTATTACTGTCTTGTCTAACTTGGCCTCGATAATGAAAATTTTTTATTTTTAATTTAATATAGATATGACGTTCCAGTGTCACTTTTGCCATAGTTTGAAAGTATTCAAGTTAAATATTTATTTTTTTTGCAGTAGCCAGTTATAAGGATTGTTTTTTTTACTAAACTTCAGTTTATAATGATAGTCAGTGCTGATCCAGGTTTAGGGTACCTTTTAATATATGCTTTATTGTAGAATGCTGTGAGTTTTAAATTTGTACTTAAAAATAGGTTGTCTCCAGGTAATTAACTACTTGGTAAGGATGTATGATTTTTAGGATGACTTATGCACTTCTCTTTTTGTCAGAAGATATTTCTGTTATTGTCTAAAGAGTTATCGGGCCATCTGGGGTTGATGAGAAATGGGAGGAGTGGGAGTGCAGAGGAAAGGATTTTTTTTTCTTCAGAATTTGGCCCAGGACCAGTTTTTTAAAGCAGTAATTTAAAAAATTGTGTTCTAGGCTTGAAGCTTCATCAGGGAGGGCGTCTTATCTGCCTTACTTCCCGCTGCATCTCCATGCCTGGCACATGGTAGGTGCCCATTAGTAAATAGTTGTTGAATGAATGCATGAATGAATGGAAAACATGCTGCATGCTCTGGGAGGACCCAGAGCAGGCGGGGCTCTAGCAGTTGTCTACCTTAACCTGCTTTTACATATTTGCTTTCTGATAAGTATTCCTTTGAAGAAAGTATCCCTAGGCTAAAAAAGAAGTCTGTAAATCACCAATGACACATGACAGAAAAATAAGTTAATGTTAACAACTTAAAATAGAAGCGTCCAAGATTGTCAGCATGTGTTAATGAGTTTCCTACTTCTGTGACAATTCAAGATACAGGCTAAAGATGAAATACACACAGTCTAAGTTTAAGCGTTAGAAATTGCTACATCCTCTCCCTTCCCCATAGCCTCTTTCCTATCTTTTTCCTCTTCTCATCTCAATTCCTCTTATTTTTCCTGTTTATTTTCCTTTGCCCTTGCTTATGCTGAGGCTTGTCAGTAGTACATAGTGAAACCATAAACTCAAATCATTTTACGCTTATTACCACAAAGAAAGTGTTAGTTAGGCTAGCATTTGAGATTTTAGTAGACTAGTAAGTTTGTCACTAATCAGAACATAAAACAGATGCCTACAACAAAGGCTTAGAATTAGAATGCTGCCTTTTATTCATGATAAAATTATTTACCTGGAGAAGAGTAGAGTTTGTTAACCTATGACTCTCTTCAAATAATCAAAGTAAAAGAGGAAGTAGAATGGTTCTGTTTGGTACCAAGAGATAAAAGTAGGACTAACGGCTGGAAGCCACATTTTAAGGTTAATATAAGGAAGATCTTTGTAGTCAGCAGTGTGTAGAAGTGGAATAGGCTTCATCGGGAGGTCGTTGCCGTATGCTCTTCTTAGTTTTAAAACTAAGCTCTAGTTTTTCTTTTCTTTTTTTTAATCAAGAAAAATTTTCTGTAATCCTGAGATCAGTTATATGTATATGTTCACCTGTATTTTTCTAGGATATTGTTTTTGTTTTAATTTTTTAAAATTGTACCTATTCATAACAGATATTTTAAGTGCTGAGAGTACAAATAAGAGTGATACACAGAATAGTGGAAAGGCAAACCTATAAGCCAATATATAGAATAAAGTGTTGTAAGGGCTATGAAAGCATCTAGTGGGTACAACATGGAGAATGGATTTGAAAGAAGCAAGAATAGGAAGTAGGGAGATCCAATATATAGGTGATTGTTGAAACTGGCCAGGCATAGCATCAGTACATGATGATGGCCTGTGACCTGTACTAGGGTAAGGTCAGTGGGGCTTAGGTGAAGAAGTATTTAAAAAATATTTGGGGACTTGGGACTTCCCTGGTGGTCCATTGGTTAAGAATCCTTCCTTCGGACGCAGGGGATGCGGGTTCATCCCTGATCAGGGAGCTAAGATCGTACATGCCCCGGGACAACTAAGCCCATGCACCACAACTGCTGAGCCTGCGTACCACAACTAGAGAGCCCAAATGCCACAATTAGAAAGCCCATGCACCACAACTACTGAGCATACATGCCACAACTAGAGAGAAGCCCATGCGCCACAGCAAAGAGCCTGCGTACTGCAATGAAAGATCCCACGTGCTGCAGCTAAGACCTGATGCAGCCATAAATAAATAAATATTTAAAAAAATATTTGGAGACTAAGGTAGACAAAACTTGATGATTGATGGGTGTTGTCCTTGAAGGAGAGGAAGATAGCTTCCAGGCTTTAAGCTTGAGGAGCTCGGCTGAAAAATATTGGTGTTATTTACAGAGATAGGGATACTGGAAGAAGAGTAGGTTTAAAGGTAAGGAGGCACATGGGAGATTATGCATAGGCTCTTTGGTTGTACAGAGAAGAGGTCTATGAATATGGGAATTTGTACAGTTTATAATTGACATCATGGTTGTAGACTCATAGAGCTCCAACATTTAAAGATCAGGTAGGCGAGGAGGAACCCATAAAGCAGATCAAGAAGGTTCTCAGATGAAAATGAAAAGTAGGAGACTTTATTGCCATGAAAACCAATGAGGAAACATGAGATAATTTGTAGAATTAGATCATGTGCAGGATTGAATCCAAAGCAAAGTAAGACTTTTTGCTTTCATTAGAAGGGAGGACACTTCCTCCTCCATAATAGGAGGGAAGGAGCAGAGAATGGGTTCAAAGGCAGGCATGTTTGTATATTTAGTGACAAGGAGATAAAGGAGTTCTTCTCTTAAGAGTTTATGCTTTTTCCATATGTCATCTCAGAGTGACAGGTAGAAAGGGTGGTTAGTGTTCATGTTTGACTGTGAAAGAAGAAGATATTAGATGACGAAAATGATTAAACTTATGAACCGTGGAATTTAAACTGCATACTGAAGGAAATAAAGATAGGAGAGGTCTGAGAAAGAGGCAGAAGTGGTGGAATCACCTTTGTAGAGGACAAGAATGAAGGGTTGTGAGAATAGAGAGCAAGTGGCGGGGGCGGGGGTGCTATGGAGACGGTGGTCAGAGAGGTAATTGCACCTTTGGCAGGGAATTCTTTTTCATCTTTGTACTTGTAACACTGGGTAGTTTACCTGATATCTAATGGACTCTCCTGTTTGTTGACTCAGTTGTAGAATAAACTAAAATGCAAGGTAAAAAATAAATAATAAATGCTTGTGGGGATCTGATAAAATGCTGAGGGAGTTGACTAAAGAGGGAGTTCACTTTAGGCTATGACTTTCAGGTTCCTGGAAGTATTTGAAGTGGTTCTTTTAAGTTTTTTCTTCTGAATTTCTATAGATTATTATTTCTCTACTTGATTTTTAAGATAGGAAGTGCCATTAATATACTTTTTGCTGTTACTTCATTGTGTTCAAAATCCTGTCTTTCATAATGTCTTGCTAAAGTTTGTGGTAGAAGTAGTAATTGTTGTTAAAGGCTGGCTATCATTGTACGTGCTTCAGTTTAGGGGGAAGATAAAGCTTGGTTTGCAGCTTCTCTGGATAAAACATGTGGAGGAGAAATAAGGGAATGTAATTATTCACACGTGTTGAATGATAGAGAAGAGAATACCTCTATAGGGGAAGACCTTTGTAAATCTTTATAGTAAAATTACTAATTTGGAATGGGGACAAAGAAGACCAATTTGAATGAGTGAAATCTCATGTAGTTTAAAAAAATAATTTTATTTATTTCAGCTATCTAGCCTAATTAGCAGTAGTTTCAATTCATCCTTTTAAAATGAGATGAAATGAGAACTTATTTGAAATTTTTTAGCATTTTGTGTGGCACACTGTAACTACTAAGTAAATGTTAGGCAATATTCTTACTGTTTCAGATTTACCAACATGCCTAAGGACAATGGTTCTCAAACTTTGGTAGGCCTCAGACATAGCTGGAGGGCTTGTTAAAACACAGGTTGCTGAGCCCACTCCCAGAGTTTCTGATGCAGTAGTCTGTGCTGGGGCCAAGAATTTCTAACATTCTCAGGAGATACTGATGCTGCTAGTCTGAGACAGCACTTTGGGGACACTGTCTTAGGTTAAGAGCTTTACAAAGAAGATATTTACTTCCAGTAGAAGAAATTTACTTCTAATAGGAAATATTTATCATTTTAATGCTTTAGGAGAAGACCATCATTATTTATTTTTTATAGTTCATGAATCAAAGAAAATAAGGTTAAAAAAAACCCATTTAGTCTATAGTTTCCTAACCAATAAGTTGTCATAGTGTGCTGTGAATGGGTTGCATTTGTACCAAGACATTTATTCCTTCTGTTCTTGGAACAGTTGAGTGAGGGCTGGGTTAGAGAACCACCTTATAATCAACTGTCCTAAGGACAGAGGGGATTAATCACATGTTTAACTTAATTTGTTTTACCTGCTGCACAGTGATAGGGAGACTCTAGCTTAGAGAACCAAGAACAAATAAAGTATCTTTTTTTCTCTCCAAGTTGTTGTAGTAATTTTTGGTGAACAAAGTTTATAGTGAAAATTGGGATTGAGGTCTTTAACATCTAAAATATTGATATTTCATGTTAATAATTAACCTGCAAAGCTGAGTTCTTAAAAGGAAGCCTACTCTTACTCTTGCTGGAGGACCATCTCACTTTGATATAGAAGTGAGTCACTGGGCTGCCAGTAAGTAGGGTGCACATTTTGTGGGGTTGAGAGGGAAGTTTTGAACCTTTTAAAATTTGAAAAAAATATGTTCTTAAATGTAATCTCTTTATTCACTGTTTCTTGCACTTTTGACTTAATCAGGAGGTTATGTAGGGGAGGAAAAATCCTTTTCCATCTACTTTTCTGAGATTTTGGCTGGGATCCCTATAACAAAAGAAAAACAGAAGTTTATTAATATTTATATTTCATATATACATGGGAGAAATGCAGGGAAGTGAGTAACTCAGAGAGGTGGCTTAGAACTCTGGCTTACATTGCATCTTTAACAAACAACAATAATCCGTAGAATAAAGACAGGACAGAGGAAAGCAGTTTTAGGCTTCCAAGGACAGCAAGCTGTGGGAAGGTAAATATACAGAGGGAACTAATTTGTTTGCAGATTCCTCTAGTGCCATCTGTGGGCTTTTAAGAGTCTAGAGTGTCCAGTAAAGAGCATTTATACCCTGCTTTTAGGCAGAAAGAGGGGAAGGATGGAGAGAGCTTTTTCTTCATTTGCTGCCTTTTAGTTGCCTTCAGCTCAAAATAATTTGTATGTCAAAGAGGCATATTTGGGGGTGACATTCTGGTTTCCTTCAAGTAAAATCAAAGTCTCTGTCCATCTTGTCACTAGTGTGAATTTAGTAGGACTGCAGTTTACTGCAACTTAGAAATAACTATGATATCAGTATACAGAAAACAATCTGGTGAAGTGTTTTATAATATAAATATTTGACAAAGGCAACTTCAGTGTACCATTATTTGTCTTAGATGTGGTAATCTGCCTATATATTGCTAACATCAGACATTTAAAACTTAGGTAAGAATGGCTGTTACTCTAGGAGCAGTTGTACACATGTACTATTTTGATTTTTTCCCCCTTTATCTGAGTTAAATCTAGTGTTCATAATAGTTTGATATTATGCTTACACTTCACCTATACAGAATTTAACCTGTGGCAGTCTCATATGGCTAAAACGTAGTCAGTAACCAAGGCTGAAATGAAAAATAAAAAGGCTTTAGAACAAAGTAAATGCTATTAAATTAATGACTAAAGCTCATACATTCACAAATGGCCAGCTTCTTGGATTACTTCATGTCTATTGACTTTTTTATATACAACCCCTGTAATCTTAGTTGTCTGGTTTGTGTCTCTTCAAATTATAAAGGGAAGGGAAATTTCAATAGATAGGTTCAATGACAGCAGCAAGAAGTGATAGCTCTTAGCTTGACAAAGGGAAGAAATGATGAAACTGCAAATAGGAGCTAAAAAATAAAGCAGTTTGTTTCCATTTAATATGAGGTCAAGTGGTTTGCCGTATCTAAATAGACTCTGCAATCACTGAGATGTAATAGAGTGAGTGTGGTAACTAATGTCAGTAGGGCTGTTCACCTTACTATGCTCAGTGTGTTCATATAAAGATAGTAAGGAATATATTACATTTGACAGATTACACTCATAGGGAATCAAAAGTTGGTTCTGAAATGTATTTAACTAATATTTACTGGGCACATACTCTGTCTTAGAGCAATAGACACGTATGTCTATAGACAATGTCCAGAAAATACTATTCTATTATCCTTTAAAAGTAATTTTAAATGTAAATACTGCCATTGGTATAAATGTATTATGAAAAAATTCATATTTCTTTGTAATTACTTTAAAATTTTTGGTATTTGTAAGTTTCAAGCTTTGCACTGGTTTTACTTATATAAAAGAAGACATTATGAATAAGAAAAATACTGACTTTCATACCTAGTACAGGAATCAGCAAACTATGGCCCATGGGACTCGAATTTGGTCCATCACCTATTTTTGAGTGGCGCATGAACTAAGCATGGTTTTTATATTTTTAATTGGTTGAAAAAATCAAAAGAAAAATAATAACATAATGATGTACAGTAACATGATTTATAATAATGACATGAAATTTAAATTTCAGCATCCATAAGTAAAGTTTTGTTGGAACATAATCATGCTCATTCCTTTACATATTGCCTATGGCCGATTTTGAACTGCAACAGCAGAGTTGAGTCATTTCAGTAGAGAACTGCGCAGCTTCTCTGACCCTTTTACAGAACAGGTTAGCTGACTCCTGACCTCGTAGATTTGCTGAGGCTCTAAGGACATACTACATTTGATTAAAGTTCTGTCATATTGGGGGGGGGCCTTAGTGTGTCTATGGGAAAAAAAGGGGTTTGTATCGGATTTTCTGATCTCTTAGTGATGACTAGCTATTTTATATGCTTCATATTACTTAGCACAAATGATCTATCACTCAGCCTGTCGATTGGTTGAGTGATAACTACAGATTTTTTTTTTTTTTTGCGGTACGCGGGCCTCTCACTGTTGTGGCCTCTCCCGTTGCGGAGCACAGGCTCCGGACGCGCAGGCTCAGCGGCCATGGCTCACGGGCCCAGCCGCTCCGCGGCATGTGGCATCCTCCCGGACCGGGGCACGAACCCATGTCCCCTGCATCGGCAGGCAGACTCTCAACCACTGCGCCACCAGGGAAGCCCAACTACAGATTTTTAGTACTCTTTTAATAACAAATCCTGGTTTGTTCAGCGGAAAGTTTCCTATGTGTCTTTTAAAAATTATTTATCAAGTGGAGCTGAAAAATGCCTTGAAATAAGACAAAAGCTTGCACTATTATGATTAACTATATCATACTAATCTTGAAACACGGATGCTTTTCTACTACTAATGGTTTTTGTGTTTACATTCTTTCTCTTACCTTTTCCTCTCCCACATTAATAGGTAATTTTTGTTGATAGCATCTAAAATTATAAAACACTGTTCTTTGATCCATCTCTGAGAGGGCTTAATTTGTTGTTCTGTTATTTACATAACTTAAGTTTAATAAATGTAGAATCACAAATTGGGTAGTTTTAAAAATCACCCTTGCTGAGGTACAATTTACATACAATAAAGTGTTAAGTTTTAATTTTGGCAATTGTATAAACCACAATCAAAATACAGAACATTTCCAAAAATTTTATTTCCTGCCACTTTGCCTTTAATTCTCCAGACTCCTGTCCCAGGCCACTGGTTATCTGCTTTCTGTCATCATAGAATAGTTTAGTCATTCTGGAGTTTCTTATAAATGGAACCATACAGAATGTACTCTTGTGTGTCTAGCTTTTTTAGCTCAGCGTGTTTTGAGATTCATCCATGTTTTCTGCATCAGTAGTTAGTTAATTATTTAGCAATATTCCATTTAATGAATATTCCACAATTTGTTTATCCTTCATGTGTTGATGGACATTTGAGTTATTTCTAATCTTTGACTATTATGAATAAAGCTGCTATGAATATTCACATACAAGTCATTTGGATATTCACATTCATATTTATTTCTCTTGGGATTGAAATTGCTGGGCTGTATGATTAGTTTGTGCTTAACATTTTAAGAAACTGCCAAACTGTTTTCCAAAGTGATTGAGCTATTTTAACATTCCAGTCAGCAATGTAAGAGAGTTCCATCTGTCCCAAATCCTCAGTAACTCCTGGCATTATCAGTCTTTTTATTTGTGGGTATATAGTGATATTTCCTTGTTATTTTACTATATGTTTCCCATACGACTAATGCTTTTTAATGTGCATATTGGCCATTTGTATATCTTTTATGAAACATCTATTCAAATCTTTTGCCTATTATTTAAAAATCAGGCCCTTAATAGCATTGAATAGTCAGAATTTTTTATGTATTCTAGATATCAGAAATATGTATTGATAGTATTTTCTCTGAGTCTGTGACTTGCCTTTTTATTAATGGTGTCTTTCAAATAACGTATTTAATTTTTATGAATTCCAGGTCATCAGTTTTTAAAAATGATTTAAGCTCTTTCCTTCAGAAATGTTCATCTGCCCCAAATTGTGAAGATTTTTCTCCTTTTTTTCTTCTATAATTTTAATAGTTTTAGCTTTCACATTTAAGTCCATAATCCATTTCAAGTTATTTTTTTTAAATTAATCTATTTATTTATTTTTGGCTCGTTGGGTCTTTGTTGCCATGCACGGGCTTTCTCTAGTTGCAGCAGCAGGGGCTACTCTTCGTTGTGGTGTGTGGGCTTCTCATTGTGGTGGCTTCTCTTGTTGCGGGGCATGGGCTCTAGGCACACGGGCTTCAGTAGTTGTGGCACATGGGATCAGTAGTTGTGGCTTGTGGGCTCTAGAGCGCAGGCTCAGTAGTTGTGATGCACGGGCTTAGTTGCTCCAGGGCATGTGGGATCTTCCTGGACCAGGGCTCGAACCCATGTTCCCTGCATTGGCAGGCAGATTCTTAACTACTGCACCACCAGGGAACTCCACAAGTTAATTTTTATTAGATTGTGAAGTAGGGGGTTGGAGTTCAGTTTTTCCCCCAATATGGATATCCACTTGTTCCAAGCATTATTTCTATAAAAGATGAATTTCCCATTGGCTTCTATGTTTAAAATCAATTGAGCAGATATGTATGAATGTACTTCTTGACTCTGTTCTATTGTATTGGCCTATATGTCTTCTCTCAGACTGGTACCACACTCTGTTGATTATTGTAGTTTTATAATAAGCCTTTAAATCAGGTAATGCAAATCCTACAACTTTGATACTCTTTTTCATAGTTGTGTTTGCTATTCTAAATTCTTTGCATTTCTGTAAATATTTTAGAACAAGAGCTCTCTCCCTCTCTATTTTTTCTGTTGTGATGGTTTGAAAGGACTAATCTAGTAAGAGTCAAATTTTCTCTTTTACATTTTTCTTCAGTGGTTTTGTCTACTTGTTTCTATAAGAAATATGAGATGAGTTTCTGATTTTATTAAAGTCTGGCTAACTGATATTTTGCGGACACACTTTTATATATTCATTATGAAATTTTTTCTAGATTGTACATTTTCACTTCAGATTAGCCCTCTGTAGCATTGAATAGTTTCTTTTTATCATAGTTATATTGTTTTGTGATGAAGCATCACAGCAGTGACATTAATGATTTAATATTGTAAACCTCATTGGTTGCTTGTAAATGCTACCCAAGGATACAGAACTGAAAAGTTAGATGTATCTTCTACTTCAATTTCAAAAGTAAAGAATTGGAACTTTTACTTGCATATCGTTCCCTCCACTTTACTAAATATAGACACATTGCAAAAAGGACAAAATGTCATAGTAGCTTTGGGGACAAAAGATATTTTGTTTTTTAACTATTGTTTTTTTCTCTAGTAGATGTTTTTATAAAATCTTTCTGTTAATCTTTGCTTCATAAGTTATTTTCAATTTTCCAAAGTTCTCTAATAAACACCATCTATCATAGGATATTGTTATACTGTGCACAAAAAGGTGTTTTAGGACAGATGAAGAGTCTACAACTAAGTTAATTTAAGTGAGTATAAATTATAACTTGCTGTAGACTTAGATGAGAAAAATTTGATAATCAGTATATTGATCTTAAAGTGCCTCAAGTTGCATCTTTAAATTTTTTTTTTTTTTTTTTTTGCGGTACGCGGGCCTCTCACTGTTGTGGCCTCTGCCGTTGCGGAGCACAGGCTCTGGACGCGCAGGCTCAGCGGCCATGGCTCACGGGCCCAGCCGCTCCGCGGCATGTGGGATCTTCCCAGACCGGGGCACGAACCCGTGTCCCCTGCATCGGCAGGCGGACTCTCAACCACTGCGCCACCAGGGAAGCCTGCATCTTTAATTTTAAATGCTTCAGTAGAAAGACATTTTATCACAGTGTAAACACTTGGCATTCACAAAACTGTTCGAGAATATATGTCAGATAGTGTACATATTTGTTCTAGCTATTCAGTGATAGCCAGAGGGGACAGAAAAATTAAAAATTTAAAAATAGTTGTTTTAAAGCAAGATCTTGTGGCTTTATATGGGATTAAAACTAAAACCAGCAGCTAATGAAAATAATCATACAAATATATATGTAGACTTTAAATGTGGCTTCACTTTAGTGCCTGCAGAATAAATTCAAGTGTATCCATTCATTCAAGACAGGGGTCAATAAATTAAGACCTGCAAGCCAATTCTGACTCACTGTCTAATTTTGTACAGCAACAAGCTAAGAATAGTTTATATATTTTTAACATGTTGAGAAAATATAAAGAATAATTTTTTGTGACATGTGAAAATTATATGAAATTCAAATTTCAACATCCAGGAATAAAGTTTTATTTGAGCCTTGACGCTCTTCTGAAATAAAATTAATAGATATTGCAACCTATACACACATTAAAATATTATAGTGTCCTAACTGTAATATAAGGGAGAAATAAAAGGAAAATAATTTAAAATCGAATGTATATTTTAATACATAAATTTCTTGATATGACTGCATTAGATAGTATAATGGAGTCGTCAGATACTTGAACCTACTTACAATAAATAAGTTTGAAACAGTCAGTGAATATTAGAAATGCATGGCTAGTTTGTCTTTATATGTATAATGGGATTCATTTCTATGCTCAGATAATTATTTATAGGTTTTTCACTTGCACAAGAATGAGTGGTAAAAATATCTTTGAATATATATATTCTAAGATAATCAATGTAATCAATAGGATGGGAAGAGGGAAGGCAAAAATAATTTTGTCCTCTGTTCAGATTAGAGACTTAATAGATACATTGAATCCTTTATTTCTTTCTATAGTAATTCATAAAGTCATAAAAATAGCCACTAGACAGAAATACTACAATTCCCATTTATGAGAATAGCACACAGAAAGCAGAAAGAAGTCAAATGGTCAAAGATATTTTTTAATTAAAAATGCAGTTGGGGACTTCCCTGGTGGTCCAGTGGGTAAGACTGCACGCTCCCAGTGCGAGGAGCCCGGGTTCAATCCCTGGTCAGGGAACTAGATTCCACATGCATGCCGTAACTAAGAGTTCGCATCCTGCAACTAAGAAGTCCTCATGCTGCAACAAAGATCCTGCGTGCAGCAACTAAGACCCAACGCAGCATGCATAAATAAATAAATAATCACAAAAGAGAAATAAAAGCAAACATGTCCTTGATAAATAAATGTAAATAGGCTAAACCTCCCATCCAAAGGGAAATACTTTCACATTAGATCATAATATGAAGCATAAATCTGTACTATATATAAGAGTTCCTAAAACTTGGAGCTGTGAATGTTGAAAAGTAAGGTTTACTTCAGGCTAGAAATCATTAAGTCTCATTTTCTCTCCACAGCTCCCCATACCCCGCCCCCCACCCTGGCTCTGGCACTTCATAATGAACAAGATTCAGTCCATGATGAAGTTTAAGTAGTTGTAAATATCATTATGCATTGGAAAATTTCTTTGTTAACTGTAAGACAAAATAAAAACACTAGTTGTATGAGACTTTAAATCAGATCAGATCTTAGTTCATGACAGGCCAGACATTGAGTGGACTAAAAATAAAACTGTAGAAGCCCTAAATAACATAACAAGTTAGAAGATATATACAAACATATATAAAGAAGATGACTTCTTTTAAAATGTCCATGTCAAATTACAGAAAACAAAAATAAAATAAAATAAAAATAGCAGATCACAATACAGTAAGATGAGACATTTATAACTCAATAGGAAAACAGAAAAAAACCCACCACATAGAAATTTAAAAGCTGTTTTGGCAACTCTAGAGTTAAAGTGGAAGTGAAGACACTTTGGTGAAGCTTTTATATATTTGAACCTATGGGATGCAGCTAAAAGTGCTCAGAATAAAATTTCTTGTTTTATGTTCTTAACTAATAAAGAAGGAAGTATGAAAATAAATATTTAACTGAAGATATTAGAGAAAGAATAAAATAAACCTAAGTAAACTAGTAAGGTAAATGAAAAAATGAATGAATTATTTAAAAAAACAATGATTTTCAATCAACAAGCTTTTTAAAAGAAATAAAAGATGCATGTTAGCCTAATCAAGTAAAAACTAGGAGAAACTTCAAGTACACGAAATAAGAAATGAAACTAAGGAAATAACTACAGGTACACTGAAAGAAAAAGTAATAAGGAACTACTTTGCTGAAATCTATTGCAAATAATCTTGGGTTCTTAAATGACAGAGATTATTTTGTAGGCAATGTAGATAATCTGAACTGGTTGTAGAAGGGACAAAACTCCACACAGGCTAATTACAATGGGAAAATTAGGGGAAAGTTGTCAAATAGAAAATAATAAACCTAACTGGAAATGTAGGAGATCTAAAAGGAGAAAAATTTTAAAATACTGCTGAGGAAACAAAATTTGAACAAAGGAAAGATACAGCATATGCCTAAATGGAAAGGCTAAGCATCACAAAAATACTATTTTCCTTAATTAGTGTATAAACTTAACATGATTGCCATGAAAATATCATATAGGATACATTTTTTTGTTTTTTGGAAATAACTTGGTGTTAAAAATATAGTTACAAGATGCTTGGGAAAATTCTGAAGAAAACAGTTAATAAAAGGACACTAGTTCCTACAAGATGCTATAGCATATTTTGATGAATCAGTAATTAAAACTGTGTGGTACGAGTCCATGAACAGAGAATGTCTACAGTTATTCTTATAAGAACTTAGTTTATATGATATAAACTGCATTTCTAATAAATGGGGAAAAGAGATTATTCAGTAAATGGGGTTACTAGGTAATGATGTGGGAAAATATAAATTTACATCTCTTCTCATAGTTTAAAATAAATTCCAGATGGAATGAATATTTAAATGAAAAAAAGCAAAAGAAACTGGCAAAGTATTAAAAGAAAATACAGGATATAAGTGTTTTAAATCCTATGGAAAAAAATAAAGCAGAGGGAGATAATTCAGCAAAACAGGGGGTAGAGTGTAGAAAGCTGAAGTTTGAAACAGATTATACCACTTCAGGGTCAGAGACTATCAGGTGCATTGGCCCTGAGGTGGGATTAGGTTTGGAATTTCCTAGGTTTCCCATAAGGCCAGGGTAACTGGAACAAGGGAGAGGGGGAGGCATATCACATACACCGTTTTATAATCACTTTACCTTTTTCTTGAGACCAGGTAGGAGGCCATTAAATGATTTTGAACCAAAGGAATGTTGATTGGACCTGTTTGAAAATAGATTGTAAGGGTCAAGTATGGAAGCAGGGGTACCAATAAGGAGCCTATTATGATAATACAGACATGTGATAATGGTAGCTTAGATGAGAGTGGTGGCAGTGAGAAGTGGTTAGATTCTGTGTGTATTTTGAAGGTTGGGCTGAAAGATTTGATGTTAAAGTTAATTAAAAGAGGGATGGGGTTAGTTAATAAGATGAAGAAGATTTTGATGGGGAATTCAGAAACTCATTTTAGGACAGATTAAGATGCCTGTTACATTAAAATTGGAGCTGTCAAGTAGGCATGAACCAGTAGTGCAGAGAGAGGTCTTGTATGTGAGATAAACATTTGATAGTCATTAGTGTATATATTTAAAGCTTCAAGATTAGATGAGATTCCCCAAAGAAGTCCATGGAGATTAAAAGGAGGTGAGGGACAAGGGCTGAGCTCTGGGATACTTGAGTGTGAAAGTGGAGACAGGAGGAGGAATGAACAATGCATACTCTGATGGAGCTGCCAGTGAGGTGGGAGAAAAATCAACTCTGTTGAGGAGGAGGGAGTGATCATCTAAGTCAGGTGTTGCTGATATTCAAGTAAGATAAGAACTCAGACTTGACTGTTAGATTTAGCAAACTGAAGGTCATTGTTGACCTTGATACAGCATTTTCAGTGGTGGAAGTGAAAGCTTCATTCCAGTGGGTTAAAGGGAAAGGGAGGAGAGGAATTGGAATCGGTGAGTATGGACAACTCTTTTGGTAAATTTCTGCAATCAGAAAGGAAAGGAATAGGATGGTAGCTGAACAGAATTAGGGTTGTAAGAGATGTTTTGTTTGTGTTTCACTTAAAGGAAGAAAACATACTGAAAGGCTTATTGGAAAGATCCAGGAGAATGGAAGAAATGAATGATATAGGAGAGAGGTAGAGAATTGAGGAAGCAATCCTAGAGTAAGCAAGGAAAGCTGGGATCTAGTGTACAAGTAGACATGTTGGTCAGGTCTAGGAGCGTGGATCCTTCACTCAGCGACCAGAGGATGTGATGGTGGTAGCCTTTGGAAATTACCTTCTCGTTCTTTTGTTTGTTTGTTTTTGATAAACTAGAGAGCAAAATAATCTGTTGAGAGTGATTGAGAGGAAAGAGATACGGGAAATTTGAGAAGAATGAAGAAAGTATATACCTTTCTTTTAAGCAAATGGGAAAGTATATGGGACAAGGGAAATTTACCATAAACCTAGGCAGTGTTAGGGCTCCACCTGAGGATGGTGATCATGCATTTAAAATGTGATGGGAGAACATGTTTTTTTCTCTAGCCATGTTCAACTGTGCCAGTTCAAGCATAGAGTGAGTAGAGAGCTAGATTTAACTAGGGTTAGAGTTTTGCCAAAGAAAACTTTTCTTAGGTATAAGAAATAAGAGAATTAAAAATGGTAAAGGAGTACAGAGTTATATGTGAGGGAGTCCTAATTATTGACTACATAACTTGTGGTGGGTAAAGAAAAAGTGAATATGCAAGGCATGGAGGAACAGTGGTGATAAAATCTGTGAATTTTTAGGTTCCCATGGGCTTAAAGGTCTGAAGGATTGTTGGAGCCAGCGAGTTAGCTGGAACAAATGGAAGTGGTTGTCAGAAAGCAGTGTGTCATATATTGATATTATGGAGGGAATGAAGTTATTGGTAATCAAAAAGCCTGGGGTATGATCATGGTTGTGTGAGATGGAAGTGAGCAGAATAAAAGATCTTTGGAGAAGGGAAAGTCAAGAAACTGATAGACCAGAGTATTAGAATAATCATCTATGTGATTATTGAAATGATTAAGAATTATGACAAGGGTAGATTTGGAGAGAGTGCTATTGAGCTGAAAGTTAAAATTTCCAAGAACTAATGCATTGGTAGAAGGAGTAACAAGGATCAAATTGCATGATATAAGTTACAGGAGATTTTGAGCCTGGGAGGTTTTAGGGAGGAGGGAGAATGGCTGGAAGAAGCTGTGCATAGCAAGGAGGACACTGACTTTATTTCCAAGTCTATTTGAACATGGAACATGAGAGGGCTTTAGGGGAATCGGCATTTTCAGGGAGGAGCTGGGTTTCAGTTAGATTTAGAAAATAAATGGAACATTCAGAGACGAAATTGAAATTATTAGTGGTGTTAATCTGGATGGAGAAAGGTTTAGCTTTATTTAACTATATTAAAAAGCACGTGATTTTTGACCTAGCACTTCATAATCCAGGTATATTTAAGGATATTCTTGCATATGTGAAAAATGACACACATAGAAGGGTATTTATTTTATTGCAGCATTTTTTAATAATGCTAGATAGTAAATGTTCCTTGCTAGACTGGTTAAATAATTTATGATATACCTATATGTTGGAATTCTGTGCAACCACTGGGGGAAAAAATGACGTAGCCCTAATATGTACTGATGTGACATGATTGTCAAGATACTATTAGGGGTGGGGGGAAGAGGGTGATGTGCCAATCTGTATGTACAATATCATCCAATGTGTTTGTTTAAAAAAAAGAATATGAATACATATATGCTTATTCATGCATAGGGTAACTAGTAGGATGCACAAACTGTAACTATTAATTGTCCCTAGGGAGGCCAGTCGGTTGCTTATTTGGCAAGATTGGGAGGGAGACTTGCTTTTCTCTATACTTTTTGAACCATTGCCTATACATATATGTATTTTTTAAAATAAAATAAGTTTTAAGAAAAGATTCAAGCCAGGTTGTGAAGGATCTTCGGTAATGGAGTTTGGATTTTTCATGGTAGTAAATGAAGATAATTATGTGAATAGAGCTGTGTTTTAGGAAATTTTACCTAATATCAGTCCTTCAAATGCATTAGAAAAGATAAAAGTCAGGACTGGCAGACTTGTAAGGAGGCTATTGCAATAGTCCAGGTTTGTGTTAATGCATATTTATGCAAATTTATCAAATGTGTTTTGGTTTAACGTCCTGGTTTTCCATCAGCTAGGTCAATGTTTGGCACATAGCAGGCACGCTGGTTATTTGATGGATGAGAATATTCAAGCATTATCCATTTTCTTCCAGTGGGCCTTCGTAATCATTGACTCTTGACTCCTCTGGCATGTTTTGTTCTTATCATTTGGCATTTGCTTATTTTAATAATAATAATAAAAAAATTTTCCCACTAATTATAAACCCTGTGAGGCTACTTTGCTCTCTTTTTTTCTCCCTCTATTTAAATTGTTGCACAGGATGAATTATGATATGTCATTACTATCATATATAAAATGTAGTAGGTACCATTATTTTATGTTGTTATTACTGTTTATCTTGCCTTTGTGTGTGTTCCTTGAAGACTAGCTGTTTTGTTCTCATTAAAATGGGAGTTTTGCTTAGTGATTGAGAGCATAGACTCTGAAACTAGATGACTTGACTTGGAATTATCCAGTGAACATTGAGCAAATTACTTAACTTTAGTATACCTCAGTTTCCTTATCTATACAGTAGAGATTTGAAGATTAAATATATTTTATGTAAAGTGCTTAAAACAATGCTTGACACATAGTGTTAATTATGTTATGGAAGTTTTCGCAGGTACTACTGATTTGGAAGAAAGTCAGTTGAATAACCTCAATTCTTAAGTACTTTCCCTGTGTTTGTATTCTTTAAAGGTCTGCTCATTTCTTTTCATTAAAAAGGCCATTTCTGAACCTTTCTTTGTTTCCTTGAAATTATAGCAGCCCCTGTCTCTTGGAGCACACTAACATGGTAATGAATTGGACCTTTAACAACTTTGTTCACTTTACATTTTCTTTTTTTAAAAATTTGTTTTTTATTTCATTCTATTTTTTAAATTTATTTTTGGCTGCATCGGGTCTTAGTTGCAGCATGCGGGCTCTTCCTTGCGGCACTCGGCTTCTCTCTAGTTGTGGCGTGTGGGCTTCTTTCTAGTTGTGGCACTCAGGCTCCAGAGCGTGCAGACTCAGTAGTTGCAGTGTGCGGGCTCCAGTGCACGTGGGCTCTGTAGTTGTGGCACACGGGCTTAGTTGCCCCGCAGCATGTGGGATCTTAGTTCCCCGACCAGGGATCGAACCTGTGTCCCCTGTATTGGAAGGTGGATTCTTAATCACTGGACCACCAGGGAAGTCCCCACTTTACATTTTCTTTTGATAAATTGGATTCTAGTGTTCAGGGATATTAATTCACCTTGTTCGCTAATACATGTTTTATAATTACATAAAAATATGACAGTGGGAATACTGACAAAATTCCCTTCTTGAGATATTGACGTCTTTACATTGCTTTGTGCTACACGGTACTAGATGTATGCATTTATCAGGTGTCCTGTGTGGCCTGTTGCCTTGATGCTTAATCACGTGACTGATGGCCCTTTTGACAAAGAACATAGTCAGTTTCCCACAGCTGAATTACATTTTATAACTGCTTAAATAAATCACTTTTTAAAAACAGTTGAAACATTCCAAGTGTGAAAGACAAATGCAGTTTATTTTCATGTTTAAGTCCACATTCATATAATTTTTCAAAATGTCTTTTAAATTTAAAAAATTCTATGAAACTGAATTTATTATTGCAATTAACTTTCATAAACCACTTGTTTTATTACTGGTGATAGTGGATAGCAGAAATGAATTTTGTATAACAAGACTTCTTATAGTTCTTTTTTGAATTTCATTGCACAAGCAAGTATGTTTTAATTTGTTTACCTTTTTGTTTTTATTTCAGCCTAACTAATCATTGTTTATTATTTTTGTTTTATCAGATTTCATAAATTAAAACAGTTGAAATACTGTATTGTGAAATAAGAACCCATCTATTTTGAATTAGCTCTCTGCACCTGAAAACTACATTATTCTTTTGAGTTATTCCATGATCTATTTCTAGAGTCTAACTTTGTTTTCTTTGGGAACAAATATGATTAAATCTGTGTGAGGTTGGGAACAAATGATTCATGTTTGGAAGTACTTAAATTCTGAGTCTTAATTACGTGGAAGTACTTGCATTTTTTTTTTTTTAAAGGAAGCTGTTTGTCTTCTTTTTCCTTTTAACCAGAATTTACTAGAAATAATACTATTCTTTATACTTTTTGATCAGTATTTCTATTAAAATCTTGTTTTCAAACTACAGAAAACCTCAATATCCTAGAATATTAAGAAAGGATACTATCTAGGTCCTTGTAATACTAACATATTAAGAAGAAAACAGAACCAGAATGTAAGAAAACGATAGCAGTAAAGTCAAAACAAAAAGTTAATTTTTTAGTATGGGAGTTAATAATGATCTGATATAGCTAAAAAATAACTTTGTTGAAAAAAGAGAGCTGTGTGGAATAACGAGGTAGCAAAGGAAGAAATAATAGACTCAATTTCTTATTTAATATCATCAAATCCATTCCTTTGACAGCATTTTAATTTATATGCCAGTTTTCTTCCTGCAGTATCTTTTGACTTTTATTTTAATAAGTTAGTGTTTAAACTTTTTTTGTATTAAAAACAAATAATTTGGAAGTGGCATGTTGACTTTTACTCGTACAACATTTGGAATGTTTTTGACTTATTAGCCATGCATGTTTGTAGGAGGAGGAAAAGTATTTAGAGATAACATAACTGGTATTCCCTTGAAGTCTCAGCCATAACAAAATTTCCTGTTAAGGATAGGATTTCTGATAACTCTGTCCTTTGACAGACACAGTAATATTTCTCCTTCTGTGGCATGAGGCTGTGAGTATAAATTGAGTTGGGATAGATGAATAGTTGCCATCAATACAGTTATGCTGGATTAGAGTCCGCAGGGCAGATGACATTAGCTGAGACAGCAGTTCAGCTGAAATTGTTGTACAGATAAATCTATTGCATTGCTACATAGTCATACTGTATTGGAGGGAGCATTTGCCGAATTGTGCAATAGTCAATGACATTTAATCAAATTCCTTTAAAAAATTTATAAAATTAAGGAAGGATTTAAAGCTATAATGAAAACTGAGCATTTAAAAGTGTATTTTTATGGGAAGTATTCTTAATGTATCCTTATTTTCCTTATTTATTATCAGCTTAGCAAAGATTCTTACTATATTATTAACTAACCATATATTTTTTGGTAAAAGGATATCACAGTTAATCTATGCAGTAGAGTATGTCATGTAGGTATTTGTATGCATTTAGTAAATGCTTGAAATATGCAGAGTACTAGCATATCATTTTAGCCACTTACAAGATGCTTTGGGCAAGTTACCTCAACTCTAGTCCTCAGTTTTCTCATGTGTAAAATGTGGATAAATTAATACTTATCTCATAGGTTATGATGAGAATTAAATGAGTTAATATGTGCAGTGGTTATAGTTAGTGAGTGGTCAATGAATGTTTATTATTATTATATAATTAGTTGAAGATCAATAAGAATTCTTTTGTATTCTCTAAAATTAATGAATAAGCTTCTAGAAAGATGCTTAACTCATTGAGAAATAATGTATGTGATGATTCATTTTACTCTTAATTCCATTAGGTCACTTAGTATTCTTGCTGATTATGTAGCAACTTTTTTAGGACTCCAAGTTGAGGTCTATAAAGGTGAATAAAGCCTTGTGCTCTGCTTTGAAGTAGCTTATTTTGAAACTTCTATTAAAAAGTCAGTAAGAGGGGTGAATTTCCTAAGTAACTTGAATTGGAGAGATTTTTAGTTTTTCCCTTGTTTGTTTGTGGTTCATAAATCAGAGAGATCATATCTGATTGGGAGATTAGAAATGGATTGGGGGAAACATAATGATTATTCAAAGATTCCATTCTTATGTGTATTTTATCCTTTTGTCATCACCTCTTCCTTAATCGCTTCAGTAATTCAGCTTGTGTACTCATTTATTTATTAAATAACTTTAAAAATTGTGAAATCCTATCATCCCCACAGTATGGTAGGAAGGGAAATAGCTAGAATTTATGGAAAGATTTATTGGCAATTCTCTTTTGACGTATTTTTAATGTGCCAAACTATTGAATCTTCCCTCACTACTTTTACAGTATTACTTGTTAGCCTTGACAGTTGGGTGTGTCGTTTGTAATATGGTTACTAAAGCCAAATTGAAAAACATGTCAAGTTACTAGGAACACAAGAACCATCTATGGTTCAGAATTGTGTAGCTGTGCACAGTTCTCCACCACTTGTAATTTTATATGCCTTGACAATGACTTAATCTGGACATAAGGTCTAGTACAATTTGAGGGCATTTCAAGTAGATCTATTATCCTTGTAGACAGAATCACTTTAGAAATAGAAAAAAACAAATTCTGAAATGTTGTCACTGTAAACATCACAAGGGTAGGTAAATAGTCTTACTGACCCACGTATGTACTTTTTCCCTTAGTATTGAATTTGACCGGGATTGTGACTACTTTGCAATTGCTGGGGTTACAAAGAAGATTAAAGTCTATGAATATGGCACAGTCATTCAGGATGCGGTGGATATTCATTACCCTGAAAATGAAATGACCTGCAATTCCAAAATCAGGTATTTACATTATTTCCTTGGCCTAATGCAGTGTGTATATAACAGTTAGTATCTATAATTAGTATGAGTTTGTTATGGTACCTTTTCGTGAGACTCCTTACTCATTCATGGTGAACACTTTAATTGTATACAGAGGATACGTCAGAATATCTTTTTTATAGACATGGGTTGCTTTTTCCCTGTGGGGGTTAGTAGTTAGTGTTTTTCTGTTTGCCAGATGAAAATCCTCTTTCTTTCACTTAATCAAATAAAGGTCTTTATTGTAGATGGCCTTTCATGGGGTATTTTTTTTTAACATCTTTATTGGAGTATAATTGCTTTACACTGGTGTGTTAGTTTCTGCTTTATAACACAGTGAATCAGTTATACATATACATAATGTTCCCATATCTCTTCCCTCTAGTGTCTCCCTCCCTCCCACCCTCTCTATCCCACCCCTGTAGGTGGTCACAAGCCACCTAGCTATTTCCCTGTGCTATGTGGCTGCTTCCCACTAGCTATCTATTTTACGTTTGGTAGTGTATATATGTCCATGCCACTCTCCCACTTTGTCACAGCTTACCCTTCCCACTCCCCATATCCTCAAGTCTGTTCTCTAGTAGGTCTGTGTCTTTATTCCCGTCCTACCCCTAGGTTCTTCGTGACCTTTTTTTTTATTATTCCTTAGGTTACATATATATGTGTTAGCATACGGTATTTGTTTTTGTCTTTCTGACTTACTTCACTCTGTATGACAGACTCTAGGTCCACCCACCTCACTACAGATATCTCAATTTCGTTTCTTTTTATGGCTGAGTAATATTCCATTGTATATATGTGCCACATCTTTACCCATTCATCCGATGATGGACACTTAGGTTGCTTCCATGTCCTGGCTATTGTAAATAGAGCTGCAATGAATGAACATTTTGGTACATGACTCTTTTTGAATTATGGTTTTTCAGGGTATATGCCCAGTAGTGGGATTGCTGGGTCGTATGGTAGGTCTATTTGTAGTTTTTTAAGGAAACTCCATACTGTTCTCCATAGTGGCTGTATCAATTTATATTCCCACCAACAGTTCAGAAGGTTTCCCTTTTCTCCACACCCTCTCCAGCATTTATTTCTAGATTTTTTGATGATGGCCATTCTGACCGGTGTGAGATGATATCTCATTGTAGTTTTGATTTGCATTTCTCTAATGATTAATGATGTTGAACATTCTTTCATGTGTTTGTTGGCAATCTGTATATCTTCTTTGGAGAAATGTCTATTTAGGTCTTCTGCCCGTAGCCCAATGAATAGTGTCTCAGAGTTAAGAATTTTTCCTCTAGCATGCGTATATCTAAACATTATAATTGTTTACAGTTTTAAGAATTCTTTTCAGAAGAACATTTTGCTTCTTTTCATGAGGGCATAGTATTTAAGTTTCATGTATTAGGGATTAGAGTTCATAATTAGTGCTTTTTAAACCCTGAGTACTGTTAAGGCTGCAGAAACTGGACCCTACTTCTGATCTCCACCCCCGCCCCATGCCCCACCCCCAAATCTTGGAGGAATCCTAGAATCTGTATTTTTAAAACAAGCTTCCCTGTTTTCATAGGCACTGGCTTAAAAGGGAGTGATGTAAGGAAATCACTTAATAATAAATTTATTTAGAACTTTCAACATTTTCCAGTCATCCTTGTACCTTTTTTATCTGGATGAATGACACATATAGTCAGTGTGTATATGTACTCATTTTAATAATGTTAATAATGTAGCAAGTATTGTAGTCTTTATTTGTTATAGCTTTCTTTTTTGTTTTCTAATTCGTTCATAAAAATGGTAGGCTGATAGTGCTCATTCATCAGTGGTGCTCATGATTGAGAATCTGTTATAGTTATTAGTTTATATACTTTATTCCTAAGTGAAAAGAATACAACGTGAGTAAGACATAACTTTATTGAAATCTAATGTGGCAGGCATTGTCCTAAGTGCTTTGTCTTAAGCTGACCGTTGTTGCCCCATTTTATACACAAGGAAGCTGAAGCACAAAAAGGTTCATTAACTTGCTTAAGATTGCACAGCTATTCTCTGGAGGAGCCAGGATTCAAACAGAGGTAGTTTGGTTCCAGAATCTGTGCTTCTAACCATTTCATGCTACTCATTTATAAAATAGGGGCTCTAATACTAATATGTATTTCATAGGATTGTACTTTAAGTAAATCCACATAATGCACTCAGCACAGTACTTGGCCCACATCAAGTAAATGTTACTATAATGAAAATATGGATTAGAGGGTTTACCTTTTCTGTCTTGACATATGTAAAAATTATGGCAGTACTCTATGCATCTTGGAATAAAGAGAAGGAAACAGTTCAAGGCTGGAAACTATGGGCTTGGGGCTGAAAGGATCAATATGTAAGCTTGCCTAAAACCAATTTGGAGCACACCAATTGTGAAAGTGAACTAAATTACCCAAAGCCGCAGCTAGTAAGTTGCAGATCTGGAATTTAAGCTCAGGTCTATCTAAATCCAAGGCTCTTAACTGTTTCATATAATTTCTCCCAGAAATTCTAACAAGTATACTTAAAGTTGCAAATGAACTCTTCCAACCCCTAAAATTTAGCATGAATGCAACTAGTAGAGAACAAAAAAGCTTTGTGTTCAAATGCTTGGAAATCACCTAGGTTAATTGCTTTGCTTTCTAGGTGACTTTTTTCTATAATATACATTAGCTTTACTGTATGCATGATGTGCATATGTGTCTAACCAAAAGAGTGTATTTTTAGATGTCGCATTCTCAGTTTTGAAACATTTGAGAATAGCTGAAACCATAAATGTTAAAAGTTTATTTAATTCTAACTGTTAAATGCATTTAATTGAAATTTCAGTCATACACTTACATTAGTTAAGATTTGGGTGTAAATACAGAAATCCAATTCAAACCAGTTTATTGGTTTATATGATTGGGCACAGCTGGATCCAGGGGCCTAAATAGTCTGATTAGGTCTGTCATTCTGCCATGGCATGTTATTGCCCCCTTGGCCTCTATTATCTTCACTTACAGACGTGCTTTTCTCATGTATCAAGGATGGCCAGTAGCAACTTTAGGCTCATCATATCCATCTTCAAGCTCGTGACGAGCATGAAAAGTGGTTACAGGTCATAACTTGGTAGTTTCAGTTGAAAAATCTGGGAATTATTTGATACATTTCTTCCCAGATGTATTGTAGGCAGAATAATGATTGTGAACTCATGTAAACCATTTTGAAAGGGTTCTAATCTTTCTGAACACATCAAAATTCTTTGTACCCATTGTTATTTATTTTATGTAAAATGAGGCTTAACAGTATTCCTTTCTTTCAGCTGTATCAGTTGGAGTAGTTACCATAAGAACCTGTTAGCCAGCAGTGATTATGAAGGCACCGTCATCCTATGGGATGGATTCACAGGACAGAGGTCAAAGGTCTATCAGGTAAATAAGGTTACTAGTTACTTGTTTTAAGTATCACATTTTCACTTTTTAATAATTGTAGAGCTTCATGTGTTTTATAGTTACAAATTTAAAGTCATTATTTAGCATTTTCTATACCTATGTAATTCCAAAGAGGTGCTTCTCTGAAGCATCTCTTCAGACTTCTTGCATTTGTAGAATGTATCAAATGAATTTCCAAAAGCAGTAATTTTGTAAATGTGTATATAAAAAGTTTAGGAACTACTTTGCATCTCATTTGTTTTCATAACCAGTTCTTTTCCCTCCCACCATAGTGATAAATTGGTATCAAGTTTGTTTGTTTTGCTTTATTTATTTTAAGATCTATATTCTGTTTGAGACTACTTTGTCTTCCTTCTCCATCCAGGAGCATGAGAAAAGGTGTTGGAGTGTTGACTTTAATTTGATGGATCCTAAACTCTTGGCTTCGGGTTCTGATGATGCAAAAGGTACTATTTGAGTTCCCTCCCCCAACTTAATTCCTTTTACTGACAGAGATGCAGATATTTATTGAAACTCATAACAATCCTTTGTGATTACTGATTATTCTAAACATAATCTGCTAAGCACAAAAATCTATATTTCTTGGAGTGAAAGAAAAATGAATATGCTGCATCTTCATTATGATAATGTTTTCTGGGTTCATGCCACACTGTGACATTTTTATAACCAGTTCCTTTATATATACCATGAAATGAACTTCAGACATCTCTGTATTTTGAATTATATTAAATTCTGACTGCATACCAGAATCTTTTAATGAAGTTTATCATGTTTCAAGGCAAAAATTCTACATCTCTTTCTGCCAATTTTTTTTTAAAATATAAATTTATTTATTTATTTTTGGCTGTGTTGGGTCTTCGTTGCTGTGTGTGGGCTTTCTCTAGTTGTGGTGAGCGGGGGCTACTCTTCGTTGTGGTGCACGGGCTTCTCATTGTCATAGCTTCTCTTGTTGCAGAGCACGGGCTCTAGACGCGCGGGCTTCATTAGTTGTGGCACATGGGCTCAGTAGTTGTGGCTTGCGGGCTCTAGAGCGCAGGCTCAGTAGTTGTGGTGCATGGGCTTAGTTGCTCCATGGCATGTGGGATCTTCCTGGACCAAGGCTCAAATCCGTGTCCCCTGCATTGGCAGGCGGATTCTTAACCACTGCTCCACCAGGGAAGCCCTCTTTCTGCCAATTTAATTTACCTCTCTTCTATTTTTGTTTTTTTTTATTTTGGTATATCCATCTTTACTATTCATTCTTTTCTGTTAACCTTACTGTCTTGTTTTGGCCTGGTTCTTCTCATCATTATATTTATAAAGCCCTGTTAACAGGTTTCCTTTATCTTAATAGCCTTAATTTCTTTGCCCTTTCCTTCTTTTCAACATGTAACTTGCAGACTAGTGGATAGATAGGCAAGGGTGGCTCTACCATTGAAAACTTTATTTCACAATGATAGAGCTGTCCTATTCTGTAAAAGGGAAATGACATGACTGGCTTGACCCCAAAAAAGTTTTAGATCAGAAAGTAGCAAGTTGTTTACCCACAGTATATATAGATTGTAATACTTCGCTTCGCAATTGCTTTAAGAAATTATCTTCGAATTTCTGAATTATTTAGAGAATTGTGCTACAATTGACATTTTTATGTTGGAATACAAAGCTACATTAATTAAACTTTTTTTTAAAAAAATAATGTAGTGGGGTAGCCTTTATTGAGAATACTTGTGTACTTCCTCAGGAAAATAGAAGTAATTTAAGTAGGAAGAGCAATTTAAGTAGGAAGAGATTTTTTTTTTAAATTACTTACTGATTTTATGTTTTTTAATTTATTTTTGGCTGCATTGGGTCTTCGTTGTGGCAAACGGGGGCTACTCTTCTTTGCGGTGCGTGTGCTTCTCATTGCAGTGGCTTCTCTTCTTGCGGAGCATGGAGTCTAGGCGCATGGGCTTCAGTAGTTGTGGCACGTGGTCTCAGTAGTTGTGGCACACGGGGTTAGTTGCTCCGCGGCATGTGGGATCTTCCCAGAGCAGGGATTGAACCTGTGTCCCCTGCATTGGCAGGCAGGTTCTTAACCACTGCGCCACAAGAGAAGTCCCTTGATTTTAAATTGTATTAAGATACACATAAAATAAACCATTTTAACCATTTTAAAGTATACTGCTCAATGGCATTAAGTACCTTCACATTGTTGTGCATCCTTCACCACTGTCAATCTATAGAACCTTTTTCGTATTGCAAACCTGAAACTCTGTGTCAGAAGCTGTTTCTGTTTTACTGAAACAGTAACTCCCCATTCCCCCTTCACCAGCCCCTGGCAATCACCTTTCTAATTTCTGTTTCTTGTGACTGGTTTATTTCACTTAGCATAATGTCTTTTAGGTTCATCCATGTTGTAGCATGTGTTAGAATTTTGTTCTTTTATAAGACCAAAAAATAATCTATTGTATGAATATACCACATTTTGTTTCATTCGTTGATGGATAGACACTTGGTTGCTTCCCCTTTCTGGCTATTGTGAATAATGCTGCTATGAACATGAATGGCAAAATATCTCTTCATATCCCTGCTTTAAGTTCTTCTGGGTATATACTCAGAAATGGAATTGCTGGATCATATGATACATACTTAATTTTTTTAGGAACTGCCATTCTGTTTCCCACAATGGCTGCACCATTTTATATTCCCACCAACAGTACCCAACTATTTCCATTTCTCCACGTCCTTGCCAATACCTGTTCTTTTATTTTTCCTTTTTTTTTTAATAATGATTTTAATGGGTATGAAGTGGTATCTTACTGTGGTTTTGCTTTGCTGGCATTTCCCCAGTGATAGTGATGTTGAACATTTTTTCATGTGCTTATTAGCCATTTGTATATCTTCTGAGGAGAAAGGTTTATTCAGGTCCTATGCCAATTTTTTAATTGGGTTTTGTTGTTATTGAGTTTTGGAGTTCTCTATGTATTCTGAATATTAATCCCTTATCATGATTATCAAATATCCATTATATATGATTTATTAATATGTGCTTTGATGCACACAATTTTTTCATACTGATGAATTCCAAATTGCCTATTTTTTTCTTTTGTTGCCTGTGCCTTTCGTGTCATATTCAAGAAGTCATTGCCAAATCCAATGTAATAAAGCTTATGGCCTATTTTTCCGTCTAACAGTTTTATGGTTTTAACTCTTACATTTGTGGCTTTGATCCATTTTGAGTTCACTTTTGTATATGGTGTAAAGTAAGGGTCTGACTTCATTTTTTACATGTGAATATCCAGTTTTCCCAGAACCACTTGTTGAAAAGATTGTCCTTTCTCCATTGAAAAGTCTTAGCACCCTAGTTAAAAATCATTTTATCATATCTCTGAGGGCTTATTTTTGGACTCTGTTCTTTTCCACTGGTCTATATATTTGTCATTATGCCACTACCATACTGTTTTGATTACTGTAGCTTTGTTTTGAAATCAGGAAGTGAGTCTTCCATTATTTTTTCTTCTTTTTCAAGATTGTTTTGGCTATTTTAGATCTATTAAGATTCCACATAAATCTTAGGATGGATTTCATTCTATTTCTGCAAAAAAAAACTTCATTGAGATTTTGTTACAGATTGCATTGAGGCTTATCGATTTAATTGATCTTTTCAAACCAGCTTTTGGTTTCATTGGTTTTCTCTATTGACTTCCTGATTTTAATTTATTGACTTTTGCTCTAATTTTTATTACTTCCCTTCTGCTTACTTTAGATTTAATTTGCACTTCTATTTCTAGTTTCCTAAATTGGAAGCTCAGATTATTGATTTTGCATCTTTTTTCTTTGCTTAATATGTGCATTCAGTGCTATAAATTTTCCTCTGAGTGCTGCATCCCACAGATTTTGATAAGTTATATCTTCATTCTCATTTAGTTCAAAATATTCTTAAATTTCGCTTGAGGTTTTTTATTTGACTTATGTATTACTTAGAAGCATGTTGTTTGATCTCCAAGTATAATTCCATTGTGGTCTAAGAAATACACTGTATGATTTCCATTCTTTTAAATTTGTTAAGGTGTGTTTTACGGCTCAGAATGGATGAATGTTGCATGTGACTTTGAGAAGAATGTGTATCCCACTGTTGTTGGATAAAGTAATATGTAGATATCAATTATATTCAGTTGATTTATGGTTCTGTTGAGTTCAACTGTGTCCTTACTGATTTTCTGCTTGCTGTATCTGTCCATTTCTGATAGAAGGGTGTGACATTTTTTAGATTCTACATTAATCTGTGTATTTCTTCTTTTACTATACCACATTGTCTTGATTTGTAGCTTAAGTCTTGAAATCATTTAGTGTGAATCCTTCATCTTTGTTCTTGAAAATGATTTTAGCTCTTTACTTTCTCTGCTTTCCCATAAACAGTTTAGAATCAAGTTGCCAGTACCTACAGAAAATCCTGCTGGAATTTTGATTGAGATAGTATTGAATCTATAGATTAATATGGGATGAATTGATATCTTAATGCATTGAGACTTCCATTCCATGAACGTGGTTTATCTCTTCATATTTAGTCCTTTCTGGATTTCTCTTATCATAGTTTTATTGTTTTATAGTTTTTGAATGCAGATCTTGCACATTATTACAACTAAATAGTTTAATATTTGGTGCTATTGAAAATGGTATTTAAAATATTAATATCCATTCATTTTTTACTAGTTTATAGAAAAACAATTGATTTTTTAAATATAAATTACATTTCAACAACCTTGCTAAAGCACTCTTTACTTTTTTTTTTTTTTACATCTTTATTGGAGTATAATTGCTTTACAATGGTGTGTTAGTTTCTGCTTTATAACAAAGTGAATCAGTTATACATATACATATGTTCCCATATCTCTTCCCTCTGCATCTCCCTCCCTCCCAACCCCCCTCTCCCACCCCTCTAGGTGGTCACAAAGCACCGAGCTGATCTCCCTGTGCTATGCGGCTGCTTCCCACTAGCTATCTATTTTACGTTTGGTAGCGTATATATGTCCATGCCACTCTCTCACTTTTGACTGCACTCTTTACTTTTAAGAGATTATGTGTGGCGATTCCTTGGGCCAATCATGTTGGCAAACAGAAACATTAATACCTTTTCATTTTCAACATGTGTGCCTTTCTCTTTTTCTTGCTTGCTTTATTGTACTTGCAGGAACTTCCAGAACAAGAGTGGTGACAGCAAATATCCTTGCCTTGTTCCTGATCTTATGCGGAAAGCTTATAGTCTTTCATCATCAATATGATGTTAGATTTAGGTTTTGCATTAGGCATTTTTTTGTGTCAAGTTAAGGAAGTTCTGTTCTAGTTTGCTGAGAATTTTTTATCATGAATGGATGTTGAATTTTGTCATGCTTTTTCTGTATCTATTGAGATGATTCTATTGTTTTTCAGTATCATGAACTATAATGATCTGTTTTTTAATTAATTAATTTTATTTTATTTATTTTGACTGTGTTGGGTCTTTGTTGCTGTGCGCGGGCTTTCTCTAGTTGCGGCAAAGGAGGGCTACTCTTCATTGCAGTGTGCAGGCTTTTCATTGCAGTGGCCTCTCTTGTTGCAGAGAACGGGCTCTAGGCACGCGGGCTTCAGTAGCTGTGGCTCGTGGGCTCAGTAGTTATGGCTCGCAGGCTCTAGAGCGCAGGCTCAGTAGTTGTGGCGCACGGGCTTAGTTGCTCTGCTGCATGTGGGATCTTCCTGGACCAGAGCTCAAATCCGTTTCCCCTGTATTGGCAGGCAGATTCTTAACCACTGCGCCACCAGGGAAGCCCTGTAATGATCTGTTTTCAAATCTTGAGGTAGCCTTACATTTCCAGGAAAAACCTCATCTTGGTCATGATGTATTATCTGTCTTTTCTATATTGTTAGATTTGATTTGCTAATTTTTTGGGGGGGAATTTTTACATCTATGTTTATGAGGGTTATTTTTTCTATGCTTGTAATGTCTTTTTGTATCAGGATAATGCTGGCCTCCTAAAATGATTTTCCTTTTTCTGTGTGTGTACCCCTGGGTGGGGTGGGTGGAGGGAAGTGATTATTTAGAATTGTTACTGTTTTACTCTTAAATGTTTGGTAGAATTTGTTATTGAAGCTTTCTGTCCTGGAGTTTTCTTTGTTTGAAGGTTTTAACTAAGAACTTAATTTCTTCAGTAGATTTAGAACTGTTCAATTAATCTATTTCTTTTTGAGCGAGTTTTGATAGTTTGTATCTTTCAGGAATTGGTATTTTGTGTCCTTTCTTTTTTTTATTATTTATGTACTTAGATCAATGTGATGTTAGGTTTATCAATCTTATTGATCTTTTCAAATATCTGATTTTATTGGGTTTTCTCTTTTCAGTTTCATTGATGTTTGTCCATTAATTTTTTCTTCTTGCTTTGGGTTTAATTTCTTCTTTTTCTAGGTTGTTACAGTTGAAGTTTATGTCATTGATTTGAGCATTTATCTTTTCTAATATAAATATTTTTTGTTATACATTTCCCTGTAAGCACTACTTTAGCTGATCCCACAGATTTTCATATAATGTGTTTTTCATTCAATTTAAGATTACATCTGTGACTTCCCCAGTGGTCCAGTGGTTAAGACTCCGTGCTTCCACTGCAGGGGGCACAGGTTTGATCCTTGGTCAGAGAACCACATGCCACGCGGCACAGCCAAAAAATAAATAAATAAATAATATAAAAATAAATAAATAAAATTACATCTAATATCTCTTGTGATTGTCTTGCTTGGCTAAGAATTATTTTAAAATATTTTAACATTTTCCATCTTTTTAAAAAAATGTCAGAGCTCTTACTGTTATGGATTTATAGCTTAATTCTTTTAAAATTACAGAACATATTTTTATATAATTTTAATCCTTTTAAATTTGTTATGATTTGTGGCCCAGAATATAGTCTACCCTGGTAAATATTCCAAGTGCATCGAAAAAGTCTATACTCTGCTGTTTGATGGAGTGTTCTATAAGTGTCAGATCAATCTTGTTGATAATATTTTTTTGGTTTTCTATTTCCCCCCTTTTTTGGTCTCCTTGTTTTATTAATTATGAAACAGGAGTGTTGAAATCTAGTTTTATTTCTCTTTTCAGTTATCTTGGGGAGGAGGGTGTTTTGCCTCATTTTGGGGGGAAGTTCTATTGTTAGGGTCAGGAACATTTAGAAATCTTATATTTTCTTGGTGAACTGACCCTTTTATCAGTATTTAGTGTCACTCTTCATCCCTATTGATATTCTTTCTTCTGAAACTGCTTTGTTAGATATTCATCAAACCAGTAATTTCATTCTTTTCTCCTTTGGGATTCCAACTGCATGAATGTTAGACCTTTTTATTTTGTCTTATAGGTCCCTGAGACTCTGTCCTTTTCTTGTCAATATTTTTTCCTTTCTTCAGATTGAGTAATTTGTCTTCTGTCTTCTCGTTCACTAACTTTTATGTGTCCATCTCCCTTTTGCTATGAATTTACCTCAGTGAATCTTTTATGTAAATTACTGTAATTGTTTTAAAATTTTCTATTTTGTTCTTTTTCACAGTTTCCATATCTCTCTGAATACATCTCTCTTTCCATTAATTTTAAACGTTTATTACTTTTACCCCATGGAACATAGTTACAATAGTTGCTTTAACATCTGTTTTATAGCATTGCTCTGTTGATTGCATCTTCCTTTGAAAATTCTTCACATTTTCCTGGATTTTATCCATGTCTTGACTATTGTGAATACTGCTGCTTTGAACATAGGGGTGTATGTATCTTTTTGAATTATAGTTTCATCCAGATATATGCTCAGGAGTGGGATTGCTGGATCATATGGCAACTCTATATTTAGTTTTTTGAGGAACCTCCATACTGTTTTCCATAGTGTCTGCACCAACTTACATTTCCACCAACAGTTTCCACCAACAGTTCCCTTTTCTCCACACCCTCTCCAGCATTTGTTATTTGTAGATTTTTTGATGATGGCCAATTGACCACTGTGAGGTGGTACTTCATTGTTGTTTTGATTTCTCTAATAATTAGTTCTGATGTTGAGCATCTTTTCATGTGACACATCTAACTTTAAATCAAAAGCTAGAAATGATTAAGGTTAGTGAAGAAGACATGTTGAGAGTCAAGATAGGCTGAAAGCTAGGCCTCTTGCACCAAACACTTAGCCAAGTTGTGAATGCTAAGGAGAAGTTCTTGAAGGAAATTAAAAGTGTTATTCCAGTGAACACATGGATGATAAGAAAGTGGAATAGCCTTATTGCTGATATGAAGAAAGTTTTAGTGGTCTGGATAGAAGATCAAATATTCCCTTAAGCCAAAGCCTAATCCAGAGCAAGGCCCTAACTCTTCAATTCTGTGAAGGCTGAGAGAGGTGAGGAAGTTGCAGAAGAAAAGTTTGAAGCTAGCAGAGGTTGGCTCATGTGGTTTAAGGAAAGAAACTGTCTTTACAACATAAAAGTGCACGGTGAAGCTGCAAGTGCTGATTAGAAGCTGTTGCATAACTGATTCACTTTGTTATAAAGCAGAAACTAACACACCATTGTAAAGCAATTATACTCCAATAAAGATGTTAAAATAAATAAATAAATAAAAAGCTGTTGCAAATTATCCAGAAGATATAGCTAAGATAATGAAGGTGGCTCCACTAAACAACATATTTTCAATGTAGATGAAACAGTATTATATTGAAAGAAGATGCCATCTAGGATTTCCATAACTAGAGAAGTCAGTGCCTGGTTTCAGAGCTTTAAAGGACAGGCCGACTCTTGATGGGGCTAAAGCAGCTGGTAACTTGAAATTGAAGCCAGTGCTCATTTGCCATTTTGAAAATTGTAGGGCCCTTAAGAATTATGCTAAATCCACTCTGCCTGTGCTCCTTAAATGGAAAAACAAAGCCTTCATGACAGCACATCTGATTACAACATGGTTTGCTGAATATTTTAATAAGCCCACTGTTGAGACCTCCTGCTCAGAAAAAAAGATTCCTTTCAAAATAGTACTGCTCATTGACAATGCTCCTGGTCATCCAAGACCTCTGATGGAGAGAGACAATGAGACTAATGTTGTTTTCATGCCTGCTAATACAACATCCATTCTACAGCCTATAGATCAAGGAGTAATTTCAACTTTCAAATCTTATTATTTAAGAAATACATTTTGTAAGGCTATATGTGCCATAGATAGTGATTCCTCTGATGAATCTGGGCAAAGTCAATTGAAAACAGAGAAATTGTTCATGAAAGGACGAGTTAATAGATGGGGCAGACTTCACTGCTGTCTTACTTTAAGAAGTTGCTGCAGCCACCCCAAGCCTTCAGCAACCACCATTCTGATCAGTCAGCAGCCATCAACTTAGAGGCAAAACAGTCTACCAGTAAAAAGACTCAGATGATGGTTGCCATTTTTTAGCAATAAAATATTTTTTAATTAAGGTGTGTAAAATTTTTTTTTTTTAGATATAACGCTACTGCACATTTAATAGACTGCAGTATAATATAAACATGGATTTTACATGTACTGGGAAAACAAACATTTTGTGACTCCCTTAATTACAGTACTTGCTTTATTGTGGTGGCCTGGAACAAAACCCTCTATACAGGAATGCCCGTATTTACTGTTTCTTAAATATATTTATCACTCCTTGACTGGTGATTTTACTTATAAAATATAGCCTTTATAATAATTTTATAGTAAGAATATTTTTTAAATTACTTTTAATGTATTTTACACAAAAATATTTAACATTTTTTATATTTGTTGTTTGATCAATTTTTAACCATTATTAACAATGGAAGTTATTTTTTCATTGCATAATTAAATACTTAGTCCTTACAAATGATATTTTTCTGATCTGTATATTTTAACAATAGTTTAATTCCTCATAAATGATGACTGAACTTTTTTCCCCGACAGATCAACCATGTTGATCTAACTTCTCTAAGCCAGTTATAAGATAAAAAGTTAAAAAATAAAAGTAAAAACAGTTTACTTCCAATTATATGTGCACATATTTGCATGTTAAAGAACTGTCAGTACCTAGCAAGGTAATCAGAAAAGAGTTTCATGTGCCATTTTATAAGTTCTTTTGGGAAAATGTATTTTCCTTTTAAAATACATAACCTAAGAGTCATCCAATAAATAATCTTGTTTTTGAAATAGAATAAGCACATTCTTTTTTTGTTTGTTTTTTGCGGTACGCGGGCCTCTCACTGTTGTGGCCTCTCCTGTTGCGGAGCACAGGCCCCGGACGCGCAGGCTCAGCGGCCATGGCTCATGGGCCCAGCCGCCCCGCGGCATGTGGGATCCTTCCAGACCGGGGCACGAACCCGTCCCCTGCATCGGCAGGCGGACTCTCAACCACTGCGCCACCAGGGAAGCCCAGCACATTCTTTAAAGGTTTTTTCCCCTCCACATATGAGTTTTAAGAATTTAGGCTTTAGGACACCCTAAATTTAGCCTGATTTATTCCAAATTTTCATAGTTGTATATGTTAATGTAAAAGTGCTGAATTTGAAATCTTGGTAAATTCCAAAAATTAATTTTACTTAACTCATACTGAATGAAATGCTTCCACTTCTTATCATCAGAGGACTAAAAAATGAACTGCAACATAATAAATAAACAGCATTATGATAACAGTTACATTCCCATAAGTTATAACTCTACTAAGTATAATATCTCCTGGATCCAAAAGAAATTAAAAGGCTTGTGTTGGCCAGCATCCCAGATGGACCCCAGTGATCTTTGGTTTCTATTATTCCCACACTTGTTTAGTTCCCCTGCTTCCCCATTGCTCCAGTCTGCATGATAGCAGAATACTGTAGAAATGAAGGTATGTCCCTTCTGAAATTAGTTTATCTGTCTTCATTATTCTCTTTCCATTCACTTGGTTTGGGAGAAGCTAGCTGTATCATAAGCCCAAATGGTGGGGAACCGAATCCTCACGCCAAGAGCTGTGTTGAGTGAACTTTGAAACGAATTCTTCAGCTCAGCTTTACTGTGACCTCTGAGCCTTGACACGGGGAGCCAAAAGCACCCAGCCAAGCTGCTTGGAGATTCCTGATTCTCAGAAACTATGTGACATAGTAAATTTTGTTGTTTTAAGTTGCTAAGTTTTGGGGCAATTTGCTGTGCAACACTAGCTAACTAATGTGACAAGGCCTGTTTTCTCTCTGATGAAGTTTAAAAGAAAAACTTACGTTTGATAATTAGCATTGTCAAAGTACACATCTTTGTGTTTAATCTTTTACACTTTTTTAGGCTTATCAAATAGTATAGATGTTTATGATAGTTTTGGGTGAAGCAGCATTCTCCCTTTTAATTCATTCTGTTTTCTGTAGGATCTAGACAGTAGTTCAGAAGTGGGTTCAGTAGTACCAGATATGAATCATACTCATACTTGCACATTCTCACTAAAGACAGGCTTTCTTATTGTGTCAAACTCCTGGGCCTGTTTCCTTTATCTTTTACAATGAATTCTTTCTTAGGAAGCTTTGTGCAAACAGATATACAGTGGACCCAGTCTGAAAAGCTCAGAAACATAAATCCTGCACATTGAAATTGGTACTGACATTATTATAGATATGTAATGTGTTCTGTTTTTGGAAAAAATAATTTTGAACAAAAGAACTTAGGGAGTGTTTAACCCAGACTTTAAAGATTTGTAGATGATAAACCTCACCAATCCTCTAGGGTAGTTGGATTTTTTTAAATTCAGGACTTTTTAATGGGACTTAAGATTCAGGTGATACTCAAAAAACCAGAAAAATAAAAAAACAAAAATTTTTCTTTACCTATTAACATTAATCAAACTTGTAATAAAACACTTAGTTATAAGTAAAAAATTCATTTCCTAAAGGGAGCTAGATAGTACTCAGAACAAGTTTTTTTTTTTTTTAGTCTCCTACATTTTGACATGATTTTCCTAGGAGTCACTATTTTGATTTTTTTCTGAGTGTCACAGGAGACTAAATAAGGGCAGTGTGTTTTGTTTGATTTAATTGCTTTAGCTCTTCACCTTGAGGATATTTTCTTTTAAATTCGCCTTTGTTTTTTCTTGCCAAAAGGAATTTTCACAATAAATGTTGAGACTGTAATTTTGTAGTTAAATGAAATTCTTGCTATCAGACTTTTACGGAGAAAGGAACCATAGTTCCTTATTGTGAAGAACATCTCATTTATATTTGTCTTAGACATTTTTTTTTTTTTTTTTGGCCACACCACGCAGCTTGCAGATCTTAGTTCCTCTTAACAGGGATCAAACCCAGGCCCCTGGAGGTGAGAGCGCCAAGTCCTAACCACTGGGCCGCCAGGGAATTCCCAGTCTTAGACATTTTCTTCCGGTACTTTTATTGATTTCTTTCTCCAAAAGATTATACTATTTTACCTTTTGACCTATGATGTTATCTTAGGATATTAAGTTGATTTTAATGTTATTTCATCGTATCTGTTATATTAGTTCCCTAGGGCTGCCATACCAGCGTACCACTACATGCCTGGCTCCTACAATAGAAATTTATTCTCTCACAGTACTACAGGCTTAGAAGCCCGGAGTAAGGTATTGGCAGGGCCATTCTCCCTCTGAAGACTCTAGGGAAGAATCCGTCCTTGCTGCCTTCCCAGCTTCTGGTGGTTACGTAGCAGTCCTTGCATTCTTTTACTTGTAGCTGCATCCAACTTCTGCCTCTCTCTACACATTGCCTTCTTCACTCTTTGCCTCTGTAGCCAAGTCTCCCTCGCCTTATAAAGGTATCAGTCATTGGATTTAGGGCCCATCCTATTCCAGTATGACCACATCTTAACTTGATTACATCTGTAAAGACCCTATTTCAAAATAAGTTGACACTCATAGGTACCTAGTGTTAGGACTTCAACGTATCTTTTTGTGGAGAACAATTTAATCCACAATACCTGTTCTCTTTAATAACTAATAACTTAATAACAGTATTATATTCCTTGTGCATTTTTCTTTTCTATGCTTTATATATTCAGTGTATCTTTATAGTATTTTAAACCTTAGGTATCCTTACAGTTCAGACAGTTATATTAGATTCTAATATCTTATGTGTTGAAAATTATAACCATGGTGGTTACCATTATGTCTTATTTTTAAAATGTAAATGATTACTCCATTGAGAAAATTACTTTGAAATAAAAAAGAAGACCTCACTTCTAAGTTAGCTGTTGTTCTGTTAGTTCGGTTCATTTTTATGACTACTCATATTTAATAGTCATGAAACACTGATATATAATCCTTGTTTTTAAAGGTTCTTAGTGATTAGTAGTGAGGTTATGGGATTAGTAGGTGCTTCATAAATATTTGTTGTGGATTAACTTTGGCTTGCCACACTGTTAGAGTACAGTCCTACCACTTGATATTCTAATCTATAAGTACTATTTGACATGCAGACTTTTAATTACAGCTAGCCATCTCATCTCAGAATTGTGTATCTTAATTGCCTGAACAATTGTATGTTGACTGAAATAGCACGATTCCTATTGGAAAATAACATGAAACAAATCAAACATTTCTATTTAAAACTGTTATTTTTTTATTTTAGTAATGAGTATCTTATGTTTCTCTGGGAAGGCTAATAGATTCATCAGGTATTTTCTTTGGTTTTTTTTTTTGCGGTACGCGGGCCTCTCACTGTTGTGGCCTCTCCCGTTGCGGAGCACAGGCCCCTGACGCGCGGGCTCAGCGGCCATGGCTCATGGGCCCAGCCGCTCCGCGGCATGTGGGATCCTGCCGGACCAGGGCACAAACCCGTGTCCCCTGCGTCGGCAGGCAGACTCTCAACCACTGCGCCACCAGGGAAGCCCAATTCATCAGGTTTTAAATAATTTTTTTTAATGATTAATTTTTATTCAGAGGTTTCACATATTTAAAGAAATTTTCTATTCTTGTGAAATTCTATTCATAGAAGATAAATGATCCTGTTCACACAGAGGAAGTCTCTATTCTTACGAAATAACATTCATAGAAGTGGTAGTTGTTGGAACCATTTTTATGTTTTTCACTCCTATTTAAAGATCACTGTATTAATAATCCTAAAAAGATTCTAAAATTTTATTATGCCTCCAGCTCTATATTTTGGTTTTCAACTCTGCTTTACACATTAGAATCACTCAGAAAGCTTTTTTTTAAAAATTAATTTATTTATTTTTGGCTGCGTTGGGTCTTCATTGCAGTATGCAGGCTTCTCATTGCGTTGGCTTCTCTTGTTGTGGAGCACAGGCTCTAGGTGCGCGGGCTTCAGTAGTTGTGGCACACAGGCTTAGTTGCTCTGAGGCATGTGAGATCTTCCTGGACCAGGGCTTGAACCCGTGTCCCCTGCACTGGCAGGTGGATTCTTAACCATTGCGCTACCAGGGAAGCCCCCGGAGAGCTTTTTAAAAAACCACCAATACCTGGACCCCATCTGGGCACTGTCCTGATGAGACATTGGGACCCATAGAATGATGGGTTAGGAAGGCTTTTGTTGTTGTTGTTGTTGTTAATGTTTGTTATTAATCCTAATGTGCAACCAGGATCGTAACCTGTATCTTGAAAGTCTATTTGTATTCTAGTGTCTACTAAGACATTTTTGTTTAAAAATGATATGGTTGCTCTGGTAACTCACAAGATAACATCTCACTTTTATACTTCTGTTTTCAGATCTGACCTGCTCTGATCAGTCAGCTTTTCACTCCCTAATCCTTACAAATCTCAATATATACCATTGGAATGGACTAAATATCAAATATTAAAGCAAAATTTTAAAGTTCAGCTAAGCAATTCTGTCATCTGTTACTTTAGACGTACTAAATCATACAACTAAGTTCCCATGTAAAATTTTAAAATCATGGAATTCTTAATTGAAAGATGAAATAAGAACTGCTCCCAGGTACTTTAAAAGATATTTGTGTTTATATCATATATACAATCTGATATATATCGTACATGTGAAAATGTGTGTGTATGTGTGTATGTGAGGTTCTCAAAAGTGTAATAGGTTGGACGATAAACCATGTAGTTGCCTTACTCATACACACACACACACACACACACACACACACACACAATTTAAAGAATACTAAGGCAAATACACATGTATTTCAGATTGCTTTGTTTTAACCTGTCTTTTATGCCTTAGTTATGAGATATATTGATTATGTAATATTTTCTGACTTTGAAACTAAGTTCTGTTGGTTTAAATATACTGTTCTATTATTCGTTCATTCAGGTTAAACATTTTTGATCCTAGTAAACCAAAATGCTTAGATTAGCATGAAAAGACAACTGTAGCAATAAGCAGACTTTCTCAGTTACAGAAGCACTGGCCTATGTATTGTTTATTTTCATTTTTATTGTTCCTTACTCTTAGTGAAGCTATGGTCTACCAACCTAGACAACTCGGTGGCAAGCATTGAGGCGAAGGCTAACGTGTGCTGTGTTAAATTCAGCCCCTCTTCTAGATACCATCTGGCTTTCGGCTGTGCAGGTAAGAAATGAAAGATTTGTCTTCTTTTGTTGTTGGTTTTCATGACTAAGATAAAAGAACGTTTTAAAATGAATAACTTTCTTTGTAGGTTTAAACTTTGTTTTCATTATTATACTCTAAATTAGAACTATGTGGTATGCCATTTTTACTCATTAATTGCTGTGCCTTAATTTCAGTGTTCTGTCTCCCATGTCTAATACATAGAGATGGGTTTGTTGATTATTTTTGTTGCTGTTCCTCTGAGTCTTTGCATGCATGAATAATGCTTATTTGTTTACAAACTTAGGTCATAATGATGTTTAAACAATGAAGCTGTATTGTTTAGACACAGGAAACCTTTTTTTTTTTTAATTAAAGGAAACCTAATAATTCCTTCAATTTGTCTTACCATCATAATTACTGATAGGGCTTTCTTTCATTCTCAAAAGTGTTATGGGTTGGAAGATAAATTATATGGTCACTTTTACTCATAATTCCTTTGTCTTCTATATCTGAATTCCTACCTTGAATGTTTACTAAAGCAGTAAACAACTGTAATTTAACTTTAGCATTGTTAAATCTCCTTGATTCTTGATTCCTTTTTTTATTGATAATCTTGAGTAAAAAAAAAAAAAAAAAAAAGATAATCTAGCACCATATCATGAACACAATATTACCTTGTAAAAAGGTAAATTTAAATCTTAATCTGTCATAACATCTTTTCCTTATTCCAACTTACTATTTATTTCACTTGCATACTGGCATAATTTCATAATTAAATTCCAGGAGGGTATGGATGAACATGTATATGTGGGTAGAATTCTCTTTTCATTAGCAGATAGATTTTTTTTTTCCCCCTCACATGCTGCTCTTTTCCATTGGGACCTACTATTCCCTTATTTAAATCCCTGTTTTGTCTCTGACTAGAAATGTTACTTTGGGCAAATTGATTAACTTCTCTCCGCAAGTTCCTTATCTTTAAAATAGAGATAGCCTTTTGGGTCTCTTATGACGATTATGAAAGGAAGATGCTGTCTGTAAAGCTCTTCGAAAATGATGCTCAATAATTACTTAGTTATTATTATTAATTAATATTTTATCAGTGATTTAATTAGAGTAGCTTTTTGAGTTTTTAATATTATAAACATACTCACCAATGGCCATCAATTTTTTTTTTTGGTTACGAGTTTTTATTTCTTTTTTAACATCTTTATTGGAGTATAATTGCTTTACAATGGTGTGTTAGTTTCTGCTTTATAACAGAGTGAATCAGCTATATGTATACATATATCCCCATATCTCCTCCCTCTTGCATCTCCCTCCCACCCTCCCTATCCCACCCCTCTAGGTGGTCACAGAGCACTGAGCTGATCTCCCTGTGCTATGAGGCTGCTTCCCACTAGCTATCTATTTTACATTTGGTAGTGTATATAAGTCCATGCCACTCTCTCACTTCATCCGGGCTTACCCTTCCCCCTCCCCGTCCATGTCCTCAGGTCCATTCTCTACGTCTGCATCTTTATTCCTCTCCTGCTCCTAGGTTCTTCATAACCTTCCTTTTTTTTTTTCTTTTTAAGATTCCATATATATGTGTTAGCATATGGTACTGTTTTTCTCTTTCTGACTTACTTCACTCTGTATGACACACTCTAGGTCCATCCACCTCACGACAAATGACTCAGTTTCGTTTCTTCTTATGACTGAGTAATATTCCATTGTATCTATGTGCCACATCTTCTTTATCCATTCATCTGTCAATGGACACTTAGGTTGCTTCCATGTCCTGGCTATTGTAAATAGAGCTGCAGTGAACACTGTGGTACATGACTCTTTTTGAATTATGGTTTTCTCAGGGTATATTCCCAGTAGTGGGATTGCTGGGTTGTATAGTAATTCTATTTGTAGTTTTTTAAGGAACCTCCATACTGTTCTGCATAGTGGCTGTATCAATTTACATTCCCACCAACAGTGCAAGAGGGTTCCCTTTTCTCCACACGCTCTCCAGCCTTTATTGTTTGTGGATTTTTTGATGATGGCCATTCTGACTTTTGTGAGGTGCTACCTCATCAGAGTTTTGATTTGCATTTCTCTAATGGTTAGTGATGTTGAGCGTCAAGTGTTTGTTGGCAATCTGTATATCTTCTTTGGAGAAATGTCTGTTTAGGTCTTCTGCCCATCTTTGGATTGGGTTGTTTGTTTTTATGATATTGAGCTGCAGGAGCCGCTTCTAAATTTTGGAGATTAGTCCTTTGTCAGTTGCTTCATTTGCATCTGTTTTCTCCCATTCTGAAAGTTGTCTTTTCATCTTGTTTAGTTATTCCTTTGCTGTGCAAAAGCTTTTAAGTTTCATTAGGTCCCATTTGTTTATTTTTGTTTTTATTTTCATTTCTCTAGGAGGTGGGTCAAAAAGGATCTTGCTGTGATTTATGTCATAGAGTGTTCTGCCTATGTTTTCCTCTAAGAGATTATAGTGTCTAGCCTTACATTTAGGTCTTTAATCCATTTTGACTTTATTTTTGTGTATGGTGTTAGGGAGTGTTCTAATTTCATTCTTTTACATGTAGCTGTCCAGTTTTCCCAGCACCACTTATTGAAGAGTCTGTATCTTCTCCATTGTATATTCTTCCCTCCTTTATCAAAGATACGGTGACCATATGTGTGTGGGTTTATCTCTGGGCTTTCTATCCTATTCTGTTGATCTATATTCCAGGTTTTGTGCCAGTACCATACTGTCTTTTTTTTTTTTTTTTAAGGAATTCCTTTATTTTTATTATTTATTTATTTATTTTTGCTTTGTTGGGTCTTCGTTTCTGTGCGAGGGCTTTCTCTAGTTGCGGCAAGCAGGAGCCACTCTTCATCCATTTATTGAAGAGACTGTTTTTTCACCACTGTATATCCTTGCCTCGTTTGTCATAGATTAGTTGACCATAGGTTTGTGGGTTTATCTCGAGGCTGTCTATCCTGTTCCATTGATCTTTATTTCTGTTTTTGTGCCAGAACGATATTGTCTTGGTTACTGTAGCATGTAGTATAGTCTGAAGTCAGGGAGCCTGATTCCTCCAGCTCTCTTTTTTTCCCGCAAGATTGCTTTGGCTATTCAGGGTCTTTTGTGCCTGCATACAAATTTTAAGATTATTTGTTCTAGTTCTGTAAAAAATGCCTTTGGTAATTTGGCAGGGATTGCATTGAATCTGTAGATTGTTTTGGTAGTATAGTCGTTTTCACAATGTTGATTCTTCCAATCCAAAAACATGGTATATCTCCTCATCTTTTTGTGTTTTTAATTTCTTTCATCAGTGTCTTATAGTTTTCTGCATACAGGTCTTTTGTCTCCTTAGGTAGGTTTATTTCTAGATATTTTATTCTTTTTGTTGCAATGGTAAATGGGAGTGTTTTCTTGATTTCACTTTCAGATTTTTCATCATTAGTGTATAGGAATGCCCGAGATTTCTGTGCATTAATTTTGTATCCTGCTACTTTACCAAATTCATTGATTAGCTCTAGTAGTTTTCTGGTGGCATCTTTAGGATCCTCTGTGTATAGTATCATGTCACCTGCAAATAGGGACAGCTTTACTTCTTCTTTTCTGATTTGGATTCCTTTTATTTCCTTTTCTTCTCTGATTGCTGTGGCTTGAACTTCCAAAACTATGTTGAATAATAGTGGTAAGAGTGGACATCCTTGTCTTCTTCCTTATCTTAGAGGAAATGCTTTCAGTTTTTCTCCACTGAGAATGATGTTTGCTGTGGGTTTGTCGTATATGGCCTTCATTATGTTGAGGTAGGTTCCGTCTGTGCCCACTTTCTGGAGAGTTTTTATCATAAATGGGTGTTGACTTTTGTCAGAAGCTTTTTCTGCATCTATTGTGGTGATCATTTGGTTTTTCTTCTTCAGTTTGTTAGTATGGTGTATCACATTGATTGATTTGCATATATTGAAGAATCCTTGCATCTCTGGGATATATCCCACTTGATCATGGTGTATGATCCTTTTAATGTGTTGTTGGATTCTGTTAGCTAGTTATTTGTTGAGGAATTTTGCATGTATATTCATGAGTGATATTGTTCTGTAAATTTCTTTTTTGGTAGTATCTTTGTCTAGTTTTGGTATCAGGGTGATGGTGGCCTCCTATAATGAGTTTGGGAGTGTTCCTTCCTCTGCAGTTTTTTGGAAGAGTTTGAGAAGGATGGGTGTTAACTCTTCTCTAAATGTTTGATAGAATTCACCTGTGAAACCATGTGGTCGTGGACTTTTGTTTGTTGGAAGGTTTTTAATCACAGTTTCAACTTCATTACTTGTGATTGGTCTGTTCATATTTTCTATTTTTTCCTCGTTCAGTCTTGGAAGGCTATGACTTTCTAAGAATTTGTCCATTTCTTCCAGGTTGTCCATTTTATTGGCATAGAGTTGCTTGTAGTGGTCTCTTAGGATGCTTTGTATTTCTTCGGTGTCTGTTGTAACTTCTCCTCTTTCATTTCTAATTTTATTGATTTGAGTCCTCTCTTTTTCTGGATGAGTCTGGCTAATGGTTTATCAATTTTGTTAATCTTCTCAAAGAACCAACTTTTAGTTTTATTGATGTTTGTTATTGCATTCTTTGTTTCTATTTCATTTATTTTTGTTCTGATTTTTATGATTTCTTTCCTTCTGCTAACTTTGGGTTTTGTTTGTTCTTTCTTTAGTTGCTTTAGGTGTAAGGTTAGGTTGTTTATTTGAGATTTTTCTTGTTTCTTGAGGTAGGATTGTATTGCTATAAACTTCCCTCTTAGAACTGCTTTTGCTGCATCCCATAGGTTTTGGATAGTCGTGTTTTCATTTTCATTTGTCTCTAGGTGTCTTTTGATTTGCTCTTTGATTTCTTCATTGATCTCTTTGTTATTTAATAATGTATTGTTCAGCCTCCGTGTGTTTGTGTTTTTTACGTTTTTTTCCCTGTAATTGATTTCTAATCTCATAGCGTTGTGATCAGAAAAGATGCTTGATATGATTTCAATTTTCTTAGATTTACTGAGGCTTGAATTGTGACCCAAGGTATGATCTATCCTGGAGATTGTTCCATGCGCACTTGAGAAGAAAGTGTAATCTGCTGTTTTTGGATGGAATGTCCTATAAATATCAATTAAATCTATCAGGTCTGTTGTGTCATTTAAAGCTTGTGTTTTCTTATTAATTTTCTGTTTGTTTGATCTGTCATTTGGTGTAAGTGAGGTGTTAAAATTCCCCACTATTATTGTGTCACTGTCGATTTCCTCTTTTATAGCTGTAAGCAGTTGCCTTATATTGAGGTGCTCCTATGTTGGGTGCATATATATCTATATTTGTTATATCTTCTTCTTGGATTGATCCCTTGATCATTATGTAGTGTCCTTCCTTGTCTCTTGTAATAGTCTTTATTTTAAAGTCTATTTTGTCTGATATGAGAATTGCTACTGCAGCTTTCTTTCCTTTTTTTTTTTTTTTAGAAGATGTTGGGGGTGGAAGTTTATTAATTAATTTATTTTTGCTGTGTTGGGTCTTCGTTTCTGTGTGAGGGCTTTCTCTAGTTGTGGCAAGCGGGAGCCACTCTTCATCACTGTGCACAGGCCTCTCACTGTCGCGGCCTCTCTTGTTGTGGAGCACAGGCTCCAGATGCGCAGGCTCAGTAGTTGTGGCTCACAGGCCTAGTTGCCCTGCGGCATGTGGCATCCTCCCAGACCAGGTCTCGAACCCGTGTCCCCTGCATTAGCAGGCAGATTCTCAACCACTGCACCACCAGGGAATCCCTCCAGCTTTCTTTTGATTTCCTTTTGCATGGAATATCTTTTTCCATCCCCTCACTTTCAGTCTGTGTGTGGTGTGTCCCTAGGTCTGAAGTGAGTCTCTTGTAGACAACATATATACGGTCTTGTTTTTGTATCCATTCAGCAGAGCAAGTTTTTTGACCTAACGGTAAAGGTGTTTATTAATTGTCTTGTTAGCTGATTACTACATGATGTTTTCTTATTGAGTAGAAAAAGGTAGAAAAACCATTTCTTTCCAATTCATCTTCTCTAAAGCCAGTTTGAGAGAACATTGTAAGACTAAAATAAATAGAACTACTAACCATCTGTGGTTTTAATAGAATGGTAGAGTTGCTTGCTTACTAACTTGAAGCATTTTGCAAGTTTTAAAACTGTAATTAGTATAACAGATAGGAAATGTGGGTACTCCTAAGTTATATTCTTTAAAGTAATAATAGTTGTGTTTTCCCCCCAGAAATTAGTGATATAAATCAAAGGTAAGTTTCATATTATTCTGATTCAAGATTGATATTTATACTAATAACATATTCACTGGGAAGGAATAATGTTTCTAGAACAAACAAACAGGAATTCTGAAATATTCTATTTAAACTGTGTTCTCAACAAACATTTTCAGTTTTGGTTGCTGTAAACTCTTTGTTACTGTCAGCAAACTAAACAGTTCATACACATAAACATATACCATTTGTTTTCCCATTTTCAATACTTCCTAGTTTTTGCGATTGATATGTGATAACTCTTAGTCTTCAAAAGGAAAAAATAACCTTTTTGGTTGGTTTGGTTTTGTTGATTAATTAATTTTTAAGTACTGATATTACTTTCCTGACTCTCAAACTTGCAGTGGTTTCTTATTGTTTAAAGAATAAATACAGAGTCCTTTGCTTCCTGTTCTAGGCACTCCATGATTGCCTTCAGTGTTCCTTATAATTGACTTATGTTGTTTATTCTTTGAAAATTTTCACTGAGAAGAATTTTTATAAAGCTTCATCTTTCATAAAGATTTCTTGATTCTCAGTAAAGTTGAGACTACGTATCTTACATATGTATCTTCTACTTTAAAAAATGTATGTAATCATTTAAAAATTGTTTATATTTATTTATTTTTTTTTTTTTTAAACATCTTTATTGGAGCATAATTGCTTTACAATGGTATGTTAGTTTCAGCTTCACAACAAAATGAATCAGTTATATATATACATATGTTCCCATATCTCTTCCCGCTTGCGTCACCCTCCCTCCCACCCTCCCTATCCCACCCCTCCAGGCGGTCACACAGCACCGAGCTGATCTCCCTGTGCTATGCGGCTGCTTCCCACTAGCTATCTACCTTACGTTTGGTAGTGTATACATGTCCATGCCTCTTTATTGCTTTGTCACCGTTTACCCTTCCCCCTCCCCATAGCCTCAAGTCCATTCTCTAGTAAGTCTGTGTCTTTATTCCTGTTTCACCCCTAGGTTTTTCATGACATTTTTTTTTCTTAAATTCCATATATATGTGTTAGCATACGGTATTTGTCTCTCTCTTTCTGACTTACTTCACTCTGTATGACAGACTCTAGGTCTATCCACCTCATTACAAACAGCTCAATTTCGTCTCTTTTTATGGCTGAGTAATACTCCATTGTATATACGTGCCACATCTTCTTTATCCATTCATCCGATGATGGACACTTAGGTTGTTTCCATCTCTGGGCTATTGTAAATAGAGCTGCAATGAACATTTTGGTACATGACTCTTTTTGAATTATGGTTTTCTCAGGGTATATGCCCAGTAGTGGGATTGCTGGGTCATATGGTAGTTCTATTTGTAGCTTTTTAAGGAACCTCCATACTGTTCTCCACAGTGGCTGTATCAATTTACATTCCCACCAACAGTGTAAGAGGGTTCCCTTTTCTCCACACCCTCTCCAGCATTTATTGTTTCTAGATTTTTTGATGATGGCCATTCTGACTGGTGTGAGATGATATCTCATTGTAGTTTTGATTTGCATTTCTCTAATGATTAGTGATGTTGAGCATTCTTTCATGTGTTTGTTGGCACTCTGTATATCTTCTTTGGAGAAATGTCTATTTAGGTCTTCTGCCCATTTTTGGATTGGGTTGTTTGTTCTTTTGTTATTAAGCTGCATGAGCTGCTTATAAATTTTGGAGATTAATCCTTTGTCAGTTGCTTCATTTGCAAATATTTTCTCCCATTCTGAGGGTTGTCTTTTGGTCTTCTTTATGGTTTCCTTTGCTGCGCAAAAGCTTTTAAGTTTCATTAGGTCCCATTTGTTTACTTTTGTTTTTATTTCCATTTCTCTAGGAGGTGGGTCAAAAAGGATCTTGCTGTGATTTATGTCATAGAGTGTTCTGCCTATGTTTTCCTCTAAGAGTTTGATAGTTTCTGGCCTTACATTTAGGTCTTTAATCCATTTTGAGCTTATTTTTGTGTATGGTGTTAGGGAGTGACCTAATCTCATACTTTTACATGTAGCTGTCCAGTTTTCCCAGCACCACTTATTGAATAGGCTGTCCTTTCTCCACTGTACATTTCTGCCTCCTTTGTCAAAGATAAGGTGACCATATGTGCGTGGGTTTATCTCTGGGCTTTCTATCCTGTTCCATTGATCTATATTTCTGTTTTTGTGCCAGTACCATACTGTCTTGATTACTGTAGCTTTGTAGTATAGTCTGAAGTCAGGAAGCCTGATTCCTCCAGCTCCATTTTTCGTTCTCAAAATTGCTTTGGCTATTCGGGGTCTTTTGTGTTTCCATACAAATTGTGAGATTTTTTGTTCTAGTTCTGTGAAAAATGCCAGTGGTAGTTTCATAGGGATTGCATTGAATCTGTAGATTGCTTTGGGTAGTAGAGTCATTTTCACAATGTTGATTCTTCCAATCCAAGAACATGGTATATCTCTCCATCTATTTGTATCATTTTTAATTTCTTTCATCAGTGTCTTATAATTTTCTGCATACAGGTCTTTTGTCTCCTTAGGTAGGTTTATTCCTAGGTATTTTATTCTTTTTGTTGCAATGGTAAATGGGAGTGTTTTCTTGATTTCACTTTCAGATTTTTCATCCTTAGTGTATAGGAATGCCAGAGATTTCTGTGCATTAATTTTGTATCCTGCTACTTTACCAAATTCATTGATTAGCTCTAGTAGTTTTCTGGTAGCATCTTTAGGGTTCTGTATGTATAGTATCATGTCATCTGCAAACAGTGACAGCTTTACTTCTTCTTTTCCGATTTGGATTCCTTTTATTTCCTTTTCTTCTCTGATTGCTGTGGCTAAAACTTCCAAAACTATGTTGAATAAGAGTGGTGAGAGTGGGCAACCTTGTCTTGTTCCTGATCTTAGTGGAAATGCTTTCAGTTTTTCACCATTGAGGACGATGTTGGCTGTGGGTTTGTCATATATGGCCTTTATTATGTTGAGGAAAGTTCCCTCTATGCCTGCTTTCTGCAGGGTTTTTATGATAAATGGGTGTTGAATTTTGTCAAAAGCTCTCTCTGCATCTATTGAGATGATCATATGGTTTTTCTCCTTCAATTTGTTAATATGGTGTATCACGTTGATTGATTTGCGTATATTGAAGAATCCTTGCATTCCTGGAATAAACCCCACTTGATCATGGTGTATGATCCTTTTAATGTGCTGTTGGATTCTGTTTGCTAGTATTTTGTTGAGGATCTTTGCATCTATGTTCATCAGTGATATTGGCCTGTAGTTTTCTTTCTTTGTGACATCCTTGTCTGGTTATGGTATCAGGGTGATGGTGGCCTCGTAGAATGAGTTAGGGAGTGTTCCTCCCTCTGCTATATTTTGGAAGAGTCTGAGAAGGATAGGTGATAGCTCTTCTCTAAATGTTTGATAGAATTCGCCTGTGAAGCCATCTGGTCCTGGGCTTTTGCTTGTTGGAAGATTTTTAATCACAGTTTCAATTTCAGTGCTTGTGATTGGTCTGTTCATATTTTCTATTTCTTCCTGATTCAGTCTTGGCAGGTTGTGCCTTTCTAAGAATTTGTCCATTTCTTCCAGGTTGTCCATTTTATTGGCATAGAGTTGCTTGTAGTAATCTCTCATGATCTTTTGTATTTCTGCAGTGTCAGTCGTTACTTCTCCTTTTTCATTTCTAATTCTATTGATTTGAGTCTTCTCCCTTTTTTTCTTGATGAGTCTGGCTAATGGTTTATCAATTTTGTTTATCCTTTCAAAGAACCAGCTTTTAGTTTTATTGATCTTTGCTATCGTTTCCTTCATTTCTTTTTCATTTATTTCTGATCTGATTTTTATGATTTCTTTCCTCCTGCTAACTTTGGGGTTTTTTTGTTCTTCTTTCTCTAATCGCTTTAGGTGCAAGGTTAGGTTGTTTATTCGAGATGTTTCCTGTTTCTTAAGGTAAGATTGTATTGCTATAAACTTCCCTCTTAGAACTGCTTTTGCTGCATCCCATAGGTTTTGGGTCGTCGTGTCTCCATTGTCATTTGTTTCTAGGTATTTTTTGATTTCCCCTTTGATTTCTTCAGTGATCACTTCGTTATTAAGTAGTGTATTGTTTAGCCTCCATGTGTTTGTATTTTTTACAGATCTTCTCCTGTGATTGATATCGAGTTTCATAGCGTTGTGGTCGGAAAAGATACTTGATACAATTTCAATTTTCTTAAATTTACCAAGGCTTGATTTGTGACCCAAGATATGATCTATCCTGGAGAATGTTCCATGAGCACTTGAGAAAAATGTGTATTCTGTTGTTTTTGGATGGAGTGTCCTATAAATATCAATTAACTCCATCTCATTTAATGTATCATTTAAAGCTTGTGTTTCCTTATTTATTTTCATTTTGGATGATCTGTCCATTGGTGAAAGTGGGGTGTTAAAGTCCCCTACTATGAATGTGTTACTGTCGATTTCCCCTTTTATGGTTGTCAGTATTTGCCTTATGTATTGAGGTGCACCTATGTTGGGTGCATAAATATTTACAATTGTTATATCTTCCTCTTGGATCGATCCCTTGATCATTATGTAGTGTCCTTCTTTGTCTCTTCTAATAGTCTTTGTTTTAAAGTCTATTTTGTCTGATATGAGAATTGCTACTCCAGCTTTCTTTCGGTTTCCATTTGCATGAAATACCTTTTTCCATCCCCTTACTTTCAGTCTGTATGTGTCTCTAGGTCTGAAGTGGGTCTCTTGTAGACAGCAAATATATGGGTCTTGTTTTTGTATCCATTCAGCCAATCTGTGTCTTTTGGTGGGAGCATTTAGTCCATTTACATTTAAGGTAATTATCGATATGTGTGTTCCCATTCCCATTTTCTTAAGTGTTTTGGGTTTGTTATTGTAGGTCTTTTCCTTCTTTTGTGTTTCTTGCCTAGAGAAGTTCCTTTAGCAGTTGTTGTAGAGCTGGTTTGGTGGTGCTGAACTCTCTCAGCTTTTGCTTGTCTCTAAAGGTTTTAATTTCTCCATCAAATCTGAATGAGATCCTTGCTGGGTAGAGTAATCTTGGTTGCAGGTTTTTCTCCTTCAACACTTTCAATATGTCCTGCCACTCCCTTCTGGCTTGCAGAGTTTCTGCTGAAAGATCAGCTGTTAACCTTATGGGGATTCCCTTGTGTGTTATTTGTTGTTTTTCCCTTGCTGCTTTTAATATGTTTTCTTTGTATTTAATTTTTGACAGTTTGATTAATATGTGTCTTGGCGTATTTCTCCTTGGATTTATCCTGTATGGGACTCTCTGTGCTTCCTGGACTTGATTAACTATTTCCTTTTCCATATTAGGGAAGTTTTCAACTATAATCTCTTCAAATATTTTCTCAGTCCCTTTCTTTTTCTCTTCTTCTTCTGGAACCCCTATAATTCGAATGTTGGTACGTTTAATGTTGTCCCAGAGGTCTCTGAGACTGTCCTCAGTTCTTTTGATTCTTTTTTCTTTATTCTGCTCTGCAGTAGTTATTTCCACTATTTTATCTTCCAGGTCACTTATCCGTTCTTCTGCCTCAGTTATTCTGCTATTGATCCCATCTAGAGTACTTTTAATTTCATTTATTGTGTTGTTCATCATTGCTTGTTTCATCTTTAGTTCTTCTAGGTCCTTGTTAACTGATTCTTGCATTTTGTCCATTCTATTGTCCATTCTATCTCCAAGATTTCGGATCAACCTTACTATCATTATTCTGAATTCTTTTTCAGGTAGACTGCCTATTTCCTCTTCATTTGTTAGGTCTGATGGGTTTTTATCTTGCTCCTTCATCTGCGGTGTGTTTTTCTGTCTTTTCATTTTGCTTATCTTACTGTGTTTGGCGTCTCCTTTTTTGCAGGCTGAAGGTTCGTAGTTCCTGTTGTTTTTTGTGTCTGTCCCCAGTGGCTAAGGTTGGTTCAGTGGGTTGTGTAGGCTTCCTGGTGGAGGGTACTAGTGCCTGTGTTCTGGTGGATGAGGCTAGATCTTGTCTTTCTGGTGGGCAGGTCCACGTCTGGTGGTGTGTTTTGGGGTGTCTGTAGACTTATTATGATTTTGGGCCGCCTCTCTGCTAATGGGTGGGGTTGTGTTCCTGTCTTGCTAGTTGTTTGGCATAGGATATTCAGCACTGTAGCTTGCTGGTCGTTGAGTGAAGCTGGGTGCTGGCCTTGAGATGGAGATCTCTCGGAAATTTTTGCTGTTTGATATTATGTGCAGCTGGGAGGTCTCTTGTGGATCAGTGTCCTGAAGTTGGCTCTCCCACCTCAGAGGCACAGCACTGACTCCTGGCTGCAGCACCAAGAGCCTTTCATCCACAGGGCTCCTTAATTTGGGATGATTGGTTGTCTATTCAGGTATTCCACAGATGCAGGGTATATCAAGTTGATTGTGGAGCTTTAATCCGCTGCTTCTGAGGCTGCTGGGAGAGATTTCCCTTTCTCTTCTTTGTTCTCACAGCTCCCAGGGGCTCAGCTTTGGATTTAGCCCCGCCTGTGCGTGTAGGTCGCCGGAGGGCGTCTGTTCTTTGCTCAGACAGGACGGGGTTAAAGGAGCTGCTGATTCGGAGGCTCTGGCTCACTCAGGCCCGGGGGTAGGGAGGGGCACGGAGTGCGGGGCGGGCCTGCGGCGGCAGAGGCCGGCGAGACGTTGCAGCCTGAGGCGCGCCTGTGCGTTCTCCCGGGGGAGTTGTCCCTGCATCCCGGGACCCTGGCAGTGGCGGGCTGCACAGGCTCCCCGGAAGGGCGTGTGGGTAGTGACCTGTGTTCGCACACAGGCCTCCCGGTGGCGGCAGCAGCGGCCCTAGCGTCTCATGTCTGTCTCTGGGCTCCGCACTTTTAGCCGCGGCTCGCGCCCGTCCCTGGAGCTCTCTCAAGCAGCGTTCTTAATCCCCTCTCCTCGTGCACCAGGAAACAAAGAGGGACGTAAAAGTCTCTTGCCTCTTCGGCAGTTCCAGACTTCTCCCCGGACTGTCTCCCGGCCAGCCGCGGTGCACCAGCGCCCCGCAGGCTGTGTTCACGCCGCCAACCTCAGTCCTCTCCCGGCGCTCCGACAAAAGCCGGAGCCTCAGCTCCCAGTCCCGCCCGCCCCGGCGGGCGAGCAGACAAGCCTCTCGGCTGGCGAGTTCCGGTCGGCCGGATCCTCTGCGCTGGAATCTGTCCGCTTTGCCCTCCGCACCCCTGTTGCTGTGCTCTCCTCCGCGGCTCCCAAGCTCCCCCACTCCGCCTCCCGAAGCCTCCACCCGCGAAGGGGCTTCCTAGTGTGTGGACACTTTTCCTCCTTCACAGCTCTCTCCCGCTGGTGCAGGACCCGTCCCTATCCTTTTGTCTCTGTTTAGTTTTTTCTTTTGCCCTAACCAGGTACGTGGGGGGTTTCTTGCCTTTTGGGAGGTCTGAGGTCTTCTGCCAGCGTTCAGTAGATGCTCTGTAGGAGTTGTTCCACGCGTAGATGTATTTCTGGTGTATCTGTGGGGAGGAACGTGATCTCCGCGTCTTACTCTTCCGCCATCTTCCCGGAAGTCTCTAAAAATTGTTTATATTTAATTATACAAGTAGTACAAGGTTAAATCCTCATTCTCAACTTCGATATGTTACAGATAAAGCTTAAGTTCCCCTTGATCACACATTATTAAATTGTCTCTTCAGAGGTACTTATTAAAATACTTTTACCAGTGTCTTTCCATAGATAGGGAGCTTTTTTTGTGGAGATGACCAATAAGTATTTTTCTTTTTTAGAATATTTGTTGTTTTTTAAAAATCAAGATGGATTCTAAAAGATGAACATGTACATTATGTAAAATACACATAGTTTTAGGTTATCTTTAGATCTCTGATGTGAATTTTTGGACTACCTTCTGCTCTTCCATGCCTTCCTCCTATATCTGTCCCCAAAATATAATTCATCCCTTTCAACTTAAGAACCTGGTGTTTAGTTTAGTTTCATTTTATAGAGCTAACATGGAGAAACTTGATAGATATGTAAGTGCTCAGGATATCTTAAACATTTTTTCTGTCTTCTTTATTTAATGGGAAATATTTTAGGTTTGTTAGGTTCATAAATCTGCCTTGTTTTTTATTTTATATAGTGGTTGCCAGTGGGGATGTCTTTTCCTTCACATTTAAATAAATTAAATGTCTGAATATTTATTTAATAAATCTTAATTAGCATCAGAGCATTCATGAACATGTGTTTCAGTTACCTATACTACATCAAGGACATTTTGTTTTCAAGTTTCTAAGTAATCTGTGTGAATGCAAATGGAGGTGGCATGCATAACGCCAATATTCAAGAAACAAACTATTCTATTATTTTGTTGTAAAATCTACTTTTGATAGTCTAGAATTTAAGAACAACTTTGAGGCACCTAGTAAATCTTTCACCTGTTTATGTCTGTCTTGCCTTCCAGGCTGTAAGTGTCGTTTAGCTAGATCTTTTTAAAAAATGTGCTTCACAGGAAATTTTATATTCATATTAAATGCAGAGATATTTTAAAGTCAGGCATTTATTATTCAGTTGTTACTAATATGATAGACATGATCATTCATTTTTTGAAACTAATATTGAGCAGTCACTACAAACACGGGAAAGTACGAAATACATGATACGCTTTCTAGAAAGATCATTAAAATAATAGAAGCAAAGCACAAAATTCAAATTATTACTGGGGTCGGGGGGGAGGAGTAGAATATTTGGCTAATCCTAAAGGAAATGAGAATGGAAAGGGGGAGAAGCATAGAATATTTGGGATAGCTAAAAAACAGAAAATAAGCTGATAGAAATTCAGATGTATCTAATTATTGTAAATGGAAATGACTTAACAGCTGCAAGTTAAAGGTGCAGATTAACAGACTAGTTAAAATGTTCAAAATGCAATAATATACTCTTTACAAGAGACACATTTAAAACAAAGATAAGGAAAGATAAATGAAAACAGTTTTATTTTGGCACAGGAATAGATAGACTAGTGGAACAGAACCAAAAATAGACTTACAAATGCATGGATGTTTGATACCTGGCAAAGATCATATTGCATAGGAGTTTGGAAAATATGGAATTTTCATAGTTGGACAATTGGTGTGGGAAAATGATGTTGTAATTCATGCGCCATACAATACACAGTCGATTCCAGGTCACCACACAACCTAGATGTGAATAGCAAAATATAAAGTATTTAGAAAATGAGTTAAGAGAGAATATCTTCATGATCTTGTAATAGGGACGGCTTTAAGATACAAAAAGTATAAGCCATAAATAAAAGGTAGATAAATTTGGCTACAGTAAAATTAAAAACTTCTATTTACCAAATAATACCTGGAAAATAATTTCTTAAAAAGTCATTAATTGGGAGAAAATATGTAGAACACATATAAATGACAGAATTCTTCATATCTATATTACATGAAGAACTCTTTCAAATAAATAAGGAAATGATAAATACATCCTACAGCTTTGCTCTTCAAAGCGTATTCTGCACAGCATCAGCATCACCTAGGAGCTTGTAAGAAATGCAAATTCTAACACCCTGACCAAGACCTACTGAATCAGAATTTCTGAAGGTGGACCCCAGGAACCTGTTTTTTAACAGGCTCCCCAGGTAATTCTAAAGTTTGAGAAACCTTGCCCTAGAGAAACATGTATTTAAATAATGTATGTAGTTGCATATTCACACTGTAGAACATTCAACAGTGAAAATGAATGAACTGCAGCTCCATGAACTGATGTGGATGAGTAACAAGCATAATAAATGTTGAATGAAAGTCACAGAAAAATGCACAGTACAATTCTATTCATGAGCATGTAAAACAAACTACAGTGTTTAGGAATATGTACATTGACCATAGGAATATGTGGTCAAACCACTAAAAAAAAAAAAAAGGAAATAATTGTTCTAACTTCAAATATAGCAGTTACCTCTCAGAAGGAGGAAGAAAAAATGTGATGTACAGGAGGCTTTAATATTGTAGTTGTAATCACTGTAGTAGTTACAAAGATGTTGAAACTTTTCACATGTTTATAAACTGTCTATATGCAGGCTACTTTCCAAATCAGAAAGAAATTTTTTTAAAAAGATGGAAAAGATGTAGACTAATTTAAACAAATGCTAAAAATTTAGCATATAGAAAATTCATAAAATATATCATTAAATACTTTTAAGATATTACAACAGAAACTTCTTATAATTGAGCTTTTGGCAGTTATAAGTGAAAATGGTTTAAGTGAATAAAAATACATGGTAGTCTTTCTTTTTTTTTTTTTTAATAAAAGATTGAGACTTCATCAATTTTTGTTGTTTCTCTTCCCAGTAAGCCACTAACACTTCAGTTTCAGCTACATCATTTATGTTCCTTTCTGCAAGCACCTACAGACAGCTAGGATGGGTTATGTTTAAGGGAATTTTTAGAATAAGCTTAATGCCAGAATAGATAAAATTGTCATTGTTTATTCAGATATTCACTCAATAAGAGAAGGTTTTTACATCCTGATATACGTGATTTACTTAAAGCGTTCCAGAAAATGTGTTTTTCCTCATAGAGGTTTTAAAAAATTGACTTCTAAATGTGGCTTACTGTTTTAGATCATTGTAAATCTGTCATATGAAATACTTTAAATATTTTTGAAAAACGTATGTTAAAAAATTGAAATCATTTTTTCTGAATTTAAATATTTATTTGGTGTTTTCACATTTTATTTGCAAGGTTAGTTTTTTTTTAATATATTGATACTTAACACAGTAGTAGAGTGATGAATCATGTAATTTATAGATTATTTCTTTAGTGGGAGAATTAGAATGAGGATTGGAGAATAGGCTATATTATAAAGGGCTGCTCCAGAAAATATAAAATTTAGGTACTCGTGTCTGAGTTAGATATCACTAGACAGAGACCATGGTTAAAAATATTATCTTAAAGGGCTTAATTGAATTAAATAAAATGTGACTATTCTTTATCCCCCTAGAGATCTTAGTTTAAAATAGAACATATAGATTGCATGTGAGTATTACAAACCAAAAGCTCGAAATCCTATCTAAGCTAGCTTTCTTTCTGTTTAGTGATAATCATTTCATCTTTCTGTGACCGTCTAAGGTGAAAATTCAGTGCTTGCACCTCTTAGTAAAGAGTCACCTCTTCCTCTAGTGGTTCTGAATTCATCTTAAGCTATATAAACTGTGTTTTAGACTCTACAAATTTTACTTTAACAACAGAGCCAAGAGCCAATTTAATTGGTCTCTATTAATCAATATTAAGCTATTATAAGATGCTGAAAGATTTGTTTCAGATTTTAATATTTATATTAAATTGCATTTTTGGTTTCAGTTCTTTATCCTTCCCTGTATTTATGTACTTTGACACTAAACAGTGCTTTCCCACTGTGGGAAACAACTCCACCCTGACTCTGGACTTGGCCATGTGACTTGCTTTGGCCCAAGTGATGGTTAGGTGTGAAATTGACCAGAAGTTTGAAATATGCTTTCACAGTTGGGCTTGCTTACTCTTCCCCCTCTGCCATCACCATGAAGAGAACATACTCAAGCTAGCTACTGGTCCCAGGGGGAGGAAGAAAGCCACTTGGGGTGGTACTGACTTGCCCCAGCCAAATCATCCAACCTCCAGACAAATAAGCTCTACTAAAATCAGCCAACCCTAAGCTGTCCCTCAGATCTGTAAAATAAATGACTGTTCTAAGCTACTAAAATTTAGAATAGTTTGTTACACAGCAATTTTGTGGCAATGGCTAATTAGTACACTGTTCTGGGAAATTTTATGATATTGAATGAATAAAGGCTATTTCTCTACATAATTATCAAGGCTCTAATCATCTTCTGTTTATAAAAAATCATCACTTATAGAGTATCAGTGTACTTTAGCCAACTATATCACATTCACTGGATTCCACTTGTCTGAAAGCACAGGAAAAAAAATCTATGTAAAAATACTCTGCTACCTTTAGGCACATGCTTTATAAAATCTTCACATATAGAAGTACATGCTTAAATACTTGACATGTAATCTGAAGCAAAGGTCTCCAAACTGGAGTAAGAAAACCCTGATGGAGCACTAAAAGCATTTAGGGTTTGTGTAGAAACTTACAGATTTAAGAACATCAACTTTTAGGTCCTCAAATTTCATACGTAAGTTGATATGCCTGATAGTGAAGCCTGAGGTATCATTCCAGTTCTCCTTTTCCACTTCAACTTTTTTTTTTAAGTTTTTTTTTTTTTTTTTGATGTGGACCATTTTTAAAGTCTTTATTGAATTTGTTCCAGTATTGCTTCTGTTTTTTGTTTTGCTTTTTTGGCCACGAGGCATGTGGGGGTCTTAGCTCCTCGACCAGGGATCGAACCCGCACCCCCTGCATTGGAAGGTGAAGTCTTTTAATTTTTTAGATTAATTAATTAATTAGGCTGCATTGGGTCTTCATTGCTGTGCGTGGACTTTCTCTAGCTGCGGGGAGCAGGGCCTACTCTTCGTTGCAGTGTACAGGCTTCTCATTTTGGTGGCTTCTCTTGTTGTGGAGCACAGGCTCTAGGAGCGCGGGCTTCAGTAGTTGTGGCACTTGGGCTCAGTATTTGTGGCATGCAGGCTCTGGAGCACAAGCTTCAGTAGTTGTGGAGCACGGGCTTAGTTGCTCTGCAGCATGTGGGATCTTCCTAGACCAGGGTTCAAACCTGTGTCCCCTACATTGGCAGGCGCCACCAGGGAAGTCCCCAGAAGGTGAAGTCTTAACCACTGGACCGCCAGGGAAGTCCCCATATTTCAACTTTTATAATAGCTTTTTTCTGTTTTACAAGAGAAAAACATATTTCTCATTATCATGAACCTTAACATCGTACATTTTACCAGGTTGTAAAACCCTCAGGATTATCTGACAAAGGGATGTTTCTTCTAAATGTTACTAGAGTAACTTGCTGTCATTCTTTGTCTTACAGGTATTTCTATTAAGAAACATGGCATTAGAAAAAATATATTTTGTACTTTGAGTTCTTTTACTTTAGGTATTTGTTGAGTAAGAGAGTGAAGGTGGGTGAAGGTTTTTTTTCTTGAAAGGACTTTTTTCTTCTTCTGAGTATTGTCAAAAAACGTTTGCATTGTTCCTTATTCTCAAGCTCCATGGGAGCAAAGCAAAGAAGCCATTAGCACCAAATATTGAACATAGATCTTCTTACTTCAGTTGGACAAATAAACAGGTGTAATTAATACTGGTTCATAGTCCATTATCTGTGATTTGAAAATCTAGAAAACTCTGAATTCCAAAAACTCACTTTCATTTGATGGCATGATTAGATATAGAGCAGAGCTACTTATCTTTATATATCCTACTTCATGTAATTGTTCATAAGTTTTCCAGTAGAAATATTAATGTATTTGATTACAGAGTGTGGACATAGACCTTACTTGGAGTGTTGCATAATATGAAGCATATTTCCTTTCAAAGTCTGAAAAATTCAGAATTATGAAACTTATCTGCCCCAAGTGCTTGGGATAAGGGATTGTGTTTCTGCACATTTGATTTGATGTTGGTAAACCCGTTTTAGTACTTTGCAAAAATTCTGATTTTAAAATACTCTTCATTACTAGGTAGCAAGGTAGATGGTTCCAGTTCTTTGTATTCAATAAAAAATTAAAGACTGGTCCAATAAAGATGTCAGATCATTAAAAATATTTTTGATAATAAGTGGCTGTGTGAATTTTGGCACAAACTTGGGATTTAAAAAATTGAATGACATTAGTGAGGAAATTTTACATTTCTATGACTGTATCTATATAAATATATAAATGAACTATAGGAATAGAATTAATGCTGAACAATAAGAATGGAATTCTAAGAGTAGGTAATATTCATTTGTAGTTACCAGAACACAGTCAGTACAAAAGGCAGAGAGAGAGGGTGTGCCACAACCTGTATTTCTAATAAAATATTACTTTTGTTTAATAATTATCAAGATTTGTTGTTTTTTATCAATTGTATACTGATAATTTTAATAGTAACTCAAATGGAGAAAATATCTTACAATTAGAGCATTTTGGTCACAGAAAATTAAATTAATGTTTGTATTATATACATCCTTTTTTCAAAGAAGAGAGAATGCTAAACAAGACTTAGCCTAAAAAGACAGTATAGGGCTTCCCTGGTGGCGCAGTGGTTGAGAGTCCACCTGCCGATGCAGGGGACACAGGTTCGTGCCCCGGTCCGGAAAGATCCCACATGCCGCGGAGCAGCTGGGCCTGTGAGCCATGGCCGCTGAGCCTGCGCGTCTGGAGCCTGTGCTCCGCAACGGGAGAGGCCACAACAGTGAGAGGCCTGCGTACCGCAAAAAAAAAAAAAAAAAAAAAAGACAGTATAAAATCTATGGGATACATTTTATTTTGCAAGGGGAACAAAAATACAAATTCAAGGAAAAGATTATGTGAAGTTTTCCACTCTTAAAGAATATCTTGTTTCTGTATATTTTTTAGTGGATGATGTTTGACATCAAATTACTGTGATGTTTAGATTTCATTAGATATACTTAATTCATATTTTAAAATGTCATTTAAATATGTTATAAATGGCAAATGATGAAAAATTTTAGACATTGATTTAAAAATTTATGAGGGTATAGTTTTTTAGTATTCTTTTAGAAAAAAATTAGAAGTCTACTTGGTTAGTTAATTTTGGGACAGATATAGATAGATCATTGTAGGTGGCAGAGAATCAATGAGTGGCTATTACTAGTCAAAAATCAGGTGCTAAATGCTTTAATTGTTAGATTAGTCTTTAAATGAGTTATTGCACAACATTAAATAAAAAATTAAATATTTTAATTGTAAAGAAATATGTATTTTTATGATATAAATCAAGGAGTTTTAGTAAGATGTGGATTTTTTCATAAATTCATGCATGAATCTGAAAACCTGAACTCTCTCAACTATTGTAGAACCATCTGTGGTTGTAGAAAGAAGTTCAGAATCTCAGAAACTTTTTTCCTTGCCTGTACATGCGCTGACTCTTTCTTGCTCCTGTTCTCTAGTGCTTTCTCTCAACTCCCCTTACTTCTTTTTCTCTTTCCTTCTTTTTCTCTTCCATGAGAAATGCTACCCTCATCTTAAAAACAGAAAAACTATATGAGCTACAAAATTATAACTTTTCTTGACCCCTGCCTGTCAGAGAGCTGAAGTCACAAGGCAGGGTAACTGAATTCCAAGGAATGCCAAGCCCCTCCAAGGAAAGATAGGACATATGAACATTTGCAGACCACAAGAGGAAGAAGTAGCCACCATAGAAGCTGATAAGAAGAAATGAGCTAAAATGTTAACGCATTCTTAAAGGCCAAGTGTGGGCTGGCATAGCAGTGTAGAATAATTAGAAGTCCAGAACAAAAGAGGAATGCACACTTACTCATAAGCTTTTCTCCATGGCCCTCCACTGGCTGCTCACAAAATAAATGAGGCAAGACAGTAACCTGCATCAGTGACAGTCAGAAGTTCATGAAGTGATGAGTTCTTGATGAAAGACCAGCACAAAATATCACCTTTTTCTCCAGACCCTCTTCTCATATCGAGCAGAAGCTTTAAGCTCTTAGGAGAGAAGCAGGAAAACTTCTTGGGCTCAGGATCTTGCATCATACAAAGCAGAGATCTACTACTACTGATTGAGTGGCATGAAAACTCTCTCTTGTCTAAGACCTGCCTCAGATGCTGTGTAGAATTTGCCTGCCATGATGGTGAGGGGTTAGAATGCTTAAGAAGCCCCATACCAGAAACTCAGGCATTTGCACCCTTCCTAGGACTCATGATGGAACAGAAGAACTGAGAACCCCTCTCCAAACAGAATCCTATCACCAGAAAAACAAGAAAGAGTCCTCTACCACCAGGGGAGGGGCAGTAACATGGAGAAAGACCCTCTCCTAGGCTCAGACATGCAGGAATTGTTGAAAAGTAACAGTAGAGCAGGAATACTGAGAAGAGTTTCTCTTGCCCCAGGACCACACTAAGCACAAAGTGATGACAGCTCATTGCTGGAAAAACTTGAAGCCTGTGATGCACTTAACAACAGTGAGCTTAACAACCAAAACCAAAACTCAGCTCAACCACTGACTAGGATAGTTGATTCCATCACACTAATTGCCTGACAGAAAAAGAGGTCCTCATTTCCAGGCAGAAATACTGTTTACCTCAGAGTCTACTGTTCTATGTATGATCTCTTACCTTTAATTTAAAAGTATGTGGTATACAAATAAGTAAGAATAAGCATCCTGTTGTCAAGACTCAAAGGACTCATTCGTTTTATAGATAACGCAGATGTTGGGGTATGAGACAGAAATTTTAAAATAAATGATTACATGTTAAAGGATCCAGTGGGAAAGATAAACAATGTGCTTGAAAAGATGAAGAATTTCACCTGAGAAATGCAAAGTATTTTTTAAAAGTGAAATGGAAATACTAGAAATACAAATCTTAATGTCAGAAACAAAGACTTCTTTGATGTGCTTATCAGCAGATTGGATACAAACTAAGAAAAAACTAGATGAACTTGAAGATAGGTCAATAGAAATTATCCAGAGTGAAACACAAAGAAAAGAGCGGGAGGGAAAGACAGAACACAGTAGCAAAGAGTTGCTGGACAATGTCAGACAGTCAAACATACTTGTAATTGGAGTTGTAAAAGCAGAAGGAAAGAAAAGGAAAGAAGAAATATTTGAAGAGATAAAGATCAAGAATTTTTCAAGATGGGTGAAAGGTAACCAACCTTAGATACCAGAAGTTCACAGAACCTCAAACACAATAAAAACAAACAGACCAAAAATACCTAGGTATATCATAGTCAAAATGTCCAAAACAAAGAAAAATCTTGAAGACAGAGAAATATACTGTGAAAGATAAAAGTTATAGCAACCTTCTCATTATAAACTATACAGACCAAAAACCAATGGACCCACCACACATTTAAAGTGCTAAAAAGTTTTTTTAACCCCTAATTCTGTATCCAGCCAAAAAATCTTTTTTTACAAATAAAAACAAAGATTTTTCAAGCAACCAAAAACTGTGGTTTAATTAGCTCTGGAACTGTGATAAGTTTAAGATGTTAATAACCCTACCTGCATGGATGGATGGACAGATGGTTAGGTGGAGGATGGATGCATGGATACAAAAAGATGGTTCTATTCCAGATATAAATTGCAGAAAATAGAAACAAAAGCAGCCACTTGATTTTGTATAACTCTAGAATACTGAATTCTGAATAAAAGTATATTAGAAGACACATAGTAGGGGTGTGTTAGTATTAGGAAGCTGTGGTCATTCTGGGTTGAAACATCTTGTGAGACCACCAGGTAAGTGATACTTAGCTGCACTCCGGATCCACAAATAGAATGTTATGATACTGATCAGCCTAAGCACATGAACTTTGTAGTCTCCACTTTAATTACAGATCTGCTTATCCAATGTGTAACATATATCTAAAGATTTCTTATAGTCCCTAAAGGGAAAGTAAATAGTGATTAGAGGAACTAGACCATGTGCCATTAGAAAAAAAAAATTACCCCCTCTATCACATTAATCAGGATACGGAATTCTTTTCCTCAGAATTATATCATTGATTTATTAACTTCACAAACACTTATTTTTAAAATAACTTTGTATTTGTTACTATGTATACAAAAATAAATAATCCTACCCCTCAAGATGTTACAGTTAGATAAGGCAGACAAGCAAATAAGTTACAGTATGTTGTAAAAAAATAGCATTAGAATAGTGTTTTTACATTATGAGACATATCAGTCTTTTTTGAGAAGCTGAAACATTATTCATGTCTGGGCCCTATCATAGACCTACTGAATTAGAATCTTCAGAGAGGAGACCAAGCATTTGTATTCTGAAATTGCTCCTTATATCATTTTCATGTGTACCCCTCTGTCTTCTCCTGGGACAAGAATAACTATGCCAAAAATATTTACAGGTTCCTGAATTGGTGGAACAAGAATTTGGAAATGCAGATGTAGGCTAAATAATGAAGGCCCTTTATATGTCATAGTAAGAAAGCTGTTTTTGTCTGATGAACATAACTGAATTAAAATACTAAGTCTCTGTTTTAATAGCATTTAGCAAAACATAAGGACCAAATCTGTCTAGTAAAAGAGAAAAACCAAATTGTTTTTTCTTATGAACTGTTATTATTGAGATAATAGGATTCATTATGACTTTAAAAAAAGCATAAAGGAGGTTATTAAATAGACTGAACCCCAAATCTACATTATCTTTTGCACTTAAATTCTCCATTTTAGATTAGTTTTCAATCATTTACTTGCATGGAGTCTACCTATTATATTACTGCTATAGAAAGACACTTGCTATAGAAAGACACTTAATATAGAAATATACTTTATATTAATAATAATACCCTGGGTTGGATGAAAGTACCTCTGGAAATGGAGGGACAGCTGTGAAATACACCAGAAAAGTAGTTACTTGACGTAGTGAAGGGTTAATCAGTCTTTTATTTTGAAACTTGCCACAAATGGTTATACCAATTGAAGTAATAAAATTCTCAAAAGGGAGTTCTGGTTCTAACAGTGTGATAGACTAGATAAACTGAAAATCCTCTGCCAATAAACATTTTATTTATTTTACATAATCATTATTTTAGATAAAATATATAAAATATTATTTTAGATGCATAGCTTATAAAGTATTGAAATCACAAAGGGTCACAAACAAAGCAGAACAGAAAAACCAGAGAAGTAAACATGTGAGCTGAAGTTATGTTGCCTGGTGGTGATGGAAAGTTGCTGGCCTCAGTAATCCAGAGACCTGGATATTGAAGAGTTAGTGGGGAGGGAACAGGTGGTGTGGACCTGGGAAGTGTGTACCTAGGGTGTTGTAATTGCCTATCTGCGTATCTACATGGGGAAATCTCCAGAAACTTTGTCTTAGCCTGGGCTCTGAGTGGTAGAGAGGAGCTGGACCCCTGAGAATTCTAACCACTGACTTCATGGCATAGGATGCTTCTTCTTGCCCCCACCACAGAGAAACAGACAAAAGAAGAGAATTACATCAAGAATTGAATAAAATACAAAGAGTGAAATCTTGTGAGCAAAGAAATTCATAAATGTGGGTAAATCTTAGCATTGACTGAATAAAACAACAACAACAATAATAATAAATAATAATATTTATATATAATAATATAATATAATATTTATATAATATTATATAATAATTATATATATTATAATTATATATATTATATAATAATATAATATATTTATAATTATAAATAATAATATTTATAATATTATAAATAATAATATAAACAATAATAAAAATAATAAATAATAAAACAACAACAACAAAAAATGAGACTAATTTGGATGTTTTAAAAAGATGGAAGTAAAAATTTGGACAAAGTGTAACCGAGGTTTTGGAGGAGTATTGATGAAATGGAAAACAATCTAAGGTTTTTGTATAATCTGTGTAACAATATTAATTAACTTTGTTCTTCAAGTCATACGTTCATTCTACAATTTTAAGCATAATCATTAAAGAATAGAAATAGAATCTCTACTTCGAAACCTACAGTAGGAGAGAAAACTCAATCTGTATTAAAAAGAACTCAATCTATAGCAGGCAGGAAACAAGGAAATGAAGAACCATAGAAAAAGCCAGGATAAAAAGTAAAAACTAAGGTGATGAGAGTTAATCCAAACATCTGACTAATCTGAACACAGTAAATTGAAACAAATTAAATTTACCAGTTCAAAGACCAAATCCCCTGATTGGGTTATTTTATTAAAATTTTAAAGGTTTTCAGCTAAATGCTGTATAAAAACTATTTAGTTTTTTTTTTTCTTTTGGTTCTTTCCTACTACCATTAATTTAGACAACCATTTTGTGAAAAGAGATTGAAGTAAAGCAGATCAGTAAAGACTGAAGCAAAATAATTCTCACAAAGTAAATATTCACATATTTTTACAGGTGGTTAGTTTGGCTATACATAAACTTAGCAAACTAGGAAATAATTTTCTACTACGTTGAGGAAATAATTTTCTATACTGCATTTTGAGTATGTATTTCAGTCTTTTATTTCTAGTGTGGGCATGCCCATTTTATATTTCTACAGCCATTTAGATTTGCAAGACATTGCCTCTGAATTTAGATTTATGATGTTTGAATAATTTTATAAAAATCTAATTGTCTAAAAAATATCACCTACTAAGCAGAAGAGGAAAACAGATCCTTAAATTTCCCTGGTAATTAACACACATTTTGTTATGTAGAGACTGATTCTAAAGAAGGCAAACTGTGAAACCAGGAAATTTTGCCCACATTTTGTGCTTATTTAATGTTTTATAAGCCACTGTGAATATTTTAGATTGTGTGGTTTATGTTTATCTGTAACCTACTACAGCAGTATGGTAATAAAACTATACATTCCACAAGTAATTCATTGTGTATACTTTCAGCTGAATTCAAATAACAAACACAAACATTAAGACTTTTCTATACGTGATACATATTTTTCTGCGTTTCCAACTGATAAAGCTTACAATGATATCATTGTTTAACCACTAATGTCTATGTATAGAACATTGTACTGGGTCATATTAGTGAGTATGAAGATTTAAACAATATTTTCCCTGTTGCCGGTCTAGTTTTAGAGACAGCACAAGAGAAACTCTTTTAGGGGAAACACATTTTCTTCCATCAGAGATAATTAAAACCAACAAATCATGAACATACACAAATAGATATTGAAAAAAATAGGTGTTATTGATATTTTGAACTGGATTTGGGAGTGGTCATAGTAGCGATTTGTAAAAGTATTTATTTGCCCATGAACTTTGGAATTAAGCATTAAAAATTCATTAATATACTCTCTCCCTACCATAAATAGAGATAAATTTGGGAAAAAATAAAGGAAGTCATTTTTTCATAGTGATCAATAATAAAATTATTAATTTTCAAATTCTGTCTCTTCAGATTTCTCAAGAGTTGGCAGGGGGGAAGGAAAGCCAAATGTAGGGAGAGAAGAGGCTTAGAAAAGGGCTCCTGTTCCTCCCTGGGCTCTAACCAGAGCAGCTCTTACTTTAATCAGTTTTATATCCTGAAGTTCTAAGTAAGTTAAGCCAGGGAGGATATTATAAATGTTTCTGCTACTTTTTCTTAACTGAGTTTTTGTTTTTAATTTTGGGAAAATATATTGTTACATAACTGAGACTTCTTTTTAAAGACTTTTTTTTTTTTTAGTACAGTTTTAGGTTCACACCAAAATTGAGAGGGAGATAACAGAGAGTTCCCCTATGCCTCCTGCCCTACCCATGCATAACCCCCAATTATCAATATCTCCCTCCAGAGTAGTACATTTGTTACAATTGATGAATATACATTGACACATCATAATCACCAGTTCACTTGTGGTGTTGTACATTCTGTGGATTTGGACAAATGTATTCATCATCATGGTATCATATAGAGTATTTTCACTGCTCTAAAAATCCTCTGTATTCTGCCTTTAAGAACCTGATCAAGCTTCTAGAAATAAATCTGACAAAATTATGGAGGACTCCTATGACTGGATCCTTCTGGAATTTTTAACTCTTAGACTTGTCCACGCTGAGCCTTCAGCAATTCACCTGTTACAGTTCAAATTTTTATACCCAGATTCTGGTTCCCCATGGCAATTTCTCCTTGCGAGTCTCTGCTCTGATAAGCTATGACTCCCTGTATTTGCTTTTGTCTTTCCAATCTTTGTGTCAGCGGTTGACCTTGGCCCTCACCTCTCTTATGGATCCTAGAATAGTTGTTGATTTTTTAGTCTGTTTACCTTTTAGTTGTTGTTAGGATGGAGTGTTAACTTCTAAGCACCTTATGTGTAGAACTGGAAAACTTATTCGTTTGTTTTTAACTGCTGCTGATTTGATGATTGTGGCTTAATCTCTAATGTACAGATAGATAGTTGCTACTTCTGTGACACTAGGAGAATATCACAATTGCTTGTGCATCTTTTGCAGACTGGTAAGGAGGGGTGACTCATAAAGTAAAGCGTACATAATAGTGGGCTAAAGTTAATATGTCTTTCTAGGGTTTTATATACGGTAAAAAAATAAGCAATGACAGTTTCTGATTCTTTCTCAAATGATGAACAAAGATCTAACAACCAGATTCAGAGCTGGTGTTAAAAGCAAATGCTTCCAAAGTATTCCATGTGCATTTGTATTATTTAACTTATACTTGCTTGATCTTTCTGTTTCCAAAGATTAGCTTTCTTTCAGATCTCTGAGGTTGTATGTTAGGATATCATCAAAGGCTTAAAGGAGGTAAAAATGATTTAATTATTGTTTTTAAGAACAGTAATGATAGCTATATGAGATAAATATCAGTAACCAGTGAACCTGTGTGTTTTTTTGTGCGGTACACGGCCCTCTCACTTCTGTGGCCTCTCCCGTTGCGGAGCACAGGCTCCGGACGCGCAGACTCAGCGGCCATGGCTCACGGGCCCAGCTGCTCCGCGGCATGTGGCATCTTCCCGGACCGGGGCACGAACCCGTGTCCCCTGCATCGGCAGGCGGACTCTCAACCACTGCGCCACCAGGGAAGCCCGACCTGTGTGTTTTTAAATACTAAAGTTATTTGCCCTGCCTAAGGAATGCTTTCTAAGGATTTCTCCAACTTGCTTTCTCATCCCAACCCTATCTTGATGACATCCAAAAGCTGGAACATTGAGAATTTTTATAAATTCTCAAGCATCTGGGAAACCTGAAAATAGTATCGAGGATTTTAAAAATTCAGTTTGATCTCTGATTGGCCATATTGGCTTCTTGCTTTTTGGAACACAGTCTAGGGTGGCTGTGTCATAAACTGTATTTAAAAACTTTGACTTATCAGTTATACTTGGTTTATTCTTACTTTAGTAGAAGGTAATGAACTGTTCATTAAACATTAAGTTCAATAAGATATTTCTACATCTATTCCAGACAAATTATTTCCACCCTATTATTTTAGCATATCAGCAATGATTACCTTATTAATGGTGAAACTGTGTTTGTTTGGGTGTTTTGCTTTGTTTTGGTTTATTTTTTTTAGTATCCCTATAGGAAAATTATTCATTGTACTGGAAATTGTTCTTTCTTGGTATTCCTCTCCATGGTTTTACAAGTAGCATAGTTTGATTAAAAAGTTAAAGAAAAAGAAACAGATTCTGTTTACATTGACAAGGCCATGGGGCATTTAACTAAGCAATCAAATTTAGGACCACCAATGGAACAAACATTATATGCCTCCTGATGTGATGCAGTAGGAAGGACCATCAGTTTTATAGTAATCTTGTCAAAGCTATGTAATAAGAGCATAATAATGAGAAAACATTCAGACAAATTTAGACTTGTGGAACACTTTGCAAAACAAGTAGCCTAGATGCTTCAAAAATAACAGTATTATGAAAATGTTATATGTAAAATGACAGTCGTAGAAACTAAATATAGTGTGTGACCCTTTAACAAAATTAAATAGTTTTCAGGATATTTTTTAAACAGTTGGGATATTTGAATACAGAATACATATTAAGTTATATTCTCATGTCAGTATTAATTTCTTGAGTATGACATATGATATTGTTGAAGAGTTTCCTTCTTTTTAGAAGGTGGGTGCTGACATTTTTATGGGTAAAGTATCCTGATATTTAAAACTTACTTTCAGATGGTTCAAGGGGAAAAAAAAGTACGTGTGCTTGTTTGTTTTTAGAAGGGAGAATAAAGCAAATTTTGTAAAATGCTTACAGTTGGTGAGTCTAGATTGAAAGGTACAAAGGTATTCATTGTATTATTCTTTCAACTTTTCTGCAGATTTGAAATTTTTCAAAGTAAAAAAGGGAGAAAAGAAAAATAGAGATGGGATCATATACTATATCTTCAAATTATTAAGACTATTAGAATTATAGTGACACTTCAGAAAGACTTCCCTTTTATAGAGGAAAGAAAATTATTGAGGACTTAACCTACTTACCTAAATTATTTATACCATAATATTGCTAAAGTATATGCACAAATGTACAACTGAAGATCACCTTTGTGTGTTCCTAGCTCTTAAAGCAACTATAAAGTCAAGTCAGATTCTAACTAAATACAGTGAAAATATAAAACCAAAAAAAGAAAAGAAACCCAACATGATGACATAATAACAGTAATGTGATAGCTAGTATATATTTTGCTGAAAATAAATCGCACATGGTAAGCTGGTTCTGAGTACTGCGGTACAGTTTCTTTTCAGGCTGCCATGTCTACAGAAACACCTGCATTTCTTACTCGGTCTCCACACTACTTTTCTCATTCCAGCTACTGAAAAATCTTTTTGCAATACACAATGACATAATTTAACCTTTACTTATACCCCTATATCTTTTACATATTACATCCCCTTTTGTTTTTTTATTAGCCTGAGAATGAGGTAGTATATCATTATACTGTAGTATGCTATTTTATAGTATCATTATTTTCAGATAACTTGAAAAATTAAAGACTTATTTTACTAAAATGTTTTTCAATTTTGAATTATTTACTGCAAGAGAGAAGTTTACTGTCTTTTACTGATAAATTTAACATGAGCACAGCGGATGAAGGAGGATTTTTTTCTTCCATTTTTACTCTAACACATGCCGAACAGATTACAGCTATACATTTGTACTTCCACAGGATAAGCTGAATGCTGTCATTTGAGGTGATCACTTAATGCAATTACAATAATAAACATAAACTGCAATGTGGGAATACTTTTCCATATAAGCAACAAAAATACTGGCAAATTTATAAAAATGAACCAACATTATAGTTATGGAAGCTTTGAAAACCAGCAGCCTTGTTGTCACCACTGGGGTAAAAACTGGTTTTGGAGCTTCTCAAAAATCCCCATTTCCAGATCACTTTCACTATTTGACCTGACTTACAACTCACTAGAAAAGAAAAAGCTCCATTTGCAAGATGTTGTTTCCGTTTGACCTGATTCAGAGTCTCCATGGGAAAAGACCTGTACCCAGGGTATTGTTAAAACAATCAGATGTAGTGTCACAACTATCAAAGTCTGTGATACCAGTTGGGGCAAACAAGAGCAAAACAATTTTGAGGAAAAAGAAAAATTTGGAGGACTTTTTCTTCCCAATTTCAAAATTACAAAGCTGTAGTTATTAAGGCATTGTTGTACTGGCAGAAGAGTAGACATCTGTGGATCAGTTGATTAGAATTAAAAATCCAAAAGAAAATCCTTATTTATAGTCCATTCATTTTCAACAGAGGTGCCAAAGCGGTTCATTGGGGAAAAAGTCTGTTCTCAAATGATACTGGGACAACTGGATTCATATCCATCCACGTGCAAAAAGATGACCTAAGACCTTTATTTCACACCATACACACAGAAATTAACTTAAAATTGATCACAGACTTAAGCATAAGAACCAAAACAATAAAGCTGTTAGAAAAAAAATAGAAAAATCTTTAAGACCTTGGATTAGTCAGTTTTCGTATTTGCAACACCAAGAGTGTGTTCTATGAAAGAAAAAAAGATAAATTGGACCTTATCAAAGTTCAAAACTTCTGTACTTATCTAAAAAGATAAGCAACAGAAAGGTTGAAAATATTTGCAAAACACATTTCGGATGTGTTGCCAAAATTTTCTAAGAACTCAAGTAAAGGAATTGAAACCATCATGTATTGCTGGTGGGAATGTGAAATGGTACAGTGACCAGTTTCTTAAAAAGTTAAACACAGAATTATCACGTGACACAGTAATTACACTTTTCAGATATCTACCTGAAACCTAAATAAATGTCCATGCAAAGATTTGAATGCGATTGTTTATAGCAGCATTATTCACAATAACCAAAAAATGGAAACAAATATCCATAAACTGGTGAGTGGACAGACAAGATGTGGTATATCCATGCAATGGATACTTTTCAGCAATAGAAAATAATAAACTGCTGACACATGTTAAAACATGGATGGACTGCAAAAACATCATGTAAAGTGTAAGAAGCCATCCATACATAAAAGTCACATATTGTATGATTTCATTTATATAAAGTGTTCAGAAAAGGCAAACGTATAGAGGTAAAATACAGTGGTTGCCTAGGTGGTGGGTGGTAAATGTGCACGAGGGATCTTATTGGGATGAAGAAAATGTTCTAAAACTGATTTATGGTGTTGGTTGCAGCACTGGGTAACGTTACTAAAAATCATTGAATTATGTACTTACAGTGAGTAGATTTTTATTATATGTAAAATGTGTCTCAAGAAAGTGTATTTTAAAAAGCAAATGTGGGGAATAAAATTATATTTCATTTTGTTTAACCAGAAACCCAAAATGTTTACATTACTTTTATAAAGCCATGAAAATGTAAGGATACGTTAAAAATTTTCCAGTTATTTTGAATCCTTAATACTGTTTCTAGAGCCAGGATCTCAAGAAATATCAGTGGAACTCCCTTTCAGGCTGACTTTGGCATATGTATATACACTTTTTTATACAACCATAGTCTCCTAGATTCAAAACAGAAAACCTGCTGTATCTTCTTATCTTTGAAAATGAGTCATTGCTCTTAGTTTTCTGACTGTTATAGCTGGGATATTGTTTCTTAAACATTTGATGAAAAACACCCAAACCAGTTAAAATAAGCTTTGCCTTCCATTTCTTCATTTACTACATTTTTCTCTTTTTGTTTTGTTTTATTTTAGATCACTGTGTTCACTACTATGATCTTCGTAACACTAAACAGCCAATCATGGTATTCAAAGGACACCGAAAAGCAGTCTCTTATGCAAAGTTTGTGAGTGGTGAGGAAATTGTCTCTGCGTGAGTATTACCCTTTTCAGAAGTTGAGCTTATTTAACATGCCATCATTTACCAGTTTGTAATGTCACTGTGGGTTTTGTGAAGAATAACACTGTGGTATATGCACTTTTTCTTAAATAGTAGATTTTTATAACTTGTCTAATTAAAATACATATATATTCTAGTCTGTGTTGCTCACTTTTATATGTTATTTGTGAATAAAATCCAGATGATACTATTTTTTAATGTTACCCCCTTAAACATTTGAACTTCAGATTGGATTTCAGCCCCTGCTCCTTAAAAAGAGAGAAGCAATATAGTTGATGCAGTAGAATGAGAAGTGTTTTATTTATTTAAGACCACTAATATGTTATTATATATTGATCTATATTGCAGTATAGTAGTATCATTTTTGGTTTTCAACAATATTTGGTTGACTTTCATGATTCCATGTTATTTGATCTCCCAGTGATTTCGTGGTGAGTTTTAAATATGTTTTGAAGAGAACTTTCTAAATGTGACTGCTTACACCTGACAAATATCCTTTGAGAAGCCTTCTGAACTAGAGAATCATAAAATAAGCTTTTAGTTGTCTTTTGTTTTGTTGAAGGAAACAAGATGTCAACCAGGTACATAAAGCTCAGTTGCTAAAATACTGTTAAGTAAGCTTTTCTACTGAGACAGTCCCTTCTTTCTGTTATCCATATCATTGTTCTCTTTATTTTGTATTATTCTAGTAAATACCCATTCTCAGTCTCCTTTTTTTCATACATATTATTTCTTCTCAAGCCTAATTGTACATTGTTTTCTTTCTTTCACATAGTTTCTAATATCTCTTAGGAGATTATTAATGCCAGTGCCTTATACTTGGGATCTCCCACCACATCTGCCTCCATACTGGTTGCTCTAGATAAGAACTTGGTAATTTGAGTTGATTTAACAAGGTAATTTGAATTGAGTTACAAAAAGGGAAAAAAAGAAAGTGAGAGCTGAGCTTTCTAAGAGGAGTTAATAGAGGAAATTAGTTCACAAATCTAAGTTAAGTGGTAACCAGTCAAAAAGTATCCCATCTTTAGGAGTAATAATGGGCAGTAAATTAAAATTTTATTCAGATTCAAATATGAATGATTATATGTTAAAAGTATTTTTCTTAAATTTCAGACTTATCAGTGTTGAATCAATTAGTTTGATTTCAACTAGTTGAAGTATATGTATACTTAATTGTATAAATTGGAAATCATAGTTGACCTTTTTTAATGCAGATTTGTGGTTTGTATATTCACCAGTCTTTTTTCCTTCTTAGTTTTTATAAATCGTGATGATTTTCCTCTTGGACATATTTGTGTTAGAAGTATGTAAGACATTTACCCACAAGTATGTTTGGAAATATTAAAAAGTAATATTAAACTATATACATATTGCTGCAGCCTCTGAATTCTTGGGCTGTGACACACACACACACACACACATACATATAAAGGGATTTTCAATGCAATATTGTTGAGCAAAAAACAAATTTAAAACAACATAAATGTCAGAAATTCCCTGGCAGTCCAGTGGTTAGCACTCTGCGCTTCTACTGCTGGGGCCTGGGTTCAATCCCAGGTTGGGGAACTAAGACCCCACAAGCCACGTGGCGTGGCCAAAACAAAAAACAAAAAAACCCCATAAATGTCTAAGAATAGATGTTATGTTGAAAAATGATGAGAAGCAATAGAGAAGTGTTTGGAGTGTAGCCTCTGAGATAAGACAATTTCAATCTTGGCTCTACTAGTTACTAGCTGTGGTACCTTGAAAATATCCTTAACCTTCTAAATCTGTTTCCTCACCTCTGAAATGGAGCTAATAATACTACTTATGTTGTGAATCTCTGAGTAAAATAATCTATGTAAAACATTTAGCATGGTGCCCTATTCTGTGAATGTTAGAGCAAGAGAAAAGATGATTTATTGTGTAGTCATTAATAAAGATATGGAAACATTTATTTTACATAAACAATGTAAAACAAATTGTTGAACAAGCAAGAAGCACTTTACAAAATAATATGTGTTGTTATGATCCAATTTTTGTAACAAAAAGTCAGAAGAAAACCAAAACTTGATATTTTATTCAAATCCTAAGATTGTCTTTGTGTGATAGGATTAGCAGTGATTTTTATATTCAATTATTTTTTGATTAATAGCTGCATTTGCGTATTATTTTATTAAGATAAACTATATAGACCATTCAACCATTCATAGTATTCCACCCCTGTAGGTACAACTAAGCTGTGAAAATATCAATAGTTTATATTCAGTATACTAATATAATTCAACAGTTGAAAAGTAAATCAAATCAACTGGAACAACTGAAATTAAGCACAGCTGCCAGTAGAGCTCTGTTGTTGTTTGATGGTGATGGTATGATGGCTAATATTTGTTACTTCCTACATGCCCAGGTACTATTGAAAGCATTTAGAATGAATTAATTTAATTTTTGCAGTATCTTATAGAATTCATCTAATTCTATAAGATAGGAATCATTATATTTCACATTTAACTGATGAAAAAATTGAGGCCAAAGAGGTTGTATAACTTTCCTAAGGTCAAAAGCAAACTAATGGCATATTGACCATTCTGACTCAGACAGTCTAGCTCCAGAGTCTGCATTCTCAACCACCAAACCGGATTGCCTCTAATTAGTAGTGATGGGTTTCATGTAATGAGATCTTAAAGTTGTTCTAACTTTTTGTGTTTATCTCAGTTCAACAGACAGCCAGCTAAAGCTGTGGAATGTAGGGAAGCCATACTGTCTACGTTCCTTCAAGGGTCATATCAATGAAAAAAACTTTGTAGGCCTCGCTTCCAATGGAGATTATATAGCTTGTGGTAAGTGAAACTGTCGTTTCCTGGAACTTTTAAATAGATATCTGTCACTGAAATTGCATTCAATGGAATAGACTACATACCAATTCAGGAAATGATCTATACATTCAGAAGATAGCATTTTGAATTTTCCTCAGATTAGAAGAAGCATTAGTCCTTCTCTCCTTCGCTGAGCACAAGCCCTGACCACATGAAATAGCATAAGATTGTTAAATACGTTTTGTAGTTGTTCTCCGGTAAAATATAATGTCTATAGATGTTATGTAGAAGACAGAAAATATTCGTTTCTGCTGATATCTTAATTTTGGAGACATTTGTCTTCTAAAGCTTGATGTTCATTTTCCCCTATATAATGTTCCCTTCAATAAACAATCTGTTTGGGTAGTCTTGATCTGTTTTTCTAGGACTTTCATTGTTGATAATTTATACAAATTTAAATTAGCAGTAGAAAAGTCAAATTTGGTACTGTTCAAATGCTTTAATACATCTGATGCCTGAATATATGAACTTTCGTCAGTACTTTCAAGTGACTTGGCCTTTTATTCAGTAAAGTTGACTGTCTCTACATGTATGTGAACCTAAACCCTGTCAAAGCAAATCTCTTACTTTGATAGACTGCTCAAAAATATAGTTTTCTAGACTACTCAACTTTTATTGGGGAATGGGAAATAAGTTTTGTATTATTAAAATCTGCCTTTTTAAGTGCTATAACTTTCTTCTTCCCCTCTAGATAAAAATCTTTATAAATGTAATTCAAGATCATGCTATAATAACACACTTCTGGTTCTTCTCTAGACCTCTGCTAAAATGATTTTTGTATCAGTATTGTTATATCATTTGACAGTGGGTTATTTCTTTAGGTTAGGAAAGTATAAGTTTTTTTCTGTGAATCCTTTTCTCATATGATTCCCAAGAAATCCTGTGCTCTGGTCTTTCATATTTTACATAAAAGATTATTAGTCTTTGAACTTAAACATTGAGTGATAGTTACCTTATGAATGTGATATCCTAATTCTAAGTTCTCCCACTCTAAAAAAATTATTTTTAAATATTTTTCAGGAAGTGAGAACAACTCTCTTTACCTGTACTATAAAGGACTTTCTAAGACTTTGCTAACTTTTAAGTTTGATACGGTCAAAAGTGTTCTGGACAAAGACCGAAAAGAAGATGATACAAATGAGTTCGTTAGTGCTGTGTGCTGGAGGGCACTGCCAGATGGGGTGAGTTTTTATATCAGTTTTTTCACCTTGGTGTCTCATATAATGCATTATGTTTATGTATACACAGGTAAGTTTTTTTAAGTTTAAAATATAAATTGATATGTTATATACATTTTCTTTTTTGCTTAGTATTGCATCACCAAAGGAAACAGGCATTTTAGAAAGTAGTAATTGAAATGTCACAAATGGAACAGTAATTGGAATGTCACTTCATGCTGACATGATGTCCCCTGTGTGCCCATAGCATCATGTGCATACCTCTGTTACAGCATTATCACATTATCTCTATCTCTTCTCCTATAGGACTGGAAATTTCTCCAGAAAACACACTGTGTCTCATTTTCCTTATTAGTCACATGCAATATAGGCTTAGTAAACATTCAGCTGAACCTGGTATTGTATTAGAAGGAAAAAATTTGATGTAGGGAAAGGAGAGTGGCCTGTATGTATACCTAATTAAATACTATTTCAGGGTAGAATTTCTCTCTACAAAATACATTTATACAAGAATATTTAAACACATTCAGTTAACAAGCAAGTTGCACTTCTAGGTTGCCCAAAAAAACAGTTTCCTCAAACTTGTCATTTATTTATACATTTTAAAGTGCAGGCTTTCTCATAAGTTATATGAAGAAATAATCGTTTTTATTGTCTTGATTTTGTAAACATTAGTCATGCATTAATGTCATCTTTTTAAAAATAGCTTTTTAGGTACTGACTTGGTTTTAGTTTTGACACCAAAAAATTCTACTTGATGGTTACTTTAAGACATCTGTTTAATGAGGTATATTTAAGCTATCTTGTTTACAGTTCTATTACTCAACTTCAGTTTTGGCATTGGCAGACTAGGTGATTTGGACCAACCCTCCCGCTAAGTAGAAGTGGAAAAGTTAGAGTATTCAAGTATTCAATATATATATTTTAAAAACCAAAACCTGTTTTAAGTCATTGGAAAGTAAACAAGATAGAAAAGAATTACCAGTCTAGGAATGTGAGCCTGGCTTTTGAGTATTCTTTTCCCCTGGGAGCATTTGCCAGTTTTGGTAGAATGGCTGAGCACTTATGGTAGCTTCATGGGGGCACAGGGAATGCAGTCTAGTGCTCACCACCATTTGGGTGAACTTACCTTGGTTCAGGTCCCCAAAGGGCTCTAGTCTAGGGTAAAGCAGTAGAGGATAAGCCCCCAGTGATTTTGCAACTCAACTTCAGATCATATCAATCCTGAGTAAATTGAGGTGATCTTAGATTGCTAGTGTTAACAAATGCAAAATTAAATCCTCTCTGCAAGAAAACCTTCTAAAGAAGATCATCTCAGAATTTTATGTTTTTCAAAATTGCAAATATAACTAGGACACAACAAAAAATAAAGAGACACAGGAAAAGCCAAGACGACATGAATAAATTTAGTATAAGCATTGAACGATAGAAACAAAATCACAGCAGCTCTGGATATTATAACACATAGCCTGAAAATAACCATGCTGACAAGATGAAAGACAAGGTTGAAAATTTCAATTGGGAAATTAAAAGTTGTTTTTTTTTTTTTTTTTTTGCGGTATGCGGGCCTCTCACTGTTGTGGCCTCTCCCATTGCGGAGCACAGGCTCTGGACGCGCAGGCTCAGCGGCCATGGCTCACAGGCCCAGTGCACCACGGCATGTGGGATCTTCCCAGACCGGGGCACAAACCTGTGTCCCCTGCATCAACAGGGGGACTCTCAACCACTGTGCCACCAGGGAAGCCACTAAAAGTATTTTTAAAATGAAAATTCTAGAACTAAAAAAATATAATTACCAAAATTAAGAACTTAGTGGATGGGTTGAATGGAAGATAAGACACAGTTGAAAAGAGAATTAATGAACTTTTAGGAAAGTTAGAAGAAAATATACAGAAGGAAGCATGGAGAGACAAAAAATGAAGAGATGGAGAGATGAAAAAAAAAGAGAAAGGAGATAGAGGTTGAAGTAAGAAAGTTGAACATATTCAATAGGAGACCTAAAAGGAGGGGAGAGAAATAATACAGCCAAAGCAGATATTAGAAATCATTATTGTTGAAAGCTTTACAAAATTGATGAAAGACAGTAAGGCAGAGATTCAATAAGCCTTCATACCCCAGAGAATAAATGACTTGAAACCTACATTGTGAGTACAGATTTAATATCAGATCTGGACCCTGAACAGACCTAGGCCTGCTGAAAATCAGACCTTGGGTCTGCCTTCTCATAGCACTCTTCTGTGGAAATAAATTAAGACAAATAAGGAATGTTATGTGCTAAGAGCTAGTTATTTCTTAAATTTATTATGAACCCTCATCTGTATTGCCTCTGGACTGAGAGAATTGTGAGTTGACATGTTGGCCTTACATCTATGCAATGAGAGCGATACAAGACTGGCAGGAAACCAAGGCACACCTCTGTATTGAGGTGAACCACCTGCACTTCAGCTGTCCTTGGCAGCTGTGCTCACTCTGTGTGGTTTGATCTAAGAAGCTGTGCATGTGAATACTTGCTTGGCCTCCTGATGAGTGTGAAGATGCTGTGCACGCTGAATATCCTATCTTATATCCTTCTATAAAGCTAACTAGCTGCTAGATTAAAACTAACTGCGCCTGATCCTGTGACCCCTGCTGGTGGTGGGACACATCATAGTGAAACTGCTGAAAATAAAATACAATGGGGGATTCTTAAAGGAAGGCAGAGAACAACTGTCTTCAAAGGATGAGTAATTAGACTGACAGCCAACTTCTCAGTGAAGCAGCAGAAATCAAAAGATAGTGGAGCCAGATCTTCAGTGTGTGAAGGAAAATACCTGCCAATCTAAAATTCCATATCCAATGAAAATCTTTCAAGACAAAGGTAAAATAAAGACATTTTTAGATGAATGAAAATGAAGATTTTGCCACCAGCAGACTTACACTAAAGAAAATTTTAAAGGTAATTCTTAAGGCAGAAGGAAAAAAATGCAGAAAATGAAGACAAAGGCAAGACATGCAGAAAGGAATGGTAAGCAATAGAAATGGTAAATATGCAGTAAATCTAAATGCATGTCGACTGTATAAAGCAATGATGTCTTGTTGGACTTAATACACACATAGAATTAAGTACTTGACAATAATAGCATAAGTCAGAAGTATAAATGTAATTAAAATGTTCTCAAGTCCTTGTTTTGTCAAGGAAGGTGGCAAAAGAACTAATTAATGTTAGACTGAAAGGATGCATATTGTAGTTCATAGGATGACCCTCAAAGTAAGTTCTTAAAGTATGCTACCTAGACCAAAAGAGCAGTATCACCAGGGAACTTGTTTATTTCACAATAAAAAGATTAAAAGTTCTGTAACTCACTTCAGTACCATTCCAGATTTAATTTAAATCTGACTTTTATATAACTGTCACTTTGATTAGCTACAAAAAATAACTTCATTCCCTTATTTTATATGAGGCAGAAGGAGTGAGACACTCCTTTGTTCATTTATTCAGCAGATACTTAGTATGTGCAGTCACAGTTCTACATACTGGAGATAAACTCAGAACAAAACTGTAAGAAGTTCTGGCCCTCTTAGGAGACTTAGAATATTATGTGCTGGAGCAGACAAAAAAAAATACATATATATGAAGGTGACAAGTGCTTTGGGGAAAAACTAAGCAGGAAAGTGGGATGGGGGTGCTAGAGTAGGGAGTTGTAATTTTCAATTGGTGGTGACAATGCCTTACTGAGTAGCTGAATTAGAGCAAAGACTAGAAGGAGATGAAGATGTATACCATATTTAAATGTAGGAAAAGAGTATTCCAGGTGTAAACAGTAAACAGTTCAAAGGTCTTGAAGTAAGAATGCGATTAGTGTTCCAGGAACAGAAAGAAGGCCAGTGTTGCTGTACTACAGTGGTCTAGGTGGGGAGTAGTAGATAATTTCAGAGCAGTGAAGAAGAGCTGTTTCAATAGAGCACGTTTACCATTGTAAGGATTTTTGTTTTTCCTGGGAGTTGGGAGCCATTGTAAGATTTTGAGCAAAGGAGTGATACAATATGACTTAAATTTTTTAAAAATCAGTTTGGCTGTTTTGTAGAGAACAGACATAAGGAATCAGGAAGGCTGTTGTAATAATCCAGGTAAGATTAAATAGTGGTGAGCCAGTGAGAAGTAGCCAGATCTTGTTCATATTTTGAAACTGGAATAAATAGAATTGCCAATAGATTACATGTGGAGAACGATAGAGAAAAGTCTAGGATGACACTGAGGTTTTTTCCCCAAGCATCTATAAGAGTGGAATTGCCATTCCTTAAGATGGAGAAGATTACCAGAGGAACTGTCTTATGGGAGAAGATCAGGGGAGAAGACCAGGAGTTGACCTCTAGACCGGCCTGATTTGAGAGTTACTAAAAATACTAAGTGGAGATGTCAATTTTGGATTCACAGGAAAGTTGTGAACTGGTTAAGTTTGAGGTATTACTTGCCGTGTAAGTGGACCTGCCAAGTTGGAGTTCACAGCAGATTGTGGGGCTAGGCATATAAATTTGGTAGCTGTCAACATATGATATTTAAGCAAGAAATGGGATAAGATCTCTCCAAGGGAGTGTAATCAGAGATTAGAAGTAGTATGAGTACGTTATTTGAGGGTACTTCAATGTTCAGTGATTTAGGCAATGAGGAAGAATCAACAAAAAGACCGAGGAGTGGTTATCAATAGTAGGAAAACTGGTGCCTGGGAAGCCAAGTGAAGAAGGTTTTTCAAGGAGGAGGAATTGGCCATTGATATGAAAGTCTAGAAGAGAGAAATCTATAGGGACTAAAAGTAGATTAGTCGTTACTTAGGGCTTAGGTGGGCGAGAGATAGGGAGATGATAGCTAAAGGGTACGGGGTTGCTTCCTGACATGATGAAATATTCTCAAATTGAGTGTGGTGATAGTTGCACATATCTATGAATATACAAAAAAACCATTGAATTGTACACTTAAAATGGATGAATTGTATAGTATGTGAATTATATCTCAAGCTGTTTTAAAACAATAAAAAGAAAAGAAAGCAGTAATGATAAAATTTGAATATCTCATTTTGCAACCTAACCAATGGATCTGAGCATCCAGCTACAGCATCACAAAGAGAGAGACAGATGCCATACATTGGGCCTCCTGAAGGAGGGGACCCTATGAAGTCAACTCAACCCATGTTTGATTAAGCCTCTAAACCTAACCACTTACAGGAAATACAGAGGAAAAAGGAACATGGTAAAGAACCATGGTAATGAAGCGGAAAAATCCCCAAGACTATCAGAAACTGTTAAGCAATCAAGTTTCTTCAACACATAAATTGCAAGGGAGAAAAAGAGATGAAAGGAAACCTATAAATTAAAAAAGAGTTATAAGACATGACAACTAAAAAGAAAAAAAAGTAGGAATTGGTTAAGCTTTGTCAGATGCTACTGATACAAGTAAGATGAGCAAAAAAATGATAGGAGTGGTAAGACAAAAGTTTGACTGGAATGGTTTTAAGAAAGAGAGGAAAGGGAGACAGAGATGGTGAAGTACAGAGAACTGTTTTGGGGAATAAGAAAATAATACAATGTTTAATCTCACCTAGATTACTTTTTTAAGACGTGAAATCAGTAGCCAAACATTTCATTGTCTTTCTATGCTTTATTTCTGTCCTACCTAATTTTGATCACAAGAAAGAGGTCAGTTTAAGGGCACTTATGAAATAGGTTAACTTTGAAAGTCTTTTTACTGTTTGAACGTATATTAGTGGTATATCAAATCTACTGTATGAATGAATAGAAAGCATAAAACTATTCAATTAATGATGGTATAAAAATTGCATGTATCTTTATGTTACCATTTATGGTAGTGATTTAGTCATAGGGAGGGAATGAGAAATTAAGAATGAGTGGTAGAGGAAGAGGCACAAATACAAACAGATGTATTCTCTTAAGACAGTATGTTGGTTTTATAAAAATTTAGGATATTTTCCTGCAGATTAAATTTTTGTCTAGCCTTGTTTTTTCCTGTAATCTAGATACATTTATTTTTCTTTTTGGCTACTTCTGGCTGAAAATGAACCAGTAATCTCAAGTCCTGTTTTGAGTAATCAGCCAAGATTATATATAATTTCTACTCTTTTTATTTCTACCATTCTGCATATAAAATGGAAAGAACGCTATACACTGCCCTTTTTTAAGATACTGGTCAAGTTCATTGTGTTGCGTTTCTCCTTTTATTTCACAGTGCTGTGGAAGTTAGCAGGATGCTTCTCTCCCACCTTCACCTTTGCCATGTAGTCTACTTTTTCTTCTAGGCTTACAATATTTGCTTTTAATTACTTCTGTTTAAAGACAGAGAATATGTCTAAAGTTGTTTCTTTTAATCTGAGGGACAGTACTTTGTCCTTTCTCTTTTTCTTCCTAATACTTTCCCTGTTTCTAAAAGCAGTTTTGTTCAGTCACTTTAGGGTTTGCTGACAGTCTTCTGTCCTTTGTTCTTTAGCTTTGCTTGCAAAGGTAGTGGCTCCAGCATTTCTACCATTAAAGTGCCACAACCTCTTGTACCACATTTACTTTTCAAAGGAGTTTTAAGATAAGTTTTGTTTGAACTGTATTGAAAATGCTTCTTTTTAGAATTTTTTTTATTTTACAACATAGGTCCTCTCTAGAATACTTAGAGATGGTAATAGTTACTCTATACTAATGAAGAATGCAGAATCCTTCATTTTATATTTTGTTTTTACTTTATTATTTTAATTCATTTGAAGATATTTTAATTAAACTTTAGTAATTTAGAATTATTGACATGTGGATATTCTGTTATTGCCAAATTCTTAGGATTTTAACCCCCAAGAGTAAATCTTATTTGCATTGCCTATTTCAGTTTTAACTTCATGATTTTTTTTTAAAAAGAAGGCGGAATTTGTGAGAAATAACTACTTGGAATACCACATATCACTCTATTTTTATTTGGGCTTTGGAATTTAATTTCCCCACTGCTTATTTTTTAAATATAGACGAAATGAGCTTGTTTAACTTGATGTAATAAAAGAAATTTACTATTCATTTATTTGAAGAAACAAATGTAAATTCTAAAACCGTGTACTTGAATGTATTATATCCATATATGATTGAACATACAAATACATTCCATTTGAATAATTACACTATCTTTGAAATAAGTGTAGTTTGCTTTTTATTTCCATATACAGCAGTCAACTATACTTTTGAATATAGAGAATGGTGGGCTATCAGACTACAATCTCAATTCATTTTGTGACTTTACTTCCTTGAAAAATACCTCATAATTTATTTTAACCTCTTCTGTCCAGATGTAGTAATGTTTGCTGTCTGATACTTACTGGACACAGCCATTATCTGGATCATTAAAGTCTGTAATCAACAGTTCATGTTTGTTCTAGTTTCAATCTTTCTTTCTAAAGTATTCTATTTGCTCACAATTTCTAGCAGGTATTAATGTGGACTAACAAAAGATTTATTTCTTCCTTCCCTCCCTCCCTTCCTCCTGAAAGGCAGTAGTGATATGATTTGGATAATTCATTAACTAAGTAATTATCCTTAAACTAATTTAGAGTTGATTCAAAAAAAGGTTTTTGCAGCTTTATATTAGGAGAGTATGGAGTCAGAGTGAATCTCCCTGGCAAGTGCATTGGTGGAGAATAATGCGATCATCTTGGAACATTATCTTAGGTTTTGCGTTGGGTTTTTTTAATGATTATAGTAGCTTATTACTGAAAGAAACGAATACACGTATGTTTTAGAGAATTTAGAAAAACGAAAAACAAGAAAATATCAGATAACGCTTTTCCCAGAAATAACTAATATGAACATTTTAATGTAATTAACCACGTAATTTTTCCATTCAAAGGAACTTTTTTCCCAATAACAGTGAATCTTTTATATATTATCATGTATTGTTTACCTTTTGCCTTTGTCACGAACATTTCCCAGGTCTGAATATATTTTGTAAAGAGTGTTTTAAATGGTTCCATATTATTCTAGTCTAAGGATTTACCATAACTGGTATACTGTTGTTTTGTTGAAGATACTCATGTTTACTTTTTACTACTTCTTGAATATTTTTCCAATAAATCTTTAAATTTCTAATTAATTCTTTAGAAGAGAACTTGAGATTTATTAAATGGATAGCTTTATTCATATAGCTTCTGATTAAAACTGATAGATTGCCTTCTAGAACAATCTATTTCCATTTGGTCTTGCACTGAGAAAGTCCAGGGGTTTCAGTTTGACCATGCCCATAAAACATGGAATATAATGTCAGTATCTTTGCCAGTCTGAAAATTTCTTGTTAGTAAAATAATCTTCTTTAATCATTTGTTTCAATAAACAATTTTCTAAAACATTAACTTTTGATTTTTTACAAATTGTGTGCTTACATACTGAGAACTGGTTTTTTTGTTTGTTTCTTAAGAAATTCTTGCTTGAAAAGGAAATACTATGCAACTGAGATATTGTTTTATAATTATAGTCCTTTGGCAATTTGGTATTAGTCATTTATATCTATTCCATTATCTCCTACACCCCACATCTACCTTGAAAGTAATGCTACAAAGCAAAGGTAAATTTGGGCAATATTCTTATTCTTTATTTCTGTCATGTCTTTTTATCATCACTGCCTTTATTCAGAGATTGGAAGTTAGGTAAAGGAGATTATATATGTTCTGTATCTGTGGAACAATTCTGTGGAATAATTCTTATCTGAAACTATTGGAATGAAATATAAATTAATTCAAGAATGCAAATTACTTTCTGTTAAGTGATCATGTCTGTGTAAAGGGACACCATATTTTTGTTGGAGGCAGACCTTGAGTCCATGATGACTCCCGCTGAGGCTGTTACATCGTACAAGATTATCTAGCCTTGGGTCACCAATTCTAAATAGATATCTAATGGTAAAAGGCAATGCTTGTAAATGACACTAAAGACTCTCATAGCTCTTCAAAAGTGACGTGTGTGTGTGTGTGTGTGTGTGTGTGTGTGTGTGTGTGTACACATTGTATCCTCAGAAAAAGCTTTGCTTATTAAGGGTGGGTTTTTTTCTCTTGTGGATTGAAACACCAGAAGTCATATTGAAAATTTCTCTAACTCAATAGTGAAGGATGACAGGATAATGATTTCCCTCCTTTGAAACCAAATCCAGCAAAACTTAGCCTGGGAATTTGTTAACAATGTTATCACCCATACTGTACAAAGTTATAATTATATTAGGCAAGGGCATCTTTTTTAGTCAAATAGTGAAATATATTCTTTCTGTCCTTATTTCTAACAAATAAAACTTCATAAATGAAACATTTATTGTGAAGTGTTTTTAACTAAAACTTTGTGTTCTCATGGAGATCTTTTCTTCACCTAAATCTCTCATGATTCCTATCCATTAAAAATATTTCCTGAATGAATTAATACACTGCCTTGTACCGTTATTTGTGTTCATGTCTCCTATCCTCTGCTGGCTTGCAGACTACTTGAAAAAAGGCATCATAGTGTATAGAGTAAGAGCAAAGACTATGGAGCCAGACCACTGAGGTTAAAATCAGATTTTCCACTTACTAGCTCTGTGACCTTGCTCAAGTTCCTTAACTACACTGTGCTTCAGTTTCTTCATCTATATAGTGCTAATGATAGTAATAACCTCCCTTTAGGGTTATTATAATGTTAAAATAAGTTAATGTACATAAAGGGTTTAGAATAGTTTTTGACCTATAGCGAAAGTTAAAGTGTTTGCTATTAGTAACATTCATTTTTAAATTACCACTAAGCAGATGGTTTTCACATAATGTATCATTAATATATAATTTTTGTAATGAAGGATACAATCCTTCAGACTTGTCCTTTACCTTGTTTGTTGCATGATTAATTAAATACTGGTTTTTGAAACCAAGGAAATGCTGGAGTAGAGGTGAGAGATAAAGTGCCTGCACCTATGGAGGAATTGGTATTTATTACCGGTCCTTCCCTTTCTCCATTGCATTTGTGCTATTACACAATTCAGTCTTCCCTCAAAAAGACTTACATATCTGTTTTCCAATTTATATATGCTTTTATCCAAGAGATAGGCATCCCTCTCTGACTTACTAAACACTGTGTATAAAGCATCAGATTGCACTAAACTAAGGAAGCTAAAATATATGTGAAAAGCCAATCTGTGTCCATTAAAATGCAGAAGGCATCTATGATAAAATAATTATTTATCACAGTGATTCTCAAACCGACTGATCATCAGAATCACCTTGGGATCTTTCAAAAAATAAATATAACAAAACAGTTCTTTTCTTAGACCCCTGAGTCCATACTCTGGGGGAGGAGGGGAAGAGAGAAGAGATTTGTATTTTGAAAAGTTCCCCAGGTCTCCATAGAAAATTATGTGAACAGTCAATTTTGGAAACAGATGACTTATGTTACCACTGGAGATTTGTACACATGATAACCAAGAGGCATTAATGGTTCTCAAGCGTCTGTTAAAGGGGGGATAATTATACTTACGAATATCTAATGTCTGTTAGATTTTGCTACTCCCTTACCCTTTTCAGGAAGAAGCACAGAAAAGAATAAGATGTGGTCTTTTTTCTTTTCTTTAATTAAAAAAATCTTCCTTTAATATATATTGATTTCCCACATTTATAAACTATTTCTCATCCTAAATTCTTCAGTGAACACTGAGAAGACAACATAGGAACTTCTTTTTCTTTCTTCTCTCCTTTCTTCATTTCTGTTTCTTTCCTTTTCTTTTATCTTTCCTTTCCTTTCTTCTTCCCTCTAGCTGGATGGTTTATAACACTTTAGAAAATTTTCCTGACTGGAAGAGGGCCAATCTGAATGAACTCTTGTCTGTCTTGGGCGTGGAAGGAAAGAAGATTCTGAGCATGGACCCTGACTTCCAGGAAGACTGTGGCTCCCGTCTTCTCCTAAGTGCCCCACTCATCCCTTAGTGTCCAGACTAGAGTGGGGTAGGGGAGTAGAAAATAGAGGAGACAAGAAGGTTGTGGAAAACTGAAGCAAACCTGTAATTTATCTCTTCTTTAAATCTACATCAAGTGTAAATATTCCTTAACCTTAAGGTGCACTACTGTATGGACAGTTCCTGTGAAAACATTTCTTGCATTAAATATTTTATGGTGAAAATGTAATGAAATCAACAAAATAATTTAGTGGGTCTGTAGGTCGACAGATATTTAAAATATTTCATTATTTTCATTTTTATATGTACTATAATGGAATTTGACTTATATTAGAATGGTTCTTATAATTTTTTTCCTCATTAAATACTTCTTTAAAAATAGTTTTTGTCCTGAAGTATGCCAATTTTGAAGAATAGAATCGACACAGATCTTTAAGCTACTTGGTTTTGGGTTTTGTTTTGCCATTTTTAAGGGAAAAAAGAAATATACTAATTTGAGAGTGCATTCTGAATTATGCCATTAACCTATAAATAATTTTCATTGTCATCCCACCATGTTTAAGAGTGTCCAAAATATTTTGAGATGGGAAGGAATTTAACTTTGGTATCTAAATATTTATCTTTTGATAATTCCTACAAATTTCCATAGCAGTAGTGAAAGGAAAGAGAATGAATATTGGATATCATTTCCTTGACTTAAACGTTTTTAACGAATACTACTTGAATTGGTTTCATATGCTGAAGTGTATATATGAAAAAATGTGATTATTCTTTTCTAACTGAATAAAAATATATTTAACAATTACTTAAAGCAGAATTAATCAAGGGCAGCAACTGTTTAAGAGAAAAGTGTTTCCTGCTAATTCAAACTTGCATCTTATCTGGGGAAAAGAAATATATTTTTGTATTTTACTTCCACAGTCTCACATTAATCTCTGTCGTTCTTATGACAGTCTCCTATATTGATATGATCCCTACAGGGGTTTGTGCCTTTCGTATCTCTTATTACTCCATTGTATCTTAAATCCCATTTTATGCAGCATTTTTCCACTTAAAGCCATCAGAAGTAGGCATTGGCTATTCCCAGAATGGTAGAAAAGTTATTACTACTGAACACAGGAATAATTTGATTATGTAGAAGAGTCAGTCTATTATAATTGCTGTAAAGAAGCCATTTAACTTTGTGCCTTGTTTAGTCCTTTTTTTTCTGTAGATAAGAAGATCAACTTCGATGAAAATATAGATTCTTTATTTGAACTGTGATAGCCAACCATAAAATGAAGATGAGGTAGAAGATAAATCTAAATCATTTGGTTTTAATGACAAAGTATTTACACATTGTTGAGAATTAAATAGGTAGGTAGTTATGCTTGTATTTGCCTTCAAGATCTTTGACTCTCTGATGAAAGTAGGAAGCTTTAGGGATAGATTGTATAAAACATCAATCTGACTTCAAGATTCAGTTCCATTTTGTTAATTTGCTGTTTTAAATCCTAAGTATCTAGAGCTATGGCTTTGTGATTCACCACACATATCTTTGTAAGTTGCTTTCCAGAGATTGGGAGAGAAGAATAATAGTAGTTGTCTTTTCTTTTCTTTTCTTTTTTTTTTTTTTTTTTTTTTTTGGTGGTACGCGGGCCTGTCACTGCTGTGGCCTCTCCCGTTGCGGAGCACAGGCTCCGGACGTGCAGGCTCAGCAGCCATGGCTCACGGGCCCAGCCGCTCCACAGCATGTGGGATCCTCCCAGACCCGGGCACGAACGCGTGTCCCCTGCATCGGCAGGCGGACTCTCAACCACTGCGCCACCAGGGAAGCCCTGTCTTTTCTTTTAGTGTCTTTTTATTTCTCACAACATTCCAAACATTGGTTTATTTTAGGAGACCCAAGAGTTTATCTTTTAAAAAAAATTGATAAGAATTATTTTATCTCTCAAAAAAAGTCTTTATGGATTGTATGGTAGTAGTATCACCTGGTAAATAAGAATTAAAATACTTTATTTCGTGCCAGAGTATCTAAATATCTTTGTCTAGTTTGAAATATGTAACTGAATATATATAATCCCTATTTTTAGCAGCCAAGAGTCATTTAAGTTTCACAAATCATACTCGTGAGCCCTTATAATTTTTTACTAACCAAATTTGTAGTTCAGATGATAATCCTTGATGTTTGTACTAACGGAAGACTGTAGTGGTTCAGAGTAATCCAAAATGTCAACTAATAAGAATGGATAATTGATCTAGAGATTTATTTGGGTATTTACATTTGAAAATATTTTTATCTTATATTTTGAAAAGAATAAAATATAAGAGGCTTTATGCCTCTTCCAATTAATAAGTTAGCCTTGGAACTTCAAATTTCAATAAGGAATCTCTAAGGAATATTTTCATTTCCTCAAAGTTTCTGTTTTATAAAGGGTTAAGACCTTTTAATTCTATGCCTTTTACATTTTGCGGGATTTTAAAGATCTGACAACTATGTTTCCCTTCAGTAATGGAAAGGATAAGTTATTGATAGCAAAACAAATTGTAGGTTCCTTTTGGGGATTTCACTGGTCTTATTGGTAGGGAAAAGCCTGGTTACCCTGTAGATTTTATATTCTCCATCAGAGTACTCATCATTTTTAAAAACCAGTTTTCAGTCATTCTGTAATGAAGCAGAGTGAAGAAAACCACTTAATTTTGACCAGTGTGTGTTGTTCTATATATTTAGTGTGTGCTTTTACTTATTTCTCTTTTTCCTTTTCACTTTATCCTTTCCAAATCATTATTTTAGGGATATGGAGAAAAAGATCACTGTTCAAGGTTAATAACTTGGAAGTTTTGGGGTTTTGGTTTTTTTGTTAGTCTTTGTGTAAATGTCATTAACTTTCAACGTACTCATTTAATACAACTAATGTGGGGGAAAGATTTTGTTTTGTTGATAATATTAGTAAATTGTTGGAAGGTGTATTTTTTCTATTGGATGAGGTTTATCAAAAACATGTTACTTTTGAGCTTTTTACGCCCTGTTTTTTAGATGTAAGGGTTTTCATCAACCTAAGTTAAGAGTGAAACTATTGGCTCGGAATAGATGCGAATAAACCTTTAGGAAGAGATTCTCTCATAGTTTAGGTGCCATGTTTCTTACTAATTGATAAGTGGCAATTACTTTTTAAAATAAGCATGAGGTTTTTTTTGTTCTTTGCATGAACAATTTGCGTTTGAATTACTGTGCAGTTTTCTGGTTTTTTTTGGGTTTTTATTTCCAGTACGCGGGCCTCTCACTGTTGTGGCCTCTCCCGTTGCGGAGCACAGGCTCCGGACGCGCAGGCTCAGCGGCCATGGCTCACGGGCCCAGGTGCTCCGTGGCATGTGGGATCTTCCCGGACCGGGGCACGAACCCGTGTCACCTGCATCGGCAGGTGGACTCAACCACTGCGCCACCAGGAAAGCCCCTGTGCAGTTTTCTTTTATTATTCTTGTTAAAATATACAAGTTATATATCAGTAGAGTCAAAAAAACTACAAGCTTCCTTCTCAGCCTGTTGTAATGTATAAAGTAATGTCTGACAAAGCAGAAACATTTTCAGCACTTGGACCCTCCAAATCCAGTTATATCTTATTCAAGAAACCTAATGACCTTTCTTAGCCCTTAACATCTTTGCTTCACAGTGTTATGTATTTCTCCACTAATCAAAACTTTTACAAAATAGAGAATAGAGAAACGACCTGTAATTCTACCACCTGAACAGAACTGCAGTTAACGTTTTGATGTTGTCCTTTCAGTTTTCAGCCTACAATTTTAATTTTACAGTATGTACAGGTATATTTTGTATCTAGCTTTTTACATCTAACTACATCTAAGCATTTTCTCACCTTGCATCATAATATTAGTAGAAAGCATTTATATATACTATCAATTACTATTTGTCTGTTATTATTAAACACTTAGACTACCTCTGATTTTTTTCTCAATTCTAAGTTTGTGCTGTTTTCAGACATATTGTTTTTCCGCTTTTATCTGGTAATATTATATTTGTAATATAAAATCCCATAAGTGGAGGGAAAAAACTGGAACAAAGTGTTCAGATATTTTTTTAGCTTTTAATATCTATTATTATTTTGATTTCCAAAAAAGGCCAATTTTTAAACTGCAATTTCCTTTAACTGTGCTAACACTGGTTTTTAGGGAGGGGAGATGATGGTAGGAAAAAGAGAGATGATTCATGTGTATATGTTTATATTTTCATGTAGCTCAGTCTTTGAGATCTGATCTCTAGGTATAAACCTTGGTTTTGTCACTAGTTATGATACCTTAGGAAAATTCCTTACCGTCTCTGAGTCTACCTCTTCATTTTTGCAGTGGGTTAATATGAATATTTAAAGTGTTGTTAGGAAACAAATGAGATCATGCACATGGAACATTTGCATATAGTAAATAAATGGTAGCTACTGTGAGTAATAAATTAATGTGTAAAATTTGGGAAATTAACATTTAGGTATCTATCCTGTTTCAGTATCTTGCTTATTACTATTTGCATAAGTTATCCAAATCTATTCCAGGTATTTCTAGACAGAGGGAACAGCATGTGCAAAAGCTTGAGAATATGGAAGAGTGCAGTGTGTTTGGAGACTGCTAGTACTTAACGACATAAGTGGAATGAAGTGAGAAATGGTAGATTAGGAGGAGTGATTTTTAAGGGTCATTCTAGACTCTGTTAAGAACCTTGAATCTTATCTGTGCAATTGTAAAGGACTGTAGAAGAGTGACTGACTTCAATTTTTTTATTTGTAGTTTTAGTTTAGTTAAAAAAATACCCACAAAGGTAGTGCTAGCAGAAGTGCATACCGTAGGCTAGAATAGAATGGCACTGCTGACAGGGTTTTCCTTTCGGTTCAAGAATTTGGAAGATAGGTTTGAGCTTAAATTGGCAAGATCTACTGTTTCATTAAAGGGATGATGCCTCTAGGTTTATAGCAATTAATTAGCTTTTTTCATTTTAGGTAAGTCACTTAACATGTTTGAATTTCATTTCCCTGTTTAATTTGAAGGAGTTGTATACTAGATTTCTGTTTCCCAGTGGCCATTTGTAAGACCAAATATGCTTATAGTAAGATCATATTGTTTATATGTAAGTCAACCAACAAATCAAACTTTGTTTTATGTCATGTGTAGCAAACTGTGTCTGAGAAACTCTTTGGTTTGCATTATTTCTCTCTTGATTCAGCTCTTAAACTCACAAATGAAATAACTGCTTCCAATTCCAGGGTGTCCTTTAACCCCAAGGAAAGAAATCCTCTGACAGTTGGACATAACTCACATCAGAATAGAAACTTTCTTGATGTTGAGAAGATGGGGCAAAAAGTTTACTAAAGGCAGTTTTCAAAGAAAAAATGAATTTTGACTATTTTTAGAAATTCTTATTGAGTGAATTGCAACACCTTCCAAGGACTATAGCTCTTACATATGAATATTTTACAAATAACAGTGGAAAGAAAAATATGTCATTAAAAAAAACCTCTCTAAAATGTTTTGAACATCGTTTGTTCCCATGTTCTTTACTAATTAACTCTTAATGTGATATTTCTGTTACTGTAATTACTGCATTATTTTTTGCATTAATTGGCAAAAAATATCAGTGAATGTTCTGATAGACTCTTACTGCCACAGATTAATAGAAAGTGTTATATTTTAGTTTATATTGCACCTTAATAACCTCTGCTTCTGTCATGTTCCTCTAATGAAGAGTTTCTGTTCTAATCACTTAGTATCTTAAAGGATTATTATGAAATGGAAAAATCATAGATTGATGTTGTTTTCCTTTCTAACGTTGCTCTGAAGTTTTGATTGTACAACTTAACCTATGTGTAAAATGAAAGCACAGATGCAGAAGTGTTCACGTTTTGTACATATAACTAATAGTCTTTAAATATTTTCATGAGTTAGCACCCTTCTCACTGCTCTGTTAATATTGAAATACTAAAAGGGATAGAATGAGTGGTAATTCTGACACTTCAGACTAGTGCTGAGTTAGTTGATACAATTGACTAGTTTTCCAGGACTGAGCTTTTTTCTTAAAGCTCCTTATTAAATCAAATGTGTATATCAGATTAGCAGTTACCACATTTGATTACTGTTTATGGTCCTTTGGGGCTTTTCAGTTCCTCTAGTACAAAACTCTTAACTTTGGATTCATGGAACCCACCCCACAAGGATCTTCAGGTCCCACTAAAAGCGTATGAAAAAGTTTGTCATGTCCATGTAATTATTTTTCTAAAAAGAGAGTTTATTCCTTTTATTGGGTTCCAAAAAGGGATCAAAACATTAGTAATTAAACATCAGTGCTGAGCTTCCCTGGTGCGCAGTGGTTGAGAGTCTGCCTGCCGATGCAGGGGACACAGGTTCGTGCCCCGGTCCGGGAAGATCCCACATGCCGCGGAGCGGCTGGGCCCGTGAGCCATGGCCGCTGAGCCTGCGCGTCCGGAGCCTGTGCTCCGCAACAGGAGAGGCCACAACAGTGAGAGGCCCGCGTATCGCAAAAAAAAAAAAAAAAAAAAACAGTGCTGAAAAAATGTAGTCTGGCAAGTTGTCTTGATAGGGCTGTGAATTAAATTGTACTAGCAATACCAGTTATTAAAAATTATAAATATTTTTTCTGCCCTCACTTTGAAGTTTACATTATTTTTTTAAAAAGTTGTATTGAAATATAGTTGATTTGCAGTGTTTCAGGTATATAGCAAAGTGATTGTTACACATATATATGTATATGTGTGTGTGTATATACATATATATATATTTATTCCTTTTCAGATTCTTTTCCATTATAGATTATTACAAGATATTGACTATAGTTCCCTGTACTATGCAGTAGGTTCTTGTTGTTTATCTATTTTATATATACTAGTTTGTAGTGTGTCTCTGTTAAATTCAAATTCCCAATTTACCCTCCCCTCCCTTCCCATTTGGTAACCACAGATTTGTTCTCTGTGAGTCTATTTATGTTTTGTGAATGTTTATCTGTATTGATCTCGAAGAGACAGCAGCAAGTGGTCTTGAAGCAGGGTCTTAGTTCCCTGCCCAGAAATTGTACCTGGGTAGCCTGGCTGAAAAAACCAGGAATCCTAGCCGCTAGATCACCAGGGGCTAGAGGCTGGAAGCAAAGTTCCCCCGGCTCTTGCCCATTTGAAAACTGAATTCCTCAAAGAGGCAAAAACTGCAAAAACAGGTACAAAGTTTATTATTAGAGATACAGCATAACATGCGGGAGAGCACACAGAGAAACAGTTTATTTATTTAAGATAGAAGCAAGGCAGAAATACACACCCAGAGAGAAAGGGTGTGGGTGTCCTCCCTAATGAGGAGCGCAGTAAAGAGGGGGTTAAATCATTTATATAGGGCAGTTCTTCCAGGTCTTTGTTTACCTTTGGCCAGTTATCTTGTTTCTTTTTTCACACCTGACCTGCCCTAGAAATCTCTCCAACATGCATGCACATCTTTTTGCCAAGATGGATTTCAGTGCAGAGGCCTGTGGGAGATTTGACAACATTTATTATGGGGTCGTGCCCCTCCCTTTTTGACCCCTGAGGAGCTTTTCTGTGCGTGTGCAGTTGGGGAGGTAATAGATGTGGTCGTCTTATCTCTTTACTCTAGCAGAGTTCAGCTCGGGGCCTAACTTTGTCTTTGGAGTGTCAGGGAAAACAAAGCTCCAATTTACTCCGCTCGACAAACTCCAGCTGTCCAGCCCAGGGCCCCATCTACCTCCTATCTCAGTATCATTTTTTTAGATTCCACATATAAGTGATATCATATGATATTTGTCTTTCTCTGACTTAATTCACTTAGTATGAAGTTTACATTAATTTTTATATATCTTGACAGACTTAAACAAAGAAAAAGTCACAGAATAATTGTATAGAAGCTCTTTATTTTAATTCTTTTATTCTTTTCCTCTACCTCTTCCAATCTAGATTTGTGTTATCTATTATTTTATGAGAGAGAGAGAAACCTTATCACTTTGCCTCTGTTTATTTGTTTCCTCATCTTGTATAAAAGTAGGTAACACCAGATTTATTGCCTGTTGTAAAACTCAAATGAGCTTTTTGGCTGTGAACAAGCATTTTAACTCACATGACATTACGTTTATGCACGGTACATAATGTTACGTATAGAACAGAAGAGTTCTAATACATAGTTAAAAAGTAACTCCATAAAAATTGCTAATAATCTGCATAATCTCACAAATAAAAAGCAAGAGCAGGTAAATAAGACCATAAAAATATCTTTTTTTCCCATCTAAGATATTAAATGTGTTTGTGAAAATAAGTTTCAACCTCAATTAGCTATCTTTAAAGGTATATTTTATAGGGTTATGCCAAGGGTTATCAATATAACTTTGAAAAAATATAAAGCATGTTTTAACAGGAGCTTTGTAGGAAGAATCGTTTATAGTGAAATATCTGAATTTGAAATAAAAGGACTGAATCTATCATTTGTGTCCTGTCTTACAGTCTGTTGATTCAGTATGCCTGGTGATAGATTCTGTGAGTGTTTATAGGGTATATAAAAAAAAGAATGTGAAATGAAATGCTTGTGTTATTATATAGGTAAAAAGTAACAAAACAGGATGTTGAGCTATTTATATATATTGGCTTTTTTATATACTCGCTGTTTTTGTAAATGGAAAATCATTTATTGTTCTGTGCATAATTGCCTTGCTAACTGCTTTGCATTATCATGTGAGTTTTTTGATGTAATAATCTTGAAACAAAAGATCCTTCCTTGGGAAACTTAGTAGGTCAATGGTTAAGAAAATACAGTAACTGTACATTTTGCATGACCAGTTAACACACATATTTTTCAGTAAGATTCTTTTTTCTGTTTAAGTACATAAAGTTCCATTTTCGTTCCTCTCAAAACAAGTAGGACATGGTAGAGACATAGTAGATGTGCACCAGGGTGGTTTTGGAGAGGGTCGCTAGTCCCTTCCTCCAGCCAACACCACATGAGGTTTCTCAGGATTCTCTCCAGCCTTCCCTGGTGGGGTTCATGGAGGAAAAGTTTGAAGAGTATTCTACCACCTGCGCCCCCGCCCCATGCACACACACTGTTTACAGCAGCAGGGGCCTCACGTGCTCATGCTAGCTACCCTGTAGCGTTTTCTTAAACATTAATCTCCCTACTGGCTTATCCAACTATTTCTGTGCCAGGTAAGCAAATACTCTGGTATTGTCTCTCCCTGCAGCTGCCAGTTTCTTCTCATTTTCGCTTATTGTGACTGTGACGCAGTTCTCTAGTAGTTTCAAGAAATGTCATTAATTTGAGGTTGTCTAGCTCTTGTTGTAAGCACAGGAGCAGTACTCTTTCCAGGTTTCTCCATCTCTAAGCTCAGCTTTCTAGTTTTTAAGACTCGAATTACGTCTACAGATATAAATAAATATAAGGAGTTTTTAATAATCAGTTATCATAGACTTCTGTTCTTGCTCCTTAAACTTGTGTATTGTCAGCATATTTCAAAACTGTGTTATTGTCAGCATATTTCAGAACTATGTTAAGAGTAAATAGATGTTTTATTTCTTGTAACATTTTAGAGATGATTACTTTTTCAAAATATGATTTACAGTATATATCCATCCGTAACCACCACCCCCCCATATCACATGTAATCATTCAATCTAGTGACAAAAGTAATCTCAATTACAAAAGGCAATCCAGTATCTGAATTGGTAGTGGCAATGGAATCATCTATTTGAAATTAGTTTTCTAATGAAAGTCTCAATATACATTTAGCCAGAGGCAAGAATTTTAAAAGTGTGAGGAAAATATTTAGGCTATCCAGAAATTGTGATGTGATCTGATCTTAACCATTAGGAACTTTTTGATTATTTAATCTCAAATATTGGGTGTTTCTATAAAAATTTGCCAGATTTATTTTATGCAGCTGACAGGTGTGAAGACACACATTCATGCCAATTTGGCATTCTACTTATGAATTGCTGTAGAAATTCCAATAATATAGGCTATTGCTATGATTTACTATCACAGGAAATGTTGGATTGATTTTTTTTAATTTTATTAAGCACAGTCCTATTCTTTGGCATTTTATAAATTCAAAATCAAATTTATTCAAGTACAAAGTTTTAACCATTAAAAACTGGAATCTTAAGTTTTGGTATGTGATCTAAGCACAAATGCGATCCCATTTTCTTTTTAACATATCTTGAATCCATCATCCATTTCTACCCCTGCTACTCTGACACCACTAATTCAGGCTTTCATCATTCCCTGCAGTTACTTCTCAGTAGTCCCAGGCTCATTTACCCTGCGCTGCTTAAACTCCTTCAGTGGAGTCCCAGTGCTTACAGAATAAAATCTAAGCTTCTTGATGTGACATCTAACAACACCCTCCTTCATCAGGCCCGCCACCTACCTCTCCAGTATGGTCACCTACCACTTGCATAGGCATTATTTTATACCTCAGCAACACTGAACTGCTTAAAGATCCTCAAACACCCCTGATGGAGTTTTTGTTTGTTTTTTTGAATTTTAACCTTTGTGCCTTTGACTTTGCTGCTCACTGTGCCTAGTTACCCTTTCCTGCACCTCTGTTTGTTACATATTGTAATGTCATTAGACTGAAAGCCCTTTAAGGTACAGTGCTGGGTTTTGTAGCCACAAAAGTAGTGGCGCGTTCTTTGAGCGGATGACTGCCATTTGATTGATCTAGCTGTACCTTTTGCCCATCGTTGAAATGATTTATATCATATTCCTAATGGAGTACCCTTCAAACTTTTTGAACACTTTTGGTGACAGGGAGCTCCTGATTCATAAGGAAGTCCATTGTATTTTTCCTTATCTCTAAATCTTACAGAGTTACCCTATAAAAACAGCTCTTATCTTTTTTTACCCATCACTTCATAAACAGTAAATATCTTTAAATGTGTAATGTTCAAGAACTTGTGGCTCTGCATACAGTAAAGGTCAACATTTTTTGAATAATTTTCATTATTCAAAAAACTCTTTACCTCAGATTTACTTGAACCCTTTGGGGGTATAATGTCACTTGAAAAAGTAGGCAAAGAGTTCAAAACTGTATTCTGTGAAGTTGTGCTGATTTCATGTACTTTACACTTTCATGGACTAGTTTAAAATATGGGAATAGGAGACTGAAAGGAAAGAGAAGAATAAGACAATTACTAGTGTATGTAAACTACACTAGTATAGGTAACAACCCAATATTGTTTCCCATTCCATTTTATTTCTTTTAAATTCTCATAGATTTCCATTTGGGAAGTTAACTTTACTTCTCAATTTCTGTGAGCCACTTGTGTAATTCAAATACCAGTACTGAATATAATATCTTTTAACCAAATAAATTTATATAGGTTTGTAAAAGTATTACGAATAACCTTTACATGTATAATCATTCTCGTTGAACTCAAAAGCTTTCATAGGTTAAGAAGTCTTGTCCTATTTATCTTGGTATTATGTTGGCCTTGCATGGGATCTGGTAAATAGGCACTCAGTAAATTAAAACAAACAAACAGACAAACAAGTAAATCTTTTCTCTCTACTTCCCTCTCACCAGCCCCCTGACCAAAAGTAGAAAGATGCAGATTTCTCCTTTCTTTGAGTTCAGCATTTATAGAGAGTTTCCATTATCTATACTAGTGTTTTTCAAAGTATGGTCTACTGATCATCTACTTCAGAATTACTAATTACCTGAGTTATGTATTAAAAATGCAAATTTCTAAACCCCAAACTTACTAAGCCAGAGTTTGAGGGAGAGACCCAGGAAGCTCCATTTTTTGTTGTTGTTTTTTTTTATGGGATGCATAATTCTCTTTCATTTTATTAAAAAGCCTAGAATTACATGAAAGAAGCAGATTTCCATTCCCTACATAATCAGCCTTGTGGAAATTTATAGAGATCCAATAGTGTTTTCATCTGGGAAGGGGGAAAAAAATGCTTTTAAAGTGTTTCTAACAGTGACCACCACAGACCTGTTCTTCATTTCACAGGAGTAATTAGGTACTATCTCAAACCCTTCCAAGAGCCACATAAGGAGGCTTTCCAAGGTTCCTTTGGAAGTTGATCACTTTGGAAGCTCTAAAGACCGACTGTAAGGGAAGCATTCGGTAGTAGACTGGGGTTCTTGTTGATCTCCTCAGTGGCAGAAATAAAGGCTAGAACATTCTTCTGGTGCTTGTGGAAAATCAGGATCTTAAAGCTCATCAGAGCTTTAAGTCAAAGATCTATCTCCCAAAAGGCCGCACATCCTTACGTTTAATCAGCCTAATTTGACCAAATGTTTATCAATGTATGATAAAGGATACAACTCAGGAACAGCCAAGTGGAAAAGATGCATAGGGAAAGGTATTGGTGGGGGTATAAGGCATGGGGCTTCTGTGCCCTCTCTGCGCAAGCCATCTTCTCATCACTTCCATGTACCTCCAAGCCAGAAGCTCCAGAACCTCCATTTTTAACACACTACTCATGGAATTCATGTGTAGTAAAGTGCTGTAAGATATCAGTTTTTGAGTTTTTTCCCCCTTATTGTATTTGCTTTGTAAATATTTGTTGAATTTAACAAATTAGATTTTATCAACCTATCTTTTTTTCTAATTATTCATCAAACAACAATACTTTTTTTCAAATATCTCCTATATTTGTCTCTTTTCATTCACTTATGCACTTCGTCTCCCCATTCCTGTTTCTTCTTTTACCCCCACTCCCATAGATTACTTCTAATCCCTTTATGTCCTTAATCATTTTTCAGAGGAATTCAGATAGAGTGAAACATTGCTTATTACTATTGCCTTTGATTGATCCAGAAAAGTTTCTTTCAAACTCAATATTTGCATGTAACTCCAACTTGTATATTTGGCCCTCGTTAAAAATTAGGGGAAAATTTGATAAATATATTACGTGAACTTGTCAATTATTTTAACTTTTTCACTTCAGATACCTTTGTCTAGTAAAAAAAAAAATTATATTTTGCCCTCATTATTAAATATGATCCTTTAAAAAATCCAATTCCAATTATAGAAAAAAGTATAATAGAAGAACTGATTCAAAGGTTAGCTCAGAATTAAATTTAGTAGTAATTAATTAAGAGGTCAACCTTTAAAATAAGTATAATCTTATACATGATTTTTAATTGTTACTCCTCTATCTGCTTCTTTAATGATTCCTTTTTCCTTGTGTATTTGATCTTAGGCATCATATCTAAACTGTTGCCTGTGTTCAAGATTTTCAAGAATCTAGAATAATGCTACTTGTCCAACCTTATTTCTGTTTGTTGTTTTTTTTAAAGCACAAAACATCCATTAGAAAAGTTTCTTCACTGTCCCATCCTATTCCTATTTTTACCTTTGAACTTGTGCTCATCGTTGTTCCTTATATGTCTATATTGCCTTGTCCTCTCTCTTCCATTTATCTAAATCCTCTCGTCCTGTCCCAACCCAACCCCTACTTTTCTAGTCCTCTCTTAAGCATTTCATTTCCTTGGTTTCTGGTTTCTCACAGGTACTCATGCACTTATAGAATGCCCTGTACCAGCTGTCATTCAAGTGTATTTGGTTCTAAGGTTGTATGTCATTAGTGTTGCCTTAGTTATATTTCTTGCTTCTACTTTGAGAGCAAAAAATGTCAACACTAGCAACTGCCATAAGAAAAGCTACTTCATTTTCTAGGAAAGAGTTACAGTTAAGATAAAATTTAAGTCTTAATCTGGAGAGTCTACATTAGGTTTTTAATCAATTTTATAAGATCATAAATCTGGTGATGAAAATAATACAGTAGTACAGTCATACTTGAGAAAACTGCCCTTTAATTGTAAAGAAATTTAGGTTACAACGTCTTAATAAGAAAAACTGCCACTTATTTGTTTGGTGCCTAAAATATGCCAGATCTTTTTTGGTTAGGTACGTTACTGTGTTTTCTTTGAGTCTCATAAAAATTCTATGCAGTACTTAAGATTATCTGTTTTATAGTTGAAGAAATTGAATTTCTAAGAGGGTTGGACAGTACTATGGCAGAACCAAAATGCAGGTCCAGTTCTCCTTGTCTTAAATTAATTGCTGTTTCTACTGCATTACATGGTATTCCTAAAAGAGTAGAGAATTCTTGGAACAGCTTTGCCAGAGTACTCTAGAAGAATTTTGCAAATAGCGCCCTTAGAAATGCATAGTTCCATGCTCAGAGGCCCTCCTTTATATTAATCAGCAATAAAGAGTCATTTTTCCCTGTCAGATATGCCATTGCAAGCACCTCGTTCTCAAGCTTTATTCAGGAGCGCTTCCAAGGTCAAGAGGTGTTGATACGTGAGGGAAGTTGTCTGGCATTGCAAGGAAAATTAAGTTGATTAGGCTGCTTGGTGAGAAGGGAGAAGACTTAGGAAAGATTTGGAACGAAGGAAGGGTCGTGAAAATGATGTGATATTTTTGTGTATTTCAATCCTCTTTCTCTTGTACATGGTTTTTACAACCTTTTCTTCCTGAATAATGATCATTTTGAGTTTGTATGCTAAGTGTACCTTTTTAATCTTTCTATTCTCTGAATCATGATGTTTTTGGGGGGGGTTTGTTTTTGTTTTTCCTGTAGTTTATTTGAATGCATTAAAGTGTATTTAAAATGAGGATTTGATGCAGACAGGAGGTTGGTATAGAAAAGACTGGATAACAAAGGCCTTCTTAATAATGAAGCACAGCAAAAATGGAACCTGCAGGAACCAACCATGTGGACAAATGAAAAAATGCCTTTTGTCTACAAATTGCAGTGATCCTACATTAACATGGAGGTCTCTGTCTGGCTTAGGACAGCTGGCTAAGTCTGATCGTTCCCCTCCATACAGCCTTTAAAACCAACACTCCAAGTACTGCTTTCCTTGCCATTTTGTTTACTATCTCTACTGATTAAGTGTACTACATTATTAACAGACTACCAGGTGTGGTTACTTCTGCATCCATCTTAACTAGTTTTTGAGGTATATTATCGTTTCTAAAAACTAGATATTATTTTTTTTGTTTGATTAAGGAAACTATAACCAGGAAGTAGAATGAACACAGAAATATTATTTTTCTGAGGGACCACATTGGCTTAACTAATCCAGGGTTATCAGAAAAGGTCAGTCAATATTTTAGATACGAAAGTATTTAAAGTTAGCTTCCATGAATCATTAAGAATTGATTTGTCATTAAGAAAGTGATTTTTCCAAAATACAGTTTATGTAATCTTATAAGTCTATAACCAAATTTCAGGAATGACTGTTTCCGGGGAAAAGCTTGCTACTAAGTATTAACCTAGTACTAAATTTGATATCTTAGTTTTTCATCGTGTGTGTTCCGCAGTAAGTTGTGGGGAAGGGTACGGAAACAGGGGAAGGAGCTGCCGTGGCATTTCTAATGCACTGAGGTGTGATATACAGCACCAGGGTATGTAAGCCATTGCTGGGTTTATTTATAACTAATTGTGTGAGAATCCTTGTTGGTGGTTCTGAAATCCCAAATTTCTTATTCTGACCGGTTATTGCATTAGACCATTGTTGAGTAAGTAGTCTTATTTTTCTAGGCTCTTTAGAAGTCCTTATTCTACTCTGTTCTTCATTTTAATAAACCATTTCATGATTTTTTACTCACTTATGTTATTTTTGCTCTGCACTTTTATGGCCAAGGGTATACTAAAAACAGGGACAATCAGATATGTAATGGTATAGCTGTATGATTTTTTATGATAGCTTGGTGCCTATGCCTGTTGTTAAATTTGTTTTTTATTGAAGTATAATTGACTTACAGTATTACATTGGTTTCAGGTGTTCAACATAGTGATTTGATATTTTCATACATTACAAAATGATCACCATGATAAGTCTAGTTAACATCTGTCACATACAAAGTTATTATATTATTGATTATATTCCTGTGCTGAATATTAACAATCCCATGATTCATTTATTTTATAACTGGAAGTCTGTACCTCTTAGTCTCCCTTACCTGTTTCACTCATCCTCCAACCCCCCTCCACGCTGGCAACCACCAGTTTGTTCTCTGTACTTGTTAATCTGTTTCTGTTTTGTTATGTTTGTTCCTTTATTTTGTTTTTTTACATTTCACATATGAGGGAAATCATACAGTATTTGTCTTTCTCTGACCTATTTTATTTAGCATAATACTCTCTAGATCCGTGTATGTTGTCGCAAATGACAAGATTTCATTCTTTTTTATGGCTGAGTAGTATCCCATTGTGTGTGTGTGTGTGTGTGTGTGTGTGTGTGCGCGTGCGCGCGCATGCCACATCTTTATTCATTCATCTATTGATGGGCACTTTGGTTGCTTCCATATCTTTGCTATTGTAAATAATGCTGCAGTGAACATGGGGGTGCATATATCTTTTCAAATTAGTGTTTTTGTGTCCTGTAGGAAAATACTTAGAAGTGGAATTGCTGGATCGTATGGTAGTTAAATTGTTAATATTTTTGAGGAACTGTTTTCTATACTGTTTTCCATAGTGGCTAGACCAGTTTACATTCCCATCAATGACGCAGGAGGGTTCCCTTTTCTCCACATCCTTGCCAACAATTATTTGTTCTCTTTTTAATAATAGCTGTTCTGACAGGTGTGAGGTGATATGTCACTGTGGGTTTTATTTGCATTTTCCTGATGACTAGTGATTATATCTTTTTATGTGTCTGTTTGTCATTTTTATGTCGTCTTTGGAAAAATGTAAGTTCAGTTGTACTGCTCATTTTTTAACCAGATTGTTATTTTTCAATGTTGAGTTGTTTTAGTTCTTTGTATATTTTGGATATTAACCCATATCAGATATATAATTTGCAAACATCTTCTCCCATTCAAGTAGGCTGCCACTTTGTTTTGTTGCTAGTTTCCTTCACTATGCAAAAGCTTTTTAGTTTGGTATAGTTCCATTTGTTTACTTTTGCTTTTCTTTCCCTCATCTGAGGAGACATATCCAAAAAAATATTGCTAAGACTGAAGTCAAAGAGCATACTGCCTATGTTTTCTTCCACAAGTTTTATGGATTTAGCTCTTACATTTAAGTCTTTAATCCATTTTGAGTGTATGGTGTGAGAAAGGTGTCCAGTTTCATTTTTTTGCACTTAGTTGTCCAGTGTTTTCAACACTGTTTACTGCAGAGGCTTTCTTTTCCCCATTGTATATTCTTCCCTCTTTTGTGATAGAATAAGTTACCATATAAGTGTGGGTTTATTTCTGGGCTCTCTATTCTGTTACATTGATCTATATCTTTTTTTATGCCAGGACCATACTGTTTTAATTAGTGTAACTTTCTACCATAGTTTGAAATCAGGGAGCATGATACCTCTAGCTTTTTTTCTTCGTTCTCAAGACTGCTTTGGAGTCTTTTGTGTTTCCTTACAAATTTTAGAAGTTTTTGTTCTAGTTAAGTGAAAAATGCCATTGCTATTTTGATAGGAATTGCATTGAATCTGTAGATTGCCTTGGGTTAGTATGGCCATTTTAACAATATTCTTCTAATCCATGAGCATGTATATTTTTCCATTTGTTTGTGTCATCTTCAGTTTCTCTTATCAGTGTCTTATAGTTTTCCAAATACAGGTTTTTTTGTTTTTTAAACCTCCTTAGTTAGATTTATTCCCAAGTATTTTATTCTTTTTGATGCGATTGTAAATGGAATTGTTTTCTTAATTTCTCGTTCTGATAGGTTTTTTTTTTAACATCTTTATTGGAGTATAATTGCTTTACAATGGTGTGTTAGTTTCTGCTTTATAGCAGAGTGAATCAGCTGTACATATACATATATCACCATATCTCCTGCCTCTTGCATCTCCCTCCCACTCTCCCTATCGCACCTCTCTAGGTGGTCACAAACACTGAGCTGATCTCCCTGTGCTATGCGGCTACTTCAACTAGCTATCTACTTTACATTTGGTAGTATATATATGTCCATGCCACTCTCTCACTTTGTCCCAGCTTACCCTTCCCCCTCCCTGTGTCCTCAAGTCCATTCTATACCTCTGCGACTTTATTCCTGTCCTGCCCCTAGGTTCTTCAGAACCTTTTTTTTTTGTTCAGACTGCATATATATGTGTTAGCATATGGTATATGTTTTTCTCTTTCTGACTTACTTCACTCTGTATGACACACTCTGGGTCCATCCACCTCACTACAAATAACTCAATTTTGTTTCCTTTTATGGCTGAGTAATATTCCATTGTATATATGTGCCAAATCTTGCTTATCCATTCATCTGTTGTTGGACACTTAGGTTGCTTCCATGTTCTGGCTATTGTAAATAGTGCTTCAGTGAACATTGTAGAACATGACTCTTTCTAAATTATGGTTTTCTCAAGGTGTATGCCCAGTAGTGGGATTGCTGGGTTGTATGGTAGTTCTATTTGTAGTTTTTTAAGGAACCTTCATACTGTTGTCCATAGTGACTATATCAATTTACATTCCCACCAACAGTGTAAGAGGGTTCCCTTTTCTCCACACCCTCTCCAACATTTATTGTTTGTAGATTTTTTGATGATGGCCATTCTGACTGGTGTGAGGTGATACTTCTTTGTAGTTTTGATTTGCATTTCTCTAATGATTAGTGATATTGAGCATTCTTTCATGTGTTTGTTGGCAATCTGTATATCTTCTTTGGAGAATGTCTATTTAGATCTTCTGCCCATTTTTGGATTGGGTTGTTTGTTTTTTTGATATTGAGTTGCAGGAGCTGCTTGTAAATTTTGGAGATTAATCCTCTGTCAGTTGCTTCATTTGCAAATATTTTCTCCCATTCTGAGGGTTGTCTTTTCATCTTGTTTATGGTTTCCTTTGCTATGCAAAAGCTTTTAAGTTTCATTAGGTCCCATTTGTTTATTTTTGTTTTTATTTTCATTTCTCTAGGAGGTGCATCAAAAAGGATCTTGCTGTGATTTATGTCATAGAGTGTTCTGTGTATATTTTCCTCTAAGAGTTTTATAGTCTCTGGACTTATATTTAGGTCTTTAATCAATTTTGAGTTTATTTTTGTGTAAGATGTTAGAAGTGTTCTAATTTCATTCTTTTACATGTAGCTGTCCAGTTTTCCCAGCACCACTTATTGAAGAGGCTGTCTTTTCTCCATTGTATATCCTTGTCTCATTTGTCATAAATTAGGTGACCATATGTGCGTGGGTTTATCTCTGGTCTTTCTATCCTGTTCCATTGATCTATCTTTCTGTTTTTGTGCCAGTACCATATTGTCTTGATTACTGTAGCTTTGTAGTATAGTCTGAAGTCAGAGAGCCTGATTCCTCCAGCTCCGTTTTTCTTTCTCAAGACTGCTTTGGCTATTTGGGGTCTTTTGTGGTTCCATACAAATTGTGAAATTTTTTGTTCTAGTTCTGTGAAATATGCCACTGGTAGTTTGATAGGGATTGCATTGAATCTGTAGATTGCTTTAGGTAGTATAGTCATTTTCACAATATTGATTCTTCCAATCCAAGAACATGGTATATCTCTCCATCTGTTTGTATCATCTTTAATTTCTTTCATCAGTGTCTTATAATTTTCTGCATACAGGTCTTTTGCCTCCTTAGGTACGTTTATTCCTAGGTATTTTATTCTTTTTGTTGCAGTGGTAAATGGGAGTGTTTTCTTAATTTCACTTTCTGATTTTTCATCATTAGTGTATAGGAATGCCAGAGATTTCTGTGCATTAATTTTGTATCCTGCTTCTTTACCAGATTCATTGATAAGCTCAAGTAGTTTTCTGGTAGCCGCTTTAGGATTCTCTATGTATAGTATCGTGTGATCTGCAAACAGTAACAGTTTTACTTCTTCTTTTCTGATTTGGATTCCTTTTATTTCCTTTTCTTCTCTGATTGCTGTGGCTAAAACTTCCAAAACTATGTTGAATAATAGTAGTGAGAGTGGACAACCTTGTCTTGTTCCTGATCTTAGTGGAAATGGTTTCAGTATTTCACCATTGAGGACGATGTTGGCTGTAGGTTTGTCATATATAGCCTTTATTATGTTGAGGTAAGTTCTCTCTATGCCTACTTTGTGGAGGGTTTTTATCATAAATGGGTGTTGAATTTGTCGAAAGCTTTTTCTGCATTTATTGAAACGATCATATGGTTTTTCTCCTTCAATTTGTTTATATGATTTATCACATTGATTTGCATATGTTGAAGAATCCTTGCATTCCTGGGGTAAACCCCACTTGATCATGGTGTATGATCCTTTTAATGTGCTGTTAGATTCTGTTTGCTAGTATTTTGTTGAGGATTTTTACATCTATGTTCATCAGTGATATTGGCCTATAGTTTTCTTTTTTTATGATATCTTTGTCTGGTTTTGGTATCAGGGTGATGGTGGCCTCGTAGAACAAGTTTGGAAGTGTTCCTCTCTCTGCTATATTTTGGAAGAGTTTGAGAAAGATAGGTGTTAGCCCTTCTCTAAATGTTTGATAGAATTCGCCTGTGAAGCCGTCTTGCCCTGGGCTTTTGTTTGTTGGAAAATTTTTAATCACAGTCTCAATTTCAGTGCTTGTGATTGGTCTGTTTATATTTTCTATTTCTTCCTGGTTCAGTCTCGTGATAGTTTTTTATTTATAGTTAGAAACACAACAGATGTCTATATATTAATTTTGTATCCTGCAACTTTACCAAATGCATTGATGAGCCCTAGTAGTTTTCTGGTAACGTCTTTAGGATTTCTGTGTATAGTATCATGTCATCTGCAAACAGTGACAGTTTTACTTCTTCTTTTCCAATTTGAATTCCTCTTATTTCCTTTTCTTCTCTGATTGCCATGGCTAGGACTTCCAATACCATGTTGGATTAAAGCGGCAAAAGTGCACATCCTTGTCTTGTTCCTTATCTTAGAGGAAATGCTTTCAGTTTTTCACCGTTGAGTAAGATGTTGGGTGTAGGTTTGTCTTATATGGCCTTTATTATGTTGAGATATGTTCCCTCTGTACCCACTTTGTTGAGAGTTTTTATGGTAAATGGATGTTGAATTTCGTCAAAAGCTTTCTCTGCATTTATGGAGATGATCATATGATTTTTATTCTTCAGTTTGTTCATGTGTTGTGCAAATTGATTTGCAGATATTGAGCCATCCTTGTGTCCCTGGGATAAATCCCACTTGTTCATGCTATATGATCATTTTAATGTATTGTTGAATTCGGTTTGTTAATATATTGTCAAGGATTTTTGCAGCTGTGTTCATCAGTGATACTGGCCTGTACTTTTCTTTTTCTTGTGATACCTTTGTCGGGGTTTGGTTTCGGGGTGATGCTGGCCTTGTAGAATGCTTTCTGAAGCATTCCTTCTTCTTCAGCTTTTTAGAATAGTTTGAGAAGTATAGGCATTGATTCTTCTTTAAGTGTTTGGTGGAATTCACATGTGAATCCATCTGATCCTGGACTTTTGTTTGTTGGGAGTTTTCTTTATTACTGATTCAATTTCATTACTGGTAATTGGTCTGTTCATATTCTGTATTTCTTTCTGATTCAGTCTTGGGAGATTGTACATTTCTAGGAATTTATCCATTTCTTCTGTGTTGTCCATTTTATTAGTGTATAATTGTTCATAGTAATTTCTTATGATCCTTTGTTATTTCTTTAGTGTTGATTGTAACTTCTCTTTCATTTCTGATTTTATTTATTTGGGCCCTTTTTCTTTTTTACTTGATGAGTCTGGTTAAAGTTTTTAAAATATTTTTGATAACCACCCCTGATAACAGTACATGTTAGGTATGTTCTAATTGTGAATACAAGTTCCTTCAGATACCAAATAAAATGATTAGGTCTTATCAGAAAAACAAGTAAGTTGGGGGCAGAGAGGATATGTGGTAATCTGGTGATTCTGGTGTAGGTAGGTAGGTGATTCCTTCCTCTGTGTGTGTGTGTGTGTGTGTGTGTGTGTGTGTGTGTGTATCTGTGTGTTTCTGTCTGTATATACATATCTTTCCAAACAGACACTTAGACATGATTTTTTACTACTTTGAAGTTTGAGTAAGTTCTTTCTGTATTAAGTTAGACTTTCAAAATAGCCAAACATCTTAGAGGAAGCCCTACGAAGAAATTATACTCACTAGACTAATCTGTATATGTGTATATGGCTGTATTCCCAGAGAGAGAAACACGTTATACAAATTATGTTTAATGAATGCTGATTTTCATACTTATTTGGTACAGACAGATTCCAGTGGTAAAATTTAATGGGCTATCATTTTGTGTTTATATTCATGATCACCTTCGGCTCTTTTACCTTTAGATAAAATTTGAATTTCATATGCACTTATGTCTTCTGTCTGATTAATGCTACTGTTTCTTAAATCTAGTCATGCAATGTAAGAGATATCCAGCACCTAGAACACCATCTGTTTGCCATAAGACTATCTGGTCCACCTTGTCTTAGAATGATTATAAAAAATCTTCAACATGGAATACTTTCATTATTTATAGAAAACTCTTATTTATAAAGCTTTAGAATTGAAAATATAATAAGCCAGCCAGCAAATCTAGAAGTTCTTTCGATTAGCAGTATAATTCATTTCCTCCTATTAGGTAAGTTAGTTATAAGAGTCGGTATTTGTTTAAATGAATCCAAAAGAGTTGAAGTGTGATGAAGGTAATATATTTTACTAAAATAATGACCCATTATTCTGTTAATCACAGATTATAACTATATGTTTTTATTCATAATAGCCTTTATAGTTTGGGATTAGAAAGGGACCCAGTATCATCCTAAGAAAGGATACCAATGGGGAGGAAAGAGAGTATTTGTGTTTAACTGGGTAATCTTGAAAGTGTTCCCTTGTGATGAAGAAACTCCAGTCTCCAAGATCTTGAATTGGGTTGGAGGGGTGGGTATTAGCCTGGCACCGCCACTGACTGTACTGACTACATAGTATACTCCCTTCCACCTTATTTCTGTGGCCAAGTCCTTTTCTCTAATGATATTACTTAAAATCATACTTGTGGGGAGATAAATAAAAGACCAAATTCTTTGTATAATAAGCCTTTTAGGAATCTAGGTATATGAGACTTAAGATGTAATATCCATATATAATGTCTGAGATCTGAGGTTCTCCCATACATATCAAATGCTCACCTAAAACTCTTTTCTCCTTCCCTTCTGAGTTTATAAATTCAGGTCAGGGCCAGTCATATGATAAACTTACCAAATCAGTATGCTAAAAACCATCAATTGGTGTATTTTATCAGTCTCCATATGTTGATCATGGCTTTGCTATGCTATAGTTGTGTGTATGGTTTTGGACAAATTATTAAGTCCCTTTAAGACCATGTTTTTCCTTTGTACATTGAGGATAAAAATAGATAAATATCTTTAATAGATATAACAGATTGGTATGTGCATTAAGTGAAATAATTTATATAGTCCTTAACAAAGTAACTGGCCTATAGTTCTCAATAAATAGTTATGTGATGATGGTAGAAGTTTGTTTTTTGTTTTGGGGTGTTTTTTTCTGTTCTTGTGTTTTTAACTATCACTGTAAGATAGTAAAATGAGACAATGAGATAAGTAAAATGAGAACCTTAAATTCTAGGATCACAAATTTTATTTATTGTTTGTCTTGAAAATGATCACAAATTTTATTTATTGTTTGTCTTGAAAATACAGTACAAACAACTAATTCACTCAGTTTTAGATCCTTTATAGAATGCAGGAAGGCTGACTGTAACATTTTAAAGAGCAGGACCTCTTATTGATAGATTGTGGTTTTGTATTCATTCTCTCTTAGACATATTTACATACATTTTTACTAAGTCATTTCTGAAAAACCACATGCTGAAAGAAAGGTCAGGGACAAAAAAAACCTGTCTTACCAGTGGCATTTATTTAAAAACCATTGGAGATCATCTTGGAACCAATGTTTGAATGTCTTTCTGTGGGCTCTCCCCATGTGCAGCATAGATCTATGTCTGTATTAAGGTAAATAACCACCCAGGGCAAATTGGGGGACTCTCCTGATAAGTCAGATCCAGACAAAAGTAAAATGCGTGTAACTCCGAGATCCAAAAACAGGAATAACTCTGGCACAAAAACAGAAACATAGATCAATGGAACAAGATAGAAAGCCCAGAGATAAACCCACGCACATATGGTCAACTAATCTATGACAAAGGAGGCAAGGATATACAATGGAGAAAAGACGGTCTCTTCAATAAGTGGTGCTGGGAAAACTGGACAGCTACTGTAAAAGAATGAAATTATAACACTCCCTAACACCATACACGAAAATAAACTCAAAATGGATTAGAGACCCAAATGTAAGACCGGACACTATAAAACTCTTAGAGGAAAACATAGGAAGAACACTCTTTGACATAAATCACAGCAAGATCTTTCTTGATGCACCTCCTAGAGTAATGGAAATAAAAACAAAAACAGGCAAATGGGACCTAATGAAACTTCAGAGCTTTTGCACAGCAAAGGAAAGCGTAAACAAGATGAAAAGACAACCCTCAGAATGGGAGAAAATATTTGCAAACGAATCCACGGACAAAGGATTAATCTCCAAAATATATAAACAGCTCATGCAGCTCAAGATTCAAAAAACAAACAACCCAGTCCAAAAATGGGCAAAAGACCTAAATAGACATTTCTCCAAAGAAGACATACAGATGGCCAAGAAGCACATGAAAAGCTTCTCGACATCACTAATTATTAGAGGAATGCAAATCAAAACTACAATGAGGTATCACCTCACACCAGTTAGAATGAGCATCATCAGAAAATGTACAAACAACAAATGCTGGAGAGGGTGTGGAGAAAAGGGAACCCTCTTGCACTGTTGGTGGGAATGTAAATTGATACAGCCACTATGGAGAACAGTATAGAGTTTCCATAAAAAACTAAAAGTAGAATTATCATATGATCCAGCAATCTCACTACTGGGCATATACCCAAAGAAAACCATAATTCAAAAAGACACACGCACCCCAATGTTTATTGCAGCACTGTTTACAATAGCCAGGTCATGGAGGCAACCTAAATGCCCATCGACAGATGAATGGGTAAAGAAGATGTGGTACATATATACAACAATGGAATATTACTCAGCCATAAAATGGAACGAAATTGGGTCATTTGTTGAGACGTGGATGGATCCAGAGACTGTCATACAGAATGAAGTAAGTCAGAAAGAGAAAAACAAATATCCTATATTAATGCATATATGTGGAACCTAGAAAAATGGTACAGATGAACCAGTTTGCAGGGCAGAAATTGAGACACAGATGTAGAGAACAAACGTATGGACACCAAGGGGGGAAAGTGGCAGGGTGTGGGGATGGTGGTGTGATGAATTGGGCTATTGGGATTGACATGTACACACTGATGTGTATAAAATGGATGACTAATAAAAACCTGCTGTATAAAAAAATAAATAAAATTAAAAAAAAGACCTTGAGGGCAGGCCCCATCTGCTTTGCTCATGGCTGCATCCCCAGCACTGAAGCTAGAGCCTGACACTGAGCTCAATAACTATTTGTGGAACAAGTGAAACAGCTGTGCAGAGACTGACCCTGGGTCCTGGCGTCTCTGAAGACAGCAAGCCTGGGTAAAAAAAAAAAAAAAAAGAGAAACTTGATAAAAGAGAACCTCTATAAGTGGTTTTAATAGAAGAATGATTCTGCCTGTCAGGAAATCCACTACAGCTCCGTTTGGTGAAGCAACAAAATGTTAGCACTTGGAGTATTTTCTTTCTTTGTATTTAAATCAGAGGGTACAGGGAAGTATATAAAGGCTTTGGGATGGTTTGAAGGAAATACAAAGGAGTGGAAAAATTGGACAATTGAATAGTATCACTTAACAGAACATGGCTAGAAGAAAACCTCCTAAGAATCTCTGCATATTATATTTGCATTTCATCTCACAGGAGAGGAAGAGGATGCTCATAAGGCAACTGTAGGTCATAAATAAACAGAAAAGCTTAAAGGGCAAATTCATTTGAAAGTGTTCTGTGGCTATAGGATCCTGAATGAAAATCAGATTCAGCTGTACACAGAATCCATGAACTCCTACGTGAGGAGAAAAGCCATTTTAATTTTCAAGATGCATTTTGAATACAAATGTTACCGATCTCTCACCCCACCTCAAAGAAAGAAAAGAATGAGGCAAAAGGCCCTACTTTTATTTTTGTGTTTATAACCTTGGTATGAAAAGAACCTGAAGTATGTATGGTCTTTTATTTGTAGTAACACTGCAGTCATACTCCAAATTAACACTCTTTATTGGCAATGAGCAAACAAGATATCTGTGTTCATAAAAAAGAGAATACCAAATAAAACAAGAGCCTCTATGGAGAGAATATTAAGGAACTAACATATAAGGTAGATTGTGATATAACAGATATAATGTGGTTGTTATTGTTTGAAGGCTAGTTATCTCAAATTTTTATATACTTCTTCTTCATATATTTTTAATATTCCTCCTTAAAGATATATGTATATCTTTGAGGAAGAATATTAAATTCAGCCATCTTCTACACTGCTCTGTGTCCCCTAGGGAATTGTATTTGCAGATACTGTATGTCGTACATAGTGATTTATCTTTTTCATCATGTCAAGTGCTTGTCTAAAGGGCTTAAACGCACGTACAGTTTTAACTTAGTGAACGCTTTAAGAAGAAAGTTCAGTGCTTGTAGGACAAGCTTGAAGACAGACCGCTTATATTAGTTTTTGCTAGCTATCTCAACTGCAGCTCTTGCTTTTAGAGGACAAATGTGAATAGTATTTCAGTATACTTCACATTTGCCGTGTCACTAATAGTGTTCTATCACTTGAAAGAGAGACTCAGTTTTAAAGATTATATGTCTAGGTGTTTTTTTCCCCAAAAAAAGAGCTTCAAGGAACTTTCCTTCCTTTGTTTTACAACACAGACCATAAAATTGTTTTGGGGGAGAAAATGTTTCTGAAATTTTTGAGATCCTTATTGAGCAAGGTTGTGCTTTAAACATCTAAATGGTAGGTGGAGGCGTGTGTCATTTCTAAATTCTGTCTTAGGGTGGTGTTCTGATTAAGATTACTGGAATCATGGGCTTCCCTGGTGGCGCAGTGGTTGAGAGTCCGCCTGCCGATGCAGGGGACACGGGTTCGTTCCTCGGTCCGGGAAGATCCCACATGCCGCGGAGCGGCTGGGCCCGTGAGCCATGGCCGCTGAGCCTGCGCGTCCGGAGCCTGTGCTCCACAACGGGAGAGGCCACAACAGTGAGAGGCCCGCGTACCGCAAAAAAAAAAAAAAAAAAAAAAAAAAAGATTACTGGAATCAAGTTGCCAGCTTTCCTTCCTCTCCTCTAAATATTAGCTTTGAACCTTTGGGCAAGTTACTAACATTTTCATGCCTCAGTTTGCTCTTCTGTGAAATCAGAACAATGGTATCTTCTACATAATATTGTGGAATAAAATTAGAAAATATATAGAAAGTATTGAGATAGGTGGGGAACTCAAGGTAAATGATTATTGATAAATAATGTTGCTGTCATCTTCAATATTTTATACATTAATCGACATAGCTAGATAGCTACTTGTTTTTAATTGATCAGATATTAATTTTGCAATGTAAAAAATATAATGTCTGCATTTAGATGGTTTACAACCTAGTAAACACAAATATTTTTAAACAAATAACTGTGGTATAAGCCTGAATGAAAGAACTCCTTACAAGATAATTATCCCTGAAAATATTGGTCCTAGAGGGGAGAGATTACTTCCAAATGGGAGAATTATAAAAGGCTTTATGAAGATACTGGCTTTTGTGCTGGTCTTCATAAATACAAAAAGGGTTTCAGAAGGCTTAAGACAATGAAAGGACATATCTGGACAGAAGACCATAAACCAGCATCTGGTTACTACTAACCAGGCATTATATAATAAGTGTTATCTTAATTCAAAATCATCACTATAAATCTTTTAAGTTATATACTTTTGATGTCTGTTTACCAGTGAAATTGAGGTTCAGAGAGGTTAACTGATTTACCCAAGAGAACACAACTGAATAAGGAGTAGTAGAGTTGAAATTTGAATCCACGTCTACCTTACTCCAAAACGCATACTCTTTCTGCTACACTGCCTTCAGGTTGGAGAAAAGTGTGAACAAAGGTGTGGATGAGGGAAACCGTAACAGATGTGTAGGAAATTTTTAATATAGTACACGTAAGAAGTTGGGATAGAAACTCTTGGGGAATGAAGCTGGAGAGATGCCAGAGTATACAGTATACAGAGTATACAGAAAAAGAAGTTTGCGCTATCTTCTATAGGGAGTAGTAAGCTGCTAAAGCCCACTGTACAGGGAGATGAGATTATCACATGAGAATATTTTCATAGCAGTTATGTAGAGTACATTGTAATGAGAGGAGATTAGAAGTAGAGAGTTCAGTTAGATAGGTTATTAAACGATTTAATTAGTATTTTTTCTGTATTCAGTTTCCTTTTAAAAATGTTAAAGTTGACCTCACATATTACAAACATGTTTATTTAAAGGTATTTCAATATATCCACTTCAAAAAAAATCTTTTGAACTATTTTGAGGATACAGTTATCTCTCACCTACTGGCACACAACTTACATTTTTTATTTTTTTACTTTTTCCAAGAATTTCAGTTGCTGAACTTAATACATTTGAATTGAAGAGTTTCGTTAAGTGTTAGGATTAAGGATGACCCTAGGGCCTGGGGGGTGGGTCAGGGGTTGAGACATCACTGAGGGAATAGAACACCAAGAGTAAATCTAATCCTATCTTCTCCTTGCTACTGACTCCTTGTTATCCATAAATAAAATCCTGACTCTGGTATAAGAGAGTTAGTTTGCATGTTTACCCCAACCTATTGTTCTTATCTCATCAACTAATACACAGGCTGATTCACAATTTCTCATCACCCCAAAGCACCATTTTCTTTCAAACTCATGGCATTTCCATGACCATGTCCCTTTGCCTAAAATATCCTCCATCTTTCCTCTTGAGAAATTTCAACTATTACTCTTCCATGTTCCATTTGTGGCCTTGTCTGTGAAACCTCTCATCTCTCCCACTTTCCTTCTTGCTTCCTCAATTGTACTTTGAACTCTGTATTTCTTATACTATAATAATACACGTAGTAGTTTTCTTTTTAAAAGTCCATTCTAGTTTATAATCTCAAGATCAGACATCATGTCTCATTTATCTTCAGAACTCCAGTACCCAGCACAATGTTTGGCATGTAATATCTACCCTAATGATGATAAATGGATGGATAATGATAGATGAGTTTAAATGGCATGAAATTAATTAACTTTATGGTGAAGCCACTATCATATCCTGAAAGTGCTGGGATAATGGACATTTATTCTCTCTGTAGAAGCAATTTGGTGAATTACCATATCACCTTGGAGATGAGGGAAAGCTTTTTCCAGAAGCTTCTGTCAAAGCTAAGTTCTAAAGGCTGAGTTAGCTCCAGGGACTTGTGCAAAGGCCCTTTATCCTACAGTTTTGACCATTAGGTAGAGTTGCCTCTGAGGTCACTAATATCATCTAATGCCCAAATCTAATAACCTATTATTATTAAACAATCTTTTATCTTCTCATGATTTTTAACAGTTTTGACTACCTTCTCTTTTTTAAAAAGAACTTTCCGTCACTTAAAAACACTTATAAGATGCATTCTATATGCCAGATACATGTGTCTCATTTAATCATAACAACAACTCACGTAGCTCAAGTTTTTCTTTTTTTTTTTTTTTAAATAAATGTATTTATTTATTTTTATTTTTGGCTGTGTTGGATCTTTGTTGCTGCGTGCGGGCTTTTCTCTAGTTGTGGCGAGCAGGGGCTACTCTTCGTTGCGGTGCATGGGATTCTCATTGGGTGGCTTCTCGTTGCAGAGCACGGGCTCTAGGTGTGCAGGCTTCAGTAGTTGTGGCATGCAGGCTCAGTAGTTGTGACTCACGGGCTCTAGAGTGCAGGCTCAGCAGTTGTGACGCATGGGCTTAGTTGCTCCGCGGCACGTGGAATCTTCCCGGACCAGGGCTCAAACCCGTGTCCCCTGCATTAGCAGGCGTATTCTTAACCACTGTGCCACCAAGGAAGCCCTCAACTTTTTCTCCCTTCCCTTCCCTCTTCCCTCTTCCCTCTTCCCTTTTCCCTTCCCTTAGCTCTGTTAGCTCAGTTTTCATTAGCTCAGTTTTATTTTACAGTTGAGGAGACTGAGATTCAGAGAGGTTTGGTAACTTGTCCAAGATGACATAGTTTGGAAGTGTTAGAGCTTTGAACTCAAGTGTTTCTGACTACAGTGACTGTGTTTATTCCACTCTGCCACTTGAGCTCTCTGTATAGCATAGTTTGTCTGCATATTTTGTTAATTTGACTTTAGGGATACAGATTTAGGCCCATTTCGTTCTGATGGCCAATTACTAATATGTCCCAGAATACAGAAGTGAATTCTGTGGAGCTGCTTTTTTTGGTAAGAGAGGCCGAAAGACCTCTCTTAGGTGATCAAGGGGCTTAGAATTGAATATAAAATATAGCTTGTCACTTTAACAAGGATGAGATTCCAAATTGGAAGTAGAGTTGTTTGATATCCTAAACTCAAACAAGATAAGAAGAGGAAAGAATCAGTAGATAATTACCATACAATTGAACTTCACAGTAATGATGCTAATTTATCTGGAAAGATTTCATATCTAATCATAGTAATTGCTCCAGGGACTCAGAACAGGGAGGTGGGAGATGCTCACTTCTCCTCTATTCTTTTGTACTGTTTGGATTTTTACCACACATGTATTCTGTCTATTCAAGTAAACCATTTTTTTATTTTAAGAGAGAAAGAAGGTATCATAACAGTCCCTGAAGAATGGTGCATTACTGTCCCCATTTTTAAATCCAGCAATCTTGCTAAACTCATCAATTTTAATTACGCATTTCTACATTTTCTTGTATTTTTTATGTACATAATAATACGATCCACAAGTAATGAAAGTTTAATCTACCTTTCCAATTTTGGTACCTTGATACATTTTATTCATTTTGACTTATTCCAATGGCCAGGAGCTTTAGCATAATACTGAATGGAAATGTTGATATCTGGCATCGTTATCTTGTTACTCACCAAAGGGAAAACTTTTGAATATGTCATGATTATATATGATTTCTGCTTTAGGAGTTTTGTAGATACCCTTAGAAGGAAATTTCTTTTTCAGTTGTCAGCTTGTTAAGATTTATTATCATAAATGAATGCTGAAGTATATTATTGCTTTCTTTTGCACCTATTGAAGATGATATATTTCTCTTTGAAATATTGATGTAAAAATAGGTAACATTTTTTTTTTCTAATGTTAAACCAATCTTGCATTGTTGGAATAAGCCCAACTTGTTTAAGATGTATTATCCTTATACATTGTTAAAACTGACTTCCTGGGATTTTTCCATCTATTTTCATGAATAACATTGGCCTATAATTTTTCTTCATTGCATTGTCCTTGTCAAGTTTTGATTTTATAGTTACATTAGCTTCATAAAACAAGTTAGGGAATGCTCCTTTCTTTTCTTTCCTGTGGAAAAATTTGTGTACGATTGGAATTAATCCTTTCTTGACTATTTGATTGAAATTGTAGGTAAAATCATATAAGCCTGAGGTGGAAGTAGTTTTTGACAGTTGATTCTTTTTTTTTTTTAATGCCTATAGGATGATTCATGTTTTCTATTTCTTCTTGATCAACTTTTTATAGGAATTTTTCCATTTGGTTTAAATATTTGATTTGTTAATATAAAATATTTCCATTTTTTCTACAGAATTTATTATTCTCATTCTGAGAAGTCAGTTTAACATAATGCTTATTAACATTTGGAAAAAGAAACTAAATTAGGAAGGGGGTATATTCTGATTTTGTTTAATAGGTATCTATTTCTTCAGGTTAAAAAAAAGTTGTTTATCATCATGAGTATCAAGATTTATACATAAAACCATCCTTATTTTATGGGAGTGTCTGGTCCATGAATATGGTATATATGTCAATTTATTTAGGTATTCTTTAATATCTCTGTGTTGTTTTATAATTTTCAACATGTAGGTCTTATATTTTAGGTTTGTCTCTAAGCAGTTTATACTTTGATGTTATTATAAGTGGTGTTTTTAAAAAATTTCATTTGCTAAGTATTCACTGCTAGTTATAGAAATAAATTGATTTTGATATAATGACCTTATATCTGACAACCCTACTAGGTCAGTGTATTAGTTCTAGCAGCTGGTTTTGAAGATTTTTAAAGATGTTCTACATAGGCAGCCATGTCATTTACAAATAGAGACAATTGCACTGGGTAGGACCTCTAATACAGTGTTAGATAGAAGTGGTGAATTCAGGCATCCTCCCCTTGCTCCCAGTCTGAGAGAGAAAGAGTTTAACATTTCACCATTAAGTATAATGTTAGCTGGAAGTTGTTCATAGGTATTCCTTATCACCTTGAGGAAATTCCTTTCTATTCTTAGTTTCCTGAGAGTTTTTATTATGAATATATGTTGAATTCTGTCAAATGCATTTTCCATGTCAATTGTAATTACATGATTTTTCTCTTCTATTCTGTTAAAAATGTTAATTACATTCATTGTCTAAAAAAATTGTTAAACCAACTAGAATATCTGGATAGAAACCACTTGGGCATGATATATTATTCTTTTTATATATGGCTGAATTATATTTACTGAGATTTTGTTACAGGTTTACACATCTGTTTATAAAGGTAACTGGTCTGTAATTTTTTAATAATGTCTTTTGCTTTGTTTGACTCGCAAACTGAATTTGGAAGTGTTCCTTCCTCCTCTGTTTTCTGATTTGTTCTTTGATTTTGGGGAATTCCATCTTTCATAGGATTTATTTATTTCACTATATGTCACTTTTATTGGCATAAAGTTGTTTCTATTTATTCTCTATCTTTTTTAATATCACTAGGATGTCTAGTGATATACCCTCATTCCTGATACTGTTACCTTACATTTTCTCTCTTTGTAGAGATTTATCAACTTTATTTCAAGAACTAGCTTTTGGTTTTAATAATTTTTACCTATTTTTGTCTTTTTATTTTATTGGTTTCTGCTTTTTATTACTACCATATTTATACTTGTGTTTTGTGTAATTTGCTTTTTCCCTAGCTTCTTAAGTTAAGCTGCAAGTTATTACATTATTAATGTTAAACTTTCTGCTTTACTAATATAGACATTAAGAGATATAGTTTTCTATCTAAGCACTGTTGTAGCTGTATTACATAAGTTTTAATATATTGTGTTTTCAATATCTTTTAGTTCAATACTGTTTCTCATTTCCTTGTGATTTCTTTTTTGAGCCCTGAGTTACTGAAGAATGTGTTTTTAAATCTCCAAATATTTGGAGATTTGTGCCAGGTGTCTCTTGTTATTGATTTCTGCTCTAGGTCTGTTTGGTCAGAGACCACACTTGTAAAATTTCATTCTTTTAAATGTACTGAGATTTGTTTAATGGTCTGGCACATAGTCTGTCTTGGTAAATAGTTTACAGGCACTTGAAAAGAATGCATATTTTTGCCATTTAAGATTTTATGTAAATATTAATTTGTTCAATTTGTTTCCGATACTGTTTTTCATCTTTTATATCTTTTTTGACTTTCTCTCTACTTATTCTTTGAACTATTGACAGAAGAGTGTTGAAATCTGCAAACACAAGTGTGGAGTTATCTGTTCCAATTCAGTTCTGTCAGTTTTTGCTTTGTGTATCTTGAAGCTCTGTTTTACATATATACATATGCATTTAGGATTTTTTTAAGAATTGACCCTTATTTAATTATAAAATACTCTTATTCCTGGTTATGTTCCTTGTCCTGACATCTACCTTTTCTTTTTTCTTCTTTCTTTTTTTTTTTTTGGCTTCACCACAAAAAAGCCTGTGAGATCTTAGTTCCCCAACCAGGGATTGAAGGTGGGCCACAGCAGTGAATGCTCCAAGTCCTAACCACTGGACTGCCAGAGAATTCCCAGAAGTCTACTTTTTCTTTTTCTTTTTTTACTTTTATTTTATTTATCAAGTACTAGTTCATTTATTATTTTTAAAAATTTTTATTGGGGGGCTTCCCTGGTGGCACAGTGGTTGAGAGTCTGCCTGCTGATGCAGGGGACATGGGTTCGTGCCCCAGTCCGGGAAGAACCCACATGCCGCAGAGCGGCTGGGCCCGTGAGCCATGGCCGCTGAGCCTGCGCGTCCAGAGCCTGTGCTCCGCAACGGGACAGGCCACAACAGTGAGAGGCCCGCGTACCGCAGAAAGAAAACAAAAACAAAACTTTTTATTGGCGTATAATTGCTTTACAGTGGTGTGTTAGTTTGTGCTTTATAACAAAGTGAATCAGCTATACATATACATATATCCCCATATCTCTCCCCTCTTGCGTCTCCCTCCCATCCTCCCTATCCCACCCTTCTAGGTGGTCACAAAGCACCGAGCTGATCTCCCTGCGCTATGCAGCTGCTTCCCGCTAGCTACCTTTACATTTGGTAGTGTATATATATGTCCATGCCACTCTCTCACTTTGTCCCAGCTTACCCTTCCTCCTCTCTGTGTCCTCAAGTCCATTCTCTATGTCTGCATCTTTATTCCTGTCCTGACCCTAGGTTCTCTAGAACCATTTTTTCCTTTTTTTAGATTCCATATATATGTGTTAGCATATGGTATTTGTTTTTCTCTTTCTGACTTACTTCACTCTGTATGACAGACTCTAGGTCCATCCACCTCACTACAAATAACTCAGTTTCGTTTCTTTTTATGGCTGAATAGTATTCCATTGTATATATGTGCCACATCTTCTTAATTCATTCATCTGTCGATGGACACTTATGTTGCTTCCATGTCCTGGCAGTTGTAAATAGAGCTGCAGTGAACATTGTGGTACATGACTCTTTGAATTATGGTTTTCTCTGGGTATATGCCCAGTAGTGGGATTGCTGGGTGGTATGGTAGTTCTAATTTTAGTTTTTTAAGGAACCTCCATACTGTTGTCCATAGTGGCTGTATCAATTTACATTCCCAACAACAGTGCCAGAGGGTTCCCTTTTCTCCACACCCTCTCCAGCAATTATCGTTTGTAGATTTTTTGATGATGGCCCTTATGACTGCTGTGAGGTGATACCTCATTGTAGTTTTGATTTGCATTCCTCTAATGATTAGCGATGTTGAGCATCCTTTCATGTGTTTGTTGGCAGTCTGTATATCTTCTTTGGAGAAATGTCTATTTAGGTCAGAAGTCTACTCTTTCAGATATTAGTAGAGCCATCACAGCTTTCTTACAATTAATGTTTGCATGGTATATCTTCTTCTCGTTTTAAAAATATCTTTTTTTTTAATTTAAAGTGTGTTTCTTATAGACAGTGTAGAGTTGCTCTTGCTCTTTTATCAAGTCTTATCCTCTCTGCCTTTTAATTGTAGTATTTAGACCATCTACACTTACTTGTTGGGTATTTGTCTGCCATCTTGCTATTTGTTGTCTATTTGTCCTATCTGTTCTTTGTCCCCGTATTCCTCATTTCCTTTTCTTTAATTGAGTATTTATAATTCATTTTATCGCCTTTAATAGCTTATTAGCTGTACTGTTTCTTTTACTTTTCTAGTGGATTCTCTAAGGTTTATAATATTCATGTTTAACTTATCATAGTCTGTCATCAGATTATACCACTTTATATTATGGAAGAACCTTCCAATATACATCTTTTCCCCTTCTATCCTGTGTACTTTTGCTGTCCTATATGTTACTTCTGTTTATTATAACATAACATAATGCATTGTTATTTATGCTTTAAACATGCAATTATCTGTTAAGAAAACTAAAAAATAAATAAGCAAACATCTTTTATATTTACCCACATATTGATCATTTCAAGCACTCTTCATCATTTTGTTTAAATCTGAGTTTTCATGTGTTATAAGAACTTCCTTTAACAGTTCTTACAGTGCATATCTGCTGCTATTTCAGCTTTAGTTTGTCTCAAGATATCTTTACTTTTAAATAATATTTCTGGGTTGACAGGTGTTTTCTTTCATCATGTTAAAAAGATATATCATACTGGCTTGCATTGCTTCTGATGACAAATTTGTGATCTTGTTCCTCTGTATGTAATTGTTGACCTAAAACAGATTGCCAGTTACTTCTCTAGTAAAAATGGGTTTATGCAGGATCATCAAAGAATTGCAATTCAGAGTTTGCAGCTATGGTGAGTCAAGTGCAAGTCCCCAGCAAAATGGAGAGAACTCTTTTATAGAGGGGAAAAGGAAGTTGTGAGGGCTATAGTAAACAAAGAGTCTTTGTCCTTTTATTGGCTGAGTTGTGAGTGACTGTCTCTCATTGGCTGAACTCTTGGCAGGCAAGAAGAAAGAGTCTTTCTTCTTCCTCTTGGGCTCTGCTCTCGTCATAGGGTGTGAGAGCTGCCCCTTCTGGTCTTCCAACTCTATTTTAATTGAGGTTTCTATTTAAGTCTTTTACATTTCCCCCTTTTGATCAAGACCTTTCTGTGAAAGCATTGCTGAACATGAATGAGGTTTTCCAGTTTCAGTAGTTTTTTCCCCTCGACACCAGGAAAGACTTTTCCTGGTTGTAGTGTCTCACACAGAGGGAAAGTGCAGAGACTGTAAATCTATTGAGGTCACATTTGAGTAACAAGGAGAGATAGGAGGGAGACCTCTTAGGCACTTTTTATGTAAAGACCATATGCTGACCAGTCGCTCCCATCAGGAAACGTGCACAAGCCTCTTAGATAGCCTTATCCACCAGAGGACAGACAGCAGAAGCAAGAAGGACTACAATCCTGCAGCCTGTGGAACAAAAAACACATTCACAGAAACATAGACAAGATGAAAAGGCAGAGGGCTATGTACCAGATGAAAGAACAAGATAAAACCCCAGAAGAACAACTAACTGAAGTGGAGATAGGCAACCTTCCAGAAAAAGAATTCAGAATAATGATAGTGAAGATAATCCAGGACCTCGGAAAAAGAATGGAGGCAAAGATAGGGAAGATACAAGCAATGTTTAACAAAGACCTAGAAGAATTAAAGAACAAACAAACAGAGATGAACAATACAATAACTGAAATGAAAACTACAATAGAAGGAATCAATAGCAGAATAACTGAGGCAGAAGAACGGATAAGTGACCTGGAAAACAGAATAGTGGAATTCACTGCCACAGAACAGAATAAAGAAAAAAGAATGAAAAGAAATGAAGACAGCCTAAGAGACCTCTGGGACAACATTGAATGCAACAACATTCACATTGTAGGGGTCCCAGAAGGAGAAGAGAGAGAGAAAGTACCCGAGAAAATATTTGAAGAGATTATAGTCGAAAACTTCACTAACATGGGAAAGGAAATAGCCACCCAAGTCCAGGAAGCGCAGCAAGTGCTGTACAGGATAAACCCAAGGAGAAACATGCCGAGACACATAGTAATCAAATTGGCAAAAATTAAAGACAAAGAAAAATTATTGAAAGTAGCAAGGGAAAAATGACAAATAACATACAAGGGAACTCCCATAAGGTTAACAGCTGATTTCTCAGCAGAAACTCTACAAGCCAGAAAGGAGTGGCATGATATACTTAAAGTGATGAAAGGGAAGAACCTATAACCAAGATTACTCTACCGGGCAAGGATCTCATTCAGATTTGATGAAGAAATCAAAAGCTTTACAGACAAGCAAAAGCTAAGAGAATTCAGCACCACCAAACCAGCTCCACAACAAATGCTAAAGGAACTTCTCTAAGTGCGAAACACAAGAGAAGAAAAGGACCTATAAAAACAAACCCAAAACAATTAAGAAAATAGAGGAACATACATATCGATAATTACCTTAAACGTGAATGGATTAAATGCTCCAGTGAAAAGACACAGGCTTGCTGAATGGATACAAAAACAAGACCCATATATATGCTGTCTACAAGAGACCCACTTCAGACCTAGGGACACATACAGACTGAAAGCGAGGGGATGGAAAAAGATATTCCATGCAAATGGAAATCAAAAGAAAGCTGGAGTAGCAATACTCATATCACATAAAATAGACTTTTAAAAAAAAGAATGTTACAAAAGACAAGGACGGACACTACATAATGATTAAGGGATCAATCCAAAAAAAGATACAACAATTATAAATATATATGCACCCAACATAGGAGCACCTCAATACATAAGGCAACTGCTAACAGCTGTAAAAGAGGAAATCAACAGTAAGACCCCACTTACACCAATGGACAGATCATCCAAAGTGAAAATAAATAAGGAAAGAGAAGCTTTAAATGACACAGTAGACCAGATAGATTTAATTGATATTTATAGGACATTTCATCCAAAACCAGCAGATTACACTTTCTTCTCAAGTGCGCACAGAACATTCTCCAGGATAGATCACATCCTGGGTCACAAATCAAGCCTCAGTAAATTTAAGAAAATTGAAATCATATCAAGCATCTTTTCTGACCACAACTCTATAAGATTAGAAATCAGTTACAGGGGAAAAAACACAAACACATGGAGGCTAAACCCTACGTTACTAAATAACCAAGAGATCACTGAAGAAATCAAGAGGAAATCAAAAAATACCTAGAGACAAATGACAATGAAAACACGATGATCCAAAACCTATGAGATGCAGCAAAAGCAGTTCTAAGAGGGAAGTTTATAGCTATACAAGCCTACCTCAAGAAACAAGAAAAATCTCAAATAACCTTACACCTAGAATGCTAAAGATGCCACCGGAAAACTAGTAGAGCTAATCAATGAATTTGGTAAAGTTGCAGGATACAAAGTTAATTCACAGAAATCTCTTGCATTCCTATACACTAATGATGAAATATCTGAAAGAGAAATTAAGGAAACACTCCCATTTACCATTGCAACAAAAAGAATAAAATACCTAGGAATAAGCCTACCTAGGGAGACAAAAGACCTGTATGCAGAAAACTATAAGACACTGATGAAAGAAATTAAAGATGATACCAACAGGTGGAGAGATATACCACGTCCTTGGATTGGAAGAATCAATAGTGTGAAAATGACTATACTACCCAAAGCAATCTACAGATGCAGTGCAATCCCTGTCAAATTACCAGTGGCATTTTTTACATGAATTAGGACAAAAAATCTTAAAATTTGTATGGAGATACAAAAGACCCCAAACAGCCAAAGCAGTCTTGAGGGAAAAAAACGGAGCTGGAGGAATCAGACTCCCTGACTGCAGACTATACTACAAAGCTACAGTAATCAAGACAATATGGTACTGGCACAAAAACAGAAACATAGATCAATGGAACAAGATAGAAAGCCCAGAGGTAAACGTACGCACCTATGGTCAACTAATCTATGACAAAGGAGGCAAGGATATACAATGGAGAAAAGACAGTCTCTTCAATAAGTGGTGCTGGGAAAACTGGACAGCTACTGTAAAAGAATGAAATTAGAACACTCCCTAACACCATACACGAAAATAAACTCAAAATGGATTAGAGACCCAAATGTAAGACCTGACACTATAAAACTCTTAGAGGAAAACATAGGAAGAACACTCTTTGACATAAATCACAGCAAGATCTTTTTTGACCCACCTCCTAGAGTAATGAAAATAAAACCAAAAATAAACAAATGGGACCTAATGAAACTTAAAAGCTTTTGCACAGCAAAGGAAACCATAAACAAGATGAAAAGACAACCCTCAGAATCGGAGAAAATATTTGCAAATGAATCAATGGACAAAGGATTAATCTCCAAAATATATAAACAGCTCATGCAGCTCAATATTAAAAAAACAAACAACCCAATCCAAAAATGGACAGAAGACCTAAATAGACATTTTTCCAAAGAAAACATACAGATGGCCAAGAAGCACATGAAAAGCTGCTGAACATCACTGATTATTATAGAAATGCAAATCAAAACTACAGTGAGGTATCACTTCGCACCAGTTAGAATGGGCTTCATCAGAAAAGCTACAAACAACAAGTGCTGGAGAGGGTGTGGAGAAAAGGGAACCATCTTTCACTGTTGGTGGGAATCTAAACTGATACAGCCACTGTGGAGAACAGTATGGATTTTCCTTAAGGAACTAAGAATAGAATTACCATATGATCTAGCAATCCCACTACTGGGCATATATCCAGAGAAAACCACAATTCAAAAAGACACATGCACCCCAATGTTCATTGCAGCACTATTTACAATAGCCAGGTCATGGAAGCAACCTAAATGCCCGTCGACAGACGAATGGATAAAGAAGATGTGGTACATATATGCAATGGAATATTACTCAGCCATAAAAAGGAACGAAACTGGGTCATTTGTTGAGACGTGGATGGATCTAGAGACTGTCATACAGAGTGAAGTAAGTCAGAACGAGAAAAACAAATATCGTATATTAACGCATGTATATGGAACCTAGAAAAATGGTACAGATGAACCGGTTTTCCGGGCAGAAATTAAGACACAGATGTAGAGAACAAACGTATGGACACCAAGGGGGGAAAGCCGTGGGGGGGCTGTGGTTGAGGGGGTGATGAATTGGGCGATTGGGATTGACATGTATACACTGGTGTGTATAAAACTGATGACTATTCGGAACCTGCTGTATAAAGAAAAAATTGTGATCAAATGTATTCTAATGGAAAGAAGCAAAAATAGACCATACTTACTGTCTAAATTATATAATAATTTAATGAAAAAAAAGGAAAGACCAGGGCTTCCCTGGTGGCGCAGTGGTTGAGAGTCCGCCTGCCGATGCAGGGGACACGGGTTCGTGCCCCTTTCCGGGAAGATCCCAGATGCTGCGGAGCGGCTGGGCCCGTGAACTATGGCCGCCGAGCCTGCGCGTCCGGAGCCTGTGCTCCGCAACGGGAGAGGCCACAGCAGTGAGAGGCCCGTGTACCACCAAAAAAAAAATAAAAAAAGAAAAGAAAAGACCATATGCTATCAAGATCATAGACATTGGAGATCATCTGAAGTTTTATGTCATCATCAAAGGTTGTGCAGGCAAATTTCCAACAGGCCTGGTCCAGATATCTTGGGAAAGCTGTTTCATCAGATATCATCTGCTTCAGTTCTGGGAAATCTTTACTTTCAGGTCACCAGATGATATACAGGTCCAGTTAGGGTTTGGTACTTTTTTTGTTGTTGTGTCACGTGAATCAAGAGTCTATTCCCTGGGGTTTGGCAGCACAAGGGTTGTTTAGTAGTACCTGATAGGGGACTTTCCAGCAAGGTTGAAGAGCGTCTTTCTGGGAGGTATCTTTTCCAATAGATGAAATCTCTGTGTTGCAAAGTGTGATGCTTAAGGCCTTCATCTTCTGGGAGCACATTGTGAAAAGACTGCTGTACTAAAACATGGTTAGTTTTAATAGAAACAATTGAGTATCTTTCCTTTTATCAGTTTTGGGTAAAGAAGCAGGAGCCAAGGGCATTGAGCATCCTATGACTATCTCAAAGGGTGAGAGTTTTTGAGTTCCAAAAGGGAGTGGATCTAAGATTTAGAAAGACCAATGACAGTGCTTTTGGCTAAGGAATTTGGAGGGCCTTTATGAATTTTTCCAGTTTAGTCTTAGTAATGCCATTAGTGCATTCGACTAAACCAGAGGATTAACAGTGGTAAGTGCAGTGAAAGTGTTGTCAAACCAGCCAAGCAGTGCAGACTTGTTGAAATACCTAACCAGTATAATGGGCTCCTTGATCATTATGAAGTTCAAGAGGAGTTCCCCAGGTAGGGATAATCTTTTCCAAGAGCACTTTAGCCACAAAAGAGGCAGTAGCCTGTCTGTAAGAAAAGGCTTCAGTCCAGTGTGAAAAAATACAGACCATGACTAAAATATATTTATTTCCACAAGACAAAGAAAGTTGTATGAAATCCACTTGCCAGACCTTGAATGGTCCATTAGGTAGTCTGAAATGTGTGGGAGCAGTATGAACAGGCTACCCTGTGTTGTATTTTAGACAAGTGGGACAAGTGAGTTAGGCACTTTTTGCAGCCTTTTTAATGTTCTCCCCACCAATATTGATTAATGAATGCTATTATTTTATCAATAAACCAATAGTTTAATGCATGTACAGTGGTCTGGAGTGGGAATTTTAGAGTCTCCAATAGGACTGGATTGTTACCTGGTCCAAACCAGAGGTTTCTCTTTTTATTAAACTAATAACTTTAATTTCCAATCTTATTTTTCCTTTTCTGAGGTCAATTGTTGGGCTTCTCTAGCCAGTTTTTCTAAGTTATCATTTGTAGAAATGTCCCTTTGGACCATGACAGGGGTTTCACTGCTCTTGGTTCCTTTAAAGACAGCATACCTCATTAAACGGGATCCCACAATGATTTTTTTGGTGGCCGTAATGGCTATAAGGCAAAGAAGTTATCCCCATTCCACAGGGTCCAGTTGCTGCCTATAATACCCTCTGGGTTGGTGGTGGTCCCTGTGTTATGGGGTGAATACCCCAAGGACATTTCCTTTTTTTTTTTTTAATTATTTTATTTATTTTTGGCTACGTTGGGTCTTCGTTGCTGCGTGCAGGCTTTCTTTAGTTGCAGCGAGTGGGGCTGCTCTTCGTTGCAACAAAAAGAATGTGCGGCTTCTTTGCGCGGGCTTCTCATTGCGGTGGCTTCTCTTGCTGTGGAGCACGGGCTCTTGGCGTGCAGGCTTCAGTAGTTGTGGCACTCAGGCTCAGTAGTTGTGACTCGGAGTCTCTAGAGCACAGGCTCAGTAGTTGTGGCGCACGGGCTTAGTTGTTCCGCGGCATGTGGGAATCTTCCTGGACCAGGGCTCGAACCCCTGTCCCCTGCATTGGCAGGTGGATTCTTAACCACTGTGCCACCAGGGAAGCCCCATTTCCTTCCTTTTCACAAACAAAAAGGAAAAAGGGAATCTGGTAATTGGGATGCCCAAGGGTAGGTAGGTTCATCAAACTCTCCTTTAAGGCCTTAAAGGCTATGTCATCCAGTTTTTCCCATAAAATTGGTTCAGGGTTGTTGCTGTTGTCAAGTAAAACATATAGAAGTTTGGCCATAAGAGAGAAATTTGAAATCCAGCTTTGGCAGTAACCAACTAGACTGAGTTTGGGGTTTTGATAAACTTAGGACACCGTGAAACCTTCTGGATCTAGGTGTAGCCCTTGTTCTAATATTAGATACCCTAAATATTGAGTCTTCATCTGGGCAAACTGCAATTTTTCCTTGGCAGCCTTATGTCCCTTTTATGCTAAAAGCTTTTGCAAGTGGATGCTATCTTGTGAGGAGGCTTGAGAAGAAGAGTAAAGAAGCAAATCATCCATATATTGCAACAAAGTAGAACCTCTAGGGAACTTTATATCATGCAGATCAGCCTCCAGGATTTGTGAGAAGTAAGGACATTCAGTAAAACCTTGAGCAAGCATTACTGCCCAGGTGAGTTGTTTTTCTTCACAAGTAAAGGCAAAATGGTATTGGCTAGCTTCAACTGGAATACTAAAGAATGCATTATATAAATCTGTTACAGTAAAGAATTTGCTTCCAGTGGGAATGGATGTTAGTAACATACGAGAGTTAGGAACAACAGAGCATGGAAGGATAACAACATTGTTTATCACTCAAAAGTCCTAGACAAAACCCCACCCTCTGCCCTTAGGTTTTCTCACCAGTAAAATGGGAGTATTACAGAAACTAGTACAAGGGATAATGAGACCTTGAGCCTTGTAATCTATCAGGGATTTTATGCCTTGAAGAGCTTCTTTACTTAAAAGATATTGGTTAATTTGGAGGAGAGGTTTTGAGGAATCTGTTTGAATCTTGATGGGAGGTGCGCTGTGAATTTTGCCAATATTAGTTAGAGATTTTGCCCATAAGGAGGGTGTTAGCTGATTCAGTAGTGATAGATGATCAGTGTTTCCAGGGTCAGCTCTAGTACCATCAGAAATGGAACAAATAAAAGATGTCAGAGTCATTTGTTTTTTGGGGTTTTTTAAATAAATAAATATATTTATTTAGTTAGTTAGTTAGTTATGACTGTGTTGGGTCTTCGTTGCTGTACGTGGGCTTTCTCTAGTTGCAGTGAGCAGGAGCTACTCTATGTTGTGGTGCGTGGGCTTCTCTTGTTGAGGAGCACCGGCTCTAGGTGCGCGGGCTTCAGCAGTTGTGGCTCACGGGCTCTAGAGCGCAGTCATAGTAGTTGTGGCACGTGGGCTCAGTAGTTGTGGCTCACGGGCTGTAGAGCGCAGGCTTAGTAGTTGTGGCACACGGGCTCAGTAGTTGTGGCTCGTGGGCTTTAGAGCACAGACTCAGTAGTTGTGGTGCACGGGCTTAGTTGCTCTGCAGCATGTGGGATCTTCCCAGAGCAGGGCTCAAACCTGTGTTGCCTGCATTGGCAGGCAGATTCTTAACCACTGTGCCACCAGGGAAGTCCCTCATTTGGTTTTTATAAAAGTAAATTTAGGGATTTCAAAAGTTCCCTATAATGGCCATTGATGTTCTAAATTGTCTTTGGTTAGGTTGGTCCATTTAGTTAAAAATGTGCATGAAGGGCTTCCCTGGTGGCGCAGTGGTTGAGAGTCCGCCTGCCGATGCAGGGGACATGGGTTCATGCCCTGGTTCGGGAGGATCCCACATTGCCGCGGAGTGGCTGGGCCCGTGGGCCATGGCCGCTAGGCCTGCGCATCCGGAGCCTGTGCTCCGCAACGGGAGAGGCCGCAGCAATGAGAGGCCCGCATACCACACACAAAAAAAAAAAATGCTTGAAGAAGGACCTTGGTTTTTAAATATAAAATTGGCCAGAGTCCCCTCAGGGCAGGGGACACCCTCAAAATATTTAGGTAACTGGGATCCAAGTTTTTCTCTAGAATAAAAGAATAATTTTCAAACAGCTCAAATAGCTCAAACAGCCTGCAGACATGATACCAGCCAGTCCTAAGGGAGCACTCTGGTACAGAAGGAGCCAGGCTGAAGACTGCACAGCTCTAATGAAACAGCCTAATTCTGAAGGAGGCAGGCTGAAAGCTTAATAGCACAGTTCCACTAGAGCAGCCCAATCCTGAAGGAGTCAGGCCAAAGGCTTAACTGGCACAGTTCCAATGAAACACCCCCTGTTCCAAAAGGAACAGACTGAAGGCTCGCAGTTTTTGCCAGGACAGCATGATTTCAATAATCAGCCCAAAGTGCCAAATGAGTACTTACCTACAGAACAGGCACTTAAGCAGAAAGGACAAAGCCTTACAATATATCCTGAATAAAATCTTGTGAGCTTCAAAACCACAAAGAGGGTGCAAGCTCAAATCCAAGAGAAAAACTTACCCTCAAACCCCAAGGTCTGCAAGAAAAGCAGTTAGTGACAATGGGTTCAGTGTGGGTACTGTACCTATTTGCTCACCAGCCTTGGAGTTGTTGCGGGGGTCTTGTCTGGATCCCCATATGGGCCACTGAAATGTTGACCTGAAACAAATAGACCGTCAGTTATTTCTCCAGCAAAAGTGGGTTTATGCAGGATCACAGAATTGCAATTCAGGGTCTACAGTCATGGCAAGGCACATGCAAGTTCCCAGCAAAAACGGAGAAGAGAACTCTTCTATAGAAGGGTAGAGGAAGTTGGGGGAGCTATAGTAAACAAAGAGTCCATGACTTTTTCTTAGCTGAGTTGTGACGGTCTCTCATTGGCTGAGCTCTTGCCAGGCAAAAAAGGGAGTCTTTCTTTTTCCTGCTGGGCTCTGCTATCATCATCATAGGATGTGGGAGCTCCCCCTTCTAATCTCCCTACATAATGTGTCCTTTTTTTCTCTGGCAGTTTTCAAGATTTTCTCTTTTTCACTCATTTGTAGTAGTTTATGATGTGATGTCTTAACGTGGTGCTGTGCTTTTTTCCCACTGGAATATTGAGCTTCTTAGATTGTGGGTTTACAGTTTTCAAATTTGGAAAATTTTTAGTCTTATATCTTCATATACCTTTTCTGCCCCTTCTTCTTTGTTTGGGATTCCAATTACACATTTACCAGATTGTATATTGTCCTACTGTTCACTCAAATACTAATCTTTTTTTTCTTTCTTTCTTCCCAGCCTTTTTTCCCTCTGCTTCAGCTGGGATTTTGTTTTTTCTGTGTTGTCACATTTATTGGTGTTTTATTCTTCACTGTTTTAACTATTGTTATGCCCATCCAATTAATTTTTCATTTCAGATACTGTACTTTCCAGGTGGAGAAATTCCATTTGGTTTTTATACTTCTGTCTTCCATGTCTCTTCTCATTAAGTTCATTGTTTCCTTTTAAATATTGGAATATAATTATACTTGCTTTAAAAGTCCTCATTTGCTACTTTTATAGTCTTTGTCGTTTCTAGATCTGTTTCTGTTCATTGAATTTTTCCTCGTTATAGGTCATGCTTGTTGCCGCTTGAATGCTGCACATTGTGAATGCTTTATTGTTGAATGTCTAGATTTTGTTGAATTTTTTTAAGAGTATTGAAGTTTGTTTTGACAGAAAGTTAAGTTTTTGGAGATAAACTTGATTCTTTTGACACTCTTTATTAGGATGACTCTAAAGTAGCAATTAGCAAAACTTTTTCTTAAAGGACTAATATTTTAGTCCTTGCAATTAAATATTGCAAATATTTTACACTTTGCAGGCCATATGGTCTTTGTTGCAGTTCCTCAGTTCTGCTACTGTAGTGCAAGAGCAGCTATAGACAATATATACCCTCAGTCCTTGGTATGCACAGGAATTGGTTTAAGGACCCCTGACAGATACCAAAATCTGTGGATGGTCAAGTCTTTTATATAAAATGGCATAGTATTTACATATAATCTAGCACATCCTCCTGTATACTTTAAGTCATCTCTGAATTATTTATAATACCTAATAGAACGTAAATGCTATGTAAATAGTTGTAAATGAAATGTAAATAGTTGCCAGCAAATAGCAAATTCAAGTCTTGCATTTTGGAACTGTCTAGATTTTTTTTTTTCAAAATATTTTTGATCCACCGTTGGCTAAATCTGCAGATGTGGAACCAGAGGGCCAACTGTAAACTAATGACCATGGCTGGGTTCTACTAAAACTGAAATACAAAATACAGGCAGTGGGCTGGATTTGGTCCACAGGATCAGTTTGCTGATCCCTGGTCTAGAGAAACATTTGCCTTAAGGCTAGTTTAGCCCTACTGATAAGGCATGACCCTTCTGGGGACTCTGCTAAATGCCCTGAATGTTCATTGAGGGCACTGAATGTTCTCTTCACTCTGGTTGGTCAGAACTCAAACATCTCCTAACCCTGTGTGAACTCTGGCATTTGATAATGTTGTAGGTTCTCAGTAGTTGTACTTTCCCTGTTCATTGTTATTTGCCTGGTCTTGTGTAGTTTCACCCTATGAACACACAGTTGTTTATTCTGATGTACAATCAAGGGGACCCCAGTACAGATTCCTGGAAGTCTACTTTTAAGTAGCTTTCTCTTCTGTGGTACTTTGCCCTACAAATTCCAGCTGCCCTACAGATACTCTGTGCTTATACCTCTGTCTCCTCAACTTAGTCTGCTATGGTCTGCTCAGATTCCTCTGTGCTCTATTTGGATTCCCCTTCCCTTGCTATGTGTTCCAGAAACTGCCTCCAAGCAGAAAGCCAGGGGGATTATAGGACTGACCTGTTGTGTTTCTCCTCTTGTAGTGATCACAGTCCAGTACTGCCTGTTGTCCAGTCGTGTCTTATGTATTTTGTTCAGTTTTCTAGTTGCTTAAAGTAGGAGAGCAAATCCATTCCATTTATTCTATCACAGCCAGAAATAGAAGTGTTTTTAATTACATATTCATATATCTAGTGAAATTGCTTCACATTTAAAATCAATTATCTCTAGGAATAAATCCTCCAATTGCAAACTAAGTGAATAATTGTTAATTCTCAACTTGCTCAGGATTTTAATGTAGTAGCTATAATGGCAGTTTTGTAGGCAAGCTGGCAAAGAGGAAACTGTTCCAGTGGATGCTAGTTTTGTTTTAGTATAAGTGGACATATATCTCTGACTTTATAAGCAAGTTGGTATATGTTTATGTATGTGTCTTCTGCTTTTATAAAAAACTTGCTGCTAATTTTTCCATTGTCTTTTCTTAATCTCTTTATCTTAAGAAGAAAATAGTAGTTGCATTATTATCTTAACCTTGAGGAGGGCTTTGCAGCAAAACTGCCTGTTTCCAAGAAAGAGGGAGAAAATAATGAGAATTACTGGCTGGTATTTTAATTTTATTTCGCAAGTAAAAGCAACCTATTCAACCAGAACTTACATTAGGGCTCTGTCAGGGTACAGCTACAGCTAAGAATTACTAGTCATGCAAAATGCAAACAAGAATTACTCAAAACCTACAGTGATAACCTTGTACATATCACTTCTGTACCTCTATGCTAAAGTAAAATACCTGGTTTTGTTTTTCTGTTGCATGTAAAAATTCATTTATCTTAAGCTGATATCTAACTATCTGAAAGACAGTTTAATCCTAAATCCCTTTTTAATAAGTTCATGGTCTTTGGAGGGAGGGGCATACTGAGAAGTGAAGCTATTATTTTTCTTTCATTGTTTGTTAATTTGAATAGTTTTGAGTGTTTCTAAAATTTCCTTGGACACTCTGTCACCTATATGTTAGTCCTAAAAGACGATTCCAACTGGGCAATCACTTTCTGCATTGGCTTATTTGTAAATGAGATATTTATCTGTCTCCACAGGAAAAGGTGTTTAGAGTTAACTCTGGTAGCACCTAATATGGCCACCTCTTAATGCCATAATAGTCCTTGGGTTATAAAAAGACGTCGTTTATTTATGTTGGGTAGTCATCAGATGTCTTCCTTCTTGGGTTTAGTGTAGTAATTGTACAGACTTCAAATCCCTCTTATGTGGTGATCTAACTAGATTTTTTTTAATATGTATTGAGCATACTCTTTCATACTGTATGATAATATATCACATTTTTCACACATTCTTCCACTAAGAATTACAAATTTATGTCATGAAAAGACGACCCAAGGATATAGACCTGTGTATTTTCTGCTGTGTTTGTGAAGAGTGGGTAGTCATGTAGCAATGTGATAGGTTCAGGGGTGTGAGGTAATTGCACTCAGGAGTAGTAAGCCGCAGGGAAACTTGGCAAGGCCTGTTTATTTGGATTCTTTGTAGCATTCCTTTGTCGTTGGAGATAAGGATGCTCCTTTACTCTGATTATAGGGAGGGCACCTCCCACATGAGGGTTTTATGACCTGTTTTAGGGGAAAAGGGTGAGGGATATGGGAGGTCAGAGTGACCTTCCTGCTTCTGCCATTTTCTCAAACTCCTTTGGCTTGAAATATTCAATATGCCACGGTACCATATTTGGGGGTTGTGTGTTCCAAACTCCATCATCAGCAATTCCCATGCCCACCTCCAGAAGAAACGTATGTCTTTATTCCTTCTTGATACAACTGACCATTGATGCTATCACCACTGACTGCATTCAAGGAATATTTTGATCCCCCAAATTTGGGGGTTAGTAGAAGAAATTATTTATTTCCTCTTCACCAGTAGCAACAAGGTGAACATTTTTCAAAAGTAACTCTACTAGGAATCAAAGAGAAAGTTAAAAGATAGGAATGTAGAAGTTTGTAGAGCACAGATGCCTTGTATCAAAGAAACTAAGGTTTAACTCAAGTTGGCTGAAATAACTTTCCCAGAATACAGATCAAGAGTGTTCTGTCTTCTCTTCATCACTTTCTGATGAAACCTGTAGGGTATTCAGACAGATCCTATCCTTCAGTGAAGTTTGACCACTTTCTCTGTTTTTGAAAGCTATTATTTGGGCTTGGTCTTCCCATCAGCCATATGGCCTCTATGGCAGTTTTGAGTCTGTTTACCTCCTTCTGGCCGCCTGCTCTTAAAAGCGAAAAGACTTGTCTATACTCCCAAGCTCAGAGCCTATTAGACTCTGTTTCCAATGGAAGGCATGTCCTAGCTCTTCCTACTCAATGAGATTCTCTCTGGTAAACTCAGTCTTGTCTATTTCTTTTTCTACCCTTTCTACCTTCCAGAGATAGTTTTTTCTTAAGGCTTAGAATATTTTTAAAAATATGTTACCACATGCATTCTATTTCAGGTAATCACCAAGGTTGTTAAAAATGCATATAGTGAGTGATAGAATAATTAAAAAGAAAGATAGCCTTCTTTCTCCCAGATGAATATTCACATTCTGTTTTATTTTGTTTTTCTAATACCAAATAGCTAGCAATAGAGATTTATGCCAATTACTGGTGTCTTATGGGAGAAAGTGAATGAAGGGGGAGTTTTCTGTGGAAAGGATTGTGTACTTTGTTTTTCTCAAGTTATTCTTATTTTTATTTCAGTCTTTGTTTCTCTTGGCTTTCCTCCTAGTGGCAATCTGTTTCTCTTTTATTTTTCTTTACATTTAAAAGTTTCCTACTCTGCTTCCAACTTAATTGTTTTTATTAAAACTTAATCCTCAAAATATTGGATTTTGTATTTATAATTCGTAGTTAAAAACATGTTAAAGTTGGTTTTCCAGTTTAGATTGTATTGGCGTCTTAGGGTGAAGTGAAGAAAGAAGGATGAAGATTAAATTATTCTCCTGGACTGCCCTCCAGGAAATCCTTCTCTATACTCTAAAAGTTCTTGTTCTTTTCTAGGAGTCCAATGTGCTGATTGCTGCTAACAGTCAGGGTACAATTAAGGTAAGCTATTTTATACATCTCCATTTTTAGGCTATAACAGACTATAACTATAACATGGAAATGTAGAGTTGTACTGAGCCTTAGAGAGCATGCCAAATCATGGGTCTCTGTCTGCTTGGAAATGGCTTTGATTGAAGGGGAAAAGAATAGGTAGCTTGCAACTATGGGGAAGATGATAGTACTTGTTAGAGGTTATAGGAATGCTGAAGAGATTGAAAGGCGGTCAGGATGAAAAACAGATGAAGACTGTTAAGCATTCACAGTGGGGCGAGCACTGCTGAGCTTCTGTCACGCCAGTGCAGCTGCCCCACAGGGTGTTCAGGGAACAAGATCCAAGATACAGCATCAGATGCTTAGACGTTCACCAGGTTTTAAAATGTCTTACTCTGATTTTACTCTTCTCTTCCTCGCGTTTCTCTTCCTTCTCTTCCATGACAAGGAGATTTTTGCTCAGTTGCTAGGGAAAGAAAAGGTATTCTAGTGTTCCGTTGAAAATTGATTGATCATGTGATCATGCCATTGGTGTAATCTGAAAACTTTCATGTCTCTTTGCTCACAGGCTCATTCCCAAATTCATATATAGTTTTCCACATACTTTTCTTCGTAGTTAGGAGTTCAAGGAAATAAAAATTTTATCTAGTTATACCATTGGATATTCAGCACTTGGGCACAATACATTGGATAAATAAATCCTGAGCTAAGCAGTGAGCTTTTAAACAAAACACCATTTTGGAGGAGGTTTTTAGTACCTGGGTTTGATTAGCACTTATTCTGTGGGTACCAGTTCTTTCCACATATTCTCTGCTGATACAGAAGTGTCAGGATGCATTTTTAAAAATAATATGTATCTATTTTCCTGCCAGTTAGCATTAATTTTGCCATGGCTTCCTTCCACTCATCCTGAACGGAGAATGACCCAGCAACCAAGAGAGCAAATCCAAGCCTCACACATTGTCCTACAGAGATGAAATGAGCAAACTCAAAGCAGAACTGCACTGTTAGCTAGTCAAATTAATTTACATGGTATACTTCTTTTTATGCAGCCAGTTTCTCTATTTGGAAAGCCTCATTAGAGAGCCAAGGCTGTGTTCTGGAAGCCTCAAGCAAGATGGTAGGAGGTCTTGGAATCTCTGTTTTAAGTGGCTCTCTATAGTCTCTCAGTTTTTCTTTATTCTCATGGCAAGACATGTATTGAAAAAGCTGTACTGTATTCTTCAACAAGTTTGGCCTTTGAGGCAATTGGGATTGCTAATGTTTCTACAGAAAGCTCAAAGCTACATACATACTTATAGGGTCTCAGCGACAAATCTAAGATTTTTGTTCAATAGCATTGACCTCTTATGTAAAGTAGCCTGCTTGGCAAATGTAAAGACAAAAAGCATTATGAAAGCACAGATATAAGTCAGGCCTTAGCACGGCAGAAGATAAGTTGCTCCTTTAATTCTTTGCCACCTAGAATTACAGTCTCCATCTAACATAATCCTTTTTGACAGTGCTCATAATTGTCCGCATGTTCGATGTCCTTTCTCAGCCATTTCTTCTACTCCTTTTATAACTGATCATTGCTTCTTCTTTATTTTATTTATTTTTTATACATCTTTATTGAAGTATAATTCTTCTTATTTTTAGTTTTAGCACAACTTTTTTGTATGATAAGGTACTACTCTAAGTCTAATAGCTAACAAAATATCTCAACATCCAGATGCTTGACTAGAAAATAAATTAAGCAATAGGAAAAGACAAGATTTTAGGTCCTGTATACCTTGATCACTATAAAATGTTTATCAGTGCAAGAAATAAGTGGATTAAAATTCTGAACAGCAGTACTTAAACTTTTTCTTATGAATGTGGAAAGATACCAACATAATATTCCAAAATGTTATATTCATGCTATGGATCAGTCAGGTCATTTATCTGTGTTTTATGTAGTTTATCTTGAAGGCTCCTTTGTTGACTGTGGAGATAACTAATCTGAAAGAGTTCATGCAGCTACTGAATTGAAAGTAAGAATGGATTCATGTCTGATCCCTTCAAATTCTTTGATTTTAGCCAAAGCAGTTGGGAAAAGTCTACTTGATTTGGTTCTCCATTTACAATATAATAAAGACTGATTAAACTCTTCCTATATTTTAAAACTATTTTATTATACTGATTCTTCTTTCTCCCTATTAGGTGCTAGAGTTGGTATGAAGGGTTTACTCAAGTTGAATTGTACTTGATCCGGCTGAAATACATCTGCAGCTGACAATAAGAGAAGACAGAAACTGTCGTGTGATGTCTCTCCCCAAAGTCATCATGGGTTTTGGATTTGTTTTGAGTATTTTTTTTTCTTTTCCTTTTTTTCCCTCCTTTATGACCTTTGGGACATTGGGAGTACCCAGTGAACTCTCCACCATCCATGTAACTCTATGGACTTTGCTGCTGTTGGTGGTATGGTTATCTAATTTTTGTGATAGGGAAACAAATTCTTTTGAATAAAAATAAATAACAAAAAATAATAAAAGTTTATTGAGCCACAGCTGAGCTGGGAAACTTTCTGTTCAATGTGGCAAGAGATAATTTTATCTTTTCAAGAAGTAGCACACATGAACTATAGTATAATATACTGATGAATAATTTTTAGGGTCCATATTTCCCCACCTCTTTGGAATTATGCATATCAACATAAAGTATATGGATTCTTTCTGTGAATTTAATGTTTACAGTAGGTAGAAAGATTAATTACTTTATGAAGTTCTCTCTTCATTCTCTGACCAGATTTATATTATCAGCAAGTACCAGATTCCTCAGTCCCTCTGGATCTGGCCAAGGGTCTAACATTTTGACCTGTTGAGACCACATTCAAACAGAAAGGGAATATCAGTCTGTGACAGCTATCTCTGTCTTTTCCTTTGAAATGTTACCCATAAGGCCCTAAATAAACCCTAAATGTACACAAACCAACTTATTTTATAAAATCATGGCTATCAGATAGTCATAGGTATTAGTACCATCATGGGGTGATCAACTTTGAGCAAAGGTCAGCAAACTTTTTCCATAAAGGGCCAGATAGTAAATATTTTAGGCTTTGCAGGTCATATGGTCTCTGCCACAACTACACAACTCTGCCATTGTGGCAGAAAAGCGGCCACAGACAGACCATATATAAACAAATGGGCATAAGCTGTTTATGAAATAGGTGGAGGCCCACAGACCATGGTTTGCCAGGCTCTCACTTAGAGGAAAAGAAATTGAAGCCCTATTATCCAAATTTCCAAGCCATATAATCTCTTAGACTGTCTAGTTAGTTTTACACATTGTTTTCAATTTGTAAAAGGAAAGAACTTAAGAGTAGCAGGTCAAGCAAAAGTAATATGAAGCTTTCTGTTTGAGCTACTTTAAGTCTGAACACTTTTTAGAAAAAGATATAAACAGAATTATATGCCACATGTATTTTATAAAAATAGACACTTGGAAAAGCTTGGTGTGATAAGTATATGGATAATAAGGGTGATCAGAATATCCCATGTGTCCCTCTATTTAAAATTATTGAAACCTACTGCAGGTCCACATTTCATTATCTGAAGCCCTTGGGCCAAATGCGTTTTGGAATTTAGAACTTTCTGACTTTTAGGAAAGTAATAGGGTACATACACTATGTTTTATATAACACCCTCCAACAGAGTCTGGAGCAATACTGTTTTCAAACACATTAATATTTCTGCAGCAAAATGTATAAATGTTCACGTTATATGAGATTAATACAGACTAAAAATAGTCTTGCAGTAGTTCAGGTCAGTTTTTACTGCCAAATGAGTAAGCCTCAAACTTAAGTGAAATTTTTCAGTTTTTAGAGCTTCAAGACAATTATATCTTAACTAACTTCTGGGAGTTAAGAACCTGATAACTTTTGGACTCAATTCTGAGAGAAAAAGTCACTATCATTCAAAAGTTACACTTGTCATCAACCAGAACATGTCAGTTGGGCTTTTTTCTGAGATTAATGAATGTCCTTTTACAAAAATATAGAAAGAATATTCACATGTAGATTCTTCACTTAAAGAACTTTACTTAGGCAGATATGCCCAGAAAGTCATCAAAATAGAAGCAGAGAGTTAATGCCTCTTTGAATGTGTTTAAATAGAAGCAGATTATTATGGTTTTTGTTTGGTCTCTTTGTTTTATTTCAAGTTGTCAGCATTGTATGGTTATGTTAATTTTCATACATTTGGAAGGTTGCAGTAAGGTACCTTTAGTTATCAAAGGGACTCAATTTTTTAATAACTTATTATTTTAAGAAGGCAGTGTTGTTTTATTTAAATTTGTGTTTAACTCTTTTCCTTGTAAATAGAAACCATTTTAAAATTTGAGTTAGTCTTTGCAGGATGTCAAAATCAAACAAATATTACTGTTTCTTAGAAAAATAACATATTAGTTAACTAAAGCTTAAAGATAATACACATTTTAACACCAAAAAAGCTTCTAACTCATGAAGAATATGGGTTTTTATGTTCTAATCTTTATTTCAGTGTATTTGTAGGAGTTTCTTAGACAAAGTTGCCTTTGTTCTTAGGTACAGAACTCATGCATAAGAAACATTAAGGACTGAAAAACTTTGAAAAGTTCTTGTAAGAAGATTGAGGTACTAGACATCAAAAATTTTATGGGACCATGCCACGACCTCAGAAAGATGAGCATGGCTGGACCATTACTAGTCAAGGAAGAGATGAGTGTGGGATGAGTTTGAAGAGGTGAAGGAGCCCAAAAGATATGTGGAAACTTCTAGGGCATGCTTGAAAATTTGAATTTTGTTATAAAAGCAGTTAAGTGGAAGTGTTAAATGGAATGACACAATCTCATTTATGGTAAATGGATAGATGAGGGCAAGAGTGCAGTTAGGAAGGTGATCAGTCAAGAGTTAATGGTGGCTTGGACTAGCATGATCCAACCTCAAAACCTGTTTCAGCTTATTAGAATTCGTCTTAACTCCTATATCTTGGAAGATTCTTGATTGATTTTTAAAGTCATCTTCTCATAATATGTATTGACAACAAAGAATGCAACTCAGCAAATTTATTTCTTCAGTGGTTATGCAGTCCTCAACCAGCAGCAAGTCACTTGGGAACCTCATGACCCAAATTCCTGTGTGCTGTTTTGAGGACACCACTTCTCTAAGCTAAGCAAAACTAGAAGCTGCCTACCCTTGGTTCTAAATATAAAGGTAATTTGTCATTGCCCTTAATGTAATTATGCCCATGTAACTGGGATTAATATTCAGGAAAAGTCTGCTTGCTTAGAAATGAGACGTGCAGAAGTGTTAATTTAGATCCTGAGCCTATCGTATTACATGTGTTTCATGACTGACATTAATACTTACAATAGTAGCACCTTGTAATTCCTACCAGAGCAGTTAGTAACCAACTCCTTTGTGGCTTCTGGTTAAGATGTTAGGCACTCCTGGATTCTCGGACTAAAGAGAAAATCATAGTGATCATTCTAGAAATATTTGTTGAGCTCCTGCTTTGTGTAGGTGAGGCACTATGTACTATATACTAAGCATATAAAATAAATAAGACGTAATCACTACCCTCAAAAAGTTTATTGTCCAGTGGGAGAGACACATAAGTATAAATATGTAAGTACCATAGTAGACATAAATTTTAGATGTACCGGAAAAATATATAATCTAGAGTGGTGGGAGATTAGGATCAGGATAGGGGACTTAGGAATATTTTTCATCTCAGCTGAATCCTGAAAAGAGGTAAAGGAACATTCAAGACCAAGGGAAGCAAAGAAAAAGACTCGAGTAGCTTCTAGTAGCCAAAGTTGGAACAATTTGAGCAACAAAATAAACTAGTGTTGGATTATAGATTATAACCCCAAATATAAATATCCATGAGTCCATGCTTATATAAATAAATGATTGAATAAATAAATGAAAAGTTTCCCATGCAGAATTCCACATTATGTAGCTATTCCATCCCCAAGGAGATGGAACATAATTCCCCACTCCTTAAGGATGGGCTGTGCATAGTGACTTCCTTCCAAAGAGTCTGGTATGGAACGAGAGAAAAAAAAAAAAAAAAAGATTAACTTTACAGTGGAGAAACCTGACAAATACTACCTTAGCCAGGTGATCCGGGTCAACATCAAAAGTTACGTCGTGTTGATACTATGTACTCTGGATATCATACAATGAAAATGACACTTTAACTCTGTGATCTTCCTCCCCCAAATTCATAAATCCAGTCTAAATGAGAAGAATATCAGCTAAATCCCTAGTGCAGGACATTCTGCTAAATACCTGACCAGTATTCCTCAAAACTGTCAAGGTCATCAAAACAAGGAAAGTGAGAAACTCACAGCCTAAGGAGACATGACTGAATGTAATGTGATATCCTGGATGGGATCCTGAAACAGAAAAGGACATTATGTGAAAGCTAAGGAAATTTAAACAAAGTATAGACTTCGGTTGACTGATCAGTATTGATTCATTAATCAATCAGTATTGATTCATTAATTGTACCAAATGAACCATACTAATGTAAGATGTTAATAATAGGGCAATTGAGGGTAGGCTATATGGGAACTCTTTCTTTGCAATTTTTCTGTAAATCTAAAAGTGCTGTTCTAAGGTAAGTTTATCAAAAACAAAAGTTAAGAGGATAGATCCAGTATGTACAAAACAAAGTGCAAGACAGTAGTGTGAGTTGAAGCTGGAGAAGAACACAATAGACCACAGTGATCTGTTCCAGCGACCACTTTCACACAAAAATGGAGGCAAACATGGAGTTTAGAGGAGATTTAAGTTACAGCCTCAACTTTATCACTAAGAAGTTGTGTAGTTTTGCAAAAGTAAACCTCTGTACTCCATATTTATCTCTAAATTCTACTTACTGAGAATGATACGCTAATCTCTGTTAATAAATAAGATTATACTATACAAATTCCATTGTCATTCTTATGGTTTAGTCACTAAGACATCTGAGTGCCTACAATTATGTTTCTTTTCACTTGAGATCATTACAACTTCTCAGTATGAGAATTAAGAAATCTTCCCATTTGTTTATGGTTTTATGACTCCATTCTCTGTGAGTCATCTGTCCTTGATCAGTTTTTGAATCAAACTCCCTAGTGCCCAAGTTCTGAAGGAGATCTTACATTGGAACTGGGTAGGGGTTCTCATGAATTCTAAGTGAAACTTCCCAAAAGTGGTAACAGTCTAGGTTAATCAATTATTGTGTGATATATTTCGCAGTCTCTCTGCAAATGATTTTATGGATTTTCCTATATGCCCTGCTTTCGTCCTACTGTCAGTACTAATCTGTGACCAGAGGTTTAGGAGCCTTTCGGAAGAACCACATAAAAACTAGTCTTCAGGATTTTCAAGGGAAAAAACCAAGGCAAACACAAGTAATTGTATATTCTAAACGTGAGGCTTCACCTTTAGTTTTATACACCTGAAAGAATGTTTTATTCCAGAAACTTTTTTGTGAGTGAGCTTCGGTGGAATAGCAGCCTAATAACAATCCATTTCACTCCCAGTTTGGTACCCTCAGCTAGTGGTCTGTAATGGATATGGGCTGTTGCTCAAAAGAGATGAGTAAGGTCCGATAGCCATTTGCGTAGGGTGACTCTATTCATTCAACAAATAGTGCCTATAATGAGGTAGTCTCTTCCAGGATAAGGGTCATAAGACTTTTTCTGTAAAGACCCAGATGGTAAATATTTTAGGCTTTGTGGGCCATACGGTCTTTGTCACGACAACTTCACTCTGCCATTGTAGCATGTGAAAGCAGCCCTAGACATAATGTAAACAAATGAGTGTGGCTGGGTACTAATGAAACTCAACGAATGGACACTGAAATTTGAATGTCATTTAATTGTCATGTATCACAATATTTTCAAACATTATTTCCCAAGCATTTTGAAATGTAAAAGCCATTTGTTGCTTATGAGCCATACAAAAATCCACCGGCTGGATTTGGCTTGCGGGCCCAGGTTTGCTGACCTGTATTCTAAAGTGCTCACCATACAGCAGAGACAGGGGAAAAGAAAAAGGAAAACCAGGAAAAATCCAATCGCTCCTGAGCTTGCATTCTAGTAAATAAAAGTATTTCTGCAGTAATGGGGTTCTCTTTCCATAATGGTGTGTCTCTACCACAGGAACCTGGAAGGCCATTTTGGAGGGCACACCACATGACTAAAGCTTTTTTGTTGCTGGATTGATGGCAGTTCCACAGGAGTGCGCACAAGCAGTGTTGACCTACCTTGGTATGTGTATTTGCACAGAACCAGGGGGCACTCTTTCTGTTAAAGCTCAGTAAACAGTAAGACATTTTAGATGTTTTACTGTTTGAATGGAATATGAAGATCTTTACTCCTTGAACAGAGAGACCTGAGAGGTCTGGGGTTGAGATTATGTTTACTGAATACTCTGAAAGATTTATGCTTAAGGCAGCCTGTTGTCTGTGGGAAAGCAGAGGATATTGTGCAAAGCTGGCTCCCCCCAATCCCCCCACCTTTCCTTTCTGGTTCTTTCATCCTCAGCTATTGAAATTTCTTTTCTGAATATAAAAGGAGCTTCTCAAGCTCATAGCACTTTCATGGAGACTTGGAACCTGACTGATGTTTCTTTGGAATGCCTGAGTCTCTTAGAAGTATTCATACCTATTTCATGGCAAATTTTGAGGGTTAAATTTTGAAAGATGCAGCAAAATGACTTTTTTCCTAAATTAAGCAAATTAACCACTGTTAAATGCCAGCCCAGTTAGTAAGCACTTTATATTTTTTCAATATTTTTCATGTTTAAAGGCCAAACTCTGGTCAGTGTTATACCATAAGAAAGAGTCCTCATTTCCACTTTTCAAATTCTGTTTGGCCAGTCCCAGGAGAGACTTCTCATGAGCTCTATGGTTCCCTTGGGAAAGGCACCCTTCTATTCTTAGAACTGGGGTGTGATGTTCCTGTGTCACTGAATTGCAAAGCTTTGCAATTTCAGTAATATATCTTCTCTGGAAAGGCCTCTGGCAGTCTTGGAAATTAAAAAGCATTCCTTGAATACAGGGTAGTATTAGCATATGCATATTAAAATTGTAATCACTCTTCAATTTCTTTCCATTATGAAGAATAATTAAGTATAAATTATAAAAATCGCAATCAACAACAAAAGGATGGAAGGTTGAAAGGTTAGATTAGCTGTTCTGGAAATCTCAGTGTGTCCGTAAAATGGCTTTATTCCTGTGCTCTCTGAACAGGACATCTGCCTGTGAGCTGACCTGCCAAGAGGCCACCATCATAGCTGCCATGAAAAGTTAGGAAAATGCCCACAGTGAAATTTCTGAAATGTCCCTTCTCTTACCACATGCTTAGTGCATTCTCTCCCTAGAGTAGGATTTAGGTGACTGCAGGCTAAAAACCTGCATCACCTTTACTGGGGTCTTTTCAGTCTCATTTCTCAGCACAGGCAACAAGAGTAGAGAAGGGAGGGGGAATTGTGACTGAAGGCAAGAGAAGAGACTGGTTATCGTGGCAAACAGGATTCACATCCATAGAGCCACAAGTGGTGGCCAAACATGTTTTCCCAAGGTTTCATTCCCCAGGAAGTGTTCTGTTCTTCCAGCATCTAGCCACACTCTGGTTGTCTAATTGTGTTGTAACAAATCTTTATGGCAGAAGAGGAATGTCTCTTTGTCTCTCCCTTTCCTCACCTCTCCTTGGTATATGACGGTAAGCAGTCTAGTGACACCAAGTGTTTATTTAACTCTGCATTCTTGTTTCTCCATTATCTGAGAATCTCCAGAGAACCTTGATATTAGTTTCACCTTTCCTCTAGACTGAAGGGGATGGAGAGGTAAGGCCATTAGAGCAGAAATCCAGCCCTCGTGACCTCAGTCGCAGTACATTGCATTAAGTAATCCCTTCTTTTTTCCTCTCAGAGTCAAAACGCCAGTCCTCTCTCCAAAGCAACCAGTGAACTGAACACCCTACTCAATGTAGGAATTCCTCATAGGGTACCATGATTGGTAGTCTTGTAGTCTCTACTGAAGTACCTATAGCATTTGAGAGAGCTCACTGGTTCCTGAAACATCCTGCCTGGATGGTTCTAATTGTTAGGAAGTTTTTTTCCTAGATTGAGCTGAATTCTGTCTCAATGGAATACCCCTTCCCCACCCCACTAGGCCTAGTTCTTACTGCTAGGTGTTCTGGAGGATATCAAATAGTACAGAACATGATCCCTTCATGGAGCTTTAGGCAGATAAGATATACACCTGTGAAAATAATTTTTATATAACATAGTAATCCTGTGAAGTAAGCATTATTTTTTTAAACAAAACAGATTCAAAAGGGTTAAATTACTGTATATATTATAGTGAAAAGGTTGTTAAAAGGGCAGATTAGAGTGTTAAATGGGTTGTATAGAGGATGTAGGATTTAAGTGGCACTCTAAAAATTTTGAGTCTATGTCTAGATTACGTCCACTGACCTGCTAAATGCCACAGGTGAGAGTTATCTTCAAGGACGAGAACAGGTACACATCTCGACCCTGTCAAAACAGCGAGGAATCTTCTAGTTTTGATGATAAATTAATTAAATTTATCTAATACTATTTATCTGATAATTTATGGCAGAAAGGACTTCAAATAGGCAAAATAAAACTCTGAACCTATCAAGTTGCTAAAACACTGAAAGCCACTACCAACATTGGTGGGTGACATCTCCACCTGGGAGAACATCAGAGGTGATCAGACAACTATTGGTCCTAAATGATTTAGACACTCACTGCCAGAAGGCAGGGACCTAGATGGAATCATTCCTTCAGATCTATTTCAGATCTGAAAATACGATCCTATTTCATTTATTCAGAGGGAGAGAAAAACGGGTAGAACACCTGTCTGCCTACGGCAAGGGCAAATACAAATTAGAAAGAAGAGGCTTAATTCTTCCTGTTGAAAATAAGGGGAAAGACTTCCTCTCCTTTTTCTTTCAGAATTTCTTTCTCTGTCCTTTTCAAATATGTATAACTCTTCATAATGGCTAAATAAGCCTCTTGCCAGCCTCACAACTCAGGAATGTGGGAATTAAAGGTGTTTCCTCTTTGCCAGAAACCTCCTCCGCCTTTCTCTGCTGTCTCATCCCCTCTGTTCCTCCTGCCGCGCTTTACTCTCCCTGCCTCAAACTGACTCCTGAGAATGTGTAGATGATGATCTTTTAGACAGTGGTTCCCTTGGTGAGTGGGTTTCCCTAAGAAAGATTCGACTTTCCCAACTGATAATGTGTTACCTGCCCTGCTTGAGGATGCAGAACCGTGTGCCTGCTGTCCTAGCCCTGAGTCCACTTCATGTCCTAGACCATACTCCACCTCCAGGAGTCCCTTTTTATATACACACCATGTAGCTGGAAAGGCAGAAATGGGAAATGATCAAGATCCTGGGATGATTGACAATTGTGCCCCCCTATGAAGGTAGCAGGATGGAGAGTAGTCACACTGGTTACTTGGAGAAAGAGAAAAGAGCAAGGAGCTAGGCTGATAAATACAAAGATGGGAAAAGAAACCACGGTGCCATATAATCCTACCTCAATGTGAAGAAAACCAGCCCTTCCATTCGGATCTCCAGCAAAGCTGACGCAGCTGAGAAGCTACCCAAGCCCCTCGGACACAAAGGAAATGCTGAGTTTCTGTGCCCACCTCCCCTGCTGACGTCATTCATCTAAAGGCTTTTTTCGCTCCCACGCTCCAGGAAGATCCACGAAAGTTTGCAGTAATGCTCGTCAGCATGTTTTCAGTTTACAGCCCCGCATGGGGATGTGCACTAGCTGCTGTGGGGACTTCTGGCACCAGCAGATTTTGAGTATTTGATGGAGCAAGCTCATTGTGGACCGGAAAGTGATCCACCTAGAAGAGGGCATAGTGCTGAGAGAAGTCGACTCTCCACCGCTCCCTACAACCCCGGAAGAATGGATGGCATGAGAGACCCATGATGGCAGGACTGGACACCTTTCCAATCAAGGTGAGCTGGGAAAAGTTGTGAGCAGTGTAAGCAGAGGATGTGAGTCCTCTGTTGATTTCCATCCTCAGTTTGCTGCTTTCTCTAATTTTATGGGCGTAGACCCAGGGGCAGATCAAATCCACACTCTAGTCATAACAACCTTTCTCTTGGCTCTCTTGCCAACTCTCCAAACCCAAATTAAGGAAAAGGTGTCAGGCAAGCATAGACTAGTGTTCAAATCTTAGCAGCTGCTACTCAATTTGGGGATAATCCAGAGAAAGACAAAGAACAAAAGGAGAGATTAAAGACTGCTGTGTTGGCTGCTTAGTTAGAACTCTTCGCTAAAGGGAATAAACCCTACTCTGGCCAACCTATGAAGACAGCAAAGGAAGAGGAGAAAACTGCTTTGCAAAATGCCAGGGTATTGGAAGGACCATAAAGGGAAATGGGAGCACGTGGAGGTTACAGAGAAAGGCAGATCCCTTTGCTAGGAAATACTTGGCAAATGGCTCAGAATGGACAGATTGAGGGAATCTCAGAGGTGGGAAGTGAGGAACCAAATATGTCAATAGCTTTTATTTGGGTTATCCTTGCCTTTTCTGGTAGATACCGGTGCTACTTGTTCTGCAACTTCCTCAGACATTTCTCACTTTCCATCTGATAAAAGATAGTACAAGCTGTTGGTGTTTTGGGTTAGGCGTCTTGTTCCTTTTCCTCTGTGATTCCCATACACACAGGAGCCTTACTGAGGAGCATGTGTGCTTTACTTTCTCCAGATTCTCCTGTAAACCTATTAGGGAGAGACCTGCTGTGCAAATTGAAGGCCACTATATTCTGTGCTCTGGATGGAGTGTTCATGGAGCTCCCTGAAAAAAGGGAGATGCAGGTGAATTGGTTGCTATGTACCCTCTGGAAGAAAAGGGGGATGGCAAAGAGTGGCAGTTTCACACCATGCTGGAAAAGCACCCCGAAACAAATTGAGGCATCACTCAGAGCCCTAGGGATTAATGGGATTGTTTTAATTCGAGATTTGGAACCAGTAAAAATAGCTTACAGGAAAGATAAGCTATGGCCATGTATAAGCAATATCCTTTGTCAAGAGCTCAATTGGAAGGAATAAAGCTGAGTATAAAAGAATTAGAAAATTAGGGATAATTAAAAAGGAACGTTCACCCTTTAATACTCCCGATACTTCCAGTAAAGAAGAAATGTAAATGTGATAAAGATACTCGATCACTATATAGATTTGTAAAAGATCTTAGAGAAATAAATGTGTCGTCACATAAACCCCTGTAGTCTCTAACCCTGCAACTTCAGTACCATTGTCTGCAAAGTATATTTCTTTCTGATCAATCTGTGTTCTGCTTTTTTTTTCTGTCCCTCTAGTGGACAAGGCTAAATTTTTGTTTGCTTTTACTTATGAAGGAGCCCAATATTTGTGGGGAAAAAAATTCCGTAAGGGTTTCAAGACTCCCCTACTATTTTCGCTCTTCATTTACAGGAAAAGTGAGAAACAACTTGTTCCACCAGAGGGATCTGTGAGCATACCATGCATAGATGATTTGCTGGTAGCCTCAGAAACTAAAAAACAATGCAGAACTGCTACTTTGGCTTTATTGCAGTTCCTTGCTTCATGGGATAAGGCCTCATTAGACAAAACTGCAGTATTGCTGAACCGAAGTAAATATTTAGAGCATCTATTGTCAGCTGAAGGCCATAAAGTGTCACAGTCCGGGAGTCAGCCAAATTTGCATATAAAACAGCCAGCTACAAGAAAACAACTTGGACAATATTGGAGACTAGTTGGGTGTTATAGATAATGGATCCCAGCTTTTGCCAAGCATGCATAACCTCTGACAGAGCAATTCCATGATAACTCTCCGGAACCCCTGGTCTGGTCCTTAGAATCTGACAAGGATTTTGAACAACTGAAATTGGCTATAGCCTTTCCCCCAGCTTTGGGGATTCCAGATCTTGAAAAAACCTTTCCACTTGTTTGAACATGCACTACTACCTTGTAGAGTATTGGCTCAAAAATTGGGACTAGGCCATAGACAATAGCTTATTTCTCAGATTTTCTAGATGCTGCAGTACTGGGAATGCCTAGGTGCCTCTGAGCAATGGCAGTGGCAGCAGCCACCATCCTTAGTGAAAAGGCCCAACCTCTTACCTTGGGTCACTTGACTTATATGCACGTCCATCTGCTATGACAGTGATCTTACAAGTGCATACACCCAGCATTTGTCAGTGCACCATCAAGCTAACTGTGAGTGAGCATTGGTATCCAGTCCTAATATTGTGCTTGGGAGGTGCAGTCTCCTAAACCCTCTTTCAAGATCCTGTCTAGTAGATGATCATGATTGTACATTAGTAATAGAAGAAGACACTAGGCCTCGACATGATTCATCAGATGTCTCAGATCAAAATACAGATTTGATCATGTTTGCTGCTGGGTCATGTACCCAGAATAAGAACGACAACTTAAGCCTTCCTATGTAGTGACTTCTCACGAAATCTTGGAGGCTTATGTTCTGTCTGGAATTAAATCGGCACAAGCTGCTGAGTTAATAGTTACTAGATTTTTTATTTTGATTCTGGAATTTAAATGAAAATTTATATTTGTAGTAAATATGTGTTTGCTATCTGTCATGCAAAATTTTTTTTTAAATAGAGGACTTTTGACTTAAATGAGAATGAAAAAAATCTCACGTCAAATCGAAAGCTGATTTGTTAGGGGCTTTACAACTGCCTGTTCCGATATCAGTAGCTCATTTTGCTGACAGCTGCAAAAGCTGCTGTTAAAACATGGCAGAGCTCCACTTTCAACACAACAAGAAATGTTTGTTCATTTTTAAAACCATGCCTTGCAAAAGAAATCGGACAAAAAGAATATAATAGGGGCTAAAAGAAATTTGACTGGACTAGGGGAATTACCTAACACAAACTAGTGCCCTTTTGCTCGGTTGATGTTGTGTCATCCACAAAATCACCTGAATAAGAGAGGTATTTTAAAGGCACTGAACTCATACTACACTTACCAAAAAGGTAAAATTATGCAAAACATGTTAAAAAAAGATGTGTTATTTGGAGATGTGTTATTTGGCAACAGAATTCTTTACAGCCCACTCCCAAAGTAAGCACAGAAAGTTCTCCTTGACCAGCTTTAACAGGAACCTGGTGGCCGTTGGATTTCATAGAAGTAATGCCTGCAGAAGATAAGAGACTGTGTCTACTTATGGTGTATACCGTGTTTGGGTGGCCTGAAGTGTTTTCCTCTTCAAAAGCTGGTGTCCAGGCAGTGGCAGAGGCTCTCTTACTATATTGAATCAGAGGAAGTCACTTTATTTCTACATTGTTCAGGAATGATACAAACGTTTGCAGATTCCTATAAGCCCCAGTCCTCTAGACAAGGAGAACAAGTGAATCAAACCTTAAAACAAAACAAAAACACCTTGAATAAAATTCCCCATCTAGCAGGTTAACACTGGCCTAGAGCTTTATCACTAGTCTTGTTAGAAATTAATTAGAATGACCCCTGCAAGCAGGCATGGAATGTCTTCTTTTGAGCTTATGTGTGTCAGGCCTATGAATTTGGGTCTGAGGCCATATTCTGTGTCCAATTTAATGGAATCCACTCATAATTATGTTCAATACTTAAAATTCTGTTCAAGACTTCTCTTTTCCCAGAAACCTTGAGACTTAAAGTCACAAGGATCTGAAAGGACCTGCCAAGAGGAAGTCGGCCACCCCTGTCAACTGGGAGACTTCATCTACATAAAGGTGTTCCAGAAGAAAGACAGCTGTCACCAAGTTGGAGGAGACCCTATCTGCTGCTGCACACCCATAGGCTACCAAAGTGAAGGGACAACTCAGCTGGATTCATGCTTCCCATGTGAAGCCAGCACCACAGGAGGACTGGACTGTGGTTCCCTCAAAGGACCTAACACTTAACTTTTCCAGAGGAACCCGTTGGTATTGACCTCAACTGAAAAGAAATATTCTAGAAAATGTATTACTATTCTCATAGGCTGCCTGGCTGTCCTCCTCACGGCCATGATTATTCCACTTACTTTGAAAGTCACATTTACAAGAAAACAAACCCCACTCTTTTTTTCTGCGCTTCCAGTAACGGTCCCCACACCACATACTTCTCATCAGCTCTAAATTGTACTCTCAGTATGAACACAGTCTGGACTTAAGTCCAGTAGCCCGACTATTAGCAGAGTCCAAGTGGGACCATCTTTAGTAGTAGTTTTTGATAATAACAAAGAAACTAATTAATATGCACCCAGGTACTCAAGCTCTAAATTTTACACACACAAAAATGTTAACTGGTTTGTTTGGAAAGATGATGTAGAAAAGAAGAACATCTAATTAACAAACAGAAAGACTGAAAAAGACTGGTCTCATGTCACCAGTTTAACGTTGGGTTATTCTGTATATGCTATACTGAATATTTAAATTCATCCTTACGTTAAATTGCAATTCTGGTAATTGCTTTGTTAGCATTTTACTATGGACTTACTGGATATTTAGGCAACTGTAAGTTGCCCAGAGGAAGGTAGACACCACAATGGAAATAATTAGATTATAACATTATTATTTTATAGTAACACAGGGAGGAAATTGTAAGGACAAATAGAAATTATAAATGAGGCTTGGGACTTCCCTGGTGGTGCAGTGGTTAAGAATCCGCCTGCCAATGCAGGGGACATGGGTTTGAGCCCTGGTCCGGGAAGATACCACATGCCACGGAACAACTGAGCCCGCATGCGACAACTACTGAAGCCCGCGCACCTAGAGCCTGTGCTCCACAACAAGAGAAGCCGCAATGAGAAGCCCGCACACCGCGACGAAGAGTAGCCCCCGCTCGCCGCAAGCCCGCGTGCAGCAACAAAGACCCAAGGCAGCCATAAATACATAAGGCTTCAATCTCCATGTTGAAAATAAGGGGAAATAATAATAAGGGAAAAGACACATGCTTTTTTCTTTCAGAACTTCTTTCCGTGTCCTTTTCATATGTGTATAAATAGTTATAATGGCTAAGTAAGCCTCTTGCCAGTGTCTCAGTTCAGGAATGTTTTCTCCTGGACCTGGGAGACATTTTTTGAAACACAAACGTCCAAGAAGATAGCTCCCCTGTCTCCGTAAGACCCTAACTTCTGTGGGCACCTTGCTCCAAGTTGCAAAACTACCTTTTGTTCTAAAGGTATGAGAAGTTTGTTCCTCCTCCAGATCAAACCAACATAAGTGGTCTCCCCAGTTACCAAAATAAAGTTAGGACGAGCTATGCACGACACAGATGTTGTCAAGTCCTCTTACTTGAAGACTAAAGACTGGTGATTGATCACCTTGGGAACATGTATGTAATGGGCCGTGTCCACTTGGCTAGATGAGGGGGAGATTCCTTTCTGTCTTTGCAATCTCTTAGTGGATTGCCTGTGATGCACATCACATTGTGGCTTCACACTTATTCAGTCATCGCAGGGGTTTCTTTCTCTGCTACCTTTGTGGAGAGGATGTCCGGGTTAGGAGACCTTGTTTGTAATTATATTGTATTATATTATAATCATATTTCTCCAACACTCTGCAAAATCATCAGCAAATATGCTACCTGTGGTATCACTATATTCTTACATATTCTTGTGGAAAAGGTATGAATTCCACTCCAAACAGCCATACGGTGGTGTAGCTTTTATAGCTGCCAACTCCATCACCCAGCCTGCAGATGACTTTAAAGCACAGGCCTCGCCCAGCTTCAAGAAGAGTGCTGGGTTGTCACTGTTGTTTTCTTTCTTTATCTCTCTTCTTGTATGTTCAGGTCCCGTTAGCGTTCTCCAGAAGAACGCTCCTTCTGCCAACCTTAGGTGTGAGGTATTTATGTTTCCTGTGGCAGGACTAGGTCCCCAAAGCCCCTAGAGTCCAAAGGCTTGATTGGTGGCAGGCTCCCTACACCTCCTCTGAGCATTGCTGTGACCCCAGTTTCCTTTGCCTTTTGCTAAGTTGGGTTTCCGCAGAACTATATTGGCTCCTCCTGCAATGAAGCTCTGTGTGTCCCCCTCCCTCCCTCATTTAGGGACTTCTCTTCAAAGGATCAGGCTAAGGACCCTTGGAGGAAAGGGACATGACCTTGGTCATCCCCTTGCTGGTGATCTTTGCCCCATCCCTCCTAATTTGTTCAAAGATATTTGCTTTCTCAACTTGATTTTCAAAGTCCTCATAAAATGGGCAAGCCCTACCTTCACCCCATTCCACTTCTGCTCCTGGCCCTGACATTTGAGCTTCTAACACCCAGCAGTGACACATAATGGGCACCCAGGTATCTGTTGAATAAACAAACGGTTTCTAGCCTCTGTATCTACCACCCTAGAACATCCTTGAATCTGCCATTACTCAGCCTGCTCACAAGCTAAGCCCTCTGCCAGGAAAGCCCTTTCCCCGTGGAAACCTTCCATGATTTCACAGCCCACTGTCCCTGTCCCCGTCCCCCAACCAGCACTACGTCCACCGTAGAAATCAGCCTCTGCCGCGTACATCCACAGCACTCTGTGTTGGGTGCCATGAAAAGGGTGGATCTGTGATTCACGTAGGCACACGTGTCCCCACCGCACGGGCAGCATCACAAGGGCTCCATCTGCCGTTGATTCCCTGTTGAATTGCTGTATGCCTGTGTGTAGCAGGCGATACGCGAAGGTGAGAACTGAAGCGCTGTTTCTGCCCTTTCTGCGGGAGAGGAACGCACGGAGTGCCCACCCCTCTCTCCTCCGACCCTAGCAGCAGCCTGTGCCGGAGCTGCCCTTCAGAGGAGCAAAATGAGAGATTATGACAGCGTCACAGCGCCGAGGCACATTCGTATTGGGTGGGCCCAAAAAGTTCGTTCGGGTTTTTCCGTAAGATGCTCCGGAAAAACCCGAACGAACTTTTTGGGCCAATCCAATATTTACAGGCTGGGTTTATTTATAGACCAGAACAGCTTGACGGTTCTGCTTCAGTTTCCCTCGCTTTAGCCACGCGGGGAGAGGAGCCCAGGCAGCCCTCCCACCTTCCAGCTCCCCAGGCACCCAGGGAGGCTCTGGACAAGCCCCACCTGTGGTGCCGACCATTCTGGGCCCTGAGTCTTGGGCACCTGAGATGCTTGTGAGGCCGTGGGGTGTCTGCAGAGCCTGAGGTTCACCTGGAGGGAGGAGCTGTGTACGTGTCACCTCACCCAGCCAGTCACCAAGTCCCAGCCCTACTGTATCTAGGACAGGACCAAGTCGATAGCAGGTGTTCCATAAAATGTGTGGAATAAATAGTTGCTTCCAAGATAGTTGATTTGTTTTGTTTTTTTCCTGTTGGGAACTCCATGTGTCCTGTTCTCACAGGTACCTGCATGCTCCAACTAAGTTTTAACCTGTCCCCACCTGGTCTGTCAGCATTATCCTCTTTATGTCATGTCCTCCTTGGGAAGTCAGAGGTGCTGCCAGTTTCAATAAAGGAAAAGATGGAGGGTGTCGGTTTCTGATTCCACCACAGTCCGGGAGGCACCAGAACTGATAACGCCTCCAGCCCTCCTGCCTTATTTCCCACTAAACTTCACGCCGTCAGTGGAGCGCTCCCCTGTGGGCAGCCACTGTATTTTTCATTTCGTTTTTTGTGTGGTTTTGTTTTCTTCCCCAGCACCTACTGTGGTATTTGGCACACAGCAGGCACTCAAGACAACTTTGTGACTGAGAACTAGGTCCCACACCCTGAGAGGATGCTCCCACCAGACTGCTGGAGCGCCAGAGCCTCGCCACTCTCCCTCGTCCATTGCCCCTCCTGCGGCATGAATGTGGCATCCTCAGGAGGGCCCCCTTGCCAGCCCACCAAAGGAGCCACTATCCCCAACACACACACACACGCACGCACGCACGCGCGCGCGCTCTGTTTTCCCAGTTACTTCTTTCAGAGCACCGTTCACCAACTGAGATGGCCAAATACGATCTTCAAGATCAACTAGTCCATTTTACAGATGAAACCCAGGCAGGTTAATGGGCACTTGCCCCCAGATAACAGCTGGTGGCTGGCAGAGGAGGAACAAGATGATGAAAACCTGGCTGCAGGAGGGTCTCCTTCCTCCCCACCCTGAGACCACCTTGTCGGCCCCTCTCGGCTTCCTGGAAAGAGATCTATGAAGTAGCTCACACCTGGTGAGGGCGGTTCCTGGTGGAGCCGGGCAGGGTGCGATAAGAAGCACACATCCTCCCCCCACCTGCCCTCCTTGACCCTCCATCTACCTAGAGGTCTCAGGACTACCGTGATGGTGGTGATAAAGGAGTTCGGGGTAGCATGTTCAGGACCCATATGGCCATGCTCTCTCACGCAGCCAGTTCTTTAGCTGCAGCTTCCCCTGCTCACTATCTTTTTTTTAAGTGGATAGAGAGAGAATTTCTGAGTTCGAGTTTGAGGTGGGAGAGTTGACTGACCTGATTAAAAACTAATCTCTCTTATGGCTAGCAGGGGGTGGTGGGGAGAGGGATAAACTGGGAGATTGGGATGGACATATACACACTACTATATATAAAGTAGATAACTAATAAGAACCTGCTGTATAGCACAGGGAACTCTACTCAATGCTCTGTAATGGCCTATATGAGAAAAGAATCTTAAAAAAGAGTGGATATATGTATATGTACAACTGATTGACTTTGCTGTACACCTGAAACTAACACAACATTGTAAATCAACTATACTCCCCCCAAAATTTAAAAAAAACAAAGGAAAACTAACCTCTCTGTCCATGTTCAGGCCACCAACCAAACTGTGGTTTGATTCCCCTTGAGTCAACTGCCCACCACTGGTTCGGTCACCTGTAGGTAAGGATGGAGATGAACAGTCAGGGGCATGTGACTACCCAGCTGCCCATTCCACAGAGACTGGTTTGCTTTGCTTTCCTTCTTCCTGCAGAAATGGCAGAAGATGGATTCCAGCTCAAATCTGCCCATGCCCTCTGGATCCTAGACCCACTCACTTCCTACCCCCTCTACTCCCACCCTCCTTCCTCCACTCCCTGCCCTAGAGATCAGGGAGAGGGGCTCTGAGCAACTTTCCAGGATCTCCCCAGGTGGGACTTAAAAGCAAAGAAAGAGGCATCTAAAAGCAAAACAAAAAAGCAGTCCTGGCTCCGATGATTAATATTCATTTAGGTCTGGCTAAATTTGCAGATCCCAGAGTGTCTGGGAGCAACATAGTTTACAAGCATTGGACTCAAACCCATCATAAGAGCCATTACATCCAGGAATGCATGGCCTCCTTGGAGAACCATCAGTGTTTCTGACTCTGGTTAGGAGCAGAGAAGCCAGGCCTGGGAGAGTCCTACCCCTCTCTGCCTCCCCTCAGGAGGCTCTCTGCTGCACACTTCCCCACCCTTTCACCAGAGGCCTGAGGAGCCTCCTGAGGGGTCACCTGGAGCCCCTTCGCTTGTCATCCCAGCACTTCTAAGCACCACACTTTTGATCCCACCCCCTCCCTATATGCCCATGACCTCACACTGAAGAGCACTTGGACTTCTCGCTGGACAAAGCCAGTGACATACAACCCATCCACACATGCCCTGGGGCTGCGTTCCTCCCTCTGGCCTAAAAAATGTATCAGAGCAAGAGCCGTGGAAGTGACCTGATTATACAGACTAGCCTGAGTGGTCTCTGACATCTAATATGTGTATGTCTGAAATATTTCATAGTTTTTAAAACATCATTGCTAACTTAGGTTCTGAGACTGTGTTTAGTAGCAGCTCATTTGTGACACAACTGGCAAAACTTGACACCTTATAACTTGGTTGAGAAAGATGCCGTAAAGGATTTCTGTGCCGGCAGGACAGACAAGATGTAGCAGGGCTGCATTTAGACGTTTGAGCCCTGGCACTCACACACTAGGTGCTGGCGACAAAAAGAGAGTGAATACAGCGCCTGCCCTTGGGGAGCACCCCACTGAGGGTATGTTTAGAGAGAGGTGTCTCCCACCTGCCACCACAGACAATTCAAGTTAAGCGATGATACACCATAAAATAACAAATGACAAAAACACACTTCTATGCTAAAAATCAAATGTCTTCTTGGACTGGAGCTTCGGCTTTCCTAGATGCCTGTCTTATCTTTTTGTTGGGTAATCCAGTGCTGATCTAGACTGTGGGTTCCCTGAGGGCAAGATGGGGTGGGTGGTGACAATGTTCCACGTGTCTTATGGCTCACCTCACCCAAGACCTGGCATGTACCATGTGCTTCCTACATCTCTGTGAATAGAGTTGAACTAACTGTTCCTGGGTGGTTGTATTGATGCTGGAGGAGAAAAGGTCTGAGAAACCCTTTTCCCATAAGAAGTCAGTTTTTTCTCATCTCTGGAAGTACTGAGGGGACCTGAGAAAGTGGGCAGTTACAGACATGCTCCCATCTGTAACTCACCACTCATTGGCACATTTGCTGGACACCTCATCAAGGGATGATGCAGCTGGGCTCGCCACTGAGCACAGTTTGAGGCAGGACTGGATTCAACATATTTATCCACCCACCTGCTTCCCTACTATTTGCAGCTTCATATCTTTGTGTCTTGAAGGCTTTTGGACCACTAAGTCTCCTCCTAAGGGGGCAGCCCCTTAAACTCTTGTCAACTTACACTTTATTTTTTTAACATCTTTATTGGAGTATAATTGCTTTACAATGGTGTGTTAGTTTCTGCTTTATAACAAAGTGAATCAGCTATACATATACATACGTTCCCAAATCTCCTCCCTCCCGCGTCTCCCTCCCTCCCACCCTCCCCATCCCACCCCTCCAGGCGGTCACAAAGCACCGAGCTGACATCGCCATGCCATGCGGCCGCCTCCCACCAGCTATCTACCCCACGTTTGTTAGTGTATATATGTCCATGCCTCTCTCTCGCTTTGTCACAGCTCACACTGCCCCCTCCCCACATCCTCAAGTCCGTTCTCCAGTAGGTCTGTGTCTTTATTCCTGTCTTACCCCTAGGTTCTTCATGACATTTTTTTCCTTGAATTCCATATATATGTGTTAGCATACGGTATTTGTCTTTCTCTTTCTGACTTACTTCACTCTGTATGACAGACTCTAGGTCTATACACCTCATTACAAATAGCTCAATTTCGTTTCTTTTTATGGCTGAGTAATATTCCATTGTATATATGTGCCACATCTTCTTTATCCATTCATCCGATGATGGGACCTTAGGTTGTTTCCATCTCCGGGCTATTGTAAATAGAGCTGCAATGAACATTTTGGTACATGACTCTTTTTGAATTTTGGTTTTCTCAGGGTATATGCCCAGTAGTGGGATTGCTGGGTCATATGGTAGTTCTATTTGTAGTTTTTTAAGGAACCTCCATACTGTTCTCCATAGTGGCTGAACCAATTCACATACCCACCAGCAGTACAAGAGTGTTCCCTTTTCTCCACACCCTCTCCAGCATTTATTGTTTCTAGATTTTTTGATGATGGCCATTCTGACTGGTGTGAGATGATATCTCATTGTAGTTTTGATTTGCATTTCTCTAATGATTAATGACATTGAGCATTCTTTCATGTGTTTGTTGGCAGTCTGTATATCTTCTTTGGAGAAATGTCTATTTAGGTCTTCTGCCCATTTTTGGATTGGGTTGTTTGTTTTTTTGTTATTGAGCTGCATGAGCTGCTTGTAAATTTTGGAAATTAATCCTTTGTCAGTTGCTTCATTTGCAAATATGTTCTCCCATTCTGAGGGTTGTCTTTTGGTCTTTTTGATGGTTTCCTTTGCTGTGAAAAAGCTTTGAAGTTTCATTAGGTCCCATTTGTTTATTTTTGTTTTTATTTCCATTTCTCTAGGAGGTAGGTCAAAAAGGATCTTGCTGTGATTTATGTCATAGAGTGTTCTGCCTATGTTTTCCTCTAAGAGTTTGATAGTTTCTAGCCTTACATTTAGGTCTTTAATCCATTTTGAGCTTCTTTTTGTGTATGGTGTTAGGGAGTGGTCTAATCTCATACTTTTACATGTATCTGTCCAATTTTCCCAGCACCACTTATTGAAGAGGCTGTCCTTTCTCCACTGTACATTCCTGACTCCTTTATCAAAGATAAGGTGACCATATGTGCGTGGGTTTATCTCTGGTTTTTCTATCCTGTTCCATTGATCTATCTTTCTGTTTTTGTGCCAGTACCATATTGTCTTGATTACTGTAGTTTTGTAGTATAGTCTGAAGTCAGGGAGCCTGATTCCTCCAGCTCCGTTTTTCATTCTCAAGATTGCTTTGGCTATTCGGGGTCTTTTGTGGTTCCATACAAATTGTGAGATTTTTTGTTCTAGTTCTGTGAAAAATGCCAGTGGTAGTTTGATAGGGATTGCATTGAATCTATAGATTGCTTTGGGTAGTAGAGTCATTTTCACAATGTTGATTCTTCCAATCCAAGAACATGGTATATCTCTCCATCTATTCGTATCATCTTTAATTTCTTTCATCAGTGTCTTATAATTTTCTGCATACAGGCCTTTTGTCTCCTTAGGTAGGTTTATTCCTAGATATTTTATTCTTTTTGTTGCAATGGTAAATGGGAATGTTTTCTTGATTTCACTTTCAGATTTTTCATCATTAGTGTATAGGAATGCCAGAGATTTCTGTGCATTAATTTTGTATCCTGCTACTTTACCAAATTCATTGATTAGCTCTAGTAGTTTTCTGGTAGCATCTTTAGGATTCTCTATGTATAGCATCATGTCATCTGCACACAGTGACAGCTTTACTTCTTCTTTTCTGATTTGGATTCCTTTTATTTCCTTTTCTTCTCTGATTGCTGTGGCTAAAACTTCCAAAACTATGTTGAATAAGAGTGGTGAGAGTGGGCAACCTTGTCTTGTTCCTGATCTTAGTGGAAATGCTTTCAGTTTTTCACCATTGAGGATGATGTTGGCTGTGGGCTTGTCATATATGGCCTTTATTATGTTGAGGAAAGTTCCCTCTATGTCTACTTTGTGGAGGGTTTTTATCATAAATGGGTGTTGAATTTTGTCAAAAGCTTTCTCTGCATCTATTGAGATGATCATATGGTTTTTCTCCTTCAATTTGTTAATATGGTTTATCACATGGATAGATTTGCATATATTGAAGAATCTTTGCATTCCTGGAATAAACCCCACTTGATCATGGTGTATCATCCTTTTAATGTGCTGTTGGATTATGTTTGCTAGTATTTTGTTGAGGATTTTTGCATCTATGTTCATCAGTGATATTGGCCTGTAGTTTTCTTTCTTTCAGACATCCTTGTCTGGTTTTGGTATCAAGGTGATGGTGGCCTCGTAGAAGGAATTTGGGAGTGTTCCTCCCTCTGCTATATTTTGGAAGAGTTTGAAAAGGATAGGTGTTAGCTCTTCTCTAAATGTTTGATAGAATTCGCCTGTGAAGCCATCTGGTCCTGGGCTTTTGTTTGTTGGAAGATTTTTAATCACAGTTTCAATTTCAGTGCTTGTGATTGGTCTGTTCATATTTTCTATTTCTTCCTGATTCAGTCTTGGCAGGTTGTGCATTTCTAAGAATTTGTCCATTCCTTCCAGGCTGTCCATTTTATTGGCATAGAGTTGCTTGTAGTAATCTCTCATGATCTTTTTTATTTCTGCAGTGTCAGTTGTTACTTCTTTTTCATTTCTAATTCTATTGATTTGAGTCTTCTCCATTTTTTTCATGATGAGTCTGGCTAATGGTTTATCTATTTTGTTTATCTTCTCAAAGAACCACCTTTTAGTTTTATTGATCTTTGCTATTCTTTCCTTCATTTCTTTTTCATTTATTTCTGATCTGATTTTTATGATTTCTTTCCTTCTGCTAACTTTGGGGGTTTTTTTGTTCTTCTTTCTCTAATCGCTTTAGGTGCAAGGTTAGGTTGTTTATTCGACATGTTTCCTGCTTCTTAAGGTGGGCTTGTATTGCTATAAACTTCCCTCTTAGGACTGCTTTTGCTGCATCCCATAGGTTTTGGGTCATTGTGTCTCCATTGTCATTTGTTTCTAGGTATTTTTTGATTTCCTCTTTGATTTCTTCAGTGATCACTTCGTTATTAAGTAGTGTATTGTTTAGCCTCCATGTGTTTGTATTTTTTACAGATCTTTTCCTGTAATTGATATCTAGTCTCATTGCGTTGTGGTCAGAAAAGATACTTGATACAATTTCAATTTTCTTAAATTTGCCAAGGTTTGATTTGTGACCCAAGAAATGATTTATCCTGGAGAATGTTCCATGAGCACTTGAGAAAAATGTGTATTCTGTTGTTTTTGGATGGAGTGTCCTATAAATATCGATTAAGTCCATCTTGTTTAATGTATCATTTAAAGCTCGTGTTTCCTTATTTATTTTCATTTTGGATGATCTGTCCATTGGTGAAAGTGGGGTGTTAAAGTCCCCTACTATGAATTTGTTACTGTCGATTTCCCCTTTTATGGCTGTTAGTATTTGCCTTATGTATTGAGGTGCTCCTATGTTGGATGCATAAATATTTACAATTGTTATATCTTCTTCTTGGATCGATCCCTTGATCATTATGTAGTGTCCTTCTTTGTCTCTTGTAATAGTCCTTATTTTAACGTCTATTTTGTCTGATATGAGAATTGCTACTCCAGCTTTCTTTTGGTTTCCATTTGCATGGAATATCTTTTTCCATCCCCTTACTTTCAGTCTGTATGTGTCTCTAGGTCTGAAGTGGGTCTCTTGTAGACAGCATATATATGGGTCTTGTTTGTGTATCCATTCAGCCAATCTGTGTTTTTTGGTGGGAGCATTTAGTCCATTTACATTTAAGGTAATTATCAATATGTATGTTCCTATTCCCATTTTCTTAATTGTTTTGGGTTCGTTATTGTAGGTCTTTTCCTTCTCTTGTGTTTCTTGCCTAGAGAAGTTCCTTTAGCATTTGTTGTAAAGCTGGTTTGGTGGTGCTGAATTCTCCTAGCTTTTGCTTGTCTCTAAAGGTTTTAATTTCTCCATCAAATCTGAATAGATCCTTGCTGGTTAGAGTAATCTTGGTTGCAGGTTTTTCTCCTTCATCACTCTCAGTATGTCCTGCCACTCCCTTCTGGTTTGCAGAGTATCTGCTGAGAGATCAGCTGTTAACCTTATGGGGATTCCCTTGTGTGTTATTTGTTGTTTTTCCCTTGCTGCTTTTAATATGCTTTCTTTGTATTTGATTTTTGACAGTTGGATTAATATGTGTCTTGGCGTATTTCTCCTTGGATTTATCCTGTATGGGACTCTCTGTGCTTCCTGGACTTGATTAACTATTTCCTTTCCCATATTAGGGAAGTTTTCAACTATAATCTCTTCAAATATTTTCTCAGTCCCTTTCTTTTTCTCTTCTTCTTCTGGAACCCCTATAATTCGAATGTTAGTGCGTTTAATGTTGTCCCAGAGGTCTCTGAGACTGTCCTCAGTTCTTTTCATTCTTTTTTCTTTATTCTGCAATGTAGTAGTTATTTCCACTATTTTATCTTCCAGGTCACTTATCCGTTCTTCTGCCTCAGTTATTCTGCTATTGATCTCATCTAGAGTCTTTTTCATTTCATTTATTGTGTGGTTCATCATTGTTTGTTTCATCTTTAGTTCTTCTAGGTCCTTGTTAAATGTTTCTTGCATTTTGTCCATTCTATTTCCAAGATTTTGGATCATCTTTACTATCATTATTCTGAATTCTTTTTCAGGTAGACTGCCTATTTCGTCTTCATTTATTAGGTCTGGTGTGTTTTTATCTTGCTCCTTCATCTGCTGTGTGTTTTTCTGTCTTCTAATTTTGCTTATCTTACTGTGTTTGGGGTCTCCTTTTTGCAGGCTGCAGGTTCGTAGTTCCCATTGTTTTTGATGTCTGTCCCCAGTGGCTAAGGTTGGTTCAGTGGGTTGTGTGGGCTTCCTGTTGGAGGGGACTAGTGCCTGTGTTCTGGTGGATGAGGCTTGATCTTGTCTCTCTAGTGGGCAGGTCCACGTCTGGTGGTGTGTTTTGGGGTGTCTGTGGACTTATTATGTTTTTAGGCAGCCTCTCTGCTAATGGGTGGGGTTGTGGTCCTGTTTTGCTAGTTGTTTGGCATAGGTTGTCCAGCACTGTAGCTTGCTGGTCGTTGAGTGAAGCTGGGTACTGGTGTTGAGATGGAGATCTCTGGGAGATTTTCACCGTTTGATATTATGTGGAGCTGGGAGGTTTCTTGTTGACCAGTGTCCTGAAGTTGGCTCTCCCACCTCAGAGGCACAGCACTGAGTCCTGGCTGGAGCACCAAGAGCCTTTCATCCACACGGCTCAGAATAAAATGGAGAAAAAGTAGGAAGAAAGAAAGAAAGAGGATAAAAGAAAATAAAATCAAGTAAGAAAAAATAAAATAAAGTTATTAAAATAAAAAATAATTGTTAAGAAAAAAAGTTTTTAACTTAAAAAAGAAAAAACAGACGGATAGAACCCTAGGACAAATGGTGGAAGCAAAGCTATACAGACAAAATCTCACACAGAAGCATACACATACACACTCACACAAAGCGGGAAAGGGGAGAAAATCATAAATCTTGCTCTCAAAGTCCATCTCCTCAATTTGGGATGATTCGTTGTCTATTCAGGTATTCCACAGATGCAGGGTACATCAAGTTGATTGTGGAGCTTTAATCCGCTGCTCCTGAGGCTGCTGGGAGAGATTTCCCTTTCTCTTCTTTGTTCTCACAGCTCCCAGGGGCTCAGCTTTGGATTTGGCCCCGCCTCTGCGTGTACGTCACAGGAGGGCGTCTGTTTTTTGCTCAGACAGGACGGGGTTAAAGGAGCCGCTGATTCGGGGGCTCTGCTCACTCAGGCCGGGGCGGGGGGGGGGGGAGGGAGGGGCACGGCGTGAGGGGCGGGCCTGCGGCGGCAAAGGCCGGCATGACGTTGCACCAGCCTGAGGCCTGCCGTGCATTCTCCCGGGGAAGTTGTCCCTAGATCCCGGGAACCTGGCAGTAGCGGGCTGCACAGGCTCCCCGGAAGAGGGGTGTGGAGAGTGACCTGTGCTCGCACACAGGCTTCTTGGTGGCGGCAGCAGCAGCCTTAGCGTCTCCCGCCCGTCTCTGGGGCCCGCCCTTTTAGCCGCGGCTCGCACCCGTCTCTGGGGTCCGCACTTTTAGCCGCGGCTCGCGCCCGTCTGTGGAGCTCCTTTAAGCAGCGCTCTTAATCCTCTCGACTCGCGCACCAGGAAACAAAGAGGGAAGAAAAAGTCTCTTGCCTCTTCGGCAGCTCCAGACCTTTTCCCCGGACTCCCTCCTGGCTAGCCGTGGCGCACTAACCCCTTCAGGCTGTGTTCACGCCGCCAACCCCAGTCCTCTCCCTGCGCTGCGACCAAAGCCCGAGGCTCAGCTCGCAGCCCCGCCCGCCCCGGCGGGTGAGCAGACAAGCCTCTCGGGCTGGTGAGAGCCGGTCGGCACGGATCCTCTGTGCGGGAATCTCCCCGCTTTGCCCTCCGCACCCCTGTTGTTGTGCTCTCCTCCGCGGCTTCGAAGCTCCCCCCTCCGCCTCCCGCTGTCTCCGCCCGCGAAGGGGCTTCCTAGTGTGTGGGAACCTTTCCTCCTTCACAGCTCCCTCCCACTGGTGCAGGTCCCGTCGCTATTCTTTTGTCTCTATTTTTTCTTTTTTTCTTTTGCCCTACCCAGGTACATGGGGAGTTTCTTGCCTTTTGGGAGGTCTGAGGTCTTCTGCCAGCATTCAGTAGGTGTTCTGTAGGAGTTGCTTCACGTGTAGATGTATTTCTGGTGTATCTGTGGGGAGGAAGGTGATCTCCGCGTCTTACTCTTCCGCCATCTTCCCTTCTGCCTCTCAATTTACACTTTAGATAACAGTACCTTCAGCTGAGTTTGGCAGAAATAAAAGTAGGCCCAGGAGAGTGTGATAACGTGGGTTGCCTGACCCAAGCCCCATTCCTAACCTATTTCCTACCAGTGCCCTTTCCCATGATGTAGCCAGGAGACACAATTCTAGCTAATAAGACACAGATGGGGGCTTCCCTGGTGGTGCAGCAGTTAAGAATCCACCTGCCAATGCAGGGGACATGGGTTTGAGCCCTGGTCCGGGAAGATCCCACATGCCATGGAGCAACTAAGCTCGTACGCCACAACTACTGAGCCTGTGCTCTGGAGCCCATGAGCCACAACTACTGAGCCCATGTGCTGCAACTACTGAAGTCCAGGCGCCTAGAGCCCATGCTCTGCAACAAGAGAAGCCACCGCAATGAGAAGCCCGTGCACTGGGATGAAGAGTAGCCCCCACTCACTGCAACTAGAGAAAGCCCGTGTGCAGCAATGAAGACCCAACACAGCCAAAAATAAAATAAATAAAGAATAATAAATTAAAAAAAGAATAATTTAAAAAAAAGACAAAGATGGAACTCCACTGTGAGGTTCCTGATCCTTTCTCCATTCTTCCTGTTGTGAATAAGAATCTGATGGCTGGTGCTTCAGCAGCCATATTGCAATCATGAGGGAATCAGGATCAGAAGAACCTTAGAGACGTTAGCGCTGAATGAATGGAGCCACCTAATTAGCACCAACAGCAATTATCCACCTCCAGACTTCTTGCTAAGTGAGAAGAATAAATCCTTATTTCAACCTCTATCATGCATTTTCTATTATTTTCAGCCAAAGCTCTATTGACAAATATACATAGACACCTGGAAAGTGGGATGGGGAGCAATGCCATAGCCATGCTTGCCTACAGGGACCAAAAATAGTCACTCCCAGAGTAGTGTCTAGGTTCAGACTTGCTGGATAAAAGACGGGGTCCTGAGTGACTCAGATCTCTACTCTGAGACATGACTTCCAGGACAGCTTGGTGTCCTGAGTGCCTGGAACATAGTTGGTGCCCAAAAACGTACTGCTTATGAAGCGATGCTGGGACCCTCATGATCTGGTTTCTAAGTAGCACCCTATTTAACAACCAGTGTGTCACTTAAAACTTTTCTTGACTGTCTTGAAGGGAGATAGGTAGACCACAGCAAAAGTTCTTTAAAACCTTCATTTCCTCTCATAACTGCTTCCCTCACACACTGTGGTTCATTTTCTCACGCCCAAATCTCTCTAGGGGCAGGGGGATGGTGAGTGGAGAGCCGACATTGACCCCTAAGCGTGGCTGTCATCCCTGTCCCAATAGGCCCCTCTTCTCTGTGGCCCGGCTGCCAAGCAGGGCAGGCCTTTGTCTGTGGGCAGGGAGAGGAATACGCCATGTGGCACGGAGCACGCCTCCCCTAGTGATGTACGAGGAAGGGGAGGGGAGAGAAGAGAAGGGGAGGAAGGAGTGGGCTCTGCTCTTCCACTGACACATCCTGAGCCCTGGACAGGTCACTCCCCGCTGCGGGCCTCCGTCTCCTTATCCCTAAAACATGGCTTTTGGTCTGATTGGAGCTAAGGGCCCTTTCCCACTTTTCAGCGTCTGGATTTATCTCATCGGGGTGTGCCTACTTGATCTCTTTTGTCTCTTTAGCTTCTCCAAGGAATTCCAAAGTCATACATGGAATGTATCTTTGAGAAGCGCAGGGTGTTACCCCCGGAAACGGAGAGTGTTTAGAAGAAGGGAGAGCTGGGATCCGACCCTGGTTGTCTGGTGCCAATAGCTGGGCTGCTCCGCTGCCTCCTGCTGGGTGCCCGGTTCCCAAGGGCCTCTCCTGCCCGCTTCTGGGCACTGGCCTGTTTGTTGGCATGTGAGGGAGGGAAGGATGGAGAGGGCAGCGCCTGCAGTCCCTTGTTCATCCCGTCCACAGCTCTCAGGACAGGCTGAGAGAAGTGAAATAGACAGTAAGGTGCTAGCTTTGGTGTTGGACTCCGTGGAGCCAAGTCCTGGCCCCTCCACTCACTGTGTCACTTTAGGGCAAGTTCCTAAATGTCTCTGTGCCCCGGCCATCACCTGTAAAATGGGGACATGCCTACCTGGTGGCATTCTTGAGGACTATGGCACGGAAAAGCCTGTAGAGCAGTGTGGGGCTCTCAGTAAGCCGCTCTCGGTACAAGCTACAAGTTGATCGATTATCAGCAGATTTCGTTCTCCCTGCTCCCCCTGAGGTCCGGGTCTCACGTTCCCAGCAGCTTCTCTAGAGAGGAGGAAAGATGCCGTGATTTCCGCAAGCTGCCTGGACCATGGGGTTGGGAAGTGGTCTATTCAATATGAATGAAGTGGGCATCTGACAGCCCAGAGGTAGGAAATCACTTTTCAAAAACCAAACAGCCACATTTTAAAGGCCTACTGCACAAGCCCTAATCCCCAGAAGAGAAAATGTCTGGTGAAAATGCCTTTTAGAAAAGCCATAGGGTGGTCTACAGGGGTATTGTTTAAACAACCAGTGTATCTTGATTATGCTATCTAATCCAACTCATCAAAATTCCCAGAAGACAATTTAGGAGGAAAATAATAGACAGGAAGAGGAGGACCAAGGGGATCCCGGGAAGCCTCAGCTGCTGTCTCTGTGACAACTGAGGTCAGCAGTGCCTGGGGCAGGGTCTGTTAGTTCATTCGTTCATTCATTCGTTTGTTCCATAGGCATGAGGCGCTTCCTATGTACCAGACAGGGGACAAGACAGACTAGATCTGACCCCCATAGAGGTCACATTCTCCCGAGAGGAAGCAGTAAATAAGTGACAGATACCAACACCCTCAGTAATAAAAGCTACAGGGGAGTCGTGGGGGTGATGCTGGGATAGACAGGGGCCAGGAGCTCCAGCTACTAAAGGTAGGCGGGGGAGGCTTTTCTGAGGGTGATGCCTGGAGGAACCAGAGCTGAAAGAGAAGAAGAGCGGCCTTGGGCAGATTTGGGGGAAGAACTTTCCAGGCAGAGGGAAGTGCAGGTGCCAAGGCCCTGGGGCGGGAGCGAGACTGCAGGGGCCGCTGCACAGACCCCCAGCTGGCAGATGAGAATGTCTCTCCCCTAGCAGGTTAGGGCAGGAGGGACAGAAAGAGGGCCCAGGGTGGGCCTGGGAGTCAGCGGAGCGCGGCAGATGAGGGACTGTGGGCAGGCTCAGGTCTCAGGAGCCTTGCAGACCATAGTAAGACCTGGGCTAAGGTGGTGGGACCCCCGCAGGTGGGCGCAGAGAGTCCGCTCAGTCAAGGTCAGCAAACATTCTGGGGCACCAACCAGGGGCCGTGTTCTGAGCTAGCAGCAGGGACGGGAACGTCTTCAGCTTCGTCCTGTCCCGCACAGTGGCTGTTTCAATCCCTCACCTCTGCCCTCAAGCTTCTGCCTGAGTCACCACCCGTTGGGGGATTACTGTCTCCATCACAGAGAAGACAGAAGTAGTAGCCGAGACTCTCCGGCTGCGTCTGCTGCCACCCCTCCCGCTGGAGTAGTGAGCGGGAGCTGCCCCCCCCACGCCTGCAGCCCCACCCCAGCCCTGTGCTATTGATCGCCCTCCCTCCTCCCTCCTGCATCCTCCACCTCTCCCTCTGCACAGCATCCTTTCCCTCTGTATTTAATTATCCTCAAATGTCTCTCACCCAGAAAACCAAAGCAACAACCGAATCACCCCACTTTAGCCTCTGCTCTATTTCCCTTCCCCTCCCGGGAAAAGAGGGGAACATTGAAAATGTTGCCTGCCCCCTGCGTCTCCACTTCCTCCCTTCCCCCGACAAGCCTGGCCACGGGTAGCACGGACAGTGGACAGCGTGTTGACATCCACCAGGTCCCTAGCAGGCTCCCCTCCCCAGCCTCTGACCTTCTGGAAAGCTCTTCCTGACCATGGCTCAGCTGCCTGCCCCTGCCGGCCTCCTCTCTGTATCCAGCACCCCTCCTAGAATGCATCGTAGTTGATGATACTAGTTTCTTTCATTGTCTCGGCCACCCAGCCCTGCCACCACTGGCTGTCAGTTCCATGATAGGGACAGTGTGTCTTAGTCCCTAGCTCTTGCTCCTGGCACAAAGTAAGTGCTCAAAAAACACTTAGTAAATGGATCAATGGAAGGCATGCTCTCTGCTTTAGGGGTTCGACTTTTATTGGAAGAGACAGGCACTACACACACCATTACGAATACCAAGTGTAAAGTGTCAGAAGTGGTGCAGATCTTACACAGGCCTGCGGAGGCCAGGGGAGCAGATCCAGTGTGGGAGCCCAGCCTGTTCCTGCTCCGGCAGTGATGTCCCCATGTGTCTGTGAAGCTGCCTGTTGGTGGCAGTGCACCAAACGTTGCCCAGGACAGACAGCACAGGCAGCTGGTTAATGCTCTGTCAGTATTCTGAATGTAAATGGAGCTGTGTTTGTATGATAAATATGCAATTCAACAATTCTATATGACACTGGAGAGGGAGACAGCCTGGTGGCGCAGCCCATCTGGCAGCTCCAGCACCCGCAAATGCACTTGTGCTATCTTCTTCTCAGTATAGGTCCAGGACCTGTTTTTATCAAAACTAAAGTCCGTGTCACAGGCTGGAGAGTTGCTTTCATGCCCCAGATCTGCCTGGTTTTGCCCTTTTTAGCCGTGTGATCTTAATTCTCTGGCCCTTAGGTCCCTCACCTGTAGAAGGGGCGTAGTAATAGCATTTCCCTTAAGGGCTTGTTGTGAGCATTAAATGAATTAGTACTCGTAATACAGGTCTGCACTTACAACAGTGCCCGGCCCATAGAAAGACCTAGAAAGCACCAAGTGTTAGCTGTGACTGTGCTTTCACTACCTCTGTGATTTGGGGCATTTGTGATCCTCTCTGTACATGGGTGAACACTCTTTACAGGATTTGAAAAATGCAGGCTGGTGGTTTCCTGGGGGCCGTGGATCAGAGATGGGTGCCCCTGGGAAGTAGGGTTGCCAGATGTAGCAAATAAAAATGCAGGGTGAGTAGTTAAATTTTTTTTTTGGCGGTACACGGGCCTCGCCCTGCTGTGGCCTCTCCCGTTGTGGAGCAGAGGCTCCGGATGCGCAGGCTTAGCGGCCATGGCTCACGGGCCCAGCCGCTCCGCGGCATGTGGGATCTTCCCGGACCGGGGCACGAACCCGTGTCCCCCGCATCGTCAGGCAGACTCTCAACCACTGCGCCACCAGGGAAGCCCAGTAGTTAAATTTTAATTTCAGATAAATGGCAAATAATTTTTTAGGACACATACGTCCCATGCAATATTTGAGATATATTTATACCATCACTGCCAGCAGGGTTTTTTCAGGGCACGGCCCTCTGACCTGATGGCCTGTAGTGATGTGCACATGGACGAAGACAGGAGCCAGGGTATAAAACCTAATGGCCCATCCCGGAGTCTCTAAGCACTCTTCACTGTGTCCCCCCAGTGCTCTGATGGATTGACTGACTGACTGAATGATGGAGTGGGCCTGAGGCTTGTGGGTGTGACTTGAGGGGACTCGGAAGCCTCTATTTCACCCCAACATTTCTAGCTCATGTTTCCCTGGAGGTCTACAGAACTTATCACCAGAGGACCAGTCCTCTGAGCTCTCTGGCCCCAAGGAGCCTCCTTCAAAGTGGAGTGGCCCTGGAGGGTGGCCCTGTACACATACACCAAGCCACCATCAGCCACCAGGCTGACAGTCTCTGTGAGCCTCCCGGGGTGTAGTTAAGCTGGGGGGCTCTCAGGGCTCCATCAGAGATTTGAATCTGGACCCTCCAGGGACCTGGATGTAAATCCCAGCTCCACTCACTGAAATGTGTTTATTCTCCCCATCTCCCATTTCAGCCTGACAGCCTCAGAAGCTGCTGCACGCCTTGGTGCAAGATTTAACATGAACTTGTGCCAAATGCCATTGAGGGCACCGGGAGAGGGGAAGGACAGGGGCTCCCCCAGAACGGCCTGGGGCAGAGTGAGAAGCTGGGGACTATTTGGTGAAAGCAAATTGGGAAGATAGCAAGAGCTTAGAGGAGCTTTCTGGCTTCTTCCTGAATGTTCCTGGGCCCTAAGAGTGATGTGGGGGCTTCCCTGGTGGCGCAGTGGTTGAGAGTCCGCCTGCCGATGCAGGGGACACAGGTTCGTGCCTCGGTCTGGGAGGATCCCACATGCCACGGAGCAACAGGGCCCGTGAGCCATGGCCGCTGAGCCTGCGCGTCCGGAGCCTGTGCTCCGCAACGGGAGAGGCCACAACAGTGAGAGGCCCGCGTACCGCAAAAAAAAAAAAAAAAAAAAAGAGTGATGTGGGCCTGAAGGGATCATGAAGGCAGGAAAATGGGTGTCTCAGTAGTACACAGTAGAGACAGATCAACAACAACAGTAACAACGGTTACTGAGTGCTCTGTGCCTGGCCCTGGTCTACTTACCTTACAGGTATTAATTCACTGCCTCCTCACAGCAGCTTCTTCTGTTTCCCACGAGAAAGCTGAGGGGTGGACCGTTCCACTTAGGAACCACCAGAAGGTCTTCCTTGAAGCCTCGGATTGTGTGAGATCCTGGGCGACAGGAGCAGCTTTTATACTGACTGAGGGTAAATTTATTCAAGTTGGAGGAAATGGAGACTTGAACTTCACTCTAAGAAAAAAAAAAGTGATATTCTGTTTGTCAGCTGACGTTCAGACTCTCTGCACACGTTCATCAGGAATATGCGGTTTCAACCCCGCGTTGCCTGCGTTTTGATCTGGCTTGGCGAGTGCAAGGAGGGAGAATTACGGAGCATCCGGACAGCTTCTTCCACCCTCTCCCAAGGGGGTGGCTGCGAGGGGCTCCCCATCAGAGCATCCCTGGGGTGGGGGGGTGCAGGGGTTGCTGGGGTAGGAGGAGGGTGGCAGCTGCGTTACATGCAAGCACCAAGCCGAGCCCAGGGCCCACAGCTGCGTCTCCCCAGAAGGGCTCGGAGCACCGTGTCTCCAAGGCCACTAGGGGCAACGTCAGCCTGCGGTTCCCAGGGCCGGCCTCGCTCCCTGCCTCAGAACCCGGAAGAGCTTTTCCAAACACGCAGATTCTGATACAAGGCTGGAGACTTCCATTCAGTGGGTCTGGGGCAGAGCTCCAGGAATCTGTGTTTTCCTACCCCAGCCGACCCCCTCGGTGATTCTGATGAGCCAGGGATCCAGGTCCACCTCCCGCTGGCTCCTCCCGGCCCCTCCCCCGTCCCAGCCCCGTGACCGCCGGTCATCCATCCATGGCCTCGCAGGAGGTTCTGAACGCTGGAAAGTTCCTTCTTACGTGAGCGGAAGGTCGGCCTCGCTCCGCCCACTCTGCTCCACATGACGCCCCCCGCCCCCCCCCCCGCCCCCCGCTCCTCCCTGGGGGCCAGGCTGCACTGCCTTCCAGCACCTTTTCACCTGGCAACTCTTCACCTGGGAGGACCAGGGAGGGTCGCGGCCTCCCACGCAGCACTCCTGGACTGCCACCTGGGGGGCCTGTTCATTAGACACGTTGGGCTCCATCCCCGTAAAATACACATGCCGCCAAACCTGAGCCTCACCCTCCAAAGGGTCCGGTCAGGAGAAGAGGCAGAGACCCCAACCCCGCCCTTCGGATGAGGCACATTTATGTCGAGAAGCTAATGACAGTTCTTTCCTTAGGTGAAGTGTTTTATTGCTCACAACTGCTGTATCAATTACTTAGGACCTCAACAGCATCATGGAAGTCTGGGAAACGATCATACTGACTTAAAAGGGCCCCATACAATAGTACTGGCAACCCTCAGGGAAGGCTTTAAAAAAAACAAACAGGTTGAAAAATGGCTTACAGGAAGCAAACAACACCTGCTGTATCAACTCAGAATAGTCCTAGCCTCACTCTCGCACTCGCCTAGTTCCACGATTGCTTTTTTTTTTTTTTTGTGGTACACGGGCGTCTCTCTGTTGTGGCCTCTCCCGTTGCGGAGCACAGGCTCCGGACGCGCAGGCTCAGCGGCCATGGCTCACGGGCCCAGCCGCTCCGCAGCATGTGGGATCCTCCCGGACCGGGGCACGAACCTGCGCCCCCAGCATCGGCAGGCGGACTCTCAACCACTGCACCACCAGGGAAGCCCACGGTTGCTTTTTTTTAACCTTAACATTTTTATTTAGTTGCAACCAGAGTGTGTGTACTGCTTTATAATTCTGCCATTTTCATAAAGTACCATTTTCTTACATCTCTGCAAATTCTTCCTAATTATCATTACGGTGACCACACAGTACAGCGTCCTTCGGCCTGGGTTCAGATCTCCGTCTTCCAGCCTAGTGCTCCTCTCCATTCCCTGATCACATCTCCATGTGCCCAGCCCTTATGTCTGGTCCATTGTTCTGTCCTCCGGCACCTGTGCTCTTAACCATGATGCATTCCTGCCACTTGGGACAGCGATAGGATGTCACACCCTTTATGCCATTGTCCATTGGGGACCCCAAGAACAGCTATTTGAGATGTTACCTGTTAGGACACCCTTTGCCTATAACCACCATTGCTTATGGAGCTAGGCTACCTCGGGCCAGCCAGGGGCTGGGCACCTGGTTTACCTTATCGCAGGCAATACTCAAGGCAACCAGGAGATAGCCACACACAGCTCCTCATTACAGATGAGAAAAGTGGGGGCTCAGAGAGGTTCAGCAAGCTAGCCAAGACCACGCAGCCATCACAAGACAGAGCAGGGCTTGAGATGCAGGTCTGTGTAAACTCTCAGCCTGTGCTTATGCCACTGTTCTACAGGACACATTCCAGGAAGCGTGAGCTGGCTCCCTGGGTATTTGAGCCCTTGTAGAAATGAACTTCAGTAAATGGAGCTGCAGCAGACCTTGCCAGTTTTGTGCTTCTCCATTCCAGGCTGAGAGACACGCATTTTCTCTCCTATGATGTGTGAAAGACACGCCTCTCAACCCACTGTGCAGATGGAGCCCTTGAGGCACAGACACAGGAGGCGGCTAGACCAGAGAAGGATCGAGGATTGGCATTCACACCCCACAGGCCCAGAAAGCAGGTGGAAGGTCATGGTGAGGGTGGGGTCATTGGCGAGAGGATGCCCATGGTGGGCGGACCCGTCTGCAGTTCAGCCCCTGGGAGCTCCAGGCATCAGAGCCAGACCTTCCCACCTCTGCCCCTTGTCAGGAACACCCTTCGCCCAGGCTGTGCCCTGCCCATCTCTGTCCTCACCGCAGACCCATCTCACACAGCCCTCCTCCCGGGCCTCTCCTGACCGAACCCACTCACAGCAATCACACACTCCTCTGAACTCCCCTGCAATTATAATTTCAATACTTCATTTGGCAATTAATCGTATCCTGCCTTGTGACATCTCTTCTATTCCATGTTGAGCTGTTATTTAGAAGTGCAATTGTTTAAGTTCCCATGAGCAGCATATGCTGCCTTGCTAATCTAGCCAGGCTTTTTGTTGTTTATTTTCTGGCAGTCAGTCAAACCAGGAGGAGAGCTTTGAGGCCCACACTGAGGGGTGGGGGGTGGTGAGGGGGTGAGCCGGGATCCTCACTGAGGGGGCGATGGGGGCAGAGAGTTGGAACCCTTCTGACAACAGCTGCTGGGAGAGCTAGACAGCTCATCGCACCCCTCAGCCTCCTTCCCTCTGGATTCCCCCGTTATATAAGAGTCTCAGGAATTTTCCATGCATTTATAGTCTCCTTGACTGCATTACATTTCCTGTGGGCAGAGACCATGCATTCTCTTTTCACTGGAGCTGCTTAACGTGATGAGGCAAACTCTGAAATTAGAGAGGCAAGTCCCAGACTGGAGTCTGGGCTCTACCACCTCCTAGTTGGGAGACTGGGGAAGTCATTCATTCCTCTGCCTCAGTTTCCTCCTCTCTAAGATGGGGTTAAAATGCCTGTCTCACGCACTTGTTATGGGAATCCTGAAACAAACTCATTAGCGCTCTGCCCATTCTAAGAGCCTTACAGACACAACTCCTTTCATCTTCACAGTAACTCTTATGAAGCAGATTCTGCTATCATTTCCATTTCGCACAAAGAGAGTCATGGGTGAGGGGAAGAGGGAGCATGGAGGGGTTGCTCTGGGGACACAGGGAAGGCTCACCAGGACTAATGGTGCAGGATGAGTTTCCACGCCTGCAGGTGTCTGGGTGTGAGTGGGGGACAGGTGGTCGGAAGGAGTGGTGGATGGGAGCTGGACCTAGCTGAGGGATGATGTCTCAGGGTTCCACAGAAGTTTCCAGGCTTCAGATCTGGTATGGGGTAGTAAAGGGTGACAGTGGGGAATGTCCCAAGCTTAAGCAAACTCCAAGATCAATGAATTTGCTTGGGATGAACTTGACCAGGGCCGAGAGGAGCAATCTGAAGTGAGGTCACAAAATCCTGGGGAGAGTGAAGCGAAAGAAAGGGGTCAGGGGAAGCTTTCTCCATGCCCGTCCCTTTTGAACCCTAGATCCTCCTAAAGCCAAGGCCTGGAAGGGGCCATTGTAATAGAATTCCAGGCGGGAAGGGAGCTCTCACTCTTTTTAGCCTAATTAGGTGCGAGGGTTACACAAGTATGAAGGTCACCTTTGGCTTTCTGTTTTTTTTTAATAAATTTATTTATTTTTGGCTGCGTGGGGTCTTCGTTGCTGCACGCGGGCTTTCTCTAGTTGCGGTGAGCAGGGGCTACTCCTTGTTGCGGTGCGCGGGCTTCTCATTGCGGTGGCTTCTCTTGTCGCGGAGCACGGGCCCTACGCGCGCAGGCTTTATTAGTTGTGGCTCGCGGGCTCTAGAGCGCATCCTCAGTAGTTGTGACGCACGGGCTTAGTTGCTCCGCGGCATGTGGGATCTTCCCCGACCAGGGCTCGAACCCGGTCCCCTGCACTGGCAGGTGGATTCTTTTTTTTTTTTTTTTTTTTTTGCGGTACGTGGGCCTCTCACTATTGTGGCCTCTCCCGTTGCAGAGCACAGGCTCTGGACGTGCAGGCTCAGCGGCCATGGCTCACGGGCCTAGCCGCCCACGGCATGTGGGATCTTCCCGGACCGGGGCACGAACCCGTGTCCCTTGCATCGGCAGGCGGACTCTCAACCGCTGTGCCACCAGGGGAGCCCCACCTTTGGCTTTCTTAGATGCCCGCACAACACCCAGGCCAGCATGCTCTCTACTTCCCACTCTGCCCCACACTCAGGATTGGAAGTGCCCTGTTTTCCCCTTCCCCAAATGCAGCCACTTAACCAGGCCATCAGACAGGGACTGTGACCATGTGCCAGGACAGAGGCAGATGGGATTTTGAAGAGGAAAAGAATGTGTTAAAAAGAGGGAGAGGACGGGAAGGGAGAGGGAGGGACCCTGGGGGAGGCTCCCTCCTGACCCAGGAGATGGATGGCCAAGTGGGATGCCCAGGGATTCAAGACCAACCAGGACCCGGGAACACCTGATAAACTGGGAAAGTACCTGACCCTAACGCCTTCAGGATCCAGTATAGTAGCCACTAGCTACATGTGGCTACCGAGTCCTTAAAATGTGGCTTTTGAAAATTGATATGTGCTGTGAGTGTAAAGTACATACCAGATTTCCAAGACTTGGTATGAAGAAAAATGTACATCTCATTATTAAGTTTTATATTATAGGTTGCCATGATATTTAGGCTATACTGAGCTAAGTAAAATATACAGTTAAAATTACTTTCACTTGTTTCTTTTCATTCTTTTTCTTTTTTACTAGAAAATGCAGAAGCGGCTCACAGGATCGTTTTGTCAGGCAGGGCTGCTCAGACCCTGTGGCCCCCAGGAGGCTGACTGGCTGAGGGGAAGGTGTTCTGTCATAGACTTTACCCTATCCCCGCTTCCTCCTGAGCAAGGTCACAGGAATTAAAGGACTGCCTTTAAAGGAGCATGGCCTTGACCTACAGGGAGAGAACAGTGGGAGGGAGCGTGGGAGGACGCGAGGGAAATGGGTACAAGAAAAATAATTCTGGTTCTCCCGTCTGTCTGGTGGCCATCTACAAAATCCAAAGCACTGTTCTCGAAGCTATGGGGCTAAAGAGAGGAGAACATGCAACCACTTGCTTCTTACAGTCAGGTAGAGGGTGGGTGACGTTGAGGCCTCTTAAATGAGCCTCTGTAAGAAAGTCATCAAAATAAACACACAGCCTGGGGGTCCTGGATGATTAAGAAGCATCTTAACTGGAAGTCAGACGCTGGAGAAAGCCGGGACGCGACATCAGAAGAGAAGAGAAGGGGCCTAGCATCTCTTTAGAGCCCCTTGTCTCATTTGATCCTCAGAAGAAAATCTTGTCTGATGTTACTGTTTGATGTGTGATGTCTGATCCAATCACAGATGAGGAACAGAGGATCCGGGGAGTAACGTGCCCGAGGTCAAGAGTCACAACCTCCCAGGAGATGAGTTCTTCTCTAGGCCCTTCTTACTGGCTGTGTGAACTCAGGAGACTCGCTGGACTTTACTGAGCTTGTCTCCACCCAACTCTAAAGGCTGTGGTGAAGACCAGAGGACATGGTGAATGGGAATAGAGACTGGAAGGCCTCCGTGTGCAGCTCCACACCCATCATGCATGTCCACTCCCAAATGTGTCTGCCTGGCCTCCATGTCTAACAGGCATCTTAAACTTAACATAATGTACTCAAAATTAACCCCCAAGAGGCCCCTCCAAAACTGTCCCATCTTCTAGTTGCTGAGGCCAAGTCCATGGAAATATCTTTGACCCTTTTTTTTTTCTCAGCCCCTTGCTGAGCCACCAGCAAATCCTATTGGCTCCTACTTTGGAAATACACCCAGAATCAGGACTTCCCTGGCGGTCCAGGGGCTGGGGCTCCATGCTCCCGGGGCTGGGGGCACGGGTTTGATCCCTGGTCAGGGAACTAAGATCTCGCATGCTGCGCAGCGCAACCAAAACAAACAAATGAAACACCCAGAATCAACCACCACTGTCGCCGTGGCCTGAGCTGCGGGCAGCTCCTGCCCAGGATCCTGGCGAAGCTTCCCAACTTGTCTCCTGGCTCCCATCCTCGCCTCCTTGCATCAATACTCCACACAGCAGATGTGTGTTTAAAATACATCAGATCCTGAACTTCCTTGAATGGTCCCGTGGCCCTCAGAGTAACGGCCAGGCACTGGAGCAGCCCTCGGCTACAGTCTGATCTCCCGTCAGCTCTCCACCTCGCCCTCTGTCCCTTGTACTGTCTCACTTCAGACACTCTCACCTCCCTTCTGCCCCTCCAATGCAGCAGGTTCGCCCCACTTCAGGCTTCACAGTTGCCGGTCACTCCTCCTGGATTGCTCTGTCCCCAGACACCTGCCCTACTTGAGTTTTCACCTCCTTCAAGTCATACTTAAACTTTCACACTGACCCTCACCTAGGACTCTATCCTTTCTCTCTGATCCAACGGTTCCTCCACCACACGTTGGTTAAGAATTGCGTTTCTTTTTTTCCCCTGCCATATCCCTGAGTTTTAGAATAGTGTCTGGCGTGTGGTAGGCTCTCAGAGAATACTTGATAAATGAGGGGTGCAGGAAGGGTAAGTGTAGGCCCTGCAGCGCTGGGAGGGGGGCCCCGGGCCCCAGGGGGGTCCAGCCTGCTGCTATGGAAACGCCGAGCCTGCCATCTCACCCTCCACCATAAAGACACATTTCTCTCCTTCCGGCACAATCAGTTCAAAATCAGTACAACAGAGTCTCTCGCTTGCTCTCTGTGGGACCCCCGTTCTTTGGGTAAACCCTGCAGGGCAGGTCTCTCTCCAGGCTGGGTAGGTCTGCACACTTGGTTGAGGCTGGATATCTGGGAGACCAGGGGAGTTTTCCTGGTTCAGTTGGAGCACAAAGCAGAGATGTCTGCCCCCCACCCCCAGGGCAGGGGCAGCCTGAGCTGCCAGGTTTGAATGGGAGGGCTTTTGAGAGGGGGGGCCCAGGAAGGAAGCAGAGGCCGGCTGCAGAAGGGGCCTCCCGGGACTCTTAGGGAGACAGGTGTGGGGAGGTGGGACGGGGCGTGGAGTTGTTTCCCCAGACAGGTAAGGTGACAATAAATTGGGACCATCTGTGCTGTTGTTAGACCTTCCAAGTAGAGCCAGATTCCCAGAACAAAGAAAACAGCCCTTCCGAGAGAGGAGAGAGAGAGAGAGAACACAAACACAGCAGCAAGCCACCTGCGCATACACACACACACACACACACACAGACACCCCTCATCTAATCATAAAAACATATTCCAAACAGGTTCCAGAGCTGTCTTTGAGAGGGATGTTTGAAATATATATATACACACACACACATCCCTGAAATGTTAACTGTCAGATCTCTCAGGAAGTGGCTCTGCCTGAACAGACTTTCCTGGACCTTCATTTCATGACTGTTGAAAACAGAATTTTTATAAGACGAGGCCAAACAGAACTGGTGACAATTGTTCTTGAAGGCTCTTTCTTATTTTTTTTACACCAGTCACATTTCTCTCACGCCCCAAGCCACCAGGGCTCTTCTGGAAGCTCAGAGGCATTTTTCGCATTACAAGGGGTCAGGGGAATGTGGAGGGGGAGGCGATCGTGGGGACAGGCCCAACCTCCAGTGCAGTGGGAGAGTGTAGAGCAGCGATCAGAAGTTCCAGTTACTGCAGGGAAGGTGAGCTCGGGCCCCTAACCACCTTCAGCCTCAGTCTTCTCATCTGTGTAATGGGAATAATGCCCAGGGCTAAGGTGAGGCTTTGAGGAGATAGTGCATGTAAAAGGGCGGTGAGTCGTCAGATCCTTGAGAAAGACTTTGCTGTGAGGACCCTTTTCTTCCTGAGCGTGGAGGCAACACCAGGAGGCTTCTCAGCCTGGAACTTCTCTGGCCTCTTCTTGACAAAGAAGAGGTGGGCTTGGACGCAGGTAAGGAAAAAGAGTGGAAGGGGATAAGCTGAAAGAGTTTGGGGCTGTTGACAGGGAGGGAAGGGACCAGAACAAACATGTATTTAGAAATCTCTCTGTGTCAAACACTGAGTGTGACACTTTATTGAATCTCACGCAAGCTGCCCACCTCCCTGCCAGGAGACTGACACCCTTACCCCATATTCCGGAGAGGGAAGCCAAGGCTCAGAGTTGAAATACTTTGTCCAGAATTACAGAGCTGGGATTCAATTCAAACCTGTCTCTTCTTGGCCCCGATCCCACATCTGAACTGGGAGGTCATCAGTACACTTGGCCTCTAGCCCCTCCTCATCCGCTGATTGCTGTGTGACCTCAGGGATATTTACTCCTGTCTCTGAGCTCCCTCCCCCGCACCTGTAAAATGAGAGGAACAGGCTAGAGGACCACTGTGGGGACTGTGCTATTGTCGGGATACTCACTGTCTATCCCTGTGGGAAGATTATGACTCCTCTGCCTCTGTGGCCGGCTTGACCATGTGACTTGCTTTAGCCAGTGAAATAGTGGAAGCTATGGGGACTAGGTCCAAGCGGAAGCCTGAAGAACCGTTGCACGATGCTATCATTGCTTCTTCCTCAGCCAGGTAGGGCTGCTCTGCAACAGCCCTGGTCCTGGAGTGGACAGCGTGTGGAGCAGAGCGCTGCAGACCCACCAGGAACACGAGTGTGAGCGAGAAAGAACTCCTGGCTGCTCGAGCCACTGAGATTTAAGGCCATTTGTTACCACTGCTGCACTTAGCTTAAATTGATGGGTACAATGATTACGTGAGGAAAGGAGGAGGAGAAAGGGAGGGCAATGCCCTAGGGACTGATTGACTCTGACTTTGCTTGAGTAAACTTGGGAACCATGGAGGGAAGGGCAGTGCCTAGGAGTTCCCCTGAGATGTAAATGGCTCACTGAGTTACCTGAACCTCTATTGATCTTCCAGAACAGGGTGTCCAAAGACTGTGGGACAGACAGACAGCACTGAGGGTGGGGAGGGACGCCAGCATCCCAGGAACGGTGGGGCAACAGTGTTCTTACATGGTGTGAGGTCAGTAAACACAGGAAATAGACGAGAGATAGTACTTAGAGGATGCTGCAAGATATTTCTCTTGTTTCTAAGAGGAAACAGTATTTTGGAGGTAGGGGAGCCTCTCCAGGCTTGTTTAGGACTGCTCTGTTCTTTGACAGGTGAGGAGATTGAGGACCTGGGGGTGCTGAATGGCTTGTTCCAGGTCACACTGTGAGTCTCTGTTGGAGCTGGGACTCGGGCCTGGGCCTGATCAAGGCTAGTTCTGGTTGCATCTTTTCTGTTTCCCTTTAGTGATTAATGGTGAGACTTTTCCAAAGAAAAGGGCAAATTATTTGACTTGAGGGATAGCAAGGAAGGTGGGAGCTGGGGTTTGGGTTCCCCCAGCCCACTGGGAAAGTGATGTTTCGGGGAGACAGATTAGCGAGACAGGCCACCGAGTGAACCTAAGGTGCGGGCTCCCCAGGAGGAGAAAGGAGCCACTCAGCTACCTGGTGTTGGGGGCCTGGAACACACAGGCTTCAGATCAGCCGCTTACCGCATCTTACCTCACACCATCAGAAGATCCCCAGTGATTACAGGAGTCCTTTGAGGTTCAGGGAAGTTAAACAACTCGCCAAGATCTGAGTTTATAAGTGGCAGAGCTGGTGTTTGAAGCCAGGTCTGCATGATCCTGCTGAGGGAAGTTGGTCAAGAGAGCGTGGGAACGGACCCAGAGCAGGAGGAAATGGTTACTCACGCCCAGGCCCCCTAGAGGTCCCAGTAGCCCCAACTCGGGACGGGTGTCAGAGCTTTCAGTCAGCACCTTCCAGCCAAGACCCACTGGAGCTCACCCAGAAGGGCTCTAGCCTGTGGTCAAACCAGCCTGGGATCCTCAGTCACATTTCCTTTTGTGGCGCCCCTGCCGCCCTTGCAGCAGCCGGGAAGGAGCCACGGTTGCCTGTTTGTTCTCGGCTGTGCGGAAACTTCCATTCGGACCCCTGCAGCCCCTAGGCCACCTGCATGTGACAGACCCCAGCCTATGCATCCACCAGTACCGCAGACCTAGAGGGCAGCCGAGGGAGGGCTTCATGGAGCTTGGCTTTGGCCCAAGGGCACGTGTGTGTCGGGACATTTTCTCCCAACTAATAAACAAACGATCATGGGCCAAATGGAAGCCCTCAGCAAGAGAGCCGTAATACTGGGTTATGGACAGGCAGGGAGCGCTTAACAGGCCACAGACCGATGAGGATCTGAGATGGATGAGGGCTGTGCTACAGATTATCGGGCCCCCCCCCCCGGCCTTCCCAGGGGGACTCCCCGTTCTGTATTTTCTCTCCCAGGCTAGGCTCCAAGAGCTCCCCAAGAGACTAGCTTGTGCGGAGGACTGTGCCTCCTGCATCCACGGCCCTCTGGGAAGGAGCGTGTGTGTAACTGTGAGAAACGGGGCAGGCCGTCCAAAGGGCACGACTTCAGCCACAAATCCCGGATACGCCAGGCACGGTCCTATTTTTCTTCTACGGCAGCGCAAGAGAGCAGACCTTTCACCAGGATAGGAGACAGCAAGCACAGAAGGAGTGTCCTCTACCCATTCTCATCCCTAGTGGCCAGAGTCAAAGAGACTGAAGGAAACTCCCTCTCGTCTGGCTGAGCCCAGGGTCCTTGGAACGTCTTGTTCCCGGGAGTTGGGGCAGAAGGAGGGAGGTGACTCCAGCCCACCCAGGAGTCACAGTGTGACCGCACTGTGCAGTCAGAGAGTAGAGTGACAAAGCAAGAGGGAACGGGGGAGGCCAACCAGGCAGATCTAGATCCACGGGGCCCCGGGAGTTCAGCCACATCCCTAAAATCGTGGGCAAGCTTCTGTACGCGTGGTCCATAACATCGAGGATATTTTCAGAGGGGCCCATGCAAGCCACGCACCAGGATCTGGGTCACCCCCTCTGCTTTACTGATGTTGGGGGTAGCTCCTGATGACTTAACTGCACGGCTGTGAGAAGAGGCCCAAGCTTCGCCTGTCCCCACCCTCCCATCCTCCAGTGTGCAGTGGACAGCTCCGTGTCCTGTTTCCCAAACACAGGGGCACCTCATGCTGAGCCAGGGAAGCCCCTTAGGCCCCATCCCATCTGCCCAGCAGGCTACAACCTCCAGACCCTCCTGGGGAGGAGAGCCCAGCCCCACCCATTCCTAATCTTCAGAGAACCAAGAAAGGATGATTGGCTCCCGCTAGGGTGGTTCCTGCTCGCCTTTGTTGAGAGCCCGCCAGGCTCCCACTGGGAGTGGCCCAGGCCTCATGCCCGCAGGGTGGGCCGTGTGGCCTGTGGGCAGTGCTCCTGGATGAGGAAACACCCAGTGGCTCTGATGTCGCTGAGGGGCCTCCACTCAGGTCACCCTAAAGGAAGGACTCACAGTCTGGGTTTAAGGATGGCTTTTGGAGTCTTGAGAAAAGAGTCTCCAGGATGATTAGGGCCCTGGAAATGGTCCCGGGGGGGCAGATAGAGGAGCTGGAATTAGCCTGAAGACGGGCAGGTCTGGGGTGAAGGTGTGAAGGGTTTCTTGTGTGTTGGACGGCTGCCACGGGCCAGTTTCCTCCTTTGCCAGGAAAGCCTTGGGTTGGGCAGTGAGTTGGGAAGTCTCAGCTTCCTGGGGGAGACAGATGCTTCCAGGTGGCATCAACGGGGTGAACTGCCATCTCCCTTCGGGGTCACTTTAACAGGTGAGAGCTCCATTGACTAGAATAGTGTGTGTGCAGTCCAGGTGGGAGACTGGACAGGATGACCTCCCAGGCTTCTGTCAACTTCTGATTGTGGGTGGAGGGGTCAGGGGCAGCCGCGGGAGGGGCCCCTGGTGACAGACAACAGGGCTGCCAAACACTACGGGGCTGAGTATGCGGCTGCTGCAGGAGCCGGGAGAGCCAGATGGACAAGCTCAGCTGCTTCCAGGTGGAGAATAACAGGGAATCAGACCAAAGCTCGAAATGGCACGAGCTGCACAAGATGGTCAGCTGAACTGAGAGTCTGGGAGAGGCTGCCAGGACAGGCAGGGAGCCGGGACGTTACAGGGTTACAGGCAGCGGTGGAGGAGTCTAGTTTGGGGAAAGCCTCCGGGTAGCCAGATAAAGTGGTGGCATGAGCCTTGAGGGCAGGGCAGCCTGGGCTCCAACCCCGCCCAGCCTGTCACGGTTCTGTGATGTTGGGCACACTAATTCTCAAGCTCTGGTGTGTGACCCAAGAAAGTAAGAGTCCAGTCAAGGCTTTAGAGTCCTGCCTGACGTCCAGTCCCTGCCCCGGGCTCCTGCCCTGACTCCTAGACTCCACCTGGATGCCTGATCTGCGTTGCATCTGGCCTTCCTGGAAGGGAAGCTGTAGACGGCGCTGGGGCCCCCAGGAGCCACCCCAGCGGCATCAGACACCAAGATAAATGCAAGCTGAACATCTAGGCTTTGGGGACCAAAGTAAAAATGAAAGGATAATTAGCACGTTTCTAATTGCTCTTTCCCTCTGTGAGCAACAGGCACAGACACAAAGTGCCCGAGTCACACACACACACCTTGCACTAGATACAGGAAATGGGAGTAAGCAGAGCACCCAGACGTGTGTAAGTCAAGGCGAGGAAAACTGGAAAGAACTGTGACCAAATCCAGCCCACTTAACATTTCCAGGCATGTCTCTCTGTGGTTATTGTCTTATCAAAGATTTATATCTGTCTCATAAGTATCTTTATATCCTTGGTCTCTTGTGAGACCTAAAGCCAAGAATTGACATTTTTTCAATGTAAATAGGAAATACTACAGAATGAGTTGAGGTCGGTTTTTTTAAAAGTTGCTTTCTTGACTTTTAACCTGGCAGTCTTGCTGACTATTTAATTCTCCTTGCAGTGGCTCAGGAACAAGCCTGTGATTGCTTCAGTGTGACACAGGGGTTTCCAAATAAACCATCCACCTCTCCCAATAGTGCCTCAGGCCCACTGGTGCCAAGTCACAAAATAACTCCAGTTACCAGAGGGAGGGCGGGTGGGTCTCGAGAGAGGGTCACCAGCTAGGGACACACGGGACAGCCCCGGCCGCTACAGCCCCGAACGCTACAGGAGTCGCGTTCATAACTCCCATGTCAGTCAGGTGCTGGGCATGAGGAAGGCCTTTCCCGGGGAACCAAGTCTGTGATGGGAGCTGGGTCCGCGTGCCCGTTTCCAGGCACAGATGAAACCCATGACGTGTCCAAGGTCATTCTGTGCAATTGCTTCGCACCCCTTATCGAACAGCTGCCCTGTGCCATGAGGACATTATCCCAGGGCTCACAGCCGTGTGGGGTTGTCTCACGAGCACCCACCAACAAGGCAAACGCCGAGGCACAGGGAGGCTTAGGGTCTTGCTGAGGCCACATAGCTCTACGGCCACCTCTGACTACAGTCCTAGGAGTTTCACTGGAGAACAAGACCCCACCCATGGCCACTGGAGAGCCTGGCCCATGTGCTGGTTTTTACATCTGTGTTGGGGAGCTCAGACTCCAGGATATGAGGTGGAGGGTAGTGTGTTGTGTGTGTGTGTGTGTGTGTGTTTTGTGTGTGTTGTGTGTGTGTGTGTGTGTGTTGTGAGGTGGGTCTCTGGGGTAAAGAGCAGGAAGAGAGGAGAGGGACTGAGGAAACAGAGGGAAAGGAAAAGAAGTGAGGACCACTTACCTCCCCTTCTTCCCCTTCTGTCTCCCTTCAGTCCCATTTGTCATCTCCTTGTCTCAGTCCTCCCTCTCCCCTCCTCTCTCCTTTCCCCCTCACCTCCTCTCCATCCCTCAGCTGCTGTCGCTGCCTTGGGTGACCTCCAGGGTGATGGAGAGGCCGTGGGGAGGCCCTACCTGACAGCAGCTAGAATGACACAAAGACACACCTCCGCGGCCAGTGCACAGGGGACGGAAGCCACCCAGGATGTTTTGAGAATTGGGGCTCCCTTCTTCAAAGACGTCCAAGCCTGAGGTGGCCAGCTTCTAGAAACTCATAGTGAATGTTTTAGGCTGATGAAGCAGGCAAAGTGTGGTGCCTCTGTGTGTGTGTACAGGGGGCACAATTAGCTTCATCACAGACAAGCTGTTGTAGGTCATCTTAAATATGGAGCCCCTCCGGGTGCATTTAAAACATGACTCAAGCAATTGGATTAAGAAAATATGATATATACATACACGGACTATTAGTCATAAAAAAGAATGAAATTCTGCTATTTGCAGCAACATGGATGGACTTAGAGAATATTATGCTTAGTGAAATAAGACAGAGAAAAACAAATATGGTATGATATTACTTATATGTGGAATTTAAAAAATAATACAAATGAATGTATATGCAAAACAGAAACAGATTCACAGATGTAGAAAACACACTTATGGCTACCAAAGGGGAAGGGGGGAAGGGATAAATTAGGAATATGGAATTAACAGATACAAACTACTATATATAAAATAGATAAACGGGCTTCCCTGGTGGCGCAGTGGTTGAGAGTCCGCCTGCCGATGCAGGGGTCACGGGTTCATGCCCCGGTCCAGGTAGATCCCACATTGCCGCGGAGCAGCTGGGCCCGTGAGCCATGGCCACTGAGCCTGCGCGTCCGGAGCCTGTGCTCCGCAACGGGAGAGGCCACAACAGTGAGAGGCCTGCGTACCGCAAAAAAAAGAAAAAAAAAAAAAGATCAGCAACAAGGATTCACTGTATAACACAGGAAACTATATTCAATATCTTATAATAACCTATAATGGAAAAGAATCTGCAAAAATACTGAATTACTATGCCGTACACCTGAAATTAATATTGTAAATCACCTATACGTCAATAAAAAATATTTTAAAAACCCGCTTCACGCAAATGGTGGATGTCCCATCTACACACCCACGTGCAGAGATACTGGGAGAGGCGCCCATGGACGAGAGAGCTGAGCAACTACGTCAGTTTCCTTGCTTTTCTGAGGATTTCCCCCCTTCTCTCTTTAGGCTCCATTTCCCCAAACCATTCAGGTATTAGGTTTCTATTCCTCACCGAAGGACAGCGTTCTGCCTGATTGCCTGCATCCTGTCCTGTGGGCTTAGCGGACTCCGAGCCCCCCGAGGGCAGGCCCGTGTTCCTCCAGGCCTGGCGCGCTGCCTGGTGGAGCAGAAGCTCAGAACACGCTTCAGGGAGAATGAACATCAGCCCTCCCGCTGCACCATCCTCCCTCTGGCTCATGCCCCCTCCTTCTCGCCCCCAAGCTCAGGGAAAGTGGTCTTATTTTCTGTCTTTGCCTTCTTCCTCCCTGCCCCCTGCCCCCGGCACCGGGGCTCCAGAGCAAGCTTGTGAGGTGTGGCGTGACCCTTGGGGAGGAGGCAGGACGTGGGGAGCTGGTGGCCCCGCTCAGTGTCCGGCGCTGCTGGACTGCCAGGGCTGCTGCGAGGGGCTGTTTCTGGATCAGAGGACAGGGCTGCTGAGGCCGGCTAGGTGGGTATTTATAGAGCCAACCTTGCAGAGCTGGGATGCTCACATGCCTGGAAACTTCCCTCATCTCAAGGTTTCTAAAGATAGAGCAGTGTGGCATCTGGTATGAGACAAGGTACACTAATTTCTTGTAAATCCACCAAGAGTTTTCTAATCAATGCTGACGACTTTTCCGGTGCTGCTTCTTCCTTCTCCCCTTGCTACTCTGCTCTGTCCTGCTGCTAGTTTCAGTTATTGGTGGATGATAGTCAGTCCACTGCCAGGGAGACTGAGGAACCAAAGCTAGTGGGCTTTAAGGCCGTGTTGGATGACTGCTCTTCTCTCTCACCTTTTGCACTAAAATGAGAACAAACCAGGCTTGGTGGAGCACAGCTTCTAGGGGTGACAGATACTCCTCTTAGCCCAGATGGGAGACCCTTTTATGTACCATATAAAATGCCCCATCCCACTACTTGTCCATCACCATTGAAAAAATGAGGATATAAAACAAATGGATGGATATTTACTGAGCGCCCACTGTGTGCTGGCCACCATCTTTGTCCCACGAGAGCACCCACTGTGTGCTGGCCACCATCTTTGTCCCACGAGAGCACCCACTGTGTGCTGGCCACCATCTTTGTCCCACGAGAGCACCCACTGTGTGCTGGCCACCATCTTTGTCCCATGAGAACACATATTGCTCCATCTCCTCCTGTCCTCCTGGCAGCCCTGTGACGTAAGTGTTTTCCCTCCCGTTCGCAGGTGAGGAAATTAGGGCTTGGAGAGGTGAACTCACTTGCTCAGTGTCCCCACAGATCTAAGAAGCACAGCTAGGGTGCCCACCTCTGGACCATCTGCCCCAGTTAGGGCCCACTGATTTCCTGGTTCCAGCAGCATCTGGGCGTGGCAATCACATCCAGCACTGCCTGTTTTCACCACTTCTCAATCGACCAGTTCATGTCTGACAGCACCGCCTTTGTAGTGGGTAATGGGATTTGAAGGTTAAGGTGACCCACACTGATCCAAGCTGCAGTCCATTTGTCCCCATCACAAGCACATGGTGCCCTCCAACTCAGGCTTGGGCGGGGGGGCAGACATCAGACTCTTCAGAGTCTGAACATGCAGCTGAGTGGCCAGGGCTGCGGCAGTGGGTGGTTGGAAGCCTGCCTCGCTCCAGGCCCAGGGAGCTCCTCTTGAGGCCTTGACTGCCTGACCTCCATGTGCTGTCTTGGCACTTCTCCTGGGAAGTCAGCAGCAGGAGGCCAGAGTGGCAGGACCACCCACGAGAAAAGGAACTGGTCCTGCAGCTTCCCTGCTGAGAACATTCCAATCTGTCCTTTCTGATGACTCAAACTCCACTCATCTTTAAGGGCCTGTCTGAGGCCCCCTCCTCCTGGAAGTCTCCTCATTTCTCCCTTTCTTTCCCTACTAGATCACGTGTTGTGTGCTCTACACATTCTGGAACTATAACGTCAATGAACTTTGCAAAGCACAGTCTAGTCTCCCAGCCAACTCTGGAATTCCTTCCCCAGCATCCTGCAGTGTCCATCCTCTGCTTGGCTCCTTAGCCATCAAGGCAGCCCATTCCTTGATGAGATAGCACTAAGCATTCCAACAGTCTTCCTCTCTTTGAGCAGAAAAACATCTCTGGTGTCTTGTACTGACACCTGCCCTCTGGACTTGGTCCCTGGGCAGCCTCCAGGTCTTTGAAGAGAACTCTCAGAGCCCCTCCAGGTTTTCTCTTTCACAAACAAGACCAGGACAACCTTGGCAAAAGTGTGATCCAGTAGAAGTGAGAGGGAAGTAAACCCTGAAGGTGGTGTTGCTTCACGTACGTGCTCTAGCCTGGGCTCTGGAGAATGAGCTTCTTGAGAGAAGGGTCTGTTTTGTATTTTTGAAACTGAGCAAGACCCCGTGGGGCCTTCCTGGGGATAGCCCCCGTGTCCCCTGCCTCTTGTTTGTAGAAAAACTTTAGTCTCCTAGGCCTTCCCCAAGTTCCAAGGAGAAAACTTATTCAGAGAAGTGAGAAAATGAAGAAACAAAGGAAAACAGTTAAGCAAGACAAAAAAATATAATGGTTTAGCCATACAACAAAGTGAAGGACTTTTAGTTCTTCCTCAAGCATTCTAGATAATATCCTGGACCATATCCTTGAGTTGTTTTACAGATACTAAAACCGCCACCAGGTGGAAGAAGTTAACTGCATGCTGACCACCAGCACATAGACCCCAGGCTGGTTGGAACGGAAAAGTTGATGATTGAGATGTCTGAAACATCACCCCGTTACCTTACCACCAACCAATCAGAGAACTGAGCTCAAGCTGATCACACACCCCACGACTCTCTCCCTCACACTGTCTTTAAAACCCAACCCTAAAAGCCATAGAGGCGTTCAGGTCTTTTGAGGATGAACGGCCCATTCTCCTTGCTTGACACCCTGCAGTAAACACTGGACTTCGCTTCACTACAACCGGTATCAGTAGATTGGCTTTGCTGCACATCGGGTGAGCGGACCCAGATTTGATTCCGTAACATTCTTATTTTCTAGATCCCATCCCTGGAAAAAAGTGGGTGCCCACACAATTCATTCATCAAATCTGAGGTCGTTCATTTTATTCACTAGTTTTTTCACAGTTGGCAGGTCCTTGGCTTCACAGCTTGTGTTTGCAGAGGGCTCCCTGCTGCCAGCACTCCCCAGGCCTCCTCCTCAGAGAGAAACCTGGTGAGCCCAGTCACGGAGGGGACTTCCCTCCTCTGGACCTCGGTTCCCTCCACATAAAATCCTGTAGTTAGACTAGATTCTTAGCAGTTGTCCCAGCTGTGACATTCTCGAGCCTTGGGGTGGGACTTGCCTCTCTGGGACACCATTGCTAGCCTTCTGGAGTGGTGCTGGGATCATTAAAACCCTGCCACCAGCAGGTGATTCCTAGCACAGCTGGGAGAGGGAGCTGCTGCTTCTGCCCCAGATAGCAGGCATTGGAATTTATTCAGGAATAACAAACAGGCCAGAAACATTTGCATAAGGAATCACGAAGAAAAATACATGTTATTTAAACCATCTCTGGTTGGCAACAGAAGCAGAAAGCAGCTGAGACAAATCTGCAATGCAAATCAGCCTTCTCTGGAGCGGAGCCTCCGCTTGTTTTGGGGAGTGGTGGGCGCTGCAAGAGACTGGGAGAAAAGAAGCCTCGCCGTCCCCACCTCCTCAACTCTGCTTTCTCCGCCCGCCTTTCTCCTGCTCACGTACATGCTCTCATTTCTCTCTTTCCCTCCCTTCTTCAGAGATTAATGGAGACAATTTATCTTCAAATGTGACTACAGCTTATGAATTCTTTGTCTCACTCTAATCTTTTAAATTATCCACATAATAAAATATGTATCCAGTGATTTCAGGTCATAATTTGATCTTCTAGGGAAAGTGCGGAGGGGATGGGGAGCTGAAGCGAGCCCTTCTCATCGTTTGCTCCTCTCCATTTGTCTTTATTTGTCATTCTTTTTTTTTTTTTTTTTGCTTACTGCTCTCTGACCTCGGTACTTCCTTAGTGTGTCTGGGGTCCCGCCTAGGGCACAAGAAGGGCTAATTCAGAATGTTGGAGGGCAATAGGCAGCCCCCCTGGGTCTCTCTCTCTTTCCTGACCTCAGGGCCCCCTCTCTTAATAGCAGCAGGAAGATTTCTGACTCGTCAGGGGCCAGTCAGTTCTAGAAAACTAGGCTTTGACTACCTAAGGGCCAAAGGGGTCTTTAAAAGTTCACTGGTCTGGGTGTTGCCCCTCATCTGCATAACATCAAAGGACAACTCCCTGCAAAACACACCCATCAGTCCTTCTGGGGAGTGTCTGGCAAGCTCACCATCAGTTTGCTGGGGATCCCCCATGTTGGCTGCCCATCAAGGCCATTTGAGAGAGGACTTCCCACTGTCTAGTCTGAGAGAGGCACCCCTGGAACTGCAAACCCACCCCCGGCCATGCACTCAGCCTGCTCCCCTCAAAGCCCCAGTATTCTACGTGAAACTCAGGAAGGCCACTTCCTGGGGCCACTGTGTACAATTACGCACCTGGTGGCCTGCACACGGGTGGGTGCGGAGCCAAGGGACGGGCTGGACCATGGTTCTGGAGGTGCCTGCCTAGAGCGGAAGCCTTTTTATAATTTGCACAAAAGCATCACAAGGGCAGGCTTGGTCCTGCCCTCATCCCCATTTTACTTTGCTCACTGTGTCCTGGGCTCCACAGTGGCCTTGCCTGTGCTCGTGACTTGGGGCATTCACCGGGCGAGTTGCTCCTTTGGCACCTGCCCTCAGGCCTCAGGCTGAGGCTGCGCAGCCTCGTCCACCGAGCAGGCAGTGCCAGGGGCAAGCAACACCTCAACATCTGCCTCCGTCTCCTTTAGCGATTCCTCCGTCTTAACAAGCACCCCGTCTACGCCCACCGCACCGTCAGTGTAAACCTCTCGCGCAACAGGACAAAGAATCGCCCAGCTTCACCCTCCGAGGAGCCTGTGAAATAAGAGGCTGCGCACTGCTGGTGGGAGGCCCATGAGCCTGGCGCCGGCCTGGGGAAGAGCGGCCCAGAGAGGGGAGGGAGGGGACTTCTTGTGTTCTCAGGGCAGCGTGGAAGGTGAGCTGCAGGATGAGCCACAGGGGCTGCAGGCAGCCACCAGGGCGTAGCAGGGACTCCGGACAAAGGAGGGAGGTGACGATCAGGAGGTGAGTGGGGAACAGCCCAGGTGTAAAGTGAGGCCAGGACAGACTGAGTCGGGCCCTCACTCTCTTATCTACGGAAACCAGAAAACAGAGTCTTTATGGAGCTCATTTGGAGGCAAAACCTGCCATGAATAAGGCTATTTATAGTCTTTTATTTATCCCCGCTTGGCGTGAATATTCATGGGTCTCCCTGAAGAAGCATTAATGTGCCTGGCTGCAGAGAGTTGGTCCCGACCTTGCTGGGATGTTAGACACCAGAGGAGATAAGCAACACGTCACCTCCCTAAAACCTGAAGCCTGAATTGTGAAGCACATCAGGCCCCATGTGTTCGGGATGAGGGGTGGGGGCCCGTGATGTATGTGAAAGCACACGATGTGCAGGAGCGAGTGGCGTGGGGCACAGAAGGGCAGGGCCAGATGGGGCAGCGTCTTGGAAGGAGGCCTGATTGGGTCAGGGAATGAGAGGATGGAGTGGACCAGGTAGGGGCAAGAAGGGTAGAGAGCAGAGCTCGGTGAGTAACCGGAGGGCAGAGGCGGCAGCTCCTTTCTGTTTTTCCTGGAATGGTGATGAGTTTCAAGTTAGATATTTTTCTACCAGCAACTCTGAAGGAGGCGCTGCCAGGGTGGGCTCTGTCCCCAGTGAGAGCAGGCTTAGATTGTAGGAGAAGAGGCTTGGGAAGAGCTGCGGGGCTCCTGACCACTGAATGACAAAGGGCTCAGGGCGGCTGGTTTGCATCTGGGGTGCCTGGTGGCCGCAGGCCTCTTCTTGGTCTCTCCTATGTGAGGACGCTGCTCCCTGTGTGGAGCTGCAAGGAAAACACAACAGTACCCAGGACAGATGAGCCCCCGGCCCTTCGCTCAGGGAGTCACAGACGGTGGACCTTCGGGCTTGGGGCTCAGTGGATCTCACTTGGGAAAACAGGGCTTCAGGCAATGCCCTTTCCAGAACCAGGATTAAGTCCCTCCCCGGAGCGTCCCCCTCTGTCTCTCCATCCTACTCTCTCCCTCTCTAGGTGAGTTTCCTCACCTTGCAGCCCCAGGAAACATCCCAGCTCAAGTAGACCTTGAGGTAGGGGAGCCAGAAAAAGCAGGAGGTGCATCACGCGGTGGTGGTGAGACCCCGTGCCTGGAACCCTCTGGGCCACGGGAATTCCTCAGGGGACCATTCTTTTCTCTGCTTCCCCTGCGGGACAGGCAGCACATTGACATCAGATGTACAAGCTGTGATGTCTTTCCAAAGAACACTCCAGACGTGGGCTGACCTCAGAGAACATTCAGCCAACACCCACCCCCACGCCCGCCCCGTCCACTTACAGGGGGAGAAACTGAGGCAGAGCCGGGGAAGGGGCTGTGGGTCCGACATCCGAGTTCCTTCTCCTCCTGAATCCTGTAGGGTTGCTGCTCACCAGCCCCCTCCCCCAGTGCTTCCCCTCCTCATTTCAGGCTAAAAAAAAATTCTCCTTCCTGAGGACTCACACATTTTAAATATTTGGAGCGTGTTGTCATGTCACCCTGGCTGTTGCTTAGCCCAGCAGTCCAGCAGCGCACATGTAAAGGCTTTGTGTTTGGTCTCACGCAGGCTTCCCTGCTTCCCTTTTCCCTTCCTCCCATCGTGTGGTTGCCCAGCTGGTCTCAGGCCTCTCGCTCCAGAAGCCAGGGGATGCGGATGGGCTGGCCTCTGGTGGTGTGTGTATGTGTGTGTGTGGAGGGCGGCGGGTGGCTCTTGGGGTTGCTGGGAGCAGGGAAGAGCCTCTGACCACCCTGAGCAGGACCGAAGCCGTGTGGGCAGCTCTGGGTTTCCCAGAGACCCTTCACGTCAGTGAGGAAATTGGAGTATGGCCTCTGAATCCAGACTAGGCAGTGGAGTCCAGCTCTTGTGTGATCCTGGGCCAGTTACTCAACATCTGAGCCTCAGTTTCCTCATCTATAAAGTGGGATAACAATTGCTCCCTTAAAGGGAGATCAGGGCTAGGACCTCTGTGGTCACCTGGATCTTGTTACTGATGGCATCTTCTGACACCCAAAGCAGGACAGGCTTGACAAGGCAACTTAGAGGAACAATGGGGGAGATTATTTGAAACTGGATTTTCCGTGAAAAATCCAGAATGGGTAGTTTGGTTGTTCTTTGCATTGGTGAGAATAGGTACTTAATTATAGTTATTAACTAATAAATGTAATTATTTATCCTGCATGTTTTAGTTTAGTTTAGTTTAGTTTACATACTATATTTTTATTCAATTCCCACAAGTATTAGGGCAAATATTATTGTTATTATTGAGATTCCCACTTTATGGATGAAAAAGCTGAGCTCGGAAAGGTTAAGCGACGTTACCAAGGTAATCTAGTGGACAGAACCAAGGCTAAATCACCAAGCGTTGTCTTCTTAGCTAGTTAAGGCTTGTCCCATGTCACGCCGTTCTAAAACTGGGAAGATAACTCACCTCCGTACCTACCAAACCCATCTCCTCGTAACGATTTTATGCCTTCCAGAATTGGAGTTAGAATAGATAGGAAATTGCAGTATAGTCACACTATGGAATACTATACATCAGTGCAAATAAAGAAGCTATCCACATGTATCAACGTGGCTAAGCTTGAGGGAACATGTGCTGAGAGGGAAGTCAGTTGCAGAAGAATAAACGCACAGTGTGATACCAATATATGTTTAAAAGAAGTGAATCAGTACCACATAATAGTGTGTGCTCACCTTACAACTCAGCAAGTGCAATCTTAGCCATTCGCATCAGAAGAATAAAAACTTAAGTTCACACAAAAGCTTCTACACAAATGCTCGTAGCATCTTTATCTGTAACAGCCCCAACCTGGAAAAAATCCAAATATCCTTCAGTGGGTGAATGATTAAACCCACTATGGTACATCCTTTCACCGGAACAGTACTCAGTAACGACAAGGAACAGATGAGTGATAGATGCAACAACTTGGATGGATTTCAAGGGCACTCTATTTAGTGGGGGAAAAAAGCCAATCTTATATGGTTACCTATTATATGATTCCATGTATATGAGTTAAAATGGCAAAATGATAGAAGTGGAGAACAGATTAGCAGTTGCCAGGAGCTATAGGGAGGGGAAGAGAGAAGATGGTCGTGACTGTGACAAGGATCCTTGTGATAGAACTGTTCTGTATCTGACCGCGGTCGTGGTCACACAGATTTTCACAGGAGGGAAACTTGCGTGGAACTAAATGCACACAGACTTGCACACATGCACCTACACCCACACCCACACCCACACCCACACACAAATGCACGTCACACAGGTGAAATCTGGATAAGGTCAGTGGGTTGTTCCAACATCAATGATCTGGTTGTGATATTGTGCTAAAATGTTGCAGGGTGCGACCCCTGAAGGAAACTGGGTGAAGAGTATACAGGCTGGCTCTGTTATTTCTTATAACTGCATGTGAATCTGCAAGGATCTGGAGATAAAAAGTTAAAAGAATAATGTAGTATATAAAGACACAGGGGGATAGTAAGAACCTAATTTAGCATGGTAGCAACAACTGGGCAGGAGGCAAGGAGATGGGATGAGCTTACACTCGTAGTTTTCAACACATACGTTATTTCCTTTAAGGGGGGTGGTGTGTACACGGTTGCTGACGATATATGATATTTCTTTAAATGAATTATTCCATCATTAAAATAATAATACAATTTAAAAAATTCCCCGTGTTTTAAGACGAGAACTGAAACAGAGTTAAAAGGATTCCAATCTGGCTGTGAGTCTGCCTCGTCTTGTTCTTGCGTAAAGTCTTTTTTGAGTGAAAAGCTCCCGTCTTCTGCTATTTGGCGGACAATACTTGAAGTAGCCCTGGAGCTCTGCACCATTGAAACGGTGGATCTGCACATCCCAGCCAGGTCCACCACTGGCATTATTGCAGCAACCCGATAAAGCCCTTACAAACAGGTGATGTTATTCTAAGCAGCATAAATCAGGGCCTGCTGCGCCATCTTGCCAGCTTCTCAGAGGGCTCTCGGAGCTTAACCTGGCCTCCCAGACTGAAGCAGAGACGGGGACATGGAGAGGGCAGGGAAGGGGTAGGATGGGAGGGAGGGCGGGAGAGCAAGGGACTCGCTCAGCTGGGGATTGTTGGCAATCGGTGAGGACCAGCTGAGCAAAGCCTGGGGAAGCAATGGAGTGTTTCCCGGGAGGCCTGGGATGGGAGCATCAAGGTTTTGTTTGGAAATTGCTAGGATCTGGTGTCTGTCAAGTGTCATTAGCGCATTGGGAACTGGGCCGGCCTTGAGAGCCAGGCTCTGTCCTCGCCTGGCTGGCTCACCGGATAAATGACTTGGGGGCCGAGACTCAACAGCACTCAAGTGGAAATAGCAGCAGCATCAGCCTCCAAGGTTTCCTGCTTCAACTTCGCCTTGAGTAAAATACCTCATTATCCCCCAACATCCTTCTACCTGGTGGCTGCTATAGCTCAGTCAGGCCCCCGAGGACGCAGGTGATCGATCCCAGGCCTGGGGCCAAGGAAGGCAGCACACTTGGTGTCAAAAATCAGCCACTGGCCCTAAAACATAAAAGACTAAAGATCTAGGTAAACCTTGAGAGAAGAAGGAAAGAAACTCAGACTGCCTTCAGTTTTGCCCACACTGCCTTCCTGGTGGCTACACCACTTTGGTTTTCCATCAATGGAGTGATTAAAAGCTGGGGAAAGAGGAAGTGAAAGGATAGGAAGGCCAGCTGAGAGTCAAAGTCAGAAGGGATGGGCTAGAGCGATGTGTGTCTGTTCTGAGTCAGGGGCAGGCCCTCAGCAGGCCTACCACGTACAGTGGTGTGGGATGTGCACTGCCCAAATCCGGGAAGGGTCATGCACATCATAGTGTATGGGAACGGTGTTTCCTGGAGCTGGGCAGCGCACAACCTGAGTGGTGGCGTGTGAGTGGACCTGGGAGGGGTCCAAATGCAGTAACGTAAAGCTGACACCTGTTAAGCAACTACCCTCTGTCAGGCACCTGGGGAGGGGTTTTATGTATGTGACTTGACCCTCACAGCAATTGGACAGATTTTGCCCACTGTTATAGATGCAGCAGGGAAGATGCCAAGTGTTCAGTTCCCACGTAAAGTGGCTCTGTTTTCCATTGACTTATGCACAAGTTTCGCACAGTATTAAAAGTGTGTGTCCAATTTTAAAAGTGTGTGTCTTTGTAGGTATCCATGAGCACACATGTACCAGAGTGAGAGGTTGAACAAGGCATAGGCTGAGTCTGGATTCATCCTGAGTGTTGGTTATGAGAAGCCTGAGTCCTCACTCTTCCTAGGCCTACAATTCCCTTCAAGCCAATCTTTCTCTACCTGAGTTTCCTGCCCCCTTTCTCTGCCTCCAAAGGGCTGGGAAGCTGGGTGGGGTCGTGTCTAACGACAGTAGCTACGTCTCTTGGCCTCAGGGTGGGAAGCCCACAGATGGTGGCATCATCCTGTTGGCTTTCCCCTGTGCTCATCCACACGCAGGGAAGAGAAATCTTCCAGCTGCCTCTGCTTTGGCCTTTCTCTGACAGAGGCTCTGGGAGCTATCTTGTGGGGACCACGGGAGCTTGGATGATGGCTTAGCATCCCCACCTGCCTGCACCCTCAGGTCCGGGTGGAGGGGTTTTCCTCAAAGACCATGGGTCTTCTAAGGGAAGTATGATGAATCTCCTTCCGTAGGAAAGGTGACTAAGGCTCAGTGAGGTTAAGCAGCTTGGCCTGGAATATCTAACTAGTACCTAAGTTACTAGCAGAATCCGTACCAAACCTGAGTTCGACTCAGGCTAAACCCTGTGTGACATGTTGCCTCCCTGCAAAGTCTGCAGGTGGCTCTTATTCCCAAGCGGAAAAGACAGAGGAGCAGACCTTCACTGTGGGTGATGACCGCCCCCACCCCAGGACCGCTCCCCATCTTAGGCTCGCCCCTGGAGCCATGACCTGCCTCCACCTGTCCTCCCCACCTGTGCTCTCATTTACAATACCTTTGGGCGGGGCCCAGGGCAGCGATATGTCGCTAACATCTGTTCAGCAGCTATTCTGCATCAGGCACCGTGTGAAGGGTTTGAGGTATGTGATTGAATCCTCATAGCAGTTCTGCAGGCAGGGATTTTGCCCACTGTATAGATGCAGCAGGAAGATGCCAAGTGTTCGCTTCCCACACGGAGAGCCCATCAAGACTCTCGCCGACACGGCACGTCTGACCACTTATAAGACGGTGGGAGATGGGGACGGGGTGCTTCTATCATCTGTCAACTGAAACTCGAGAAAGTCACAGCTCCTTAAAAATCTACCACCGGGCTTCCCTGGTGGCGCAGTGGTTGAGAGTCCGCCTGTCGACGCAGGGGACGCGGGTTCGTGCCCCTGTCCGGGAGGATCCCACGTGCCACGGAGCGGCTGGGCCAGTGAGCCATGGCCGCTGAGCCTGCGCGTCCGGAGCCTGTGCTCCGCAATGGGAGGGGCCACAACAGTGAGAGGCCCGCGTACCGCAAAAAAAAAAAAAAAAAAAAAAAAAAATCTACCACCCACCAGCAGCTCTACCTTCTCGTCCTAGAATATCAGAAAAGCTTGTGAGAAACCTTCCAGGATGCCCTGAAATCAGAGGATCCCAGCCCTAGTTAGAGGTTCCATGCACTGGGGGACCAAGAAGCAAAGACAGGTCCCTTTCTGCAGAGCAGGTCCCTGGGCTATCACCTTATTCTCATGCTCCTCTTCTGGATTAAGGTACCCCAGCTGCTGTCCTCTGAGGCTCTATTTGGAAAGCAGGAATGATTACGGGGTTGGGGAGTCTTGGGGAAGAGACCACAGACTCCGAGCAAAGGGCAGGTAGGCAGCACTGACGATTCCCGGTTGGCCCAGCTGCCATCCCTCCGTAGATCTCCAGGGTTTATCCTCTGGACCAGCAGATCTCCCTCTCAGGGTTCTCAAGGAACCCAAGGGCCTTCCTGCCTACACTCCAGGCAAATCCTGTATTTCAGAGTGCTTCCTTTCTCTTTGCTGGAGGCCCCCAGCCTACTCTGAGTCCAGCAGCTGCCCTTCTTTAGCCCCTCTGTCCCTACAAACTAACACGCCTCTTCTTACTTCCCATCTCCTCTGTTAGCTGCATCCAAACCCCGGGCTGGTTCGTCTCCTCTCAGTCCCCGCCACCTCATCTTGGACTTCAGGCATCCCAGGGTGTCTGTTTGTATCATGCTGTTTTCAGTGGGTTAACTTCTTCCTCGTTATGCACACTGCTACTCACACCCAGAGTACAGCCACCTCTCACGGTCACAGGGCAGTTCTTCCAAAGAGTTCATAACATGTGCAGAAGTCTGATCCCCTACCTGCTCCTGGTGAGCTGGGGAGGGGCGGGGGAAAGGCAATAGGAAGGATTTCTACTTCACTGCATTGCTTGCCAAAGAATTAATCAGTTATTTGACTCCAGATAACACGATAATTAATAATGTAATAAGATGCAATTTATGGGCACTCATGCCTGAAGGCCTCTGGTCCCAAGGCCCTTGGTAAAAGGCAAAATTAAAAGCATCCATAATCTCTAAGAGGACAGCATGACCAGAGCTCACGGAGGCTGAAAAGAACGGGAGGCCTCTGAGGCTCCACACTCAGTGCACTGCAGCCCAGGCTCTCAGCTCGCAAGAGAACCCTCCACCCAACAGCGGAGTGGGAAGTCAGTCATGTGCCCGTGGCTGCCAAGCCCCCTCAACAGACTCACAAGAGACTCCTAAGAAGAACCCTCTCCTATTGGAAGGGGAGGGACAGGAAAGTCACAGCCAGGTATCCGTTGGAATCCCAGTTCTTATCGCTTAATGGCTACTGACCTCGGATATCTCTCTGCACCTCAGTTTCCACTTTACAGTGTTGTTGTGAAAGTGATTGAGAACAGCTGCAAAGCCCTTCTGAGTTTACCAAGTGCTTATTCGCGGGCATTACTTCCTGTAGTTCTTTTTTTGCGGTACGTGGGCCTCTCACTGTTGTGGCCTCTCCCGTTGCAGAGCACAGGCTCCGGACGCGCAGGCTCAGCGGCCATGGCTCACGGGCCCAGCCGCTCCGCGGCATGTGGGATCTTCCCGGACCGGGACACGAGCCCACGTTCCCTGAATCGGCAGGCGGACTCTCAACCACTGCGCCACCAGGGAAGCCCTATTTCCTGTAGTTCTTTAACAGCTCCCTGAGGTTTCACAGCAGACTGCCTGCCCAGTATCTACACTCATCAGCTTCTTTCCTAAGCCTCCTCCTTTTACTCCTGGGGGCAATGTGCAAAACTAAAGACATTTCCCAGCCTTCCTTACAGCTACGAATGGTCAGTGAGATGTAAGCAAAAGTTGCTGGGGGGGTGGGGTCCCAGGAAAGTTCTCTAGGAGGCTGACTCAGCTGCAAGTATGCCCCTTTGCCCATCCCTTCTTCCTTCTAATTTCTACCTAGAATTCAGACATGATGTACGGTGCTCTGACAGCCTTCTTAGACTGTGAAGTGAACTTGGAGTTGGAAGCCATGTGCCAAGGATGGTGAGATAGGAAGATAGCAAGAGCCTGGAGCCTCCAATGACTATGAAACTGCCGTAGGAGCGAGAATGACCTACTTCTAGATTTTTGTTACAAGAGAGGGGAATAAACCTCTGTCTTGTTTAAACCAGTGCAATCCATCTTCTACTGGTAGGTGTGATTATCCTGCCTTTCAAAGAGATTGCTGCTAAGCAGAGTTAAGAGACTTGCTCAAAGTCACCTTTTTTGGTTGAAGGGGCCATACTCACATTTCCTAAAAGAGAACATTTCCAAATGTTTTTCAGTCGGCAAAGATCCACAAATTTTAAATACCAGATGATGATCTTCTTTTGCCGGAAGATCGAAGCATCTTTTTGCTGCTTTTCAGAGCTGCCGTTCCCTGAGGGCTCTTTTTATCTCTGGCTTTCTTTTTTACTTCTCCCTCCTCTTTGCCCTTGGTCCTTCTGCCGTTCAGTGCTTCCCAAAGCCTTTTACCTACCAGTAGGAGAATTCTGTTTGGCAACCCTGAGCCCTGGACTAAGTGTGTGAAGTCAGGGACAGTGGCAGCCCCTGCCTTCAGCTCCTGTCCCTGGAAGAACTGAGACAGAGCGAGCCCCTCCCTGGAGCTCCCTCTGGGGTTTCACAGCCCTCGCTCCCCAGCGTTGCAGGCAGTAGAGGACTTGTCTTCCGGTCCTCAATCAACCTCCTCCCGCCTACTTGCATGTAGAAGGAGTGGACAGATATGCGTGAACTTCTTGGAAGTCCGTGGAACTTCTTGGAAGTCCGTGAGATGTTGGCAGTGGGATGACAGGTGGCCTGGCACAGGAGGATGAGCTGGGGTCACTCAGGCCCCTGGCCCTTCGTGGCAGAAAGTGGAGCAGACTTTCCCTGTCCTGGGAAGATGTGCAATTTAGGAAGGAAATGCCTAGTTTTAATGCCTCTCAGAATGAAGCTTTGAAATGGATAGGCGGCTTTTGCCGTCCTCTGATCCATCCATGGGCTAAAAAAACCCTGCATGTTGGTCTTCGGTTTGGCAGGGTGGATTCCAGAGTGCTAAGTCAGGGGCTTCCCTGGTGGCGCAGTGGTTGAGAGTCCGCCTGCCGATGTAGGGGTCACGGGTTCGTGCCCCGGTCCGGGAAGATCCCACGTGCCGCGGAGCGCCTGGGCCCGTGAGCCATGGCCGCTGAGCCTGCGCGTCCGGAGCCTGTGCTCCGCAACGGGAGAGGCCACCACAGTGAGAGGCCCGCGTACCACAAAAAAAAAAAAAAAAGAGTGCTAAGTCAGACAGGGGCAACCTAAGAGAGTCCCCAAGAGTGGAGTTGGAGTGTACAACATGTGAGGGGCAAGTCCCATTCTCTGACCTGGCTGGTGTTTGAATTGCCATGTGGCCGGGAGGGAGTGGTGATGTCCTCGAGAACGGGGGACTCGGAATATAATAAAGATATATTTTACTTCTATATAAAGTATTCCGAAGGGAGAAAAGAGGTCCATATTGAGTTTTTCACTCCTCACTCAGCCCCAAAGCAGAGGAGCTGAGGAAAATGTTCTCTCTACTACTGATCCACCAGGCAATTGAAGCGAATAGTAACATAGCCAGCACAGACCATCTGCTGTGTCAGGTACTGGTGTGTTTCACATGTGTTAACTCATTTAATCTTTACAATAACAGTCTGCAGTAGGTTCTATTATTATACCCATTTTATTTAAAAAAGAACAGTAAGAAACAGAGAAGTTTAGTAACTTGCCCAAGGTCACAGAGCAGGAGACCCAAACTGAGGCAGTTTGGGTTCTTAGCCGTTACAGGAACTGCTTCTCATTCGATGCTGGACTTCGGGGTTCTGGGAAAGCAAGGAGGCAGAATAACTTTGGTTCAATCCCTAGCTCAGCCATTCACTAGACTGATTTAATTAAATATTAAAATCTATTTCGTATGTGAAATGCCTGGACCCACTCATTCCATGATAATCCATTACTTTTGAATAAGGTCTTGTTTTTCTCCAAACAGGTGCTCATTGCTCCCTCATTCGAACCTTACAACCTCCAGTGAAAGAGCAAGGTCAGATGCAATTATCCTCACTTTATATATGAGAAAAATGAGGCCTAGCGTATTTCCTGAACTACTTCCAGAACATTCTACTATCTCTCTTTCTTATCTTTTAAATGGTTCGAACAGTACAGAAGAAAGCAGAGCAACTTTCCCACACCCTTCCTTGGAATTCACCATTATTAGTATTTTAGTATCATGTCAGCCTTTTTTTCTAAGCACAGAGCATACTCATGTATGATTTTTAACGAGCACACACGTGATCGTGCTGTAGTCATTGCTTGCCTTGGGCACTTCACAATATGTCACTGACTAGAGGTCTGCTCCATTTTTTTTTTTAATGGCTCCATGATATTCTACAGCATAGATGTATTATTACTTATTTATCCCCTCTCCTCTTGTTGGTCATTTAGGTTAGTCCCAATTTTTATGTTTATAGTAAATGCTGTAATGATTACTCTTACTCAAACATTTCAGTGCACATGTTCACATGGTTTTTGTAAAATGAATTTCTAGGAGTGTAACTCTGGGTCTGATGGTGTGAACATTTAAAAATGTTAAGTTCTACCAAATTATTAATCCAAACAAGTTTTGCCAAACGCACATTCACACAGGGTCTAAGAGTAGCCATTCTCTATTCTTTTGTCAAAGCTGAGTATTTTCAATTTTCTAAGTTTTTATTTCTCTAGTGGGTGAAAAATAACACCCTATTGTTTTCAATTGAATTTCCCTGATTACGAGGCTGAGTATCCTTTTAATATACTTATTAGCCATTTGTATTTCTTCTTCTACAAAATCTCCTTTGTATCCTCTCCCTCTCCTTCCATTGGGTTTTGGCTTTTCTCTATTGATGCAAAGTAATGCTCTATCTTCTAGACATTGATTTTTTGTTGTTGTTGTATATCACAAGCATCTTCCCTCTGGTATTTATCCCTTGTCTTTTAACTTTGTGATGTCTTTTAACTTTGTGATACCTTTTGATGTAAAGCTGCTTTAAATTGAGAGTATTGCCTTTCAATTTTTAAAATTATGAGATGTTCCCAGCTCATAGACAAATATAAAAGATTACATACAACCTGTATATTCAACACCAGCTTTGTAAAACCTTGACATTTTGCTACGTTTAAATATCCCCACCATCTTGTAATTTTCATTTGCAGTTTACTTTTACCCTTTTTAAAAGTGAAAAATAATATTTATCTTTTTCATCAAATTGCAATTGCATTCACTGACATGTTTTATACATTTCTCTGCTCCCCATCGCTTCCTGGGGTCCATATCTTCCCTCTGGGTTGACTATTTCTAAATGAAGTGCATCCTTGATAGTGCTTTTAGTGAGAGGCTGCGGACGCTAAATTCTTTTAGTATTTTTTTATGGCTAAAAGTGTCTTTATTTTGCTTGCACTCTTAAATAGTAGCTGTGGCAGTTACTGTTAGCTGCCCAGCCCACATCTTGTCTTTCTTCTTCCTTAGAAATGGAATTGGAACACTGATTTTATTTAGGGCATCTGTATGCTCAGCAGAAAGCCTGTATTTTCTAGACTCTCATAGCCATGAGTGGCTAATGAGATGTAAGCAGAAAACACTGAAGGGGGGAGATCTTCCTAAAGGGAGCTGACTTATCTACGAGGAGCACACTTTTACCCTTGTCCTTCTTTTGTGGAACACAGGAGCCTTCATGGGACAATGAAGAGAGAAGCCACAAGCTAAGGAAAGTAGAGCGGAAGCATGGGAATGGACTTGGGTTTTGTGATGCCCCACCCACTCCTGGGCTGCCACTTCCATGCCCCCTTGATGTGAGACAATGAAGCCTTTATTTGATTTGTTGAAGCCTGTTATTAGGTCTCTGATGCTAACAGCAAAATTCAATTTTAGGTTGATATTTGGTTTCCTCTTACCCTCTGAGACTGACGTTCTATTGTTCTTAGCATCTGTTATTACGAATGAGAGGTCTACTGTTAGTCTAATTGTTCTATCTTCCTATCTGACAATTTTAAAGATTCCCCCATGACCCTTGTTATTGTTTTTTAATGCATAGGTGATTGGATTTATTTGTATTTATCTTACTAGATTTTTAGAATGCGCTTTCTGTTTAATGACTCGTGTTTTATCCAATTTGGGAAATATTTCAATAATTATCTCTTAAAATATTGATTCTCTGTCATTCCTTTCATTCGCTCTTTTTTCTAGAATTAGATAAATGTTAAAACCCCTCTCCCGGGGCTTCCCTGGTGGCGCAGTGGTTGAGAGTCCGCCTGTCGATGCAGGGGACACGGGTTCGTGCCCCGGTCTGGGAAGATCCCACGTGCCGCAGAGCGGCTAGGCCCGTGAGCCATGGCCGCTGAGCCTGCGCGTCGGGAGACTGTGCTCCGCGGTGGGAGAGGCCGCAGCGGTGAGAGGCCCGCGTACCAAAACAAACAAACAAACAGAAAAAAACCCTCTCTCAATTGTTCCTTCTTGTCGCTTAACTACATTACATATAGTGTGTGTGTGTGTGTGTGTGTGTGTGTGTGATTCTGGGTGAATTCCTCAGTTCCTTCTTCTAGACTATGAAATATTTCTTTAACAGTGTCCTGAGTGTTTATCAACTATTGAATTTGTAAAATTTACTGACATTTTTCTTTAATTTCTAGGATTTCTAATGAGTTCTCTCTTAGAACTAAATTTTAGGATTTTAGTATCCTTATTTTATTGCTGCCTAGTTTTGTTTAATGATATCTTATTCTTTACAATATGGAAGTTATAGCTTCCCTTTTCTCTAAGAACATACTAAAGATACTATAATTAAAAGTCTTTGTCCAACTGTTGTACAAAATTAGTTTCATCTGAAACATTCTTATCACAAATTAAAAAATTTGTAACTATGTGTCGTAATGGATGTTAACTAGACTTACTGTGGTAATCACTTCAAAATATATACATGTATCAAATCAATATGTTGTACACTTGAAACTAATATAATGCTATATGTCAATTAAATCTCAATTTTAAAAAAGTTGTACCCAAAAGATAGAAAAGCCATAGCTAGTTATTAAAATACTATTGGAAAAATACAAATAGAAGGATAGTTGCTAAGTACATACTCCACTTCTACTTAGAACTATGTATAGCTTTTTACTGAACATAGAGTAAAATTATAAACCTAAGCAAGGTTTGCGTGAACTCACCCCTGGTTACTATACAACCTCATATCTCACCAATATCCTCTTCACTCTGGCCATACCGACCCATATTTAGTTCCTTAAACACAAGATCTTTCCCACCTCAGGGGGAAAGGTCTTTGCACATACTGCTCTCTTTCTGCAATGCTCTTTGCCCAGTGCTTGAAAACCCTGGCTTTTTTTGTCCTTCATGTCTTAATTAAAAAGACATCAAAATGAGAGCAGCGATTATCTATCACTACATGGTACAATTTGATATAATTTATTTATATTTCTTTCTTTTTATTATTATTATTTTATTTGGTTTGGATTTAAATTTTTTTTACTCCATAAACATTGTTTTAAAAAGCAAAAAGGCACAATGAGTTATTTTAATCTTTAGTATGCTTGAAATGTGCTTGGCAAGAAAGAAAATATTGATATTACATTTCCCCCTAATGCCATTTATCGAAAAAGTAATTTCATCAAGAGTGAATTTGTGTTGCAAATGCTTTGCTGGCTGTCTGTATTAGCGTTTTTTTCTTTTTAATTGAAATATAGTTGCTGTACATGTATTAGCTTTTAATTTCTTTATGTATATTGGGATTTTGGTTTAAAGATTCATTTTGAGTGGGAGGTTTTGGTTTTTTTTTCTCTCTCCCTTTTTTTTTATTCTTACCCCTCTCTATCTAGCTTTTTTTGTGGTCGCCCTTACCTGACTAGAGCTGCCAGATAAAATACAGGATGCCCTGTGAAATTTGAATTTCAGCTAAATAACAAATAATTTTTTAGTGTAAGAAAGTCTTGAATATTGAATCAGATGTATTTATAAAATTGTTGTTTAGCTAAAATTCAAATCTAAATGGGTAAGCTGCATGTTTATTTGCTAAATCTGGCAACCTTATACCTGACCTTCTATGCCCCTATCCAGAACCAGATTTTATTTTTTTATTTTTCACATCTTTATTGGAATATAAATGCTTTACAATGTTATGTTAATTTCTGCTATACAACAAAATTAATCAGCTATACATATACATATACCCCATATCCCCTCCCTCTTGTGTCTCCCTCCCACCCTCCCTATCCCGCCCCTCTAGGTGGTCACAAAGCACCGAGCTGATCTCCCTGTGCTATGCAGCAGCTTCCCACTAGCTATCTATTTTACATTTGGTAGTGTATATATGTCAATGCCACTCTCTCACTTCGTCCCAGCTTCCCCTCCCCCCCCCGCCCCCGCCCTCAAGTCTGTTCTCTACATTTGCGTCTTTATTCCTGCCCTGCCAACCAGATTTTCTTATGGGGATTTGGGCTCCATATGATATTTAGGGCATCAAATAAATAAATAAATACATACATGAGGTATAACAAAACAAAAAAAGCTGCCTTTTTAGGGCCACAGAGAAAATTCTTGCTACCTGAGAAATGAGAATTTGCTCTTCTGGGATAGGACCTTTCTGCTGCCTACAACCTGTAAAAGACTGGTGCTGGAAGCTCAGCCCTTTCTCAGCTCTCCCCGCAGCCTCAGAACAGCGCCTTCTCTCTGATGTCACCACGATCATCACTTGTAAATCCACCCAGTCAATAGAGCATTGTCTGGTACACAGGTCAAGAGAGTTAGATGTTGTGAAATCGTGATTTACAAAAGAAAGAGAAGAGGCAGTTCCTATCCCCAAAGAGTTTATAATCTAGTTTGAAGTTCAAACAAACACAAGAAAAAAGATAGACTGAGTCTGATACTGAGGAAAGCAGTGAATTGAGACAGTGTTCTAAAACAGGAACCAATATTTACTGAGCGTCTATTATAAGCGCTCTTGATCATCTCACTTAATTCTCATTTCAGTTTTATGAGGCAGGACTGATCATCCTGATTTGATAGAGCAGGAAATGGAGGCTCAGAATTATTAGATGTCTTGTCCAATGTCACAGGATTAATCAATAGGTCTTCTAATGCCACATGCCTTTCACTAAGCCATGGACCAGTGCTGGTTAGTTTGTGCTGGGAAACGTTGGGAAGGAGGTCAAATAATAGTGGTCACATTTTAAGACCTTAAAATGCAAAGTTAGAAAAACATTACAGCAAATCTTATTCTAAAAGGACTACCCTGCAACGTTTTCCATCAGTTTTTTCCTGGGCTTTCCAAGAGACAGACCTTAGATGGATCAAAAGGTATTGACCAAGGTCTTGGTAGAACAGGAATGGAATTCAGAACTATGACTGTTGACTTTTTTGGTAGTCTGTTTAGATGTCTATCCCTGACTTGTTTGAGCCCTAGACTATTTCTGGAGGGCTTATAGTAACTTGAATCACCACACTAAATGCTGTTATGAAATATACTGGATTTTGATGAATTCCCTTGGAAAGTGAGTTATCACGTTCTGAGAGAGCTGGGTGCTGTAACGTTTATATTCCCGAGCTGGGAATGACTATGTTTCATCAGAGTGGCAGGGATACCAGCAGCTTACTTCCGTCTCCTCAATTGTGTGGCAATGAAGTTTATGGCATCACACACCATCAACCTTTATGCAAACACAGCTCTTTTCTGATGCCTTCTCAGCCTCTTCCATAGGATGGGGAGCACAAGACAGAGATAATATTTGCTACAAGTTGAGTTTTCAGCCTGCCCACAAGTAAGATGGAGATTTCACAAGTGCTGCCAATGTAGAAAATGATAATATTTATGTGAGGTTATTCTGAGGACTGAATTGGGGGAAGTGGTAAATTGTGCTAGAAACAAGTTGGGAAACCTTACAACTGTGTTTGTGGGCCTGAACTTTTTTCAAGTATAGGAGAAATCGGAGAGGCAGAGAATGTTTTCCCATGAGCTTGCCCCTCCCTGCAAACACCCTTGAGAAAAGCAATAGAGGGAATATAAGCCAGGAGAGTACAGACTTAAATTCTGCACATCACTACTTCTCAGTGTGAGCAAGTATGATTAGGAGATACGACTGAAGCTAATCATAATAGGACCTGATGTTTGTGCTTATAATTTTCCATTTCCATTCACTCGTTCTCTTACTCATGCATTTATTCAGTAAGTGTTTACTGAGTGCCTACTATGTAACAGGCAGGTTAGTGGGGCCTTGGAGACAATGATGAGGAAACACTGATATGGTCCCCACCCTGATGAAGCTTATAATTCAGTGAAAGGGGCAGGTATTATGCAGTCAGAAACCACTGTGAGGTTACTACCAATAAGAGTTCATGGTATTCTAAAGCTCTATTCTATGTATCAGGGATTGTTCTAGGAGCTGAGAATACAGCAGTGAACAGGGCAAAATCCTGTCCTCATTAATTTTATGTCCTAGTACAGGAGACAAAACACAACTGAACATAAAATTTCAAAATAAACAGAAAATGTAATTTCAGTGCTACGATAAAAACAAAGCAGAATAAGTGGTTAGAGTGTGACTCTAGGCAGGATGGTATGGAAGGGCCCCTCTGAAAGGATGACTCGTGAGCAGGGAACCAGAAGAGCTGCGAGAGAATCCCACAGAGATCTAGAGGAAGATCATTCCAGGTGGAGAGAACAGCACGTGCAAAGGTCCTCAGGCTGGAAGGACAATGGCTGCATGTGGAAACAGACTATAGGTGGGCAACAGTGGTGGGAAGGGGGTCAGCAGGAGGCTGTTGCAGGAGCCCAGAAGGGAGATGGTGGGGGCTTGGGCCCAGATGATGGTGGTGGAGGAGGTGAGGTGGTGTGAGCTTTGGAATTTCTTCTATTATAAGAGGATTCCACCCGGTTAGGGAGGCCAAGGCAGACTTTCCTGAAGAAGCAACACTTGCACTGAGATCTGAAGGCTGAGTAGAAGTATCTAGGTGAAGACGGGTGCGGGCCCTGTGGGGGCAAGTTAAGGCTGAGGTGCTGAAAGAAGATCTGGGCGCCTAGGCAGCAATGAGCAGGGAGGGGAAGCTGGAAACATGGGCAGCACAGACCCCGTGGGGCTGTGTGAGCCCTGTGGAGGACCTTGGGCTTTTTTCTAAGGGTAGTCAGGAGTCATGGAAGGGTTTTCAGCAGAACAAACCTAGCGGATGTGAGCCTTGGAAACGCTTCCAAATGCAGGAGGGAAGAAGCTCCGGTTTCTTACTGACATTCACCCTCTGAGGGAGGCTCTCCTGTACCTATTTTACAAACAAGGAAACCGAGTCTCAGACAATTGATGGCACTGGGCAGGGCCCACAGCAATGGCTGACTCTGGGGTCCAGAGCCATCGCCCTTCGTACCTGTTTGCCTTTACTGCCCCTTCCCACCACCCCCAGCAACACCCCTACCCGTGGCCAGAGCACTCGATAGTGACAATACAATTATGGTTATTTCTGCCTGTTCCTTCTCAGTCTGGGCATTACTGTGTCCCCCTTTCCATATTTCCAGGGCTTTGACTTCTTTCTCTGCGGTGGAAATTTCCAGACTTGCAGGAGTGGTCTTCATTTTCCTACCCCAATTTACATTTTAGAATTAAGCATTATTTTTTTTTATGGAGTCCAGGAGGAGTGACATACTGTTACTAACATTCATTCATTCCTACCAACAGCACCCCTCTCACCCTCCCTCCCTCTCTCCCTCAGACTTTCACTGGACTCCATCTATGCACCTGGCATCAGGTTCACAGAAATTATTCTTGTCTGGTTTGGAGAAAAAGATATGAAAACCAACCGTCACAAATTAAATTGAAAATGATGTGTGAAGAAGTTGGCCAGATGTTTACCTTGCTGGAGACCCAGGGAAGGTAAGAGGTGAGGAGAGAGGCAAGATTGGGTCAAAAGAGGGAAAAGGATGCAGACAGAGTTTCCCAAAGAAACTTGCAACTTGGTTGCAATCTAATCCAATAGTAGACACTGTGTAGGAAAAGTCTCTTTAAAAATGTTCTTGGTGTTTCCGGTCCTCACAGATTGTGATAACAAGGAAGATGTGGGCTGACAGAGCATGAAATTTTCAGCAGCTATGGAATAAGAGGTCCAGAAACGGGGACTAGTGCTTCTTGAGACCATGTGGTGAAAGAGACCCCGAGAACAGTAGATGATGGGAGGGAGGGGTTGGGGTGCCCTCAGTCTTTCCCACGTCTGCCTCTGCTCCCCTGCCCTGCTGGCACGAAGATCAGTTGATCTTACGGGGTGAGGAGAGCTGCTCGGGTGTTATTGTTTCCAATGGCTGCGGGTTGTGTTTATTTATTTACTGATTTATTTTGCCAAACTCAGGTTTATTGACAGGACTCAGCCAGCCCCGGGCTCTCCCAGCCCACCGACCACAGTGCACAGAGAAATAATTAGTTGCTGAGGTGTCGGGAACAGATGTCCAACTGACATCTTCCCTTCACCAGAGTCAAATTCAGCAGTTTTCCTGCCTCCCGATAAATTGCCAGCCTCGTGCTGCGTTCCTCTCCCCGCCACCTACCTGTTAGGGCTTTTCTCGCTCATTAAGAGCAGAGCCAACCCCCTGGTCTGACCTTGATCTATAAGGTGTCCCCCTTTTCGCCTTTTCAGCTTTTTCATCTCATTTATTCCTTTCTGATGGGCGTGGGAAGGGGAGAGTGCGGCTTGAGTAAGCTCTGATTCCTCCCCACTAAGAAAAGCTGGGCTCTCACTGTTTCTCTTGGAGACCTCGGGAAGGGAAGCGGTAGGCTGTTAATTACTTCGTATCGGGGCAGTGACGTTTATCTCCTTGGGGGCATCCTGAGGCTTTTTTGCAGTTGTGATCAAAGTAGGGTGCCCTTTCAAAAGCCATGCTCTGTTCTGAACAGTATACAACTTCTGTGTTCCGAAACCTCTAGAAAAGGCAGGGTGGAGTATTGGGGGGTAAGGAGAGGAATGACTGGGGCTGTGGAGGTGGCGGAGAACACCAGAATACAGAGATGTGCTAGGCATGTGCTTTAGAGACGTCAGTTGGGGCTGACAGAGTGGGTAATAACAGGGCTGGCAGGAAATTTGTTTATTCATTCACTCAGCTAATATTGGTGGAGCTCTTTTATGTGCCAGGTCCTGGGGATGCTGGAATTAGCTGAGTATGGTCCCTACAGCTGGCCGGCTGGGGAGTCTGGGGAGTCGTACTAAAGAAGTTGACCTTTATTATGAAGGTGCTGGACAGCCTCTGAACAAGTGTAAGAAGGGGAATGATGTGATCCAATTTGCATTTTAGAAAGATCACTCTGGAGGCCAGGTGGAGGAGGGATTGGGGGTGGGACACTGAAGGACACCAGAGACCTCGTGAGAAAACTCTTGTAATAGTCTGACTGAGAAAGGACTAGGGTCCAGCAGAGGCTGAGGCAGTAGGTATAGAGGGAAAAGACGTTTTGGAAGTGCAGTCAGTAGGACTTAAGAGGTTGGGGTTAAAATAGGTTTAAACCTCTTATCTTACAGCTTAGAGAAAGTTCAAGGATCTGGTTCAGGTCCTGTAGCCTGACTTTCCCCTGAGGATTCTGTTCACCACTTAGAAGCGGCTGCCTCTCCCCCAGACGAAGACCCGGAAGTTGCCTCCCCTTACCTTACCTCACAGAAACTCAGGACTGGAAGATGTTCTTAAAGGTGGTCTCATCCAACAGTTTATATAATCACCAACCCTGTCTGCAGTCTTCCCACTTCCCACTTCTCGGGCTGTGCATTCTATCCTTGGAAAGCTTCCTTCCAAAACTATACCCAAATCAATCTCCAACAGATTCTGCCCATTATTGTTAGTTCCGCTTTGGGAGGGCACAAAAACCAAATAAAACACAACACACAGCAGACTGGAAAGCTCCTGATGGGTAGTGAATTCTCCTCCCAGAACCAGATCTACTTGGGAGAAGGATATGACTGCCAACGTTTGTCAAGCACCAAACATCAGGCGTTGGGAGGGTGGGTAGATCACCTTCTAAGAGCAGTCACTTGACTGAGCCACCCCTATCGCTGGGTGAGGGCACTTGTCATCATCTGGGCAGTGCAGGAAACACTTTGATAAAACATCGCACACTCTAACTCCTGGATTTCTTGACTCCACACCCAGTATCTCCCACCTCCTGCTCTCTGCGATGTACAAAACCATCCACCAGGACCTTGTTTGTTCCTGTGAACTATTCCCTCCTACCTGAGGGTGAGGAGTGAGCCCGCGTGAAATCAGAGAGCTGCAACTCTGCCCTCTTCACGAAAACCCTGCAACCAATCTAAGGATCTGATTTATTGGCTTAGATACAAACAGCAGTTAGGCTCCAGTTCTAACTTTTAATTGGCTGTGCAGTAGTGTGCAATCATGACCTCTCACTAAACTCTTCCTATTAAGCTTTCATGTTTACATAGCACCATAAATTCAGCTCATCAGTCTTCTGGAAACTTCTCCAATTTCTGCCTCTTTCTGTGGAGCCAATTATTTCCCTGTTTGTCTTGCAGGTCTCTTTGAAGCCTGACTTCCTGAACTACAGACACAGAGTATGTGAATCAGCTCTTCCCTCCTCCTACTGCCCAAGCTGGAGATGCTCCAGGTCCGCCCTTTGCCCCATCAATTTACTGCTGCAACCATCCACTGGTTTCCTCTTCTTGAAGCATCTCTTGGTCAATGAACCCTTCTCCTCCTTGGGTCACTTATGACTTTCATTGCTTGGACCTCTTCTCAGCCGGTCAGTGACATATTTCAACCTTGTTCAAAGGACCCTGTGCCCCTCTCCCTCCTGAAGTAACCCAAACTTATTAATACAAGTTTTGCAGCAGCAAAAAAAAAAAAAAGCTGTAAAAGTTCAGGAAAAACATAAATAGTGACAGAAATGAAACCAACATGCCCCCAAGCCAGGGTTCAGGAAATAGAGAAAATATGCCTGGAAAAAAATAAAAGAAAATTTAAAGCTTTTTGATAATAATAATAATAACAAACACAGATAGGTGGAGACTATAGTTACATAATAGATATCATAAAAATAGAATATTTTTGGAAATGAAGAAAATACTAAAATTGACTCTGGATGACAGATGTGTGAGATGTAGGATAAGTTGGAAAATTAAACAAAAACATAGAAGGATTAAATAAACAGATATTATAATGCATGAAAAAAATAATAGACTAGATGTACAGGAAAATTCACTCTATAGAGAATAGGAATCAAGAAAGCTTAACAAATAAGGAAATAGTAAATAAAGATATAATGGTAGAAAGTTTCCTAGAGTTTTTTTAATAAAGAATTTAATCTGTATAGAGTCCCTTTTAGAAATAATGACCAGAGAAAGACGATCAGAAAATATCATTGTAAAGCTTTAAAGACAAAGAAAGGATATATCAAGTAAAAAAGGAGAGAAACAGAATTTAAAATCTCTGGGATCTTGCAACCTAAACGACAGAAGCAAAGGGGATTAGGAAGGTGTATAAGATTATTAATTACAATGTCACATAGCTACACTGTTACACTCCAATCAGAAAGAAGGAAATCTACTTTTTTTTTTACATATATAAATTTATTTATTTATTTATTTATGTTTGGCTACGTTGGGCCTTTGTTGCTCCGTGCAGGATTTCTTTCGTTGTGGCGAGCGGGGGCTACTCTTCGTTGGGGTGTGTGAGTTTCTCATTGCTGTGGCTTTTTTTTGTCTTGTGGAGCACGGGCTCTAGGCGCCCAGGTTCAGTAGTTGTGGTGCACGGGCTTAGTTGCTCCGCGGCATGTGGAATCTTCCCGGACTTTTGAATGACAAGGCAAGTACAGTAGATGACAGTATTCTGCAAGTTAACTTACAGTTTTGATCCTATTAAATAAACAGTGAAGATATGGAAACTATTGTAAATTATGATACTTACGAATAAAAGTAATTTGGAAAGCTTTGTTCACTTCTTCCCTAAACATTTAATGAGCTTCTACTGTATGTCATGCTGCTTGCTAGAAACTTGCACTCACAGGTATTTTTTTATTTCACAGTGAGAATTACTAAGATGCTATGGTACTGACTTAAAAACAGAATACAGGCCATTTCATTGGGCGATAACAGAGATTCCAGAAATAGACTCTAAAGAGGAAATATTTTAAAAATATGTGACAAGTGAAGTATAAGGGACCACAAGGAAACACATAATTGTATATTTTGCTGGGATCACTAGAAGCAACGTGGAGAAAACTCCAGATCCATAACTTACACCATATAGCACTGTATGTCTGAGTGGATTAGAGGCACAATATTGAAAAAAAAAAAAGAATAAAATAAATCTTATCTTTCCTAACTGTGGAGGGGAGCTGATTTCTTCCTTGCTTGAATCATAACATTTTCATTATAAAAACGTCAGGTTAAGATCCATATAGAGTTAAAACTTCATGAAAAACAATAAAACCCAGATATTAAGGAAATGAATGGGAAATGGGCATCACAGATAACAATGGAGAAAAACCTGTGAAAAAGTTTTATATTCAACATAAACAGAGAGCCTACACATGTCTACAATGCATAAAACCACATGTCTATTGATCCTGTAGCTGGAGAATGTAAACAAATATCAAATGCAATATTCTATTCTGCCTGTTGAGGAAGATGACCCATGTCCTATGTAGTTGATTTCTTTTTTTTTTTTTTAATTTTTGGCCGTGCCGCACAGCATGCGGGATCTTAGTTCCCTGACCAGGGATCGAACCCATGCCCCCTGCGGTGGAAGCACAGAGTCTTAACCACTGGACCGCCAGGGAAGTCCCTGTAATTAATTTTTAAAAAAGAAAGATAAAGCAACTGTGAGCTCCCACTTCCCGTCTATTAGCAAAAACAAGCTAAAATAATAAAACCCAATGCTGGTGCAGCTCTCTGCAGACAGGAGTTCTATCACCAGTGTCAATGCTAATATTCTGGAGCACAGACCATAAGTAACCCGTATATGAGGGCATCTTCAGGTGTGTGTTTCCCCTTCTGGGGAGTCTGTTCTTTATGGGAACACTGCTTATAATAGTGAAGACCCAAACCTTCACACATCAAGGAGAGGTTAAGTAACTGGACCCTCAACCGTTCAAAGAAATATTATAAAACCATTGGCCGCAAATTGAAAGTTATTCGGATACCTGGGAAAAGTATATACAATGATTTTAAGAGCAAAGTACAGAACGCAAGATCCACTGAGCACAACAAATTTGAAATTCTATGTGTTTATAGAAATCCGTAGAAGAGACTCTAAGAAGTGGTGATGGCTGTGATGATAATAAAAACCAGTGTTCATTGACCCTTTATTTTTGCCATGCTCTGTCCTTCATATGCAGTAGGCATGCTCTCCAGAGCAAACGTGCGAAGGTAAGTAACTTGCCCAAGGGCTGGGGTGTGTTTCAGCTAAAAGCCTGGAGAATCATCATCAGAGGGAACCCTAAGGCTTTCCTAACTCCCCCTCAGCTCTGTGGCCGAGACCACATGGAATAACAGCCCTGTCCCCCTCCCTCCTTTCATATATACAAGCCCCCAGCCCCGTGACTGTGGAATTGTCTGTGGTGTTTACTGTCCTGTGACCCCCTTTTCCAGCGAAGCCATTTCCGGAAGACTGGGCTCCACAGCATTCTCTTCTAACTCACTTCTCTTTCGTGCAACCTCCTCTTTCCCAAGGAATATTTAGCACCAACCTTCTTTAAAATGATTGTAAAAGCATTCTTTAGAATCAGGTTCTCTGTCTGAGCCAAACATCTTCTGGAAGGCCCTTGGCCTCCCCACTCGCCTCCGGCACGCTTTCATCACATTCCAACAGGCAGAATAGAAGCACTTTTGAACACTTAGACAAGGTTTCCTCGCAGAATATTGCATTTGAGGTCAGGCGACAAAAGAAGCGTGAGCTGGGTGCAACCCTCCCAGGGCTAGTCAGCCACCCCCAGGGTTTGGGGAGCTCCTTTTCTGCTGTGAAGCGTGTCTGGGCCTCGCACACAAGTGCAGGAAAGACTCCATCACAAAGCTGTTCAGTCCACATCAGGAGTTGAGAAACTAAGGCCTATTTTCATACAATCTGCTAGCTAAGAATGCTTTTTACATTTTTAAATGGTTGGGGAAAAAAAGCAAAGAGAATATTTCGTGTGACATGAAACTAATGTGAAATTCAAATTTCAGTAACCATAAATAAAGCTTAATTGTGTACATGGCCACACTCATTCTGTGCCCATTTGGCCCATATGGCCCTCAAAGCCTAGAATGTTTACTACCTGTCCATTCACAGAATCTTTGCCGACTCCTGGTTTAAAGGAATGTCTGTTCTCCTTGAAGGCTGCCCCTGCGCCCTGACCTGCCAGCTCAGTGCCCCCCTTGGTAGGGCAGAAGGAGCCCGAGCCTGCTGTGGCTTCATTGTGCCCCTGGTCTCAGCTCTCCTATCTAGGTCTCAATGGAAAACACTCCTGCTCTCTTTCTTTTGGACCTTGCTATTCAAAAACCTCCCATCTCCATAACCATGGAGTTATATATGTTAATATACATGATGTTTATTTTCCTGTGACTTCTTTTTTTTTTTTATTCTAAGGCCATGGAATGAGTCCCTGCAGAGGAAAAATAGTATTTGTGACCATACAGCCACTTACTTACCCATGGCCCAGAGAGGGGACCTGGATGGAGAGGTGAAGGCTGTCCTTGAAGGGCTTAGATGTTGCCTCTCTGGTAGAAGTGGAACGATTCGAATGTTCCCAGAGCAAGAGATACGCGCTTGGTGTCCAGTGGGAGTTGAATCATAACCATCAGAGCAAGCCAGCCCACTTCTTCATCAAGAATGTGTCCAGGTCCACCCACTGGTCTTGATGTCAAAAGCTTGGTCTCTCTGCACTGGTGCAGAATCGAATCTCAGAGACAGAGTTCTGGGTGAGGTAGAAATGAATAGCTTTATTGCTTTGCCAGGCAGAGGGGGACACAGTGGGCTCTTGCCCTTGAAAACTGTGTGTCCCCACCCAGGAGGATTTGATGAGGGGTTTTATAACAGTGGTTCAAGTGTAGGGTTGCTGATAAGATTAGGGTGTGTGCAGGGCCTCCACTCCCTTAATCTCCTCTCAGGTGGTTGTCTCCTAATCTTAATGAGCTTCTCTGGTCCCTTTAATCCTGCCTCTGGTGGTTTTTTGGCTTCTCCTCCCTTGATTAGCAATTGTTCGAAACTGCCCTTTGTAACTCAGGGAAGGTCATGGAGGCTGGAGTCCTGCCTACCAGAAACGGGCAACCAAAAGGCCTCAGCGCCCAGGAGTCCCACAGGGCCTCCCTTGGTTTCAGTCTCAGCACACTAGAGGTCCTTTGTTTTTTTTAAACCTCCTGTCTCCCAACCCTTTCCTTGGAATTCTCAAGAAGAGGTTTTCACTTTAATAAAAAAAAAAAGTTAGGCCCTGCTCTCAGTCCAGAGAATTTATCTTACAAAGATGTCTCAGCAAGAGAATAGAGAAGCACTATGATTCATTGTAATAAGGTAGATATTGTGACAAGAAAGATGTTAACATCTTCATGAAGGCCCTGAGGGGAAATTTGCATAAAATAGTCTCTTTGTTGCTTAAAGAGCCACTGATGCCTTATTAAAAAAAATCAAAACCCAGTTTTGTTAAATATTCAGTCTGGGAATGATTTGGAGTATTTCTCTTATCTCCTGGGTGTCTTTTTTTTTTTCTTGACAGAGTCACAGATGCTTAGAGTTGAAAAGGTCCCAGTCATTCCTCAACTCATTTTCCTTGAGGGCCCTGGGATGGGCACACTGTCTTATTCCTTCTGGAACCCATGCTTCCTGAAGTCTTGGAAGAACCAGAGGACAGAGACTTGGAACTCTGAAAAGATAACAAGAAATTCCTTTGCTCAAGCCTTCCTCCATTTATACACTCATCCATCTGTTCCTTCAACTCCATTAAAAAAGAAAATCTCAGTTGGATTTGGAGTCTCCTGAAATTTATTTTTCATTTTTGAAATTTGTCTAATATTTTGGACAGATTGTTTCTTGAACACCCCCAGTGGCAGGGAGCTCACCACCTCTTAAGACAGGAAATGCTACTTTGGGCAGGAATCTGCCTCCCACTAACCTCCCCCAGTGGTTTTAGCCCTTCCTTTGGGATTAATGAATGACTTCTTCTTTGTGGCTGCTCTTCATATGGTTGTAGACAACGGTTGTATATCTTCGTAGGGCCCTACAATAGCAAAGTTTTTTTTTTATTTTGTTTTTGTTTTTTCCCAATCATACAGTAACATTAAAAATTTCCTCTGAGCCCCATCCCTCTAGCTGCTTTCTGATGGTGTCACAATGTCAATAGATGTTCCACAAGAGACCATCTCCATCCCTGAAAGCCAGATGGTTCTCTTTTCTTAAGCAGATGCTCCTTCAAAAGGAAAGACTGAAGGAAAAGCAGCGGCTAGACCTGTATCATCCTAGGGTTTGAGGCAAGTTACCCAAGGGCAAAAGACTTCAGCTGCAATGGCATTTAATAAAGAGCTGAATTTGCACTCTGCACCTTACTGGGAGATATGGCAAGTTCCTGGGGGAGCTGGACTCTATAGCTGTAGCTGGTGTCAGGCATGATGGGAAGTTTGGGGGAAATGCTCGTATCCTCCTGGGTATCAGATACCCAGGCAGGGGACTTTGCTGAGTGCCAGGAGATAAGGAGGGCCGAGCGTCCTTGCTATGGGACAGGGACATTTGATCAGTGAGGCATCATTGGAAAGAATGAGGAGGGGGAAGGTCCTAATCGAACCAAGTCAATGTTTTTAGCCTTTGCCAAAGCCAGGAGGTGGCTCAGAAGTGGGTGGTGAGCAGAGGTTTCCTCCCTCATTCATTTACCTGGCCACATCCCCCTCTCCAGTCCAAAGAAGTCTATTTATCAGTTCCACACATCCAGCATGTATTTTTTAGCAGAGCGCCAGCAGCGCCAATGGCAGCCTGACTGCCCGTGGGCACCAGGAATCGTTACTGTGTTACCTGCCTCCGCCCGGTGTCCCAGCCCTGCACCCTGGCCCACGGCTGCAATCATTATTCTTTGCAGAGATTCTAGTGGGGACAAGAAGCAAATAAAAACAAATGGCCATCCCTTCTGCGGCCCCGTTCCTAAGGCAGGACATCTATATATAGCCCTTCCAGAGTAGGTTTGCGGCAGGGGTAGCTGGAGGCCGAGCCAGACCACAGAGGAGAGGTGAACTCCCAGTGGAATATTCTGACTCCATTTTGTTTCAAACCAACAGCCAATGTCAATGTGACTTTATGAATCGGGAAGAAACCCTGTAAAATGATCCCTATGTTTTTCTCCTACTTCATGGCCCTACCTTGCTCACTGTCTTATGAAGAGAGTACCAGTGTGATGGCCAGAATTTGTCCTTTACACTTCCCTTTCCTGTTTCCTCCTTTTTACTAAATGAGCATCCAGGGGCACGCAGAGCACTGACAGATACGCTTTGACAACTGTGGCTCTGGACCTGGAAAGGACTTCTAGACCTGGAAAGACCTTTGTGGTCATGTACTCAACCCCTGTGTTTTTTCAAATGGAACAAGGATGGGGGGGTGTTGAGAGCAAGGCTTCTCAGATGTTAAGAGAGACCTGGGGTACTTCAATTTTTCGAGGCTCCTTGTATATTAAAATAAAACAAACAATTAAAAAGGAGAGTTATAAAAATTGTACAATATCTCAAATGTTTATATTTTATAAATTAGAGCTCTTTACAGAAAACAGATAATGCAATATATTTTAAGAGTCACAAAACCTAGAAAAATATTAATCCACAGTCATCCTGCACTACAGGCAGTGTTGTATGGTCACAAAATCAAGTCTAAGTTTGAACCATGAATGTCTTTTTCCTTCAGTCCCATCAGTGTATCTTTAGGGCTGTGTATAACTTTTTAAAGAGAAGGTCAAAAGTCTACTTTTAGGGCACAGTGAATGTAGAGACCACCTAGCTCTCCTGCTCTCTTTGTGTCTTCTGAGTTCTTCCAGAAACCAGCTCTGTGACCTTGACTACCTCATCTTTGTCAGGGTAGAGGACCTAACTTTGCGTTTTTGGCTTTCTTTGATTTAACATCTTACTAAAGGTCTGCTTGTTTAAAACACATAAAAATCAAAACTTTTATTTCATGCTGGAGTCATCGATGAAGCAAACCTGGGGCAGAGGAAAGATCCTGGTCATAACAACCCACCAGTTTGTGGTAGTCACCTCCAAGATGGTACCCAATGATCCGAACTTTCCATATACCCTCCTACATTGTGTAGGACTGGCCTTGTTACCAACAGGATACTGCGGAAGGGAGGAAGTGTGACTCCCAAGGCTGGATTGGCAAAGACGTTGTGGCTTCTGCCTTGCTTGCTCTTGGAGCCCTCACTCTGAGTGAAGCCAGCTGCTGTATCCCGAGGACACACAAGTAGCCCATGGAGAGGGAGGCTCAAAGGGTGATGAACTGAGGCCTCGTACCAACAACCAGGACCACGTGAGTGCACCATCTTGGAAGTGGATCCTCCAGCCAGCCTCAGTCTAGCCTTCAGATGACAGCAGCTCCAATGGACAGCTTGACTGCAACCTCCCAGGACACCCTGAGCCAGACCACCCAGTGGAGCCACTCCCAGTTTCCTGACATTAAGAAACTGTGTGTGAAAATAAATGTTTACTGTTGTTGTAAGTTGCTAAATTTGGGAGTAATTCATTATGCAGGAATAAATGACTAATATCGTCATTTTCCATACCATACATAAGCGACTAACCTGGGTCACCTAAGTTACTGCCTGTAGTTATAAACCACCTTCTTCTTGTCTGGCCTGGTGTCTAAAATTCTTGCACTTGAAGGTCATTCCATTCTAGACATCAATTTTCAGGAGTGTCATCTTAAAAGGCAAAGACCTCTGTACATGCTATTATCTTAACCCTTAAACTGCAATGAGCTAACCTCTGAATGAACATTAGTTTATAACCAGCTGAGAGGAGAGTGCTCCTGGGAGATGGGACTTGTGGGTAAGAGATGGGAATAAGCTTTTGCTGTTGATTAGAAAATAACTGAGTATAGACTCAAAGTCAGACAACCAGCTTGAGTTCTTGCTTCATCTACAAGCTGTGTGGTCTCAGGCAAGCCATGTAACCTCATGAGCCTTAGTTTCCCCATCTGTACAATGGGAATGATACAAGTATCTAATTCACAGTTTGCCCTCACTCTTCCTGCAACGAGGACAAGCAATAATAAGACATCAAAAACATTTTATAAATCAGAAAGCTTTACACAAAAGTTAGTTTATTTAAGGATAGTCTCTAAACAGAAGAGTCAGCTTCCTAAGATGGGTTCTTCCCCCATTTGTTAAGTGCCTTTTCTGTGCCATGAATTATTAGGAGTGGGGACATACAAATGAATAAAATAAGTTTCTTGTCCTCAAGGGGTTCACAGTACTTGGAGTTATAAATAAGAAAACAGACAATCATTGTAGAGTATAAAAAGTGCTAAGCACAGGGTAATTGATTCCTTTCTTCATCAAACATTTATTGAGTGCCTTTCCCCACAAGGTAATGTGTTGGATGCTATAGATACGTGAACAATGATTAGGAAGCCCACCGAGAAGCCTGCCAGGAGGCGATATGATTGAGCACGATCACAAAGTTTAAGGAGGAGCGAGCCCAGTGAAGTTTAAGAGTAGGGTAATACAAGTGGGGTGCATCAAGGCGTGGAGGTGAGCGCCAGCATGGTAAATTGGGGCCACTTCTCCCATCTCAGCACCCCGGGTAAAGTCAACACCATTAAGAGAAACCAGCCCTGAAGGATGGCTGGAGAGTTTGGGGTGCCTGGCTGACCCAGAACCTTGTTTAACCAGTTTACACTGGTCAACAGTGTGCCTGATGCCCCCCGTGGGAGTGCCTGTCAACTCCCAATTACCCGACAGTGTCATCTCAGACCGATGCTCCTGGTTCTGCATGGTTATGGGTCCTTGTGCACTGTGAGTGACTTCGAGAATACCTACTAACTTAAATATTAGCCCAACCAATAATTAGGTTAATTAAGCTAATAATTAGGAGGATGGATTTATTATGCAGGAAGTCGTCTAGGGTATGCCAAGGCCAATTAAAATTAAAATTAAAAACTGCCGTTTGGGGTTCCCCGTGTCCCTGACCTCTCTGTTGGCTCAGACCATCCATCCTTGACTATGCACATTAAGGAAGCCCCTTTTCCTTCATGCTCGCATCTGCTGCCCGGAGCTTACACCTAGCTGCCGAAGTGAAATGGAGAGAGCAAGTGTCCTTTGGGGTCACAAGCCCATTATCTGATGCAGAGACATGTCTTGTTGCCCCCAAATGAGCAAAGTAAAAGATCATCTGATTTCATTTCTTCATCAAGATGGATGATTTCCAAGTGTTGAAACTGAACTAGACGCTTAAACCCATTTCCTTCCAAGGCCCAGCCCTGGCAACGCCGTCTCCCTAGGCTGCTGTACCCAGCCCTCGGCGACAAGCAAGATAAGCTCAATACGAAAGGGCATTTAATTTGATTTCCAGGATAATGTGTCCCCCAAAGGTGCAGATTCCCCTATCCCTGGATAGAGTTATCCAGACATCCCTGAGTACAAGAGGGAGCAGAAACAAGTCATATAAATGGGTACTAGGAGTCTGATACCTTTGCCCAAATAAGACTCATGTTTTTGAGGGATTGCCCTTCTGGGCAAGGAGCCTGAGGATTGTGTGTCACTCCTGGCTTGTCTCCTACATACCAGCCTCTTCCAGCTATCGCATCCTGGTCAACATTCTGTGCTTTAAGTCATTTCTACTTAGGATAATAAAAGTAATGATTCTTCATGCTGATAGGGAAGTAAGGCTCTTAGCTTCTCTCTTTCGGTTGGTTCTTGTTGTAAGCTGCTCTGGGTCTCCATCTCGGCCTCAGACTAGCTTGTCCAACTCTCTTCTCTTTGTCAAAGTTCCCAAGAACTCAGTTTTCCCAAGATGGGCTCTGCCCACTAGCCACTCTTTCCCTGGGGTTCTTCTCCCATTGAGGTTCATTGTGAAGGGCAGTGTCACCATCTCAGCTTTCTCCTTCCTTTTTACCTCCAGAATGACAAACACCTGGGCCCCCTTTGCCTTAAACCATTTGCTAATATTCCTGAACTTTGGCCTTCAATTTCCATTCCTGAGTGTATGACTCAGCAAACTCTAGGATGTTTGGCCCTCTCACTGCTAAATGATTCACTCACAAACAGCAGCCTCGTAGCATACGTGGCTGAGATTTGTGTCTCTGCAAAATCACACATGTCCACATGTCAAAGATCTCTGGGGCTGCTGGTACATGGTAGGTGATAATGTTAGCTTCTTGCATGCCAAGGGTCTACTGAATTAGAGTGTCTTTGGGCTACAAAGTGTAAATAGGAAATAAGGATTTAATTGGGAACGGCTGCCATTATTATTTGTCAATGCAAAAGATAACTAGAATAAAGAGATACCAGTTCTGGGAATTTTCCCAATTATATCTTATGCTCTAGTAGTAAAGCTTCAACCTTCTTTGGCATCCAGCGGTGCTTCAAGCCCCGTTGCTTCTGTATCCAAAGTCTCATTACATTGCACTGTCTGGGGTATATAGTTGTCAGGGGGCTGTTTTGTTTTAAGGTGACTTTGAATGTGGATCTGGTGTTACTTCCCTGGGAGAACCAATTGCATGTGTATAGGAAGAAGAAGGAAATGTTAATCACCAGCTAAAAGATTTTTGTCTGGAAACTGATGATGTTGGACCAAATACAGGGAGATCAGGCAAAATGCTGTCATAAAAACATACGAGAGACAGTAAAGGCTTGAAATACTGCAATAGTAGTGGGGTTGGAGAGGAGGTAGTGGTTCAGAAAGGTGCTTAGTAAGTCAATATTTTCCTGGCAATGTCCTGGACTTGATCTTAGGAGCCATTTCTTACTTTTGGCATCCTTTGCTGTTTAGAGAGGCTGAGAGTTTTCAGAACCATAAATTCCCAGTTCCTCCTTGTTTAACAGTCCTTTCTTAATATATCCTTCACTTTTTACATTTCCTGTCAATACTATAGGCACTTGACCTGTAAATATCTCCAGCTAGATCACCCAGTTCATTGGGTATATTTTTTATTGTCCACATTACTGCAAGTGACAGTATTGCTAAACTTTCTGACACTACATAACGAAGATCCCCTTTCCTCCAATTTCCAATGCTCAATGAGCTATGTGTGAAATTGCCTTGTTTATAGGTTAAAAAAAATGGTTGAATATTGGAAATTTCATATAGTTCAAACTAGTAGATACCTCATTTCTGTTAGTTTTGTAAGTGGGAGGGGTTACTGACAGTTGGCTTCTATTTAACATGTTCTCAACCTTGCCTGCACTCTGGAATCACCTTGGGGAGATTTAAAAAATCACGACACTCAGGTTGCTCCTCAGAGCAATTAGGTCAGACCCTCTGCAGGTTCAACTCAGGCCTCATTGGTTTCAAAAGCTCCACCAATGATTCTAATATGTAGCCAACTTTGAGAACCATGGACTTAGGGTATGCAAGTAGCTTATTTTCTGGGAGAAGACTGTCCAAATGTCCCTGTAGCCTTAAGTTATTTGGGACAGTATCCTGATTCTCCAGCCCTAACACGGACTTGCAAGTTAAAACTTTAATGTTAGAACTCCCATTTTAGAGAGCAGCCCTTAAAATTTGACTGAGGTAAGCCCTGGAATACGTTGTTCTGAAAGTAAGAACTTAGAGAAGCTGTTCCGTCACTCAGTGACAAATTAATTTCCCTTATGTGAGCCTCTGGTGCCTATGATTTTAAGGGTTTTCTGCAGGACTAATGGAAAATTCACTTTTTTTTTTCCGAATTTTTTTTTTTTTTTTTTTGCAGTACGCGGGCCTCTCACTGTTGTGGCCTCTCCCGTTGCGGAGCACATGCTCTGGACGCGCAGGCTCGGCGGCCATAGTTCATGGGCCCAGCCGCTTCGCGGCATGTGGGATCCTCCCGGACCGGGGCACGAACCCGTGTCCCCTGCACCAGCAGGCGGACTCTCAACCACTGCGCCACCAGGGAAGCCCGGAAAATTCACTTTTTTTGAAGCTTTCCTTTTTCACCTGTTGGATTTGTGACTTCCTTAGTTTTGCGGGCTTTGTTGTCAATCTTTTCCCTTTCACTTTTCAGAAAATTCTTCTGGTGTGGACTACTAGTTGGCACCTTTCTTGACTTTCCAGTGCTGCTTTGAATTTGTTTTTATATTTCTTTTGTCATTACATGATTTTGGAAGAGAAGAGAGGCCATATTATGTGTTCAGTCAGTTAACACTTATTGAGCACTTACTATGTGCCATCTTCTTTTCTAAGAGCCCTACATCTATCAGCTCATTAGCCTAACTTGGGAAGAAGGTGTCATCATTTGTATTCTCAGGGTTCTCCAGAGAAACAGAACAAATAGAGAAAAGATTTATTATAAAGCATTGGCTCACATGATCATGGAGGCCAACAAGTCCCAGGATGTGCTGTTGGCGGGTTGGAGACCCAGCAGTAAAACAGCAGAGCTGATGGTGTTGTTCTAGTTCAAGTCCAAGGGCCCAAGAACCAGGAAAGCCAATAGTGTAAGTTCCAGTCCAAAAGCCAGCAGGCTCAAGACCCGGGAAGAGCCAATGTTTCCGTCTGAGTCCTAAGGCAGGAAAAAGCAATGTCCCTGTTCAAAGGTTGTGAGACAGGAGGCATTCTCTCTTACTCAGGGGAGAGTCAGCCCTTTTGCTCTACTCAGGCCTTCAACCGATTGCATGAGACCTGCCCACAGTAAGGAGGGCAATCTGCTTTGCTCAGTCGACCAACAGAAATGTTAATTCTATCCCAAAATATCCTCACAGAAGCACCCAGAATAATATTTGACCAAATAGGCAGGCACCTTGTGGCCCAGCCAAGTTGACACATAGAGTTAACCGTCACATTTTGATCTTATTTTATAGATGAGGAAACCAAGGCCTGTGACGAGTTAACTCAACCCAAGCTCATGCAGCTACTGAGTGGTGGAGCTGAGATTCAAACCCAGTTAGTCTGGCTCAACAGTACATATTCTAAACCACTACACAGATTACCTAACTATAATGCCTAGTTTTATATGCACTGTGAGGTAGGCCAGGATAGAGCAGGGAACTTGGGAGCACGTTGAATGTTTGGAATAACTGCTCTAAGTAAGGAGAAAGAGAAAATTCATTAGGGATAAAGGAAAATATTACCACCGACACTGAGAACACAGGTGAGGTTGGAGGGCTGGGGTCAGTAGCGCAAAGTAGCTTTCCAAATCAGAGCTCTAAGGGCTGACCATATTTCTAGAATGGGGTAGGACCAGTCGCCCAAGCTTCTCTCTTCTTTGTGGTCCCTTAAAATAGAACTACAGAGCTTTTATGCTCTAAGGTTTCTATTGCCAATACTTAAGAAAGGGCAAGGATAAAGGGGTTTGAGGTTGTTTTTTTTCTTTAAAAATAAACACTGTAGGGAATAAAAAGGTTCTGGAACCTTACAGCATTCTTATAGGAACTTATCCTGTTTCTGACTCCTTTCCCGTGTTAGTAACTGGAAGGCCTGATGGTTCCCTGCTCTCGTTTTCAATTTATGAGGGTGGAACTCATCACACCTTCTCTCTCCTTCAGTTCACTGGATTCTTTAGACCAGCAATTTAAAAATGTCAGAAGCATGATTTTCTCTAGACAAAATTTCACACAGTATCCTAATATATAAAGCACATAAAGACACCATTTTATAAGTATAAACGTATTTAATAAATTCATACTTACACCTTTTCTTAATTATCATAAAGTCAGTCAAAGAGAGTACTGAATCTATTTTGATGAATGCAAAAACTGGAAATCATGATAGTGGCTGACATTTGCAGTCTTATACAAGTCTCAATATCCAACTTATTTCTGTAGTCTGTTTTGGATATACAATATCAAGAAAATCCTGATTCAAACAGACAAGTAGCTTACCTTGCAATTCAAGATTCTCTTCGATCAAACTGATCCAAAGCATTAAAGAGGATTTGTAGGACTTTTTTGTTTCAAAGTTAAATCACCAACAACTAACAGCAAGCTCACTTCCTTATCATAAATATAAAAGTCATTCAATAAACACTCCACCCTTACAATAAACACTAAGCCTATCAATTTTATGACAGTAACACGATGAAAAGTGTTCTGATTTTGTTATTGCATATTAATTATGACTCAGTACAGGCTGAATGAATGTGCCTGAGCCTTGTTCATAGCTATATAAAAGTGCCCAGAGAAGAACCAACCAGACACAAAATCAATGTTTGTTGAGTGAATGAATGAACAAACCAAACTTGCCTGGTCTCTCATGGAGTATTGGATTATATATACATTTTTATTTTTACTTTTTGATTTTTATTTGTGCATGTTTGAATTTTAAAAAGATCAGTGCAGAGCTACAGGCATCATAATCAATGACTCATTTACAAGCCCTTCAAATATAACCCCCGATCTGTCAGTACAAGTTTTTCTCCAAGGTCTGCATGAAAACAAGTTAACTAGGCAGAATGGAGTTAACAACCCATTGGTTGGTTGTCTTCAATACCAAAGTTAGCACAGAGCCATTTGAGATTGTGTTGAGTCTTATTAGAGTTAAAAAAAATCATGTTATAAATTTGAGTCAGAACATTTGTGGAACCCAAAACATGTCATGGAACTCAGGGTACCCTTGGGTTCCAAGGAGCATGGTTGGAAACCACTCCTGAAGTGTATGTAGGCCACTTTGTCCATGAAGGCCCCTTTCTCCACCATGAGAAGCTCTGAATCCAGCGAGGGCACACAAAGGGTAGAAAAGAGTAACTATTCAATTGGCCTCACCTTGGATTGAAGAACTTGCCCATAGCTTACTAAAACCATTACCATTTCATGACTGATTTTTTTTTTTAAACCTCTCTCTATGTGCCAGGCACTGTTATAATAACTTTACCTTTATTTACTCACTCATTTAGTTTTTGAAATAACCCTACTTAACAGGTGTTATTATTATTCCCACTTTATAGTTGAAGGGGCAAATGTAGAGAAAACATATAGCTGGCCAATGGCAGGGCAGGGATTTGCCCTGTGAGGAGTACCTCCGAAGCCTGTCCCCAGGACCATGACCTCACACTGACAAATGATGGGGCTTCCTGAAAGCTACTTTTTGGGCTAAAGGGGAGAAATTTGAAGGCTCACATTCACTTCTACATTATTTCTTTATTTTGACTTCAGTAATAATAATGACAAGAATGCATTTAAATATATTGGTCCAAACCATGTTGGGTAAATTCAGGGCCATGTTTGCTATTTCAGGACAATCAGGTCTACAAATTGATCAAAACGGCCAGCATGTAAATCTCAAACGCCAGTTCTGAGATGTTATTTTAAAATTCTTTAAAGGTATTCTATTTATTTGAAGAAAAGATTCACATGAAAGATTTTATTTAATGCAGAAAAGTAAATACAAATTGAATGCACTATTGTGGGAGAGTAGGTGTGACACCTCTGCTCTTACAACAATGGTCTTTTTGTTTTTGCTTGTTTTTAGGATACATCTATAATTTTTATTACAAAACCATTCTTTTGACATCAGGGGGTTCCAGTGATAGCAAAATGCTGTGAGTGTGGCATAGCAGCTCTAATGTGACAATTGCATTCCCTGCCTCCTGAACCAAAATTTAAGTTACCTCATATCCTTTACGTACAGGTTACCTGCAATAGTTAATGCTGCAAATCCTGACACGTATACCCCTTAGGGAGGAGTTGAGGCTAAGGGATTGGAGACAATGATTGTTTTGATGTAAACTATTTGGAAACCTTTGTTCATACAGCATGGCTTGAAACAACTTGGCCTTCTGGTGGCACAAACCTGAGCACAGAATCCCATAATGCCACTCGTAAGATGATTCCAGATTGTGATTTCGTTATTTTTGAGGTTATGATTAACACAAAAGTACAAAATTTAAAAAATGATGTAGAGATTTTGGGGGATACTGGGAATACATCCAGGACAGTCCCACATGTAGGTATCCTAAGATTCTGGTTTAAGAAGCATACTCTTTGTACTGTTTCCTTGAGTTTCAGTTCTCCAAATGAGGGACTGACCTCAGCTCCATGGAAAGAGATGAGAAAAAGCTTCTATATCTACATACCATACATCCACCTCCTTTAGTGGGAGAACAGCAACACTGAGGTTCACCCTTGGATAAGGAAGCAGGGAGGAGTTATATGTGAGTCAGACAGGAGCTGGGAGATGAAGGCTGGCAGCGCCTCCGTGGGCCCATCTGATGGACCCAAATGTCAAAGGATGCTGTTTGCTCTGCAGCTGTATAGATGAGAGGGGAGTCTTCACTCACCACCCCCAAATCAAAGAACAGATGGAGTTTTGACTTGAAAAGGCAGCAGAGAGGCATCTGAACCTTACGTTATTTATTTATTTATTTTAATTACCATTTTTCTTAACTGAGCTTGAAGTGGTACTTCTGTTTGATCACCTGGGAGGCCCTAATTAATGTGCTCTCAGCACCGCACACTCCTCTGCGGCATCTTTGATTAAAGATAGCTGTTGTTTATACCGCCCTCAGCCCAGTGGCTTGCTTACACCTGCGCAGCGCCCTAGGCTTCCTCAGCCTAAAGGCGGGTGTGCCACCCTGGAGACCCTATAAGCAGAACTGAACCAGAATGCAGGGAAAAGCACAGCAGCTCCCTCCTTACCACTTCCAACCCCCAGGAGACTCTTAGTTGCCCCTGCGGGCTGGTCACCAGGTCCACAGATCCCCTGGTTTGAAGGATCGTGCTCCCCATGCCCAGCTTCTGGCCTCTGTCATCTTGTTCAGTCTCAAATCTGACGGGTGCCTTCAACCTCAGATCTTCCTGCCTCTGGCAAAAAATACACCACTGCTGCCACTTTGTGGTTTCCTAAAGCACGTCTTCCATGTCTTTGGTAATGGTATCCTTCTGCTGGAATGTTCTTTCCCACTCTTTATATTTGACCAGCACAGCTTGAAGAAGCCTACTTACTATTTCTCCTTCACACTCCAAGGCTGAGTTGGATGTCTCTATTCCATGCTCCCATAATGCCACATCCTGTTATCATCATCTTTGTAGACGTCTGTCCCTCTCACTCAGCTTTGAGCTCCTTTCTTCCTCAGCAACCAGCACAGTGCCTGGCATGTAGTAGCAAGTACCTAATATGTGTTTGTTGGTTGGGCAAACGAACGAATGAATGAGTTAATAAAAAGCTGTCTTGGCCTAGAAGGCCCCATCTTCCGGGCCATGTCTAGGTCTCTCAAACCAGGCAAGGAGAATCCAACCCTATTCTGGTCCATTTCATCATCTTCTCTCTATCAAGCACCTAGGCCCATTACACAGGCTTACCCTCCATAGGAAATATGATATTCACCTTCACTCTCCTATAACTAAATACATTTGAATAATCGTGATGTTGATGAAAATAACTACTACAATAACAATCCCAACTATTTATGTAGCATTACATATTTTAGATAGGTTTAATGTGAATTATTTAATGTTATAGGCTTTTTAAATGCCTATTTAATTTAAATAAGTGGAGTTATTATTCTGTCTTCATGGAGCAGGAATCACCCGAGGTCCAGGGAGGTTAAGGTGAGTGTTCCAGTTCATACTGGAAGCCATGTTTCATGATTCCTTATTTTGATTTTAGTTCAATAGAATCACACCACGTGTGATTTTAGGTTTTTAGCTTTCTGTCACCTAATGTGAATTCGTTTTTTGGATCATTTCTATGAGAGTGATTGCCAACTATTTCAAATATAAAGATCACTTTAAAAAAATTATATATACATGTATCTATTCTTTTTCAAATTCTTTTCCCATTTAAGTTATTACAGAATATTGAGCAACATTCCCTGTGCTATAAGTAGGTCCTTGTTGGTTATCTATTTTAAATATAGCAGTGTGTACATGTCAATCCCAAACTCCCAGTCTATCCCTCCCCCCATCCCCCCCAGGAACCATAAGTTCATTTTCTAAGTCTGTGAGTCTGTTTCTGTTTTGTAAATAAGTTCATTTGTACCATATTTTTAGATTCCACATATAAGTGATATCATATGATATTTGTCTTTCTCTGTCTGACTTAGCACAATAATCTCCAGGTCCATCCACGTTGCTGCAAATGGCATTATTTCATTCTTGTTAATGGCTGAGTAATATTCCATTGTATGTATGTACCACATCTTATAAAGATCACTTTTGTCAGCCTAAAAAAATCTTTATAATGGAAAATTTGCCACAAAACAGAGAGGAAAAAACAAGGAATCCCTCTGTACTCATTACCCAACTTGCTAACATTTGCCAAGATGGTTTCATCTATCTACGTGCCCTCCTGTCATTTTTTAGCATAATTAAACACCAAAACCATTATCCCAACTAATGAAATTAACAATAATCTCATAATATAATCTAGTGCCCAGGTTGTGTTCAAATATCCCCAGTTACCTCAAAAATTTACTTTTCTTTTTGTTTCAGTATCCAATCAAGGTTCATACATTGCATTTGGTTGATATATCTGTAAATCTGTAACAGTTCTCCCTGTTGCTTTTTTTTTTTTTTTTTTTTTTTGCTACGCGGGCCTCTCACTGCTGCGGCCTCTCCCATTGTGGAGCACAGGCTCCGGATGCACAGGCTCAGCGGCCGTGGCTCACGGGCCCAGCCGCTCCACGGCATGTGGGATCCTCCCGGACTGGGGCACGAACCCGTGTCCCCTGCATCGGCAGGCGGACTCTCAACCACTGCGCCACCAGGGAAGCCCTCCCACTTGTTTTTTTTATTATGCCATTTATTTGTTGAGGAAACCAGGTCATTTCTCTACTAGATATGCTAAGAAAGAATTATATAAAATGCTCAATTAAAACCATTAAAGGCAGATAAAAAGTGGAAGACAAAAATAGAAAAAAAATCCAACAAGGGCAACAAATAGAAAACAGTAACAAATATGGTAGTTATATTACTAATCACTTTGACCATCATTGGTCTAAATGCACCAATTAAAAGACAGAAATTGCCAGAGTGGATCAAAAAATAAGACCCCACTACATGCTGTCTATAAGAAATCCACTTTGTATATAATGACACATATAGATTAAAAGTAAATGGATGAAGAAAGATATATCATGCTAACATGGTTTTCTGGGGAAAACCAAAACTATCAAGAAATAACTAGAACACCAGTAAAACTCCAAGGGGTTGACCCTTGGATTTATGTCTCTAGAATAAAGATCCCTGGAAGACTGCCCCATCCAGGGGCTTTAAGCTGAGGATTCTGACCAACTCAGAAAGGAGGAAACAGCATAAAACCGATACCTGGATCAAGCAGACAATGGAGTAAATTGTTCCTGCAAATTTCCACCTAAGACCCACACAACAAAATCCAGATTTCCTAAGCCATGGGTGATCATGGTTTAATTTGCATTTCTTGTTCTTTGTTCTCCTAGCTAGTTATTCTTTCCTCTCAGCTAGTTTAAAAAATCTGCTCACAGCTACTCGTTAACCCTTAACTGTGACGCCCATAGGCTCCTGTCTTCATACTGCTCTTTGCATTTTAGAGTCTAATATCTGGCTATGATTTGCTTAGGATTTGGCTAAAATATACAATAAAACCAACTGTTGGCTTTATACTCATTTTTCTTTGGTTGCCATCCATCTCTTTTCAGTACCATTCCTTCGTAATGAGGCATTTGGTTTCCTCAGCCATTTGGTGACTTTTTAGATGGCAAACATCAAAGATGGCCAAAGAGCTAAAAATCTAAGACTCGCTGTCACATCACACCTGGGAAGGAAATTTCCTATTTCCGCTGAAACAACGCCTGGGAACCTTTTATGGGAACTGGCCTATGTAACTGAATGCTCCCAGAAGCAGACCTTGGAAAGGGATTATGAAACATATGGGCCAGGGTACCATAAACGTTTGGGAGCTGCATTACTTTTGCAGACGCTTCCAGAAAGGCTCACAACTTAAGCCCAATTTCCTGCTCTTTTGTTTCAGATCCACCTAATGATCTCGTTTCTATAAATCTCACTGGCTCATGCCAGACCACGCTTGTCAAGTCCTGCCAGAACAAGATTCAACAACTTCACAGGGATACTTTGTCTGATTACTGATCATTGGGAGGCTCCCAATAGCTAGGATTGAATTTGTGGCCAAAAAGCCTGCAACTCACAAGCCAGATGGGGATTTGTTATCCAGAAAAGCAATAGTCTCTGTTATCCTGCCTTCCAATAGTCTCTGATATCACCAAGAATTTGTTTTGGCCCATCCATTTTTCCCTCTTGGAAGAAGATATTTTTAGATAACTCAAAAAACTAAACCTTGATTTGATACCCCAAATTTTAGTCATTAAGGAGAATTCTGAACTATTTTGTTTTTCTTCCAGCCTCTTTATTTCCTGTTTTAAATAAAGGCCCTCAAATTCTGGAAATTTCTATATACTATGGCCAACTCATTGACCGGGGAGCTGGATAATGCTATGAAGCCCATAGAAGTCCTGGCTCAAGAAGGTTATAGGATTGGACAGATGGTGATTCACAACAGAGAACCCCCAGATATAATACTGGCCTTTCAAGGTGGAGCATGGGCTATCTCAGGGGGAGAATGTTGTATTTAAATTTCTAGAGGTCTGGGAGACTAGCGTAAAAAAGAGGCAAGTAGGTAACTAATGACTGCATATATGGTTTTGTAAGCTGTTCCGTCTGTAATGGGTCTTTTCTCTTGGACAGACTTGGCTCCTTGCTTAGGACTGGACTGATCATAATTCCTTCCTTTGCATTAGTTATGCTGCGGTGCTCAAATATTGATGTGTACTTGCTGTTCCGTCAAAAGACGCAACAAATGATCAGCCGGCAAAAAGCAGTGCATCGGTCTGGCACTGCCATGACAGATCGCCACTCATTCAGTGGTCAAAACAATACAACTTTATCATGTCGCAGGCGTGTAGGTCAGAAGTCTGGGCCGCTTTGATTGTTTCAGCTGCTCAATTTTCAAAAGGCGGAAATCAAGGTGCTGGCAGACTGGGCTCTTCTTGGGGGCCTTCGGGAAGAATTTGCTTCCCAAGAACATTCAAGTTGTTGCCAAAATCTAATTCCTTACAGCTATAAACCAGAAGGTCCCGTTCCTTGCTGTCTGTCAGCTGAAGACTACCCTTAGCTCCTGTAGGCCTCTCTTTGGTCCTTGCACATGGACCCCTACATCTCAGAGCCAACAAAGGCATGTCAAATCCTTCTCATACTTGTAAACTTTCTTACTTCCCCTGCAGCTGCATCTCTTCTGCTTCCAGATGGAGAGAGTTTTCAGCTTTTTGGGGGCTCTTGTGATTAGACTGGGCCCACCTGATAATCCATAATAATCTTCCTATTTTAATGTCAGTAACCTTAATTACATTTGCAAAGTTTCCCTTGACACGTATGGAATATAACCTACTCACAGGTTCCAGGAATTAAGGCATGGCCATCTTTGAAGGGCCATTTTTCTGCCTACCAGAAACAGGAAAACCTGATGTTTATAGAGGTAGAAATAGCTACAATCAGAATCTGACACATGATCATGACACCTCAAACAGCAGGGCAGATCTGGGTAGATCACAACCCTAGAAATTAATGGTTTATTTTCCAGCTTAGGCTGGAGAATGGCCACGAGCAGAGACTAAGAATTGAGACACCTGTGACTACAGCCTCACTACCTACCAACTTAGGCAAACAGTTTTCTTATATGTACAAACAGCTCTCTGATCAGAATACTAATTTGCTTACCTAAATAAACAACTTGCTTATCAAACGAGAGAGTGCCTATCAAGATTCCCATCAAAGCCCTCTCTTTACTGTGTCCACTAAACTTAAACTATTATGTCAGGAGCTTTGCCTAATTTTGTCTAAGTCCTTCCTTTAAAAGACCCACCTTAAACTCTCTGAGCCCAGACCCTAAAGTACTATAAATACTCTTCCTTAACTTCCCCCTTTGGGAACACTGCTAAGGCCCTGACAAGATGGTGCTCTTCTTTCTGCAGTAAATTTAAGAAACTCGGGTTTGTTTGTTCAACAGTTTTACCTGATGGGCCCTGAGGGGCAGTTGACACCCTTGTGAACAGCCCATTTCTCCTTGATTCTTGAGAAGCAGGAGTGGGGTTGGGAGGAGGGTACAGCAGAGACCCATCCAAGGCCTAGCCAATATTCGTAGCTCTAGCTTGTGTCCTTGGCAAGATGGAAAGCCTGAGGGGCCATTTCTGGATAATCATTAAAGCTCTGCCATGCTTTGACAGCTCTGTGCAGACTCTCGGAATCCATCTTATCTGCACAGCACCGTGCACTGTAGCCTAGGGCGAGCCTTCCATTGTCTGAGGAGAATGCCATTGCGTAACTGTGTCATCCAGGCGTGGGAGTGCTGCTCAAGTCTGGCCTCCCCCCCAAAGCTGGGTGAGTCTGAGGGAGAAAAATGAGAAAACAGTCCTGTCTTTGGGACAACACCCCGTTGTGGGAGGTTGGGAGAGGGTTGTTCACTGGGCTATGAGTTTGAAAGATCCTTAGTGTTCCCAACTTCATCCCTGAAGGGGGATTCAGGCAAGAGTTCAAGAAGTGAGGCAGAGGGTCTTAGGACAAGGCCTGAGAACTTCCTTAAAGTCTGGAGGACGTGGATGGTGATGGCTGATGGAACTAGAACTTGTTTTCACCTCTGAGGACTCAGGGATGCAGGTTCCTTTCAGAATGTTCAGATCTTGGCGGCAGGGGAAGATGGGTGGTGTGTTGGTGAGGGGAGGAAGGATGGTTAGAAGCTTGACTTCTGTTCATGGACTCCTGACTGCTCCCTAGAAAAGAGAAAATTCATTTCCCTAGTGGTCTATCACTGAGGAAACCCATCTCCCTCGTCTTTTGTTAGAGCGAGATTCTGGTCCATTGTTTCTGAGAGTTACGGGCAGGTGCACTGCTCACTGGGACTGAGGCGAGACCATGTGGTCCCTGCTCGGCTGGGCCTGTTCTGAACGGGAGGAAAGGACAGGGCATCCATACCACTGCGGTGATGGAGCCAGTCTCTTGGGTGCCATTGGCTCTGCACACCCTCTTCCTTATTCCTCCATTCCAGAATAAATAGCCCAGAAAGGAGGAAGGACGAAGACAAAGAAAACGAAAGTTCAGAGATCCTGAAGCTTCAGGGCTGAGATAGGTTGTACTGTGTCCTCCAAAAATTCATCAGTTGAGGTTCTAATGTCCAGAACCTCAGAATGTGACTCTGTTTGGAGACTGGGTCTTTAAGGAGGAAATTAAGGTAAGATGAGGTCATTAATGGCCTAATCCAGTGACTGGTATACTGATAAGAAGAGGGAATTTGGATGCAGGCGCATACACAGAGAAGACCACGTGGAAACTCATGGAGAAGATGGCCATCCACCAGCTGAGGAGAAAGGACTCAGAGAAATCAACCCTGCTGACACCTGCATCTCAGACTTCTAGCTTCCAGAACTGTGAGGCAATAAATTTCTGTTGTTTAAGCCACCCAGTCTGTGGTCCTTTGTTACGGCAGCCCAAGCACACTAATTCAAGAGCTTGAGGCTGTGGGTACCTGGAGGGGTTGGTAGAACTGGGGGACGTCATCAAACTATCAATTAGGGCTCTATTTGTAGCCTTTCCTTCTGTTATTGTGACTCTTCTTCCTTCCTGTCTCCTGCTATTTCTTTTTTGTCACTCTCTCCTTTTTATTACCAGTGTTTCTACTTTGAGATTGGAGTATACAACAAGTGTTGACTCAGAGATTCAGAAAACTGATTTATTCTTTTTTTTTTTGGTTGTGTTGGGTATTTGTTGTGGCGCGTGGGCTTCTCTCTAGTTGCAGTGTGTGGGCTTCTCTCTAGTTGCGGCATGCGGGTTTTCTCTCTCTAGTTGTGGTGTGAGGGCTCCAGGGCGCATGGGCTCTAGTTTGCGGCACACAGGCTCTCTCATTGAGGCATACGAGCTCAGTAGTTGTGGCGCACGCTGGCTTAGTTGCCATGTGGCATCTGGGATCGTAGTTCATGACTGGGGATCAAACCCGTGTCCCCTGCATTGTAAGGCGGATTCTTTACCACTGGACTACCAAGGAAGTCCCTGATTTATTCTTTTTTTTTTTTTTAACATCTTTATTGGAATATAATTGCTTTAAAATGTTGTGTTCGTTTCTGCTGTATAACCAAGTGAATCAGCTATATGCATACATATATCCCCATATCCCCTCCCTGAGTCAGAAAAAAAAAAGAAGGAAAGAAAGAAAATAAAAGTAAGACATGAACAATAAGAGTAAGAAAGGGAAAGGCTAAATACCACATACAATTAAACTTAAAATATAACGTAAAACTTCCTTTTGACTGTAACGTTGGGCCTTGGCAAGTTGCATGGGGACAGGGAGAATGGATATTTAGGCTGAGGGATAACGATTCCTAAGCGTTAACAGAACATGTTGCTGGAGGAAATCTTAAACTCATCAGATCCAAATTTCTTGCTTCTGAACTGTTGATAGGATTCCCCTCAGGTGGTTGACCACATTTTTCTTCCCTCATCTTGCTTGGTTGGAACAGTGTTGGTAGGTAATAGTGTTTGGAGATACCAAGCCAGGCCAAAACCATAGAAATGACCCTGCTAATCACAGCAGTGCTATACCCCACCGCTGGCCCCGCTTTTTGTCTGACACCTTCCTGCATCACGGATGTGCTCTTAGTGTATCTGAAGAGGGTGCAGAAAGGAACGAGAGGATTTGGGCTTACCCAGGTATGAGGATCCCACTTTGCTACTTCCCCACCAGGGGGGAGCAGGAAAACAAGACGGCACGTTCAGTGGGGGCCCAGGGGTCCTTCAGTTGACTCTGGTGGAGACCAACCACACCACCTTTGAGAACCCCTGCCCTGGCACAGTGGCCAAATCTGAACCATCCCGAACCAGGGCAGGCTAGCGGTAGAATGTTCAGCTGAAGTCAATCTTCACTTCTTCCGGGTCTCTGCTCAGTGCCACCTCTCTGAGCCCACACTGACCATAGCGTATAAAAGATCAATTTCCTCTCCACTTCCAGGGACTCCCTTTTCTCCTTACCTGGCTTTATTCACCTGACATCTTATGTGTGTGGAAGGTTTTTTGGTTGTTGTTAATTTTGTCGGGGGGGGATCTGGATCCGGTGGTTCCCTCACTGGAAAGTAAGTTCCACGAGGGCAGGATCTTTGTTATAGTTACTGCTATATCCCTACGGTATGCCTGGGACATAGTAGTCAGAAACGTTTCCTAAGTGAATGAACTAACAACACTGGAACACTTATTCAAGTTATTATTTCAGCTAACCTTACAGACAAGTAATCTAAGGGAATCAGAAGCCCTGAAAAGCTCCACTGTGGAACTCCATTTTCCCCCTACTCCACAGCAGGGGAGGAAGAAGCTTTCTTTAATTCTTGTAGGGTTCCTGGCTGGGTCTGAAAGTTAAATGAAGACAGATAAACAGAAGAAAAGCAAACAAGTTTTCATGAATGTTTACAGGTACGTGGGAGCTGTCACAAGAAAATGAAGACCTGAACACGTGACCAGAGCAGGACGTTTTTATACCTTTCAGACAAAGAAACAATAAATTTGTGAAGTATTGACAAGACAGAGGGGTTTGTGCTAAGGGTAGTAAATGGTGAAGAAGTAACCACGAAGACAAGGGTTTGTTTGACAAGCTTTGTTTGTACAGATTTCTCAGCCCCCAATTCCCCATTTCTGGTGGTAAGAATGTCTCCCTTCCTCCTGGTACAGGGAAAGTACTTTTCACATGGGAGTTTAATGATCTGTTTCAGGGAAAAAGCGTTGAGGGGTGGTCAGAATGACTTTCCTGATTCTGCTGTTTTCTCAAACTTTTTCAGCTTAAGATATTTAATATGCCAAGGTGCCATATTTTGGGAGAGTGTGTCCTGAACCCCATCACCACTGTATATATGTTTAGGCAGGTGAAATCAGGTTAATTATTTAATAGTAATAATAATCTATGCTTCTTTATTTGAAAAATTTGAAAGAATTTCTGTTTTTTTAGTGTTAGTGAATCTACGTCTTTTTTTCATTGTCTACTCCTTGAATCTCAGCTGCAGTTTTCCAACCATTCGAGAGAATTTACCAAGTCATAGGACTAACAAAAGGCAGCACCAAGATTGCACCCTTACCTCCCACCAGTCGGTGCTTTTTCCACTCTGTGTCGGGATCCCAGCAGTGTGGAGGAGTCTAGCAGTGCACAGCTCCTCCCCCAGCCCAGTTCTTAGATGCTGGTGGACCCAGGGGCCTGGGAAAAGCATCAGTCCGTTCTTTATTTATTCAAAATAGTTTTTTGAACCTCTACTAGTGGTTCATTAATAGAAACTAGGAAGTCACTAGGGGGTCCTGATTTTGGGGGGCAAGTAATAAAATCCAGAACGAGGCATTTTGAGTTTTAATTTAAATATTGGACCCACGTGGGCGGATCTCATAGGCAGTGGGGAGTAAAATGTTCAGGAGGAAGATCAGCCCTGAAAATGGAGAGTGGGGCAGGATCCTTCTGGAAGGCGGAGGATTTGCAGGAACAAACACGCTTTCCATCTGTGAAAGCCTGAAAACCGCCGCCACCTTAAAAAAAAAGTTTCCAAGGGGAAGGCTTTACAGGTTATTTTGTATACCAGGTAATTTCTAGACAAGGTCAAAATAAAGGCTAAACAAAACTCCAGGCCCTTTTGAAAATTACTACGCTCACCTCACCACGCCTTCTAGCCTGGGATTTGTGCCTCTCTGCAGGGTCCAGCAGAGGAAAGCCAGCCTGCCAGGAGGGTGATCAGGTTTCCAGGCAAACAGGAGGCTTATTCCACACCACTGTGCACAAGGATTCTCTCAGAGAGCAGAGAGGTGGGAGGGAAGCCAGAATCTTAACAAAGGCTCAGGGGAGGGAGAAGCTTGTCTGAATCCACAGTGGTGGCGGAATTTTATTTAATTTAATTAATTTATTTATTGTTTATTTTTATTTATTTATTTTTTGCGGTACGCTGGCCTCTCACTGTTGTGGCCTCTCCCGTTGCGGAGCACAGGCTCCGGACGCGCAGGCTCAGCGGCCATGGCTCACGGGCCCAGCCGCTCCGCGGCATGTGGGATCTTCCCGGACCGGGGCACAAACCCGTGTCCCCTGCATCAGCAGGCGGACTCCCAACCACTGTGCCACCAGGGAAGCCCCCAGTGGCGGAATTTTAAAAACGCTTATGCCCCCGAGGTTTCAATAGCCCCTCCCTCTAGTGAGGACCACTCTTAAGGTAAGCTAGGGCCACTGAACTGAGAGGGTGGGTCTGTCTGATGTGTTGGGTGGGTTCAAGATTGCAACTGCTGGAGGGCCTGGAGGCTGAGCAATGAGTGATGGGGAGGCAAGAAGAGGCCAATCAAAGGATTCAGGGCAGGAGGAACCGGAGAAGGGCTCAGGGATTCCGAGGGAAAGCCCGACTGGTACGGAGGCAGAGTGCAGGGGAGTCTCATACAGGAGGGTGGGTTAAAAGTCTTGATGCCTGGAGAGGACGAGGGCAGTGAGGCTATGTCAAGATGGGAATAAACCTTTGGACTGACTGCCCCACTGTGGTTATGCAACCACCTAAAACTTCACTCTTTTGAGGCTGAGATACGTTATAAATAATTTATTTTAGGAATTGGTTATGCAAGAGTCAGTCTTAAAGAAAGTTAAAGCATTTCACTGAAAAGTGGTTAGTTTAATGACAATGTGTGGCCGCATCCTCAATGAGCAGGAAAAAGAAAATCAATGGGACAGAAATAAACTCTTTTCCATTCATTGATTTTGTTGCCCTTCAGAGTCACGTCCACTCACTCAGTTACTTTTCATCCTTTTGTGGGCTCCTCATGGGGAGTCCTGTCAACACGAGGGCACCTCAGAGACAGGAGGGGCCAGGACTTCTCCCCAGAGAAGGCGCCAACTGCTCACCAGGCAAGTGGGTGTGTTGGCCACAGGCCTGCCACCCTGCATTTGCGAGGGGAAGGAGGCGTGTGTGTGGGACCACTGGCTCCTGCACCAGCCCTGACTTTGCTGCTGCTGCCGCTCTACCTCATTATCTCCTGCCAAGCCCCCGCCCAGCATGTTTCCGCCCCTCTCCCCAGGCCCTGGGTGGCCCTGGGGCACTGCTTCCTGCTCTTACCTGGTCCTCACTGTATTCCTTGGCAACCCTTCCTCTTTTGCATGTAGGCTCCCTCCACAAGGCTTACAGTGGCTCTTTCAAATTTTTCTCATTCCTCTTAACCTCCAGGTCTATTGTATTTCTGGGGGACTTGGGCAAATCAAGACCTTGTTAAAAAAAAAAAAAAAAAAAAAAGACCTTGTTGTGACTTTTTTCACCTTTTGGCCCCCTTACTGATGCATTTTATCTCCATGTTTCAGAGGAGATGAAGGCGAGGAGACCCTGGGATATTGATTGCAAAAATGCCCTCAAGTCTTTTCTTTCCTGTATCTGTGCCCCTTGCAATGTGCCTTTGTGATTCCTCCACAAAAGAAACCACCCCTGCTCCCTTCAAATCGTGAATGGCTTTGTGACTTCCTTAGATGGCATGCTAGTTCGAGAACAGGCCTTAAGAACTTGTATGCGCTTCTGCTCTCTCTCTCTCAGAACCCCTCTACTGCCATGAGAGTAAGCCCAGGTGAGCCTGCTGGAAGATGGGGGACGAGGAAGAGGGAGGGTGAAGGTGTCCGAGCAGAGTGATCTTAGACCAGCCAAGCTCCTAGCCAACTCAGCAGCTGACCACCGATGTCTGAGCAAACCTAACTGATATCAGTCAGGCCTGGTCCAGAAAACAGAACTCCCCAGCCTCCATGTAGACAGGTGATACAAATGGAATGGAATGTTTTAAGTCACTGAGTTTGGAGGTGTTTGTTTTGCAGCAATAGCTAACTGGTACAGAGAAGAATTTCCTTTCTGGGCCTAATCTGTTCCCAGTCACCTCCTTTTTCGTCTCTGGAAAAGCCTGGCTTGCTCTATCATTTCTCCCTTTTCTAAGAGCCTCTCCCCTACGCCTGCCTCCTCTTTGCATGCCTCTGAATGCAAAGACAGACACACAACCTGGTGGTGTGCGGGGACAGCACACCACCTCTTCACAACTCCTGAATTCCTTTGTGTCTCCTTCTTATTGCTGAATCTGATGACCTCTGACCTCTAGCAGGGTGGCCTCCATCCTCAGTGTCCTCCCCAAGGGCCACTGACCAGGCCAATTTCTCTCAAGGTCATTTTGGAGTCAAGGTTTGAAGGCCTCTCTGTGGCCACGGTCGCACTCCCATGGCCTCCGCTGCACAGCCCTCTCCTCTCCTCTTCCTTCTTCCCAAGCTGGACCTTCTCTAACCACCCTGTTCCTTCCCCTCCTGTAACTGCAGACACTTCCAATTTTCTATCCCATGCTTCCCTCTTGCAGTTTAATTTACTTTAGGCAAATGACTCACAAACCCAATCTCAAGTCCTGGCCTTAATTTCCATCTTATAATTTTAAACGTCTAATTAGACACTTTCACTTGGCTGTCACTTCAGACTCAGCATTTCTGAGATGATCTTGCCTTATCCTTTTAAAACGACACCCCCCCCCCCTTCTTTATTTCTACCGCTTTCACTAGCATTTTCCCTATCAGACAAGCTTGAAATCTGATTTCTCTCCTGCTCTAGGCCCCATACAGTCTGTGGAGACTTTGTGGAGATGCACCCAGTTTTATCTTTTCCACCATCAGCACGGCCACCTCTCTCATTCAGGAGGTTATGATTTCTGGTCCAACTATCAACAGGAGTCATCCAATGCCTCTCCCTACATGTAGTCTCTTCACCAGCAACTCACCCTGACATTCCGGCCAGATCATCCTCCTAGAACATCTGCTTCATCTTGTCATCCTTCTGCTCCAAAACCTTCCATGGTTGCTATTTTTTCTTTCTCCACCTGATTTCCCAGTACACTTCCTTGGAGAGCTATCTAGAACTAGGCTATGGGAGCCCCCCACGTGGGAGAGGGGGGATGCAGGAAGATGTAAGCTGCCCCAGTTCCTCCTTTACACGGGGTCAGGTTCTGAAGCTTTCATCCCATTAAACTAGGCCTGGAAGCTGAATCCCACAATGAAGTTCTCAGTGGTGACTTCCGAGCTACAGACCCCTGCCCTCCATGATGTCCTTCTCTGATAATGAGGCTCCTTTACCCAGGGCTCCCCATGTGTCCCACTTTGTCTGCACTCTGGTCTAACTTCTCCCTTTCCCCATAATCCACCTGGACAACAGGTGGATCTCCCCAGCCCTTAAGGTTTAGCCCCTATTTCTTCCAGCCTTCCACTGCAGGCCCTGTGGAATCGCAATGCCTGCATCAAGACGGTCCTCCTTTCCAGGACGTGTACATTTTCATTGCTGCCTCACCCTGAGCGCCCGCCTCTGTGGAATGAGCTCATTTTATGGATCATCACGTCGGTCCGTGGCATCAGCTGCTTCTCTCTGTCCCACACTGACCCCGCTGGGAAATGCATCTATTTTCTTTGATTCATGGTCTTTGCCTGTAAAGCAGACTTCGATGCCAATTTGGAAGATGCTTATTTAGACTGCAGCATCCACATCTTCAAATTAAACAGTAGATATTTCCTGTTCTGAAAAGCTTGTTGGCCATCTGCCTCTCAGGCTTTTTCGAAAGCTTCTTTGCCTCTCCAGAGCACCCATCCTGCACCCATTCTCACCCCTCACTCCAGGCTGGGCCCCTGGACCTTGAACTCTTCTTGTTCTGTTTCTATAGAGCCTGACAGAAGGTACTAGAGAAGCAAAGCTCACCCTTGCTTTATCCATATCCATCAGAGGCTCAGGCAAACTGAGAGCTTTCATGTAACCACACACACCCGCCTTGGGAAGCTGCTGTGGTCTAAATCCCCACTCTGTCCTCCCCCCACCATGCAGCAGTTCTTTCCCAGGTTTGGGGTTTACTCTGCTGCTTCCAGCCCTTGCCTGATCATCCCATTCCTGATTCTTCCAGGCTGGCTGCCACTCCAGCTCTGAAAATCGTGTACTGCCGCCAACTGTGAGAATGATCTGCAAGTTCAAAGCTCCTAGGTAGACCTGGGAATTTGGCCTCCTGAACCTGGTCCCATTTTTGGGCCCTGCGTCTTTCTGAGGCAAGCTTGCTCATAGGGAGAAACATGCCTTCCCATCTGCAGGCAGAGTTCACCCAGATTAATTAACTGCAGGTTGAGAGCAACTTGGCTCCCTGCCTCTGGCCCCTGACATGCTCGTATCCCTGGCAATGGGCTTAGAACATGGACTCTCACCTCTGAGTCCCAGACAGTGATGTCTCCTGCAAGACACAGTGAATCAGACTCTTTGGGGGTCTGGGAACTTAGTGGACTGGCTTCTTTCAGAGTGTTCCTATGACATTAACGTACGTGTTTTTCTTGGATGTAAAGTAGCCATTTACTCGAATGAGCTCATTTTAAAAATGGCTGTCATCTTTTGGAAGGCAAGCCGCAACTTTACCATCCAGCGTAGACACTGTAACAGGGACAGAGTGTGAGCCAGTTGGGACTGTGGTGTTGTCCCTGCTTAAAGGGACTCCAGATCCTTGGCCTTAAAATGAACATTTCTAGCTGCTTAAATTTAGAAACTGGTGTTAGCTTTGCAAAGTAGGGGCTCACAAATTGCACAGTGGAGCACAAGCTGTAAGTCTAGCCTAGGAGGTACAGGGAGATCACGGCCTCCTCACTTAACCCGGAGCCAGTGATGGGGTCTCTGGGCCCCTCCTTCCTCTTCCTTGGCTCATGACTGCTGGTGGGGAGGTCTAATGGATAATAATAGGTCACGCACACAGCTAGTCTGCTGTCTTCCCATGCTCCCCACACTAGGAACAGGATGGAGGCCCTTTTTCTCCCAGTCCCTCCTATGCAGATCTATATTTTGCTCCTGCTGTCTTTGTGACCTGACTCCCAGTTGGCCAGCGGGCCACTGCAGCTCCCCCAACTTCACTGGGCAACAGACAATGATGTCATGTGCTGTGCTTGTTTTTAATGGCTTCTTAAATTTCTGGTCCCATCCTAGCACTTACACAGCTATTTCTGAGTGCTTAATCGGTAGGTCCAAGATGTGGGCTAGAGGCCATGCTCAAAGGAGCAATCCTGCTTGTTGGCTTTTTACATTGGATGCGAACTTCTGTGTGCCCCATGCCAGCTTATCCTGGTGCCTGCCTCCCTTTACCTCCAGAGCAATTCAGTAGAATTCAATAAAGAACGAATGTTTACTAAGGACACACTCTGCGTCGTGGGCTGGCACTAAAAATGTGCGCCTTATTCTTTGTATTTTAAGAATTTAGAGTCAAGCCTGGGAATGGAGAAATACAGCTGTCAGAAGCACTGAACGTTAGGCCCACCAGACTCTGCCCTTCATCTCACAGCCTGAAACACTCACAGAGTATGGTTTTGTGAGCCTGGACACGACCCTTAGCTGAAAAAAACATGTATGCACATACACACATGCATACAACACACATATTTATATATTATGTTCTTTTTTCCTCAACCGAAGTGAGTAAAGCTGGAAGGAAAACCTGATCGCTCAGTGAATTATGGAGGGAGTCGCCACTGGTATGATGTCAAATTGGTTTATTACATGAGCTGGTTGTCACCTCGGAAAGCAGATATCTTGGTCTTTGGAGGAAAGAAGATCAAGGGTCAAATTCCAGCTTTACCAGTTACCAGCTGGGACATGGGGAGAGTTAATAATTTTGCCAAGCGAATATTGACCAGGTGATGACCGCTGTTATAAGCCCTATACACAAACCATCGCATTTTATCCACAAAACAACCAACAGGTGGATACCAGAGCACTGGCTTCACTAGGCAGTGATGGGGGTTAAACTTGGCAACGCTGAGGGCACCAACACAGCGCCTGCAAACCCACGGTAAACACAGCTAGTCTTTGCACCAGTAGGGTGGGACATAGGACAGGTAAACTCTGATGGCGTACACAGGACAAGCTGCCACTGGGGCCCGGGGTGCTGGGGTCAGCTCTGAGACCCTGGGGATGAGGGTGGGAATTGGAGGGGGAGGCTGTGGTCAAAGAGGCTCTGGGCAGGCACTCAAGGCATCCTCTGCCCACGTCATACGTTTGTCTATCTTTGTGCCGGATGCTGGCCTGGTGTATCAGTCTACTCAGGCTGCCATAGCAAAATACCATGTCTGAGTGGCTTAAACAACAGACATTTATTTTTTTCACAGTCTGGAGGCCAGAAGTTCAGGATCAAGGCGAGGGCAGTGTTGGTTTCTGGTAGGACCACTCTTCCTGGCTTGCGGATGGCCGTCTTCTCCCTGTGTCCTCACACAGCCTCTCCTCTCTGCATCTCTTCTTATAAGGATCCCAGTCTTATTGGATTAGGGTCCTACTCCTATGCCCTCCTTTAACCTTAATTACCTCCTTAAAGGCCCTATCTCCAAATACAGTCACATGGGGCATTAGGGTTGCAGCATATACATTTGGAGGGGGACACAAACATTCAGCCCATCACACCTGGTGGTACCAGGAACAGATCAGCAGTCCGCATCTACACATGCTTTGCCTCTTCAGTAGAAAGTATTGGTTAAGAGCAGGAACTCTGAGGCCAGACTGGCTGGGTTTTTATCCCAGCTCTACCACTTACTCTCTGCATAAACGTGGGCCCGTGTCTTAACCTCTCTGTGCCTCAGTTTCCTCATCAGTGAAATGGGAACAGTGATATTCCAGCCTCATTAACGAATTGTGTGTATGGCATAAAATAAAGCATTTCAAGCTATTGGTGCAGAGCTGGGCAAGTATTGAGCACTCTGTAAATGTTTGTCAACAAACCTGAACCCAAGGGAATGGGTTGTTTTTCACTCAAATCTGTTTTGACTGAGTATTCTCCCAGCCCGTGTAGCTGCCTGGCCCCATTTCAGATTATGTGTGTGTGTGTGTGTGTGTGTGTGTGTGTGTGTGTGCATAAGGAGGGGGAGATATAGATCAATTTAAAGACACAGGCTCTTCCCTCAATAATCTGCAAGTGAACATTGACCATGTTTTCTCTGGGCACTTTATATCCAGGAAACTATTAAAGAGGAACAAGGACATAGCTCAGCATCTGTGGCAATTTCCCTGATGTCGTATCCAAGGGCTCTCTAACTCTGCAAGGCCAGTCCTGTTTACATTTCGCTGGGAAGGAAGTTCAACAGGGCCCAATTACAGTTGAAGAAATCTTGATTTAACCCCCCACCAGGATTTTATGACCCAAATCCTCCCTTTAAGGAGTTTTCTGAGTGTAGATTTTCTCTTTCTCCCCTATGGTTTTGGTATTGACTTTTGCCTGTAGCTGCATAAAGATATTTCATTTCTATTCTAAATCTTTCTAGGGAAGATACCCTACATCTTTCCCAACTTGCTTTCTTATTAGGGCCACAGAGCGGGTCTGTGCATGCTTTCTAGTGCACCTGGTCCTTTACTTCACTTTCTTTTTTCCTGGGAGTTAAGTGTATTACAGCCCTGGGCAATTGTATGCCTTGGCTTTTGCCACCCAGCCACTACCCCTACACACCAAGGAAGCTTATTCCCCATGCATTTGATTTCTAGTTAATTAACTAATTATTTGAGCACTTGTTGAGCATGTGTAATGAGCCAGACATTGTGCTAAAATGTGGGAACACAGAGGTGAATCAAGGCAGTCCTTACTCAGAATCTCACGGGGAGACAGAAAAGGCAACAGATGCAGAAGAGAATGACAGGTCCTATAATGGGTGTTGTGGGAAACCGTGTGTGGGGAGGGAGCATCTAAATGAAACCAAGCGTTCAAGGAAGGTTTCCTGGAAGAGCTGATGCTTGAGCTGAGTTTGAAAGGACGAGAGTAGTTTGATCACCAAGGAAAGAAGTAACGGCAGGAGTCATTGCAAATACAAAAGCTTGGAAGCACAAAAGTTTAGCATGGCTGCAGAAGATGAGGCTCAAGAGATGGCAAAGATCGGCTTTTTCTTGCTCATGGTAGAGATGACATCGTTCTTATTTCCAGATGGGACAACGAAGAGGTTACCCCTGCTCACGAAGTTAGGTAGTAGCAGAACTGGATGGAGGCCCAGGAACTTGAGCATAAACCAGAAGCTAGAAGTAGGAGAAAAAGGGAATTCTCACTGCTTCCACATTTCCATATTATTCAGGATGGCCTTTCTTCCCTCCTTACTTGACTTCCTTGGCTTAGAAAAATTATCCTTTTATTCTCTTCTGAGGACTTATTACTTTTTCTCTATAAACTCTGCTCTTAGAAATGTACAAACCAGCCCTTTCTCCTATCTCATCTTAGGCGCTGCTATCTATCAAAGGCACTAAATATTTTTTGTGGACTTTGTCATGTTCCTGTGCTCTGGCTCAGCACACCCACCCTCTGGGTAAGATATATTATAAAATAAAGGTCCTAACTGTAGTTAGGCGTTAAGAATTCCTCCAGTTCCCCCAGATACTATTCTCAAGGGCGAATGGGCACTTTGAATGTTCAAACAACATTCCTCAGTGCCTCCCATGTTCCAGGAGCTAGGCTGAGTGTCTGGGATACAGAGACGAGCAAGGTATATTTGCTTCCCTCAATGAATTTACAGACAGACCCACAAACAGAGCATTTCCATGAAATGTGGCAGAGGCCTCTTCTTAGACACACTGAATCCGACGGTCATGAGTAGAGGTGGGTCTCGCAGCTGCTGTGGACTCTGCATTTCTATCGGGCACACCGGGTGATTTTTCTGCTCACTGAAGTTTGAGAACCACTGTTCAAATGTCTAGGAAGGAATTGTCACTCAATCCTAATTACTTTTCATGTAAGAATTATACATATGTTCTTCATCTGAGATGCTGGATGTTTAAGTTCCAAAATAATCCCCAAATGTAAAAATAGTGCTAGTCATTTCTTAATGTTTACTCTGCTCCAGGTGTTGGACAACATGCTTTACTTTAATCCCAGTTAATTGTCCCAACAATTTTGTGACATCTCTATCATTACCCCACTTCACAGATGATGGTTAATGAGGTTAAGGAAATGCTGGTAAGTGTCCCTGACTCAAGCCCCTCTATAATATATCAACCAGGGCACCTACCTGTCTTCCTGGAGCTTCTCGTCTCTGTGTGTGTAACTCCACGTCAACCACCCACATCCCTTTCCTGCCCCAAGGCCTCCTGGGAGGACGAGTCAATTAGCCTAGCAGTTGCCGGTGTGATGGAGACATGGCGGAGGGCTTGGTGTGTGGCAGCAACGGGCTGGAAAGCCAGTGGCCGAGGCGACCATGGAGAGGGGATCCAGTGACCCTCAGCCTCCTGTCCTCCCAACCCTGTTTGTTGTCTTCTCCATCTCTGTGTTTACATTCCACCTTGTAATTAGCAATCAGCCTTTTCTCAGTGATTATTCACGGTCTCAGTTGGCGAAAGTCACTGGATCTTTGGCTCTATGCCTTCTAGTCAAAAACAAAAAAGAGAGAATGTCGCCCAGTGCACATGCTGATCACCCAGAAACCCCTCGCTTTGCAACCAGCTCAAGCATCGTGCCCTCAGGTGCAGCTGCCCTGACTGGCCCCGCCAGGGGGACTATCACCTGAAGTTTCTCCCTGGGACACTTTGTAGATTTTGTTGCGATCTGCTTGTGCCCACTGGATAGGGGTCAGGACCACTGCCTCCTGTTCTCACTCAGGAGGAGTTCGACAGGTAGGGCTCCCACTGGCGTGTCCTTGTGGAACTTGCTCTGTTCAGGACGGAGCACTGGAGAACATATGGCGCCAAGAGAGCCCCGGGGAATAGACTCAGCAGCCGTCCACCCTCGACATTCAGAAGGCAGTTGAATGCACGGTCTGCAAGTTCACTGCTGAAGTTTCTCGCCTGCTTACTAAGTAACTGCAAGGTGGAGGGCTTTTTAAAAATGTACATACTAAAGGTTTACAGTGTAACCATCTTACGACTGCAAAAGCCATCCTTTCTTCTTGGTCCTCTTTCTTCTCTCTCGTCTCCCCATGTCTACATTGTATCTTTCTCTTTGCCAGTGCAGTCTGTTTCCTTCTCTGAGCTTTCTCTCCCTTCCTCCCCCACCTTTTAATTATACTTTGACAATCCTTGCGTCCTTGTGTCATCTGGCCAGGAGCTCAATTTGATTTCGTGCCGCTCCTATGAGAGGGCGCGCTATGATAAAAGAAAAGAGTTAGAAACAACTGAGGTGTTTTAGGACACATTTCCTGGGCTTCTGCAAGCTCCTAGAGGGCATACTTTATTTCTTAGTATTCTGTATATCTTTTTCATCCCCTTCCCTGTTACTAGCGTTTCAAATGTGTGCATTTAATAAAAGGGTGAATGCAGAAGCAAACCAGAGCTCAGGTTCGGTGTCACTTGGAACCAGCATTTGTTGCCCCTAAAAGGATTGTCTCCAAGTCATTCTTGGGGCCCTCATCATATCTGAGGTTTTGCCGGTTGATGAGTGGAGAAGACAGTGATGGGAGTGTGAGAGCTTTCCTGTTCCACGTGAAGGTGCTCTCTGTGGCTCACACGAGCAAAGCCTACAGCCCGATGCCATCTTCTGCTGGGGCCTCTGAGCCACCTCCAGCAAGCTCCTCTCCTACACACCAGTCTGATCCTGTCCCCAGTGGCAGAGGAGGAGAAAAAAATGGGAGTGGGAGGGACAAGGTGAAGGGGGGTGCAAGGGGTACAAATGTCAGAGGGCCTCTTAGAAGAGGACATAGTACATGAGGTCAGAGAGAAAAACCCAGAGATCCACCCATTCAGTTAATATTTATTGAGGATCTACTATTTGCCAGACATAGTGGTCAGTGCTGGGAACACAATGGGGCAAAAACGATCCCCGTGGAGGCTGTCAGGAACGCATCTTCTAATTCAGAGTGGAGTGGCCCAATCTTTACTGTGCACACAGATAATCTGGGCATCCTGCTGGGATCAGGGTTCTGATTCCATAGGTCTGAGTGGGGCCTGAGACCCTGTATCTCTAGCAAGCTTCGAGGCGGTGCCTAGGCAGTTGGTTTGTGGACAACACGTTGAATACCAAGGAGGAAGAGGAGAAAGGGAGTCTTAAAAGGGCTGAAAATCCTGGCGAGAGGGGGAAAGCCCAAACCGAGTCAGCAGCCAAACTAGACAGGAGAACGGTTTAGGAAGGGTGAGCATTTGAGGAATCAAGGAAGCAGTAAGTAGACATGGAGGGAGACAGAGCTTGATACAGAAAGGAAAACAGAGGAAGAGTGGTGGTAGGAGCAGGCCAGGAGGTGGAGTGTGCGCATTCTGGAGAAGAAGGTTTAAGACCTAATGCTGCTTTTCCTCCTGAAACAGGCTCATAATAAAAGCCAGGCGAGGACTGACAATGCCGTCGGCTGAAGTCAGACGACCCAGGATGTCAGGGATGGAAAGGCCTTCTGAATCTGGGCCCGGCATGTTGGAAGAAGAAAGGGAAAAACAGAAGATGATCACGTCAATAATACCCTGCAAATGTATGCCAAGGGTAGGGGAGAGCCAGCATGGATTAGTGAGACGCATCAGTTACAGAGAGAAACGATGCATCCTTCTATAGCCAGGGAGACTGGCTGCAGAACTCTGTAACTCAACATCGGTGAACAAAGCCTAGCTAGTTCGTAAGGGACCTCCTTAAATGAAGAGATGCAAATGGTTTGTAGTCAGCCTGATAATATACAGCTACCGTGGACCTTTCAAGATGGCTAAGGCTACCTGAAAACAGCCCTTCCTGACACAATTGAAATATTCTTCCCGTGGTGTAAAGCCATGAATTAGTGGCATCTGAAGGAATCAGGCTCTCTTGTCTCCCCAGCTCCATCTCCATCACTACATCTCTGGCAGAGTGGGTAGTGGAGCCAATAGGAGTTTCAGAAAGTGGACCAAAGGTGGTTCTATATGAATCTTCCCTCCGCAGTTCCCTCTTCCCCTTCTCACTCCGCCCCCGCCTCAGTGTCCAGTGAGCCCACCCGGCGACAATAACACAGTGATGAGATTCAGGGTCCTGTGTCCGGCTCTCAATAATCAGAAAAGTCTGTGGGACCAAGTGTGAGATCAGTGCCTCTGTCACCTGACCTCATTGCTGTTGAGAAAGCGCATCATTGACTTGGGGAAGGAAAGATCGCATCTGTTTACATCAGCGCCTGACCAGTCCTATCTTCCTAGAGCTCTTTGCTCTTTCTCTCCCTTGCCTCCCAGGTGGATTTTCTCCCGGTCTCTTGCTCTCATCAGCAAATGACACAGTTGTCACTAGAGAAAGAACAGCAGGCAGGAAGGGAAGAGGCCAGGGTTTACTGTGCTGGCAGCGAGGCACACAGCCACTCCAGTGGTTCCTGAAAGAGGCTTCCCCTGAAGTAGAATGCAGGTGGGCCGGCTGCCGTCTGTTCCCTTGAGGAGAGCGCTGGAGCATGATGGAGACAGGTGAGATGAGAGGGAGAGATTCTGCAAGGGCACGAGTTGTTGGGACTGTAGCAGACCATAGGATCATTCTAGGATCTAGAAAGATAGGGGGGGATTTTCATTTCTCTTGGGGATACTGGGAGTGTGATCCCACATAGAGACCACAGGAGGTGACTTCCTCCTCTGATGCTGGGTTTCTCCTACCTGCATCCTTTGGAGATGGCCAGGGATCCTTTGCCAGCTGCAGGACTTCTGGAGTCCCTGCCCCCCTGTCAGGCTTTTTTCTCTTTGGTGCAGGAAAGCATTCCCTGGAGGGGCCACAGGGGTAGGAAACCTGGTCCTGGGCACAGTCCTGCTGTACTTTCTGCTCCGGTTGCTGAGGTGGGGCACCCAGTCCCAGGGGTGGGCTTTCTGGGTTCAGGAGCCAAACAGCCACTGAGGACAACGCTTTTTAGTCCCTGCTATTGACTCCTGTCCTTCTCCTTAGGACCCCAGGTTAGCACTCAATCTATGGGTGCAGGATTCCCTCTGCCCATGTGCCAGACTCTGAGTTAGGAATTATGGGGCCCACAGAGGAGCAAGAGACCTCATTCTTATGTGAGCACCTCAGGAATATTCAGCCTACCTAATAAGACCACCCGTACTCACTGATAGGCAAAATCCAACCTGCCAAAGACCGTGAACCCCACACGAGGGCGAGATGCTATCAGAACATGAGTGCCTGGGTTGGAGCCAGCTCTGGGATGAAGGATGTAGACAACCACTGGGGTCATAGCACTTCAGTTGTGTCAACCAGCTGTCTGTTTAGGGCCTCCAAGCCCCTTGAAATGGAGTTGAAATTGCATTGAATTGTCTCCTATGTCCATGGATTATTAAAGTGAAAGCCTTTTCCAAGATCTTGACTAATCTCTGAAGCAGTGGATGGGTAGACTTTTGGCAAAATGAAATTTGTATCGTCCTTATTCCTTTTACCTCTGGGATTCTATTTTTCTTGAAGGACATCTCCATCACTCTTCATTAATCCCAATGTGAAACTTAGATCTTTTTAAAGTCCCTCCTCTCCAACTAAAAAAAGTCACTCTCTCTAATTACTGTGCTTTTGGTAGGTTGTACTACGGACCTTGGACAGCACCACCGGGCAAGACGGACCTGCCATCTCTGGGCTCCCTTTTTCTCCCCTCACTTTCTCTCTCCCCTTCTCACTCCCTGTCTCTGAGGCCTCCTATCCCCACTTCCATCCTCAGAGCAGCCTCTTCTTCCTCAGAGCCTGATGCCATTTGATTTCTAGGACATGGGGAGAAGGACCTTTTTCCTATGAGAAACACTTACCTAAGTCTACGCCCAACAAAAACTGCTCTCTTCTGAAGAGAGACTCAGCTACCTGCTATTACAGGAATACAGATTCCTCCATTCTGCCCCCTTTTAGTTGAATGGACTTTGGGGATCACCGTCTTTTCAGAAATGAGGAACCTGAGGCTCAGACTGTTTGGTGAGATAAGAGGTGACAGGGATGTACCATGTATTGGAAGGATCACAAGTTTGGGGACCAGACAGAATTAGTTTGAATCCCAACTCTGAACCTTACTAGTTGTATAATCTTGGGTCAATTCCTTAATATTTATGAGCTTCAGTTTCCTCCTCTGCAACTCCTACCTAGCCCTCTTATTGGGAAGAGTAACTAAGATAATACAATATCTAGTATGATGCCTGGCATAGAAAACGTACTCTGTCCGTGGTGTATTTGGCCCAGAGTTACAGACTGGTAGTGCAGGCCATGTCTCCTGATGGCCAGGGCACTGCCTCACCGTGGTATCCCTACTGTATCAGCAATTTATTGCATGGCATTGGCTTATGCAATTGTGGGGACTAGCCGTGCAAGTGTGAGATCGAAAGGGCAGGCTGTCTGGGAGGGCAGACTGGAACTCTCAGACATCGTTGGAGTTCTGTCCACAGATGGAATTTCTGCACCCAGGAAGCCCCAGCTCTGCTCTTAAGGCCTTTCAACTGATGGAATCAGTCCCACCCAGATCATGAGGATAACCTCCCTTACTTAAAGTTAGCTGATTATAGACTTCAATCTCACTTACAAAATACCTTTGCAGCTACGTGCAGGCTAGTGTTTGAGTGAATAACTGGAGATTGTCTCCTAGCCAAGTGTGACACATAAAACCAACTGTCATACCCACGAAACTGTGAGCCCCTGCAGTGCAGGCGCCATGATTCCATTTCTGCATTCACAGGCCTGGCATCAAGCTGCCACCAGGCAGGCACTCAGTCACTGTTTGTTCAAAGAAAGTATCAGTGGAGGTCATATTATAGAGTCCCTGAGGGTCCTTCACAGTAGGGTGAGTTTTATCCTAAAGGCAATGGGGAGCCATTGCAGGACCTTGAACAGGAGTGGAAGGGATGTCACTGCTGCTTTCTCTGTTGAAGCCCTGTACCAGCAGAGAGCTCCTCTCCAAGAAAGGGAGGAATGAAGTCTGATGCCCGCATCCCTCATGGGTGTATTGCTCCCGCTTGGGAGACGTTTCTCTCCAGTTCTTTCTAAAGGGTAGAGACTCCCTGGGGAATGTGTTCCAGACAGGCCGCTATATTTAGCCCTCTGTGTTTTTCCAGAAGCAAAACCAAACCATGATATTTTACCCTGCAATTACGTCCGGGGTTTTGAGGAGAGTGAGTCCTCCATGTGACTGAGGCAGAGACTTCCCTCTCACACGTGACCGTGGAGGTTCCTTTCTCATGGCTACTTCTCTGGGAAGGGGGGGTAGTTAGATCATTCCTACTGAGGGCTGGATCGTGACTTGGATAAGGCAGCCCGTGGGCACGCAGGCCCCATGTGCAGAAAGGAAGTGAGAGCAGATGCCGGCCCCACTGGAGTCCCCGCCCTCAAGTCTTCTCTCCGCGTGAAATCAGACACGCTACAGTAGACATGAAGCAAGGGCTCTTCACATCTTGATCAGAAAGCAAAGAATAAGATATCTAATTTATGGCTGTACCTCCAAGCCCCTACACAACCCTCACCACCTCAGAGCCTCAGGAAAACCCCGTTGGAAAATCCCTGGCTGCATGGGAGAGCCAGGGATGCTACGGGAGGATGGAGTAAAGTAGAGGAGAGAAGAGCGTTCAAGGCAAAGGGACTAGAATATGCAAAGCCACAGAGCTGAAAACAGCATGGGATGGGGTAGAAAATGAGACTAGATCAGTGTGGCTGGAAGGCAAAGTGTGAGACCACATGGCAAGCATCCTGGCCTTTATCTGGGGAAGGGAGTGGCATGGTCAGACTTGGTTTTACAGATACTTCTGTCTGCTGTGTGTCCGCTGTGTGGAGGTTGGTTTGGAAGAAAGCAAGACCAGAGGCACTTAGGACTAACTCTGCTGTGTAGGTGAAAGTTGATGTGTCCTGAACCTTAGAGAAGAGAGGGCCAATTAAAGAAAGATTTGAGAGACATGATCAGGCCTTGGGAATTTGGATACCATTTCCTTAAACATTTTGCAATAGCACAACTGATATTGTGACAGTCTTTCTTCTATCTAGCCTAAATCCTTCTGCATGTGATGTAAGCATATTCCCTAGCGCCTTTTAGTCTTCCCACTGAGTGCTACCTCTTCACGGTTTCAGGGAAGCCTAGAGCTGAGGCCCTCAGTGCAACCTCCATTCCATTCTGTTGGAGCTGATGCTTGTCTCCGATTCACTAAAATGTGTCGAGTATAGCTGGTGTGGGAAACCCTGGCTTAGTGCCTGTAAGTGTCCCTGACTCTTCTCCCAGGCCTCTCAACCCACGCTTGGCTTCTCAGCAGAGCCCTTCGCAGCGTCAGATGAGCATGCCTGCAGGGTCCTTTCAGAGTATTCCATCAGATAAGTCAACTGCCTAAACTAGGGTGCCGAAGCCCCAGTTAGCACACGTCTGCCCAAATCCCCACACGTGATGCAGGTCAAATCCTTATCCTTGGTGGACATCTCTTGCTCAGGGGAGCTAACAATACTCTCACTGTGCGGTTCTCACTGGAATCTGGGGGATCCAGAATGTGCCTAGGGAAAGCTAGTCCCCGGGTGGGGTGATTCACGGGGCATGGGCTGCTGGGGCGATGGACATGATGTGACCGCTTTCAATTCTGTCCTCTGAAACCCCCCACCCTCTCCCTCTCAGGCGTGGGAGGCTCTGGAGCTGAATGTGAGGGTGTCCAAGTAAGGCACATGGACCCTCCTAGATGTCCCTCATCTCTAGACAAGCGAAAGGGGAGGAATTGGCTTTTACCTCTCTGCCCATCGCCAGCCCTGAGGATGAGACCACAGCATTCCAAGCTCACTTCCACCTTACCCTCGGGAAGAGATGGAAGGCTGCTTGCTTATAGCGCTGGTCCTATCAGGGGCTAATTGAAGCCCTGGGCAAGGAGCGCTTCATCTTCTGGGAGACAGAGAGTGAGATATAAAGGTAATGCTTAATGGAGGAGGCTGAGAGCTAAGCAGGCAGCCCTGAGGTACTTAATGCAGCTCCTCACAGCAAAACAGTAAGGAAATGGGACTTCTGAGAATTTCCTGAGAAACCTAAAGCTCCTTTTTAAATAGCGAGGAGACGTTCTGACAGCGGGCAGGAGACTTCTCGGATGGTGTGCCTCCTTCAGGGGCATTGAACCTCACTTCCAAGGCACCTACCCGCCCTCTGCACCTAGAGTTGGGGACCCTCTAGATGGGGAGCCTCATATTGGTCTTTAAGCCCAAATCCTCAGTTTCCCTTTGCCCACATGGAGGTGAAAGAGGAGTCTCTGAGCAGGAACAAGGGATGTTGAGGGAGCCTCAGGGAATACAATTTCCTTACTCTAGAAAAGCAGTAAAAGACCTCTAGGGTTTTCACTATGCTTTCACGCCGCATTTGATCCTCAGAGAGCCCCTTGGTAGATGAGGCAGATGTTTTGGTTCTATCCCCATTTTAAAGATGAAGGAACTGAGTTGAAAAATGGCAAACTTTGTGGAAAGAGAATTGGAGTGGGGATGAGACATGGGTTCCAGTCTTTGCCATGGCTAGACTTGCCGGGTCTCAGAACCCTCATTTATGAAGTGAACGACCAGTTGGGTGAGATCTGGAGCTTTCAGACTGGAATTCCAGGAACCACGAGTGCCTCTGAGCCCACTCAGGGGGTGGAGTGGGAGCCAGGAAGCCAGAACTAAGAATTTCTATGCCTGCTTCAATCAGAACATTCCAATTTTATCTGTAATATGTCAGGATTCCATATGGAATGCCATTTGAAGACAGAGTTTCTGAGTTTGAAAAGTTTGAAAACTGCTGGACTAAGTAGTGTCTAAGGTCCCTTCACTTCTTATTTTTGTTTTTTATTTAGTTATCTTTGGCCACACCGTGTGGCCTGTGGGATCTCAGTTCCCAGACCAGGGATCAAACCCACGTTCCCTGCAATGGAAGAAGGGAGTCTTAACCACTGGACCGCCAGGGAAGTCCTGGTCCCTTTACCTTTAATTCTGTGACTCTCTTGAGTCAGGTGTCCTCAGCCATGATCCAATGCCCTTTCTATCCCTTCTCTCAGACAGGTGGGTGACTAAGAAGCAGGATGGCGTCTCCTCCCTGGGTGGGAGGTCAGCCTCAGACTGGTCGCCTTCACTTTGCTCAGAAGCACCTTCCCCGTGGAGATGGAGTGTGGACTGATTTTTCCATCTCAATGTTTCCCATGCCTGTTACATTTGCAGGTGGTCACTAATGAGGGTGGGCAGCTCTACTCCAAGGGGAAAGACTTTTAGAAGGACCCGCTCTTCAAAACATTCACTTGACCTGACCCCTGATCTGGAGTGGAAAAGACAGTAGAGCAGTCTGTGGGGCTGAGAAGGGGAAGAGCCACTAGGGCACTGTCTTTAAGCTCCAAGACCAATAAGTTAAGACAAAATTGGTACTAGTCAGTGGGTGGAAGTACCATTTGTGAAAGTTTTCTGCTAGCAAAGGGAGGTACACATAAGGTAGTGGGTGGTCAAAATATCTGGTTAGCCGCATGGTTCCCTGGGTTTTGCCGTCTTTACATCTTTTGTCACTTGCTTTCTTCTCGTTCGAAAACAAAGGGAGTTTTGATAAGGGTGAGATCTCCTGGATTTCTTCAGTCATTGGTGATAGGTGGTGAGAGAGTTACGTGACTTCTCAGGGTCTCTCTTTACTTCCTGTGCAGCTGTTCTCAGTCTTGCTTTCCACTCTAGAGTAAGGTGGTGATATTGAGACGTGGGAGGTAGCACTATGGCACTGGGAAAAGAAGGATCAGCGGAGTGGGTGTGGCAGACAGAAATGAAGACATCAGCCTGGGCTCTGCTTATGACACATGTGAATGCCCCCCCAGAGGCCATCACCACCACCAAGTCCCACCACAGTACAATAAAAATGACCTCAAGGTGCTCTCTCCGTCTCTTATGGCATCTTTTGTGTCTTGTTCAAGACTCAAAGTCCTGTTGGAAAATATGTGATCGGCTGAGTTTAAGTGACTGTTTGGTCCCTGGCTATACAATCAGTGAAGAAGTTTCTTGGCCCCTCGGCTTCCCTAGTGGGAGGTGGCCAATGAAAAGGAGAACCAAACATTATCCTCTGTCATGATTTCACAAGATAAGGCAGAGGAAAGTCCACCTAAAGAATTTGGGACGTGGGCTTCCCTGGGGGCGCAGTGGTTGACAGTCCGCCTGCTTATGCAGGGGACGCGGGTTCGTGCCCCGGTCGGGGAAGATCCCACATGCCGCGGAGCGGCTGGGCCCGTGAGCCATGGCCGCTGAGCCTGCGCGTCCGGAGCCTGTGCTCCGCAACGGGAGAGGCCACAACAGTGAGAGGCCCGTGTACCGCAAAAAAAAAAAAAAAAAAAAGAATTTGGCACGTGCAGCAGAAACTACTAGCTAACTTACAAAGTTCTTTCCTTTGATTTCTGGGCACAGAGTTGGACTGTGTTTCCCAGCCTCCCTTGCAGTTGGGTGTGGCCATGTGACTGAGTTCTAACCAATGAATATGAGGGGAATTGATGCCATTCTGCACACATCACTTCCAGGCAGGCTCCCACACGTACTCTTCCAAGTTCCTTTCCTGTCTGGTAGCTGCGGTGGCCATGATCACCCAGTGTGATCTTGAGAGCCATATGTTAGAGACAGCAGATCCATAAGATAAAAGGAGCTTAGGTCTCTGAATTACCTCCTGGAGGAGAGGTGCCTGTTTCAGCTGTTAGGTGGAAAAGACACATTACGTTAAGTCATTGAAGTTTTGAGGTTTCACTGTTACAGCTAACATTACCTTAAATGAATATACGGTGCTACTAGGAAGCGGGATGGAAGCCAGACAGTAAAAAAATTTACACATCTCCACCTGGAAGCGCGGCAAGGTCGATTAGCGTAGTTGGGATCAATCAGACTGTAGAGGGCCTTGAAGGCCTAGATATCCAACAATAAGTACAAGAAGTTGGGTCCTCATTGGTCATCATAACACCAATCAGCAGAGCAGCAGTGCTCTCTGAATGTAAGGCGACCTCCTGTAGGACGGTTCAGACAGCTTTATTAACCCTCCTAGAGATGCTTTTCTTAGGCAAGCAAGAGTATCAGCAATTCATCCATTTGGCTGGCAACTTGGGGACGCCTAGCAAGGATGAAAAGGGGCTACTGATCAGAGCCGTCAAAGTGATGCGTTAGAATGTGCCAGTCCCTCAGTGGCCTAGGGTTCCCTATACCCCTGTCCTTGCTTTACCACAATATGTATTATTTTCCCTTCTCTGGTTACAGGTCCAGAAAGTGTACTGGGCTGGGAGTCAGGGAAACTGGGTACAAGTCCTTATTCTGTCACAAGTGGTTGTATGGCCTTGGGAAGTGTTTTCACTTCTCTGGGCTGTAAAAGGAAGGTGTTGGACCAGTCGGTTGCTCAGTGATTTTTTTCTTCCCATTCTATCATTCTGCCAATATGGATTTCTAAACATGATGCAGGTCTCTTGCGCCAGGGAGGTAAATGAACGAGCACCTGGCTCTGTGCGATACCTCCTTGGATGCCATGATCCGTGCTGCCCCAAACGGAGCTTTCCCCCAAGGCACGGAGAGAGGAATTACAGAAGAGGAAGGCAACTGTTTCTTAGAAGAGCTTGAATTGAATGTGAGTCTCTTGACTTCTAATAGTGCTTTAATGGGTTAGGAAATGGGTTGGTATTTATGAACTGCCAATTTGGGAGGAGGGGAATAGTGATGTAAATAAATTCCACAAGGGCCCTAAAACCAAACCTTCTGGGTCTAATCAAGTGTACAGGTGGCTGGGGTTTTGATTGCTTGAGTTTTTTGTGCTCTAAGGCATCCTTACTTTAACTGAGCCTGTGTTTTCATGAAAGGCATGGACGGGTTGGAAAGAGAGAGCTGAGAGGTCTCTGGTGCCAAGTTCCTGCTGAGAAGGAATCTGAATGTCTCCCCCTTCAATGGCATCCTCCTTCCCAGGTTGTTTGGCTTGCTATGGCCAGGGTGGGTACCACCCCTAACAGTGGGCTCTCTCAGCTTACAAGGGGCTGAAATGGTCCTGGGAGGCCCAGCCTGGGGCTGTGGCAGCCTGGAGCAAAGAAAGTGCTGTTCTCTCTAGAGTCTTTGCCCTTTGTGTCTTCCCTTCAAGCCAGTAGCAGTTTGTTCTCTGGGGGCTTCTCTGCTCAGCGTTGTCTTAGTGTGTTTGCTCTGCGGGCACTTTTGGGGTGTCTCTTCCAGCTTCTGTGTCAGTCTTAGGGCTACTCTGCCACAGGAGACTTTGCTCTAGGATCAAAGGCCCAGTGTTAGGAATGTGTGGATCTTGGTCAAGCAGGAAGTAGCTCCAAGTCTAGGTTTGAAAATAACTTCCTGTTTTTAGAAGTGTGTGTGTGTGTGTGTGTGTGTGTGTGTGTGTGTATTGGGAAGGCAGGGGTGTGAGAAGGGCAGTGGCTATGGGGGAAAAGTAGAGATCAAGGAAGCGTATTCTTTCTCTAGGACTGCCGTGACAAAGTACCACAAACTGGGGGGCTTAAAACACCAGAAATGTATTCTCTCACAGTTCTGGAGGCTGGACACCCAAAGTCAAGCGATCGGCAGGGCGTGCTTTCTCTGAAGTCTGTAGGGGAGGATCCTTCTAGCCCCACGGTGGTTGTTGGCAATCCTGGGTCTTCCTTGGCTTGTAGACATATCACACCGGTCTCTGCCTCCACCTTCACAGGGTGTTCTCTCCAGATGTCTCTGGGTCCAAATTTCCTTCTTTTAAAACGATTCTAGTTATTAGATTAGAGACCATGCCAATCCTATATGACCCCGTCTTAACTTGATCGTATCTACCAAGACCCTACTTCCAAATAAGGTCACATTCACAGGTCGCAGGGGTTAGGATTTGAACATATCTTTTAGGGGGATACTATTCAACCCACATCAGGGAGGTACCTACTTAAGTAGGGTTCTCACCAGTTAAATCCTTTGAATGAGGTGAAAACTGGTTGATCTTTTATTTCGCTTAGGTGTTAATAGCAAACAATTTCCTGGTGCCAACTCTCCATATCTCATTCCTCAAGGAGTCATTCAAAATGAATCAAGAACTAGAAAAGCGAGAGAGGAAGCTACTTTTCTGGTTGTGGTTGTTGCTCTTTGCTGAAGCAAATTCTCATGAGTAAAAACCGAAAGGTGAGTGGCTGGCCCTTCTGTGTGTCCATTTTTCTTCCATTCTCTGGTGTTTCATTCATTCTCTGGTGTTTCATTCATTCTCTGGTGTTCCATGGCTTACTGTCGGTCATTAAATTTGCTCAAGAAGATTCCTGTCCCTGAAGACAAGAGCCATGTCTCAAACTTCCTGCATCTCTGAAGCACATAACCTAGTGCTGGACGGACACAGTGGATTCTCCATGCCTGTGAAAGGATAGATTTATTACGAATTCTTTCCACTCCTGTTCCCATTGTGCCTATGTAGTCATTCTCTCCCCTTTGAGGGCCTCTTCTGAGTGAAGGATGAGGGTCTCGGAGTCTTCAAGCCAGATCCATGGGCTTCCTGTGCAAGTAAGGTTGGGGGAGGGGCTGGTTTGAGTTTGGTCCCATTATTAACAGGACGCTGCATTCTTAGAGCTCTTCATAGCTCCTCAGAGCCCTCCATCCACGTCACACTCAGTCTTTCAGATCAGGAATCTCCGGTCCTCAGTGAGTTCCAGGCAAGGACAGCCCAGGAGGTGTCTGCATTTCATCCAGGGACCTGCTGTGGCCTTGAGGGTGAGGTAGGGACTTGGATATTAGAGCTTCCTCATCAACAAAAAGTAAATAGATAGAATTTGATAAAGCCAATTGTGTTCTGCCTTGGGAACGGTTTTGACAAAGCTAGCAGGCTACCTGCATTATAACCTTTATCTTACCCCACACCATTTGGGGCATTTCTGTTTGTACCTAGCCCCAGGCTATTGTTCTTAACCAGTTTCCCAGAGCAAGGACTGTGGCTATAGGAAACACACTCAGAGCTCCTGGAAAAGCTGCGTGGGGAGAAGAGCATGAAACCACAGGGCTTCTGTTTTTGCCCCCTGCTTAGCCCTTGTTAGACCGGCTGTGTGACTCTGTCCCCTTTGTTTTAGGCCCTGCCATTATGCTTTACTTTCATACCCGCAGAAATACATGTGAGGCAAAAGTTAAGTTTTCATTGACCTATTTGAATTTGTAACCTCCGTTTTACCTGAGTTTGGTCTAGTACTCAGGCCTGTTGGGATGTCCACTGAAGCGAAGCTCTGAAAGGCCTGCGGTAGGAAGGCTGGGGACTGACTGAGCGGAGAGAGAACGCAGCACCTGCACTAGGTTCAAGGTCAGCGATCCATCCCCAGAATGGAGGGGCCATGTGGAAAACAGCCGCGGGCTTCCACTCAGATCACCTCATTCGGCCCCCATAGTCTCACACCTGAACCTCAGGGGGATGAGGCTGCCAAGCAGGCATTGTAAACACCCAGAGTTATTTCTAGATCCTCCGAGAGGCACGGAGAGCCCAGCCCGACCACAGCCTCGGGGCTGGTGATGGCCGCTTTGGCAGAAGGTTTGCTGACAGAGTTGGAGGTTTGGGCCATGGTGTTGGCTCCGTAGAAGGCAGTGCTGGTGACAGTGGTGGCGGCCTTGGTGCTGTGGCTCGGCCAGGGCAGCCCTGCCCATGGAGGTGAGTGGTGCAGCAGAGGTGTGAGCCCAGGGTCAGTGGCTGCTCTTTTAGCTTCCTGGTACCAACATTGACAGAAGCATCGCCTGGGGGACACCAGCCATCCTATGGGGACAGAAGTGGGAATCAGTGGCATTGCTGCCATTTGAAGGGCGACTAGAGATACCACCCTAGTGAACCAAATGTGAAGCTGAGGGAAATGGCACAGGTACATACAGCTAAGAGGTTTTCTTGGAATCTGTGAGATGCCCCCTGACGAGGCCTGGATGGAGGGTAAAAGGAACCAGAATTCCCGTGAATGCAAGGGTGTGGAGTGAAGAGAGCCCTGTTTTACGCCTGTGGCCACTGTGCTACCGGTGGAGGCTGGTGGGTCCCATTGAAAAGCTGGAACATCCCAGCACTCAGCTTGAGTGGACAGAGACACGTTTCAATCAAACCAGATGCCAGGGATCTCAAATGGAGATGCCTTTTTTAAAAAGGTTGACATCGCTGAAAATGTAAAGAAGGTGTGGAACGTACATCCTTATTGAGAGGACAAGGAACCATGGGCCCCTTGAAAAGATAATAGTGTTCTAGAAGAAGAGCTGGGCATGTCCCCTTGATGCCCACCTGGTGGCCTCATCAGAAGATGGGGGAATAGTTTTCTCTTCATCCCAAGCCCTTGCTCTTCTTTTAACAAATTCCTTTCTGTTCACTTTCCAAGGCCAAAAAAGTATTGGCATGATTTTTTCCCCCACAACTCAATTTCATTCCATTCAGTTCAATTCAACAAATATTTACTGAGTGAGGCAGTCCTGAGCCAGGGATGCAGAGAACACACATATGAGCCAGACGCTATTTTTGCTCCCAAGAGTTTTATATTTTCTGTGGGGATGGAGGTGGAATAAGATGAGTGCACACATGTCAACCACACACACCCCCCTTTCAAGGGTCATCTCCCTCTAAAATATATTGGGAAAGAGAAGGGGTCAATGAGGAAATCGCTGCGGCTCTTCTCAGCATCCCTCAAGGAGGCTTAGATAGGACACCTTTCTCTCCCCACTGTCGGGTGAGGGATGGGAGGTGGGACACACTTCTTGTTCTGTCCCTTTCTCCTCACAGGATAGCTCAAGGCTGTGTGAGGTTTACTAAAAGACTAAGGTAATCAGATGATGTTGTGAACTGAGCCAGAAAGATATGTTCAAAATCTAACCCCAGCTTCTTGTGAGTGTGATCTTATTTGGAAATAGGGTCCAAATGTAATCGAGGAATCAAGTTAAGGTGTGGGGGCCCCTAATCCAATAATTAATGTCCTTATGAGAAGAGGGAGATTTGGACCCTGACAGACAGACACGGAGGGAAGAACTCCATGTGATGACACAGGCAGGGGTTGAATGTCTGCAGCTGCAAGCCCACTAAGAGGTGAGGAAGGATTCCCTCGGGCACTTGCAGGGGGAATCCTTCCTCTGCTCTTCCGAGCTTCTGGGGGTTGCTGGTTCTCTTCAGCGCGGCCCTCTGACGACTTGATCTTGGATTTATCACTTCCGGAACCAAGAGACAATACGTTTCTGTCATTTTAAGCCAACTGGTTGGTTACAGCAGCCCTAGGAAACCAACACTGATGGAATCACCACATAGCATGGGAAAAGTTAAACCTGTAGCCAAGTACCCCTTTTCAGCTAGCTGAGGGAAGAAAATTACTCACGGAGTGTAATCCTTCCTCGGGATCCTGTCGTTGGCACACCTGGACCCCACTCTCACTCCCTCGTCCTCAGGACTGTGTCTTTGTGAATGTCCCACCTTGGTTATTATTCTTCTGGTGGCTCTCCACACATCCAGATGTGGCCCACAAGGACCAGTCTTTCCCCAGGATTTGTCACCTCCCCCAGCGGTTCATTACTTCACACTTGCTTTATTCACCGTTCAGTGACATCCTGGGTGAGAGCCTTTAAAACAAGACAGTCACAAGACCTGCTTCCCTGCAGGGAGGGTGGCTTGGATGGACATACACCCTCTGTGTGTGACACCTTTGGGCTGGTGCCCCAGTGTCCACTGCAGACTACTTCATATTTGCTGTTGCCTATGGGTCCCCCCGCCACACACACACACGCAATCAGTAATGCTCAGAGCCCTTACATTCTCTCAACTAAGGGTGGCAAACTCTTGGCTTGCGGTTCTGACTGCATTACATATGCAGTGCTCTCTTCACCTGTCTGGAGCCCTGAGCCCCTTACCACGTGAGCAACTGATAAAACAAAAGAAAGTTAGTGAGCCATTTGGAATTTGAGCTCTTTGGAGGAGAAGACATTTTAAAAACCTGCCAGGGTTTTAGTCTAGATTCAGGGTGAATATTTCTTCCACTCTACAAGCCTAAGAACTGAGCAGATGCCAGGGGTCCACCGTGATGGGGAAGCGGGTGAACCTATTATTATTGGACATAGAGATCTGGGATGGGAGAGAAATGAAAAGAATTTTTTTTTTCATTTCTTAATCTGTCATTTCTATTTCCATCCCCTCCTCAGGGATGGTGCCACACTCGTGTCACCAATCACAAGATACTGTGGACCTGAGGCAGCCCTTCCCCAAAGGACAGAGTCCCAGAGCTGGAGAAGCAGAGGATGGGGCCCACCATGCACCGTCCTGAAGGCTGGCGGGTCCCCACCTGCGGGCCTGCCTGGAGAGCTGACATCCCAAACCATGCTGTGCTAAGGAAGCCAATGCCATTCCCACCCCCATCCCGTAGCCCAGCTCTGTTCAAATACCTCACTTTATCTCCTGGACTTTCTTGCAAATCCTCTGTTTATCCTGCCTTTTCTCTCTCTCCTACCTGTTAACTGGAATGTTCTTTCCACCCTGGATTTCTCCTCTACCACCCACCCCTTTTCTTGCTTGTACTTACTATCTACTTAGTTGCTCTTGATACCAGATATTTTGGTTTTTGATTGTAGGGCATTAGATGGATTTAAAGATATCAGTTTACTGCTTTCTAGATTGCAGTCAAACCCTCTTAATATCACTGTTATTTAAGCGCACTGCCCCTTTCTGCCCAGCCTATGGGAGCCTTGGGCCCTGACACTTCCCCTCTTGACCTCTGGGGGGCGCCCTTGGCACTGCTTGGCTGCCCTGTCACCCCAGACCCCTGGACATTTCACCCAGAACACTAGGCTGCTGCGTGCTCACCTACAGCGCACCCGGAACAAGCACTGCCTCTCGCTGAGGGTTTGCCCCTCTCTTAAGTTGAATTTTCTTTCCTCTTGTTGTTATTAAGCTTATTAAGAAGGGAGATTCTGGATGACCCAGGAGAATAAAAAAGAGGTGCATGGAACCTTTTCTGGGCTTCGGTCCAGCTCCCTTTTGGAGTAAAGTGTGTGTGTGGGTGGTGCGGAGGCGGTGAGGGAAGGAGCCTTCTGCTTATCATTGGATGAAGTCATCTGATAAACAGTGAGCTGGGGCCAGGTTCCACAAACGGAAAGCCCAGAACAAAGCATTGCTAATTGAATACGGCTTTGTTTCGAGCTTTGTTTCAACCTCTCCGTCCCTCAGTATTTTTATCTATGAAATGGGGATAATAGTGCCTAATGAGCCTGTTATGAAGAAAGAATGAGAACATATATGTATATATATCCTTTCTTTGGACTTTCTCTCTCTCTCTCTCTCTCTGTGTATATATATATATATATATATATATATATATATATATATGAACAACAGTATCTGGTAAATACTAAATAAATGTATTTATCATCTGACTATGATTGCATAGGAAACACAGCCCTAGAGACACAGGCCCTCAGGTTCTATAACTTGCTGTGTGAATATAGCCCATTATTTAATAGTATATTGCTATCATTTATTATTTATATTAAGCTTATATTTTTAAAACATTATTCTTTATAACCGGTGAAGTGTTATCTCCGAGCCCACACATTCTCCCCAGGAAGTGGGGTGGAAGATGGCTGCCCCGCGTCCTTCGCAGGGTCACGTGAGATAGCCATGCGTGTGCAGTGAGGCGAGGGTCTGGGCAGATGCAGGGAGCGCTGCTGCTGGCAGGTGTGCAGTGGACAAACATTGGCTGCGTGGATGCAGCCCTTTCCCACTCCAGCCAGAGCCCCTGCGTCCTCATGTGTCATCCTGGCAGAGGCAACCCTCCCCCGCCCCCAAGACCCATCAGTGCCGGGAACCTACTAGAACTTGTAACTACTGCAATCAGCACCAGTGCTTTCCTATGGGAAGTGAGGATAGACACCGGCATGGACTAGTTTTCAGCTAGTTGTGTCACTTTGGGTAAGTCTTCTCACTGCTCTCTAGTTGGTGGGGTTGAGCCAGGTGACATGTGGGCTCTGCCAGCTCAAGTGTTCTGTGAATCTGAGGACAGATTCAAAGGACAGATGCTGAGTCCGGCTTTCTCAAGTTTGGGGACTTGTCCTCAGTAATGACACTGAGGCCCTAAGCCTGGACGAAGCCCCCTGGCTGCACGAGCAGATGCACGTGGAAGCCAGGGGGAGCACATCATTCAAGGGCTGGATGGTAGGCTGGTGGTCAGCAAGAGCCCTTGCCGGGCAATGGGCCACAAGGACAACAAAGGGTAATGCCCCATTCATGGGTTAACAATGACCCTTCCGTCCATGGAACATGGTGACTTAACCTGGCCAGTGAGGGCACAGGGATACACCATTAGATTTCCCTGGGAGACCGCTGGCCAAGGAGGGGACATGACATGACCAGTTGTGCCAGGGTGGCTGTGTTGCTTCCCTTCTTGGGACCTCGGCACCTTCATCTGTAAAATGGAACCAACAGTGTCTGGAAAGATCCTGAGGCTCTTTCCAGCTCTGACATTCTACAAATTCATTACCTGCTTTCTTCTAGATACCTCTGGCTAGCAGCCCAGACTAAAGTTGGTTTCTCCGTAGGATTTTTTTTTTTTTACCTACTTTCTTACCCGGTCTTTTCATTCATCTTTATTCTCTGGTACAGGATAAGTGTATGCTTAGAAAACTCTTTTCCTCCATTTTTCTTCTTAAACATTTAAATAAATGAAATCTAGTATGTAAAGTGCTTAGCACAATGCCTGGCTCATAATAATGTATTCATTTGTGTGTGTGTGTGTGTGTGTGTGTGTGTGTGTGTATATATTCTCCTAATATATATCTTCCTCTTTTTCCTCTAACCTAAATATCTGTGTCATTTAAAATACATTTTATTTTATTTATTTATTTATTTTTTTAAATACATTTTATTTTTTAAAACTCAAGCCACTTAGCTTGTTCTTTGCAATAAAAAGATCTCTCTCTTTTTTTTTTTTTTTTGCGGTATGCGGGCCTCTCACTGTTGTGGCCTCTCCCGTTGCAGAGCACAGGCTCCGGACACGCAGCCTCAGCGGCCATGGCTCACAAGCCCAGCCGCTCCGCGGCATGTGGGATCCTCCCGGACCAAGGCACGAACCCGCGTCCCCTGCATCGGCAGGCAGACTCTCAACCACTGCGCCACCTGGGAAGCCCAAAAGATCTCTTTTGAAAGCAGTTCCTACATTTACGTTCACAGCATGGCGGGCCCCGGTCACTTCAGGGTACCCAGCAGTGTGTCCGATTCTGACAAAGACAAGGCCCAGTCTTCAGATTTGACAAAGTTTCCAGGAGCACGTGCTTTCTAGAGACGCAGCCTTGGCTCAGTTCAGGTGCGATGTGTGAAGTTGGGATGTTGATACAGGAAGGAACGGCTTACCTATGAGGTCAAAGAAACTCAAAACCTGACTTTAAGCTGTTGAGTTAATGCTTTCCAACAGCGTTATTCCAAGTGAGAAAATACAACTCCATCTCAGATGGGGCTTAAGCTTGCTTCTCTGAATCTGGCCTACCCTCAAATCTGCACACACAAAAAAGTGACCTGGGCTCCAGTTCACCGGTGTTAACAGTGAGGAAAGCAAGATACCTTTATAGACTATTTCTGAGGCCCTTTCCTCCCTAGATGCTTAGACCCCCCACTGCAGCCTCACATCCAATCCTCAGAACACATCCTAAGCGGTGCAGAGCCCAGAGGAAAGATTATTGTTCTCATTTTTCAGAAGAGGAAACATAGACTCAAGAGGCTATAAGTGGGTGGTGAAGGGGAAGGAAGGGAAAGGAGACTGGCCTTGTCGGGGAGAGTGGCAGGTCCCCAGGTGGACGGAGATTAGAAGTCGTGCCCTGTGAGCCGCCTGTGTGTGGCTTCCAAAAGTCTTACAGACTGACTCCTGGAAGGGGTAGGAAGACTAAGAAATAAACCAGCCTGGATGCAACCAGCCTGATCCCCTTCTCTAGAAGCCCCACAGAGAAAGCACATTGCCTTTGTATTTCTTCTCACTGTGCCAGCTTTTCTACGTATTAACAGAAGCATCTAGAAAATGTCATGGCAGGGCAGACCCAGAGCTTACACCTTGACAGCTGAAATAGGGAGGGATGGGGGGTAATAGGGTTCACTGTCTCCCATGACAAAGACCTTCTATCTCCTCCCCATCTGAATCTTGGAATCTTAACACACTCTGACCATTTAGAAAGAGGAAGTCAAAGAAAGCAGGGTGGGGTAATATGGGAGAAGATTGAACAGACAGAACTGGAAAGAGCCCCAGAGGGGCTTGCTTCTTCAGGAAGGAAGAAGAGGACAAAAGCCACCAAAGGGAGAGGGAAAAATAGAACAGCGGAGAAGAGGATGACTCTTTACTTAAGAGTGATTGATAGATAAGAAAGATGAAAAGAGATACGGGCAGTGAATATGAAAGGCCTTACAGAAAAACAAAACAGGAAGTCAAAGTGCCATTGGGCGCTGGTGATGCCTTTCTGAAAATTGGAAAAATGTTCTTTTGGCCAGTCTGTTGCCTCCAGCAAAATTTGTTCTGTATTTGTGGCACTCGAGCTAAAGTAGTGGCCGACCCTTGGTTTAAAGGGTAATAGCTTCTAAGGCTGATCCAGATGGCTCCCGCCAGAGGGGACTCAGAGACAGAGGCCCTGTGGCTGAGGGATTAGCAGGGGTCCCAGCGTGCCAGCCTCGGGGAGGGGAAGGAGGGGAGGAAGCAAAGAGGGATAGAAGGGTTGGAAGGTGGGAGATCAGATAAAAGGCCGTTCGTGCAGTCTTCCTTCCTTCATTTATCCCTTCACCAAGGATCTGATGAGCTTCCTCTGTATGTCAATCACTGTTCTTGGTGCCATTATCTCGCTTCATCTTCACTATAACCCTACAGTATAAATATTTTTTTCTCTGTTTTACAGATGAAAAAACAGGAGCTCAGTGTACATTTCTGAAGCTGGAAAAGGGAAGGTTTAAATTCTGTTCTGCCTGATTCCAAACCTTATTGCTCACAATAAAGCATGCTGTGAGGGAGCTAAAATGACTAGGATATAAAATATGCTCTGAAGTGGCGATGTTTATTGAACACGTTTGCAAGAATCAGGCACTGTTCCAGGCATTGGGGGAACAACACAGGCAGAGGCCCTGCCCTCCTGGAGAGTAGCAGGTAGAGCGCGGTATCGGACAATAAGCAAACAGAAAGATGGATTATGAAATGTCAGCTGGGGTTAAGGGGTATGAAGCAAAGTAATGCTGGGAGGGGGCAGGGGAAGGTGGCAATACCGCCGGCCATTTGAGAGGAGGCTTCCGGGAAGCCTCTCTGAGGGGTAGCCTGTGAGCCAGGGGCGTGCAGGACCAGGCTATGCAGATGAGACAGACGCTCAACAAACAGCTTGAGTTTCTCCAGTGTTTTCAACACCGCTCTTGAAACTTTCATACATTATTTCATTTGATCAATACATACAGTACCATGGGGAAGGAGCTGTCATTATGCCCGCCTCTTTTTAAAATGAGGGAATTGAGATGTGGAGAGTTAAGTGACTAGCAGAGGCCACACACCTTATAAGTAGTTTAGCAGAAGTAGGTCTTGTCTGATCCCAGGTCTAGGCTCTCATCTTCAGACCACAGAGGCCTTCCCCTCTCAGGGCAGGACCTGATGAGACCCCCAGAACCAACACCATAGACCCCCATCAACAGTCAGCCAGGCAGGGACCAAGGGGCAGGTGCTAAAACTGGAAAGCATATTTGTTCATAAAGCCAGGACCAACCAAAGCAAAGAGCAAGGGGGATTTTTTTTTTTTTTTTTCTTTTTGGCCGCGTTGGGTCTTTGTTGCTGTGCGCGGGCTTTCTCTAGTTGTGGTGAGCGGGGGTTATTCTTCATTGCGGTGCACCAGCTTCTCATCGCGGTGGTTTCTCTTGTTGCGGAGCACACACTTCAGTAATTGTAGCGTGCGGGCTCAGTAGTTGTGGCTCGTGGGCTCTAGAGCACAGGCTCAGTAGTTGTGGCGCACAGGTTTAGTTGCTCCGCGGCATGTGGGATCTTCCCTGACCAGGGCTCGAACCCGTGTCCCCTGCATTGGCAGGCAGATTCTTAACCGCTGCGCTACCAGGGAAGTCCCAAGGGAGATTTTTTTTTTAATGTGTGTATTCAAAAATGTTTGCTAAATAATAGCTAGCATGATGGAGTGCTCACTGGACAGTAGGTGCTGTTCTAGTGCTTTCCATGAATGAACTCACACCCTGCACAGCCACCCTACATGAAGGTACAATGATTATCCCCTACTTACACTTGAGGAAGCCAAAGAAGAAGGTACCTTTTCCAATCTGACAGAGCACAAGTGCCAGAACAAGGATTCAAGTCCAGGCAGGCCAGGGTGGGAACAAGCTTTCACTCTTACTCTCCGTAGCCCACAGGGAAGGTAAGGGCTGAAGAGAGGGAGGTGTGAGCTGGACCATCAGAGGTGGGAAAGTTTTGGCTGCCACAGAGTCAGACTGAGAAGCAGAGGAGGGTGGAGGATCTCAGAACAGTGGTGACGAGCCAGAATGGCCCCTGGCCCCTCCAGTCCCTTATGTTGCCGCTGAGGAACCTTGGATAGAAAGCAGTTGGAGAAGGGAGGAGGCCTAGTCTCTTGGACCAGAGCTTTCCCACAGGGGAGAGGACTCAAGGAGGAAGGTGACCAGGGCGGAAAATGGGGGACAAGTATTTGAAGTTTCTAATATTGCCAACACAAAGGAAGATGAAACCTAAGATAAGGCCTTCATTTTCCTGTTCGGAGACCAAAGGAAATGACTCTTAGGGTTACAGGAACGAAATGAGAGTAAGAAGTTTGGGAGGAAGGAAATCCATACCTGGGACAGCCAGCGGTGGGGAAGAGTTGCAGGGGGTTGTGGGGTGGAAGGTGGTTGTGACCCCAGGCTGCCCCACATGGTGTGGTCCTGGAGCAGGAAAGTCACCCACCCTGAGTCCCTGAACTTGCCCTTGTCTGTAAGGGAGGGAAAGAGGCCAGCTGTACCCCATCTAATCCTTTGCTGCACGGAAGGGAGATGTCTGCTTTGCTCTTGCTAATTTAGTGTGGGAAGCCTGGCTCACTCTCGGTGTAGGTAACGATTCCCGCTGCTTGGCAAGCAGGCTGCAGGACCAGGGGCCTAGCCGCATCACTCCTTGGCTGGCATTCCATCACCCAGCGGCCCATCACCCCAGGCAGGTGGCAGCTGGCCAGGCACCCTAGACGCAGCAGTCGAGGCACTGGGCAGGCGGAGGGGCAGGGTTCCTGCCTCACACACGCTCAGGGCTGCAGCCTCCCAGAATCACAGGACTCTGCTCAGAGCCCTCTGAGCCAGTTGTGCCCAGACAGGAGCCAAAGGACAGGGAGGTGTTTGAAGGAAATGTTCCAGGCTAGGGGGTCTGGAGGCTGGTGGGGACGTGGGGGGAGGTGAGGGGAAGAGCAGATTTGTCAAGGAAGGACATGGGCCCTGGGATTGCCATTCTTACCCAGGTAGGCACTCCACTAGCAGGGCAGCAGAGCCCTGTGATGCCAGAGGTCCTGGGCACAGCCTCTTTCCACCCGGAAAAGCACAAGTAACCACATGGGCTTCAGAATAAGCGTGTACTTAGAACACCAACAGGCCCACCCCATGCCTCCCATGTTCCACCATCTTCTACACTGACATAGCAATGGCTGCCTTATCATTTCTCTTTGTACTCCCCAAGAAAAGAACTCGGGCCTCATACCTGTCCTAGCAGATTGACAAAAGACGTGTTTATCCTCCTCTCGCCCCAATGCCCCAGAGGCATCTTCACTCATCCCCCTTTCCCCTCCTGCTTCCATGCTCCAAGCACTTATCTATTCTTAGGTTTCAGTTAAGTGTTCCTTTCCCCAGAAGAAAGCATACTGCTAAGAGGAATTTGAATTTTCCCAGAAACCTTAGAAGATTCAAACGTTAAGCCAGCTTGACAAAGACTCAACACAAATTAGCTTAGGCAAAAGAAGAATTTACCAGCTCATCTAACTGGAAGGTTCAGGACTGGCTGGATCTAGGGGCTCATACAACATTATCTTGGCTCCCTTTCTTCTCATCTTTGGCTGTTTCCTGCTGGGTGTCGGGATCATTGTCTTTAATTGTGGATGGGATTCCTCCATAAGGCAAGGGAAGATAGGCTATAGCCAACTCCAGAATTATACGCTCCCTGTTTGGCAACTAGAAAGAGAGCTCTTCATTTGTTCCTAAGAAAGATTCTGATTGGCTCTGCTTGGGACATGTGCCCAGCCCTGAATCCATCACTGTGTCTAGAGTAGGTCAAGTGTCCATGTTAGTGCCTGGGGTTGGGGATGCGCAGGTTCTCATTCTAGAAAAAAAAAAAAAATAGTTGGGAGAGAGGTATTCAGCAGGCAAAGTATTAACTACCACTGTCCACCACAATGATATCTGCTGTGGTACCACAGTAGGAGAGAGATTTGGGGAAGGGGTCCCTTCCCACCCATTCCACTAACACATTGGGCAGATCCTGACTCTTCAGTGGGTTGACAGCTTGGGATTATCCAAGCTGCCTGCCTTCTTCTCTAGTTCAGACAAGCCACCATGTGCAGGGAAAAGCTCTTCTTCTAGGCTCCTTGTACCCATCAGTGCTCTAAAAACTTCTTGGGGCCACTTTCCCCTTCTCCCTTCCCAACCAGTGTCTGTCTGGAGCTCCAGCCTTCCTGTCTGTGTGGCAGCCAGCTTGCTCTCCAAAGCCTTTCCCAGATATCATCACCATTGTGCAATGAGGTCACCAAGACCTGATGAGTCAGGCTGGGACTGAGCCCAAGCCTGCCCTGGCTTCAGGAGGACAGGGTCTTCTCTATCTCCTTGTGAAGGTAAGCTTTGAGCTGCATTATCCTCAAGGTCATCATTAAGATTCCTCCCTCTGCTAGTCCCAAATCCTTTGTCAGCAAATCTCTTAGCCATTAGGTCAATACAATCCCGCTTCATCCAGTTGGAAGGGAATGGACAAGTCATTTCTTGCAACCACCCAGCTAATCCTTGTATCTCCCTACAATGTCCTAAGAAGTGGCTGTCCTTCCCGAGCTGGTTCACTCTTAGGAAGTCCCCGTTATCAGGAAATTCTGAGGGCTGGCAACTTCTACTCTCTTCTCTTCCTTTTCTCCATGGGCTCTGGGAGCAACATCTAGCTGCAGACCCTCACTTTAGAGGCCTGGGGGTCCCCAAGGCAGCTTTTTCATGATAGTCTGAATATTTGATTCCAGATTTTGTGAATTCCCAGCCATGGCAGGGTGCCCCCTAGTCCACACATGATCAGAGTCTGTGGTGTAGGAGTGGGGACAGGGCTCCATGGGAGTCAGTGGAACACTGAACCAATACTCTTGTCCTCCTTCCTCCAGTGCTGGGATAATCTGACCAGGCTGAGCTGCTTCATTGCTTTAGGGGAGCCCGTTATTTCCAGGGCTGCTCTGTCTAACACCCCTGGGCCCCCTAGGTACAGAATGTGGCCGTGAATGGTCTGTTTTCATTAGATGTGAAGGTGCATAGCTCACAGCGGGGCTCTTCTGGAGGGTAGAGTCATGTTAAGATTGCATGGGGTGGCCAGTGTCTTCACCTTTGCCAAGGGGAAAAATTGGGGGTGAGAAAAGAAAAAAGAGAAAAACAGTGTCTCCAACCTGGAAGAAACATTATTCTATCTGTGATACTCTCCCCCTCAACCTAACAGACTTATTTGGGTCCTCAGTATCTCTTTCTTTTTCTCCCCTCTCTCACTTCCCTTCCTGACTTTCTCCTCTCTTAAACCCAGTCCTGGCATGGAAGTGGACAGAACTCTATAATGTATCACTAGATGCTTCCTGAAGGCGAATCGTGTCCTGGCCCTCAAGGAGTTTACTTCTTTATGGAAGGAAAGGGCAATAATTTATAATCCTATGTAGCTGTGACCAGCAGACTTTGGGAAAGGAGAGAAGGCAAGGTCAGAAGTTGTGTAGGAGGGGTGGATTGGGAAATAGGAAAGCTTGCTCGGGAACAGTTCCCTGAATAGGACGGCCTTGAGGTGGTGATTAATAATCTAGATTTTGCCCACTGCTCCTCTTCCCTCTCTGCTCCATGGCCAGAGCCCCAAGGCCATCACGTATTATTTGGTGTTTACATCAAAATTCCTTCCTTCTTATGCTCATTGCTCATTGAGGTGGGGTACGATGTTGGTTTAGGTCAGCCTGGGAGGTGAGGGCTTCCCATGCCTATTCTGGACTTGCCAGATTCCAAAGCAGAATTCTAGGTCCCCTTCCCTTTTCTGTAGAAAAGCCATAGCTGTACTTTCTGAGCTCCAGTGTCCAGACCTCATGTGCTGGAAGGGTGGATCCCAGAGGCCTTCTGGAATGCTGACCATGGTATAGATTTTTGTTGGGAAATCACATCATGGAGGTGGACCACACTGTGGCTCCTGATCTCTGGAGACAGCTGAGTGCCTGAGGAGATACTCAGTTTGGTCTAACAGCATGGATGAAGAGCTAACACCAATGTGAAGGAGGGCTTGTGGACTGGAGTTTCGGGTAGAAAACCAACACCAGGGGCCAGTGGTTACCACCTTCCAAGGAGGAGACTGTGAGGGTGTGTCTTTGTCTCTAAGAGTGGATCAGAAGCTAGGGACCCAACAATTGATCTCAGTCCCCATATCAGCTTCAACTAACACCTGATATGAGTTGTTATGAGTTGTTAAGTGTTTTGTGTGTCTACTGGATACAAAGCAGTTTAGCCACAAGGACTAAGGCTACAAAACTTGATCCAGGGACCAAGGAAATAGAGTTGGGATTCTGTTCTCTGTCTCCTGTTGACAGTTTCCATCCAGCCACTATCATGTTCACACAGATGGCTCCAGATCTATATCACCAACCCCAGGTCTCTAATCTGAGCTCCAGAGACATACTCCAACCACTGTCAACATAAATAAAATAAACAAAAATAATGATAGCTATGGTGCTATCTTCTATTTATTTCAGATGCTGTTGCTTCTGAAGTGTATATTTACTGATATATTGGTTAACAACACAAGCTCTGGGGTCGGATGTCTTTCATTCCAACACCACCATTCACTAGCTGTGTGATCTTGGGAAAGTCATTTCATCCCTCTGCACCCCAGTTTCCTGGTCTATGAAGCAACAATCGTAGCATCTGCATTATAGGGTTATTGTATGGATTGAATGAGCTAATAGCTGTAAGGGCTTATTACAGTGCCTGATACCTGCTAAATACTCTATAAATGCTAGCTATTATTATTTGCTAGGGAGGAATCAAACATAAGAAAAGTGTTTGGCTAGGATACCTTTAAATTCCCTGTCAACGATGCAGTTCTACGTCTCTATATCATTCCAGTCCCTCAGCATTCCTATTCAGTAGGGAGGGGGCAGCATTACCCACATTTTACAGACAGTGAAATTGAGCCATAAAGAAGCAAAATGCCCAGGAAGCAAGTGGCAGTCTGAAACTAGAACTCAACTTTGTAGATGTAAGTACTAGGACTCTTTCCAGGAGACTGTGAGACAGTACATTTAAAAAGGAGTGTAAGACATCCCTTGGGAGCCTGTGAGAATTGACCCCTCATTGGCCCTTCTGTGCTGTGGTTCTCCATGGACGCTCAACAAGGTCACTTCTCTCTCCATCTCTGGGTTGATCTCAGGCCAAGTCTCCCCAGGTGCTTTTCTTCCTGCTTTCAAAAAAGTCATGTTAGGGCATTAGATGAAGTGCTGGCTAGATACTCTCTCCTTGGTTTCCTCCATTCCCTGACTCTTTAAACACTCCATTCCTGGGTTGTCCTGTGTGTAGACATAGCTCACCTGGCTGCAGACCCTGGCTTTTTGGAGACTGTCTTTTGCTGAGTCAGGACCTTAAACTACTTGGGAACCCTATAACTGATCTTCTTCCAAAACATCACTCCCCAACAACTCACCCCCACCCGATTCACATTTTTACTTCTGCAGTCATGAGCAAAGGATTTGCAGAAGCTCCTGTCCTCTCCCTCTTCCTCCACCCCCCTCTACCTTCCTATCTGGGTTGGCTAGAGGGAGGACCCTGGCTCTACAGGACCTTGTCTGTGTGGAAGCAGCCCCTAAGAGTTTGTGGGTAGGGAGCTTGTTCCTGTGTGTGAAAGAGGACTCAGGATGATTTCCTCTTCTGTCCACTAGGGGGCTGCTTGTAGGGGGATGGAAAAAACAGAGGCTTAAAAAAATATATCATGCTGCTGAAATTTCAGCAAGAGGGGAAAAGAGAGAGCGCGTGAGAGAGAGAGAGAGAGAGAGCGCAAAGCCGTCCCAGGCTTCCTCGTCTCTTTCACGTCAGAGGCAGGAACCGACTGTACTAAGGCTGTTGGCTCAGCACGCAGGGACGGAGAAAGGCGCAGACACAGAGTGAGAGAAGAGGGGTCCTCCCTGACCCAAGGAATTACCACTAGTGGAGTAAAGCCACCTGACTTTTCGAGCTTATTTTTGTTGCCTCCGCTTTCTCCTTCCACTCTAGCCCTGCCAGCTTGGGTTTCATTTCTTTCGTGGAGCCTCCTCTCATCCTCCCAGGAAAGGAGGAAGGGAAGAGAAGAGAGAGAGGTGGGCTCTCTAGGTGAGCGCATCAGCTGGCTCCAGCCCGCAAAGACAAGAATTCTCTACACAGGAAGCTCCTCTAGCTCCCGTGCCACCCACCCCCAGCCCGGGTAAGTCCAGCGCACTTGCTCCTTCGATTTCCTCGCTAGCGTGATTTCAGCACCACGGAGAGCTATGAGATGCATTTTGGTTCCTGTGTGTCTCTTGTGTTCCTGCAAGGCGTTTGGCACTAAGGTTACATCTATCTCTCTGCTGCCAGTCGAGCCGGGTTCTGCGTAGGGAAAAGAAAGGTGCCAAACTATGTCTACCAAATTAAAGGGGGATGTGGACTCTGGCCTTAGGGGTGTGTGTGTGCGTGTGCGCGCGCACGCTGTTGCATAAGACAGGTGAGGACCGAGCTAAATCGCCAGTGGGTTTCTGCGTGTCTCCGTGTAGGGCTGTTTTTCTTTTTCTATGTAGATAAGAAGGAGGGTTTGGGGAATTAGTCGCGCACCTTCTTTAACTCTTTCCCGACAAGCCATCCATGGAGGGGAAGTGTTGCAAAGGAAGCCTGGGGGGTTGAGATCGGAGGTAGAGTTAAAAGTTATGCTCCTCTGAGAGACGTTGGAGGAGGTGGTCTTTAAAATGTCAGTTTCCCCAGGATTCCCTGGGTTCTTGCTGTGAAGAGAGCCCAACCTGACCTTTTACTTTCTCTCCTGGTGTGAAACCATGGCAAGTGGGCAGGGGCAACAGGTAGGCATCAGGCTGGGGTGGCTTGGGGGCTGAGGTCCCCCTGCCTTCATGGTGATAAGAAAGTGTCAATAGCTTGAGCTTTGCAGAGGTTGGCCATGTGGATTATACTACGTCTGCAAGGAGGCAGGAAGTGCCCTCCACTTTTCTGTCATATTTGACTATGTGTGGTTGAAAAGAGGACAAAGTCTGTTCTGCCTTGTTTTCTGCCAGTGAAAGACAGCCCAGGAGAAAGGTTTGTCCCTACATGTCTGGGGAAGCAGAAGTGAATCTAGACTGGTCCTGACTCAGGAAGGCTTGAAATAGCATTATGTCCTCCAACACTGAAAGGCTCCACAAAGGGGCTCGTCATTACTTTAGACTTCATTGCTATGACTTTTTTGCAAGGTACTGCTTTGTCTCCTCTGCTTCTGGCCCCTCTGAAATATGTTCATTTAATTCCCCGCAGCTGCCTTGGTTTTGCCTTGGAGAGGCTATCTGCCTGTCCCTGCCCTTCAGTTCTGCCCACACCTGCTCGGGTGGGGCCATTCAACAAGTGTTATTGAGGATTTCCTTCAATCATCTGAATCTCCATGGAGAGCATCCCAAAGGGAGATTTTTAAAGACGTGGTTTCTTGTAAGAGCAAACCTTGCCTCAAATTGGCCCTTAACTGGATAAGGTTCCAGTCATTTCCTTCAAGCACGTTGAGGCAGGAGAGAGGCAGAGGTGGGAGGTTTCACTCCTTCCAACTGCCAATAAACTCTAGGGTGGTGACTCTCTGTCTTGCTTTTAATTCAGTACCCTGGGTCCCCCCTCCTAGCTGAACAAAATACTCTCTGCCTCTGGTTGGGGAGGCTTCTCGGTGAAAGACATAGTCCTCAGTGACATGGCATCATTGTTTGTTTGTTTGTTTGAAAGCTATGCTTACCATTGGATCCAGAAACCTCAGCATCTCCTTAGAATGTCAGAAAATAGAAAAATGCAGTGAGGAGAAGAGTGAGGTTGTAATGGTAGGGGAAAAGATTGAAATAGACAAAGCAGGGTATCAGTAACCAGAACTGACTCATTCATATGTCAACTCTCCCAACCCCTTCCTTTCTCAAAATCTCCCAGCTTGAACAAGAGAGTAGATGTATTTCTGCATGACATGTCTCTGAAGGTTTAAAAAAATTCATGCCCCTGCAGTGGACCCTATCCAAAGCCACCATTTATTCCTGAAGTCACCACACTTAGTGGTCATTATTTTATTAATGACCTTATATTCGCTCTGAAAGAAGTGCTCAGTGCCATTACTGGTGCCATTTAATAAATGGGGAGATGTAGGAGTTTAAAGTGCTAGGCCAGAGGGTAGCAAAAGCGGAAACAGAACTTCTAGTCCCCTAGAAGTCCCCTTCACTTTCTGTGAAGTGCAGAAATGCTCATGTGTAGGAGAGAGCAGGGATGAATTGCTCCCCAGCGGACAGATTTGCAACCAGAGCCTTTTAGTGAATTCACTGTGCAGTAATGGCTCCTCCCTGGTGAAGAGTGAGAACGGACCAGGAGTCTCAAGGAGTTGCTGGCCTTTAATTCTCAGCCAAGAAGATGGTCACGAGCCACGGCCAGAAAAGTGAGGAACTCTCTGGACTTACTGTGAAGAGAGAACCCCAGGTTGGTGGCCTCCAGGCTGAAATGATGTCACGCACCTGCTTGCCACACTCACTTTGCCCCAGAAATCCCAGCTGAAGGCACCCTTCCATGCCTTGGATTACCATGGGTGTCTTGGTAATGACATTACCAAGGTGTTTGATGACTTTTGTCTCCTATGAGCCTCCTCTGGGAACACCTCCCCTGAGTTCTTTGTGGCTCAAAATGTGGGAGGATGACTAAGAAGCAGGAGAGGGCTGGGCTCTAAGCACCTACAGAGACCCATGGAGAGGAGTGGGGGACTGGACATAAACCAACCCTACATATGAAACCTCCACTCCCCTGGCAGCTCTAGCCCTCACATCAGGCCAGCATTCTGGAAAGAAAGCCAGTGTAGTTTCACATCCAGCCGTCTTTCACTGAGCAGGAGAGACTCTTGCGGGGCTGTCTCTGAGATCTGGGGGGACGAGAGACGTGGGAAAAGGTGGAGAGAAGGAAAAGGTCGGCATCCCACTCTATTTTCCACAGCCATGGGTTGCCATCTTTTACCTGGAGAAGGCCACTGTTACTTTTTTAAAAAAAAGTTTTAGGTATAATTTGCATATAATAAAATTATACTGGTCTTAAGTGTCAAGATTAGTAAGTCTTGACAACTGTGTACACCCATTTAACCACTCCCCCAAACAAGATATACAAAACTTCCCTTACGCTTCTTTCTGATAAATCTTTCCCTCTTCCAACCCCATCACTTTCTGACGTCTATCACCATAGCTTCAACTGCTACATTTTGCAGTGGAAATGTATTGCTTAATGTGTCATGTAGACACTAGACCTCTCAGAGAACATTTCAGAGGTCTGATGCTACTGTTACTGGGTGCATAGAGGTGGGGGAGGGGTTTATTCCTTGTTTATGGTCATGGTGTTGGAAGGTCAAGTGGTCATTTCGAGTGGTGTGTGTAGAAGCCAACAATCAAGCCCAAATAGGAACCATGGAAGCCCCTGTAGGTCCCTGCCTCTGAGCTGACCTGAGTTATTTGATGGTACAGTGCATGGAGAAGATGTTGAAAATGTCTATTAAAAACTTGGAATTCAGCATTCAGGTGGCTGGGCATGAGTCATTCCTTCTTGGTTCTAGGAGAGTGAGGTGAGGAAAGAGTACCCGTGTGAGCTTACTAGGGAAAGAGAGAGTAGAGTTCACTGTGACAGTGCTTATGCCAGGAAATTCAGCTCCATCCACAAAGATTGTGGCTGAGGAGGTTGCTGTTTCTCCTTATTTAAGAGTGGCTTTACAAGGTACCTTGCAGAGACTCATGTATTGATACTATCACATCATCATAGCTCCATCAAGAGATGTCACCATTCATCTTGCTCCCCTCCCTGGTTGTAGGACAGAATAGGGAATCTCTATTCTATTTTACCATGAAGAAGCAGTGGCATTATCAGAAGGTTTTAATGACTTTGGTGAAACACACACACACACACACACACACACACACACACACACACACACACCCCTGTACGTAACCAGTCCTGATACCTTGCCTGTCCAATTCTCTCCCACCCTATATCTGTGGATGCTCTATGTTCAGGGAAAGTTGGATAGACATAGGGCATTTTGTGCACAGCTTGAACTAAAGTGTCAGAGTTTCTGGAAGATCAACCAATAAATTAGAGTCTTTAGTAGACCTCAAAATTTGTCCAAGTAGGTAATAGAGCTGTTTACATGCTTGGTGGGTAAGCATGTCCCCTGCCTCCTTCCACTCAGAGACTTTACTAAGTACCTCCTTCCCAGGCTCTGCCCCTTTCTGGGTTTATCTGTCTCACACAATGCAGCCAGCCAGCTCATTTATGGGAAGGCTCCTTCCTGAGTCAGCTCTCTCAGCTGGGAGCCCACAGAGGGGAGCATAGGTTGCTAAGCCACTGGGACATGGCAAGTTAGAAGAGTCGTGGTGAGGATTCCTTAAGGTCTAGGTTTGTGCAGAAACATAAAATTTGATCTCCACAAAGCCGATTCTAGTAGATGATTTGGGAAAAGTGCAGAGACGCACCTTTGTCTCATCTCAATTATAGGCTATGTTAATAAAGATCAGATGAGATTCTCCACCTAACCGGAGTTTCATCTTCTTAAGAGCAAGTCCAGTGAGAGGGGGAAACTGGAATAGAGGTGTTTAAATGCCATTTCCAATTGTATATGAGACTCACCACATCTTTACCTTGGAACATGATTTTGGACTGGAACTGTATTGATAACATTTTGAACATAGCAGGTAATCAATACGTCAGGTGGAAAAGGGAATTTAAGCAGTTTTGGCCTCTTTCCTTTCTCCTCTTTTGTTTTCTTGTGATTAAGTATACATAACATAAAATTTACCAGTTTAACCATTTTCAAGTGTACAGTTCAGTGGCCCTACGTACGGATGCAACCATCACCGCCATCCATGTCCAGAACGTTTTCATCTTCCCAAACTGAATCTCTGTAGTTTTAAACAATAACTCTCCATTCCCCTCCCCCCAGCCCCTGGCAACCACCATTTTACTTTCCATCTTCATGAGTTTGACTACTCTTATACCTCGTATAAGTGGAATCATACCATATTTGTCCTTTTGTGTCTGGTTTATTTCACTTGGCATAATGTCTTTAAGCTTCATCCATGTTGCAGCATGTGTCAGGACTTCATTCCTTGTTAAGGCTGATAACATTCCATTGTATGTATGTACCACATTTTGTTTACCTAGGCATCCATTGATGGAGATTTGGGTTGCTTTGTCTCTGCTTCTTTAATTCTGGCCGGTTACCTGTACTTTTCTCTGCAACCAAGTGGGAAAGGGAGACTCTCTGGTCCTAGGTCTCAGTGGGGTTGAAATTCTTCCCTTTCCCTATGAAGGAAGACCAGGCAGGTTGCTTTCTGGAGTCAAATCAAGGAGAAGAAGTGGGGGTGATGTACTCCCCACCAACCCAATGAACTAGGTCTGGTTCCTATACTCTGACCCTTTCTGGTAAGTGTATAACAGACACAGTTCAAGTAAACTGAGATCCTAAACTCTTCTATTCCCCCACTGAAGTGCCCCAATCTTAGCCCAGCGAGGTACCAGGAGACAGGGAGAGGTCAACCCTCACCCTTGGTGGGCACGTCTCTGGGTCATTCCTGGCTTATGTATTACACGGTGAGATTCCAAAATGAGAGATGGAGTTCTGGGGCCAGGGACAAATAAGCCAACAGACTCATTACAGTTTTACAACCCTGGGACCTCTGTCCTTAGAGCAGGCACTGCCAAGCTCACCCCCACTTGGCTCCCATAATAACATCTTATCCTCTGGCTGTAGATGATTCAGTAAAAGGTTATTACTACCAGGACCCAGGAGGAATTCATTTAATCTGGATGAGTGCTCATCATACTATATGGTACGCAGATAAAGAGGAAAAAGCCTGGAACATTGATCCCAGGACAGTATCAACCCAGCATGGCTAATGTTTGACAACAGCTTAGCAACATCTGTGGGCTGGAGTCTAGTTTTTGATCCAAGTCCACCTAAGAATTCACATCCCTGGGCCCTGGTAGCTTGAATCTTTCTATTGTTTAATGATAATACTAGCTAACATTGACTGAGTCCTTGCTATGGGCTTTAGCCAAGTGCATGGCACAGAGAATGCCCTTAAGAAATGTTTGCTCTTGTTACTATTAATAAACGCTTTATATACTCTATGTCATTTAGTAACTAAAGCATATGACATATACTATTATGCCCATTTTACAGATGAGGAAACAGAGGCATCATAATTTATGTGACCTGTACAACTTTTTACAGCTAAGTAGTGATACAACAGGAACTCAAGCCCAGGTTTGAAGCCTGTGCCTTAACGTCTTTCTTTTCTTGCTTTTATCACCAGTTTGGCAGTTAAGGAGGGCTCTATTGTGATTCCTTTTAAGTATCTTTAGTGGAATCTTACACCTTGCATTATTGCTAATCTTATATGGGAAAACCTAGGTGCCTCTCCACCTAGATAACCAATCCTATGAAGGCTGGGAGAGCCCAGCACAGGGTCTGGCACACAGTAGGGCCCAAGAAAAACTTTCTCCTTTTGCTGTTGGTCCTGCTCTACCTAAGTACAGGAGTTCCTACACTTGTTTCCCTTGTTATAATGATGATGATGACGGTGATGATGATGGGTATTATTTATGTTGTGTTCATAATGTGCTAGGCACTATACCAGGCTGGGCAATAGAGTATTGCACTTGATCTTCACCATAATAGGAGAAAGAGCTCTCATGTACTGGAGGTTGCTATGTGGAAGGGGCTGAGCTAGGTGTTTAATCCTCATAACAACCCAGGAGCAAGGTTGGCGAGGAAAACCTTCTCCAGCCAAATGAGAAGGGAAAACCCTGGTCACGGCACAACCTGAGTTGAAACAGTTGCTTTTCTCTATGAAGACCACAGCAGACAGAACACATAGATGAAGAAAACAAAGCCCCTGAATTCAGAGAGGATAAATAACTTGCCTGAGGCTGCAAAGCTAGTAGATGTCTGGGCTGTTTTTGATCTCTGTCTGACTGAAACAGAATCCAAGCTCTTTCACTCCTCTCTGTTGCTCCCGTCTTAGTTTTAGCCATACCTTTGCCACCCTGGGGCCACACGTACAACAAGAAGCAAGAACTGAGTTTTTTTTTTTTTTTTTTTTTGTGGTACGCGGGCCTCTCACTGTTGTGGCCTCTCCCGTTGTGGAGCACAGGCTCCGGACGTGCAGGCTCAGCGGCCATGGCTCACGGGCCTAGCCGCTCTGTGGCATGTGGGATCTTCCCCGACCGGGGCACGAACCCGTGTCCCCTGCATCAGCAGGTGGACTCTCAACCACTGCGCCACCAGGGAAGCCCAAGAACTGGGGTTTTACTACCAGGAAGCATGGCTTCAAATTCCTGCTCCTGAGAATCTGAGGTTCCTCATCAGGGCTTCTTCACTGACCCCCACACACCCCCAAAAAGCCTATAAAGATCATCACATCTTTAAAAGGTTCTTATGAGAATCAAGTGGGGCACAAGTACACAGTGCCTAGGATAGCACCTGGCGTGGAGCATGAACGAATTTGCCATGAGCTATTTCCTGTGGCCTGGGGACTGGGGGCAGCCTAGGGTACTTGGCATTTTAACAGTCTGACAATTATCTGTGCTGACCTGGATCTTATATTCTCCTCAAGTGCTAATGGGCTGGGCAGGCCCTTGTTTTACATCACTTTGATTTTAACAGCATGTGTTGGTTATTTTTTCTTCTCCTTTAGCACCAAGAGCCGGGCAGGCTGATATTTAAAAATATCTGAAAGATGCCTCTTGCCAATTAATTACCTGGAAATTGTACTCGACTGAAATTAATTTGAACCTTAAGGAGACACTGGGTGTTTGAACCCCACTCTACACTCAGCTGGAGACTGTGAACCTTTGGATGTCTTTTCTCTTTTTTTTTTTAATTTTTTAAATTTTTGCCGTACGCGGGCCTCCCACTGCTGTGGCCTCTCCCGTTGCGGAGCACAGGCTCCGGACGCGCAGGCTCAGCGGCCATGGCTCACGGGCCCAGCCGCCCCGCGGCATGTGGGATCTTCCCGGACCGGGGCACGAACCCGTGTCCCCTGCGCCGGCAGGCGGGCTCTCAACCACTGCGCCACCAGGGAAGCCCCTGGATGTCTTTTCTCTTGCTTCCCCTCCCTCCAGATTATTCTGCCATTCTGAGTTTTATTTATGAAATGTTTTCTCTTCCTTTATAATTATCTTTTCATAAGAAGAACATCTAACAGCCACCTCCTGGCTGGAGTAATTGTTGGAATTTTTTGACGGTGTGCAATTTCAAAGGCTTGGGTTTATGTAGATTACCGTGACTTTATCTCTGCAAGCCCATCAGGAGAGAAGCGGCTGCCTGCCTCCTGAAGTATTGTAAACCCCGTGGCCGCTGAGCGCCTGCATCTGTGTGGATGCTCTATTTATCTAAACGGATCCTGTAAAACAGATACCTTCATAAACCAGGTTTTGCCAGCCTGTCCTGCCGTCTCCCCTGAGCTTGTCAATATCAAGGTCGGCAGTGGGGCTCTGGCCCAGGGACAGGTGTAGAGCGGAAGTCAGCTGACAAGCCCCGTGTCCTCCCCCTCCTCCCGGCAGCCCGGCCAGCTGCGAGCCAGGGGTGAGAGGGCGCGTGCAGACAGGGAGAGGGCAGCACCAGGGCCAGAGAGCCCAGGCAGCAGAAGGGCCAAGGCCCTGAGGACCAGATGAGAGCCCTGCAAGTGGTTGTGTCGCAAAGGGCAGAGGCCACGCAGTCGGTAAAGGGGCCATCTCCTGTGATCCAGGCTGTGCTGCAGGGAGACGGAATTTATAAACCCAGCCATAAAGCCTCCTGTTCAAAGCCGTATACATTTATAGAGATATAAATGAAGTTTAACGCCGGTGAGACTCACTATAAAAGCAAAAGACTTCATCTGTATCTATACTTCGGGTGCAGATCAGTTCCGGGCTCCCTGCCTTTCTCCAGCCCAGCCGTGTGCACGCGCCCACGCGCCCACGCGCCCACGTGCCCACGCGCTCACACGCTCACACTCGCAGCCCAGCTGCAGCCCAGAGCAGCCAGCGGCAGGGGGGTGGGGGGTGGGGGGGCGTGGAGAGGAAGAAGGTCTTCTGAGCATCTGCAAGGGAGGCACCGGCAACGATGCTTTCCCCTTATCTCCGAGGACTGTTTAAAAGCAGAGAGGAAAAAGAAAGAGGAACAAGTACTGCCAAAATCAAGTGGCTTCAAACAGTCAGGAGTCTGGCTTTAAATAAAACAATTTGAGGAAGGTTGGCTTTTCATCTGCCTCGGAAGCTGTCAGGCTTCTGCGCCTCATAGCTCCAGATGGGTCACAGCGATGAGACTGCAGGGCCGGTGCTGACCAGCCCCTGCCTGCCTTGCCTCTCCTACTGTCCCTGCTGGGCCAGCAGAAAAACGCCCGGTGAAACCTTGGCCAACCAGGGTTTGAATCCTGGCTCTGCCACTTATTGCTGTGTGGGCTTGGGGAAGTCACTTGACTTCTCTGAACCTCAGTTTCCTTACCCATGAAAGGAGGTGAATAGTTCCTACATCTCAGAATTGCTGTGTGGGTTAAATGAGACGTCAGTTTCTGTGTGAAGTCTCATAACAGCCGGTAGCACATAGGGGGTCTTCAATCAGTGGAGTTCTCTCTTGATGGAAATGTTTACGGTGGAAGGGGTGCATTCTGAGGGTGGAGGTTAGAGGTCACATGGATACTTTGACATATATTCCCCCCATGGGGTGAGGGAGACTTCATGTGGCCTGAGACTGGCTGCAGGAGCAAGTACGTTCCAGAGACAGGCAGGGGACTCGAACCCTGCCTTCTTTTAATCTTGCCACCAGTTCTCCTCAGTCCTGCAAAGACCTCTGGGCTAGAGCACCTGGGGCAGCTACTCAGGGGAAGGTTGACTGATAGCCCTATCCCCCTGGGATTGCCCTTATGGTGGGCCTGTTTGTATCCCCATAACTGGCTCCCTGGAAAGATCAGGAGCTCAGTGCTGCCCACCTGGGGCACAGGTCCCTGGGGAATATGTCTTTGGCTAACTAGGGATGCCCTTCCAGACCTGACACTCAAGAGGTCCGCCAACCATGTCAAGGGCGTGGCATCCTCTGTCCATCCTCCATCCACGAGGGGGCAAGTGGAATATTCCAGAGGAGAGGATTGATCTGGATCCTGATATGTAATGGGTGGGGGTGGGGAGGCAACCACTATCTGTCAATTTCTTATTAAAAATGGTCTGAGGCACAGTATAGGCATTATTAAAATGCAGAGGAAGAGAGTGCCTTACCCTCCTCCCTACCCCTGCCCCTTTTTTCATTTGTATTTTATCAGCTTAATTTAGTAAGAGTGAAAGCTCAGGCAGCCATCCTTGGAGATGGGGAGGGAAAGGGAATAACAACCAGAGAGGGCCAGTGGTGGCTTCCCTGACAGTGTCCTCCTTCGAACCCCACAGAGGTCCCCTTCCAGCCCTGCGGCACCTCTTCTCTGTGGCTGGAGTAGAGGAGACAAGGACCAGTACACAGCTCTCTGTCTGCACACACAGCTTTCCATTGCTTCCATGCTTTCCAGACAGGGTCCTGGGGGCCTCGGCGACCGCATTTGACAGACTGGCCAGGGGATCCTACCTGACATCCCCCTACTCTGCTGTGGTGTGAAACCTGGGAGGAGACCCAGCTCCTGTTCCCTGAAATGTTTTGCCCTTTTCCTTCTAAGTTCTTAAGGTCAAATGTTGCTAAGGGGATGATTTGCCAATGGCAAAATGCTGCTAGAAAGGGAAAATAGCTTTTTCATTTTTGAAGTTTTGTGTCTCCCCCTGGAGTTAGGCTCAGTAACTGGCCTGACCAAGCCCTGCCAGTGACCAGGTAGGAACCGAGGGGAGTGGTTACCCAAGATCGTCTACCAGGACATTAGGCTGTGCTGGGTTCTTAAGTCACCAACTGGATCCAAAATAGCTCCATATCTATTTTTAGTGCCATAATAATCACTAACACCTACATGATAAACATGATTGCCAGGCAATGATCTAAGCACACGTAGAAACTTACTAAATCTATACAACCACCTTTTGAGGGAGGTACTATTATTGTCCCCGTTTTACAGATGGAAAAATTAAGGCACAGAGAGATTGCTTAATTTGCCAGAAGACACATAATAAATGGTAGAGCCAGGATTTGTACCCAGGAGCTCTGTGTACTTAATTACCATGTTGTCCTGAGCATCGCTCAGAAACTACCTAGGTTCCCGCTGGCCAGAGAGAGATACAAAACCTGGAGAATCGTAGTTCTCACAAGCTTGGTTTGAATCACAAAGGTTGGTTTAAAAATAAGGTCAGATCAGTCACTATTTCTCTCGAGGGCTCAGTGCTGTCACTTCTTCCACGCTCCCTCCTTTGGGGAGTCCTGTTTTTTTAGCAAAGCCTCATCTAACACTTTCAGGATGAGAAAAGAATCCAGCTCTAAGCAAGTGAGTTTTCTTAAATGGATTTTCCTTCATCCAATCTCACAAAGCGGTGTCAATTCTCATCTACCCACAAAAGCCTCATTCACTTTGTGGTTTATCCACTTTGGGGATTATAGGGGCCACAGGTGTAACTACCCATTCACTTGTGGGCCACTTCTTTTCTTTCTTTTCTTTTCTTTTTTTTCTTTTTCACATCCTTATTGGAGTATAATTGCTTTACAATGGTGTGTTAGTTTCTGCTTTATAACAAAGTGAATCAGCTATACATATACATTATCCCCATTTCTCCTCCCTCTTGCGTCTCCCTCCCACCCATCCTATCCCACCCCTCTAGGTGGACACAAAGCACCGAGCTGATCTCCCTGTGCCATGCAGCTGCTTCCCACTAGCTATCTATTTTACATTTGATAGTGTATATATGTCCATGCCACTCTCTCACTTCTTTTAACTCAGATCTGCCACCGTGCAAAATAAAATTCCTGTAATGGATTCTCAAATGATCGGTCCAGCTGGGAGGAGTATGGCAGGCAGACGCAGTAAAGCTCAATTTGTTCCTGTGGAGGTTTCTTGTTCAGCTGTGAGGACATAGATTGAACATCAGTGGCAGCCAGGACCACCAGAAGATTGCAGGGGAGGTAGGTAGTGTTGGCTGGGAGGGAGCAAAGGGCAACTCACTGTAGCCTATGCCTATCCTGCTGTGTGGCCAGAGATGGAGATAGTGGCAGAATATCAGGCAAAGGAGCAGGGGGGCTGTGCAGTGCTTTAGAGCCGACCCCCAGGGTTCCCAATGCAGCAACTCACCGAGCCAAAAGGAAGGTTCATCCCACAATAAAAGCACTGGGGACCAGGAGGCCTGGGCACCCCAACGCACGCTTGGTTAGAGGCTAGTGTTTCGCTCTTGCACTGGGGCTGAGAGGGGCAACTTGGGGAAAGTTCTGAGTGAGGTTATTCAGGGCTGAGAATCCATCCCAAGCTTGGGCCAACCACCCACAGACAGGAAGACACAGAGTCAGGAGAAATAGCGTCAGTTCTGAAGACTGTGGACTTGAGCTTTGATCCTGGCTCTGCCTAGCTCTACCCCCTTGATGAGCCCACTTATCCTCTCTGAGCCCCCGTTTCCTCAACTCTAAGATGAAGAGGATGATAGCTCTTTAAAAGTCTGTGAAAATTGAATAAGGTAACGCCTATGGGGCTTCTAGCACTTCACAGGTATTCAGTAAATGTTGATTCCCTGATTATCAGCAACAATAATTTTGTGCATTTTTGTTGTGCTTCGTAATGTTCAGTCTATTACATATATCACAGTTGATCCCCAAAACTCTGTGTGAAGGTACGAAGAATGACTCATTAATTACTCCCATTTTATAGATGGTGGAATTACTGTAGAGTTTCAGTGGCTTGTCCAAGAGAGCACAGGTAGTAAGTGACAGAATGGAGATCACAACTCTTGCAGTTTGGGGCTTAATCATTTTACAGCCCTTTATGTCGTGCTGGGATTGGGCTGGTAGTTGAAATCACAAAGGTTAAGAATACCCTCTGCCTAGATGCCCAGAAGACAGAATCAGCTCCTGAGGCCTCTGTAGCATATCTGGGGGGCTGGGCAGGGCTCGGGGTTTTCTTTAGAGCTTTTGGCACAAGGCTCGCAAGCTCTTTCATTTCTACAGCGTGTTCCAAAATAGCTCCCTTAGTAGATTAGTGCTGAATGCTACAGCAGCCAAGTTTCCTATGGCCAGATAGTCTTGGCTTTCCTACCTCCCCCTAGCCAGCTGTCTTGGGAACCTGAGTCACTCATCACAGCCACTACACAGGGATCAGCTCCCACCTCATCCCACCAGTAGCAAAAGAACACAGAGCTTGTGTCCAGCAGGCCAGTAGCCTCAAATGTAGACTCCACAGAGGAGCCTACCCTATTCATCTTATCTGAAATAGCTCTCCTTTACATCAAAAGCAAAGGAAACAAAAGCAAAAATAAACAAGTGGGACTAAAACCAACTAAAAAGCTTCTGCACAGAAAAGGAAACCATCAGAAAAATGAAACAGCAACCTATGGAATGGGAGAAAATATTTGCAAACCACATATATGGTAAGGGGTTAATATGCAAAATATACAAGGAACTCATACAACTCAATAGCAACAAAACAAAACAAAAACACCCACCACAACCCAGATAATCCAATTAAAAATGGGCAAAGGGGGCTTGCCTGGTGGCGCAGTGGTTGAGAGTCCGCCTGCCGACGCAGGGGATACGGGTTCGTGCCCCGGTCCGGGAAGATCCCACGTGCCGTGGAGCGGCTGGGTCCGTGAGCCATGGCCGCTGAGCCTGCGCGTCTGGAGCCTGTGCTCCGCAATGGGAGAGGCCACAACAGTGAGAGGCCCGCGCACCGCAAAAAAAAAAAAAAAAAAAAAAAAAAAGTGGGCAAAGGACCTGAATAGACATTTCTCCAAAGAAGACATACAAATGGCCAACAGGCACATGAAAAGATGTTCAACATCACCAGTAATCAGGGAATGCAAATCCAAACCACAGGGAGACAGCACCTCACACATGTCGGAATGGCTATTATCAAAAAGACTACAAGTGTTGGGAAGCATGTGGAGAAAAGGGACCCCCTGTGCACTGTTGGTGGGAATGCAAAAACTGGTGCAGCCACTGTGGTTCCTCTAAAAATTAAAAATAGAACTACCGTATGATCCAACAATTCCACTTCTGGGTATATATCCAAAGGAAATGAAAGCTGTCTCGAACAGATAGCTGCATTCTCATGTTCGTAGCAGCATTATCCACAGTAACCAAGGTATGGAAACAACCTAAGTGTCCATCAGTGGATGAAAGGATAAAAAGGATGTAGCATACATGTATATACAATGGAATATTATTCAGCTGTATAAAAGGAAATCCTGTCATTTGTGACAGCATGAAACATGGAGGGCATTGTCCTAAGTGAAATAAGCCAGACAGAGAAAGATAAATACGGCACAGTATCAAGTTGAACTCATAGAAACAGAGTAGAGAGTGGTTGCCAGGGGCTGGGGGTAGCGGAAATCGAGAGAGGTTAAAAAGTAAGTAAAATAGCTTTCCTTGTCACTCTACTATTTTATTTTTATTTATATCACTTATCACCAGCCAGCATAATATATATTTATTTGATTTCTTCTTTATTGTCTGTCTTCTCCCAATAGAATATAAACTCTCTGAGAGTAAGGACTTTGTCTTATTCATAGTTGGATTCCTAGCCTGGCACAGCGTGTTTAGTAAATACTGGCTGAGTGAAGGAATGAATGGATCTTCATCCAGTATCCTCTATTTCAACAAGCTGTTACTAAAGACCTACTTTGAGGGTTTCTGTTAATGGCTGGATATGGGATTGAATGAGACATGTCTCCCTGTCTCTGAGGATCTCCCAATCTGGTTGGGGTAGAGGAGAAGACACAGAGCCACCAAAGTGGCTGCACCAGTTTTTACATTCCCACCAACAGTGCACAAGGTTTCTCTTTTCTCCACATCCTCTCTAACACTTGTTATCTTGTCTTTTTGATAATAGCCATTCTGACAGGTGTGAGGTGATATCTCCTTGTGGTTTTGGTTTGCTTTTCCCTGATGATTAGCGACGTTGAGCATCTTTTCATGTACCTGTTGGCCACCTGTGTGTCTTCAAAGGTAAGTCACCACCTCACAGCAAATGGAAGTGTTAATGTCTAGGAACCAACTGTGCGGAGGTGGTGGGAGGGGGTGAGGTGACTTACAATGCTTGTTCACCCCATTAATCAGAGAGGGAGCAGAATATGCAAGGCTCAGAATCATAGAAAGGGCATGTCAGAATGTAGCTGAGAAACGTGAGGTAGCTGGAGCAGAGAATCATTGAGTCACGGTGGTGGGGTGGTAAGGATGGTGGGAGATGATGCTGAAGAAGGAGATTAGAATTTGGGCCTTCCTCTCAGGAGGGGGAGAATTATCAACTGCTTGGGTGCTTTAGGTGTGGAACCCTAAGCTATGCTGTAGGATGCAAGCTCGTTGCCTTTTTCATCAGAGAATTAAAGGCACAACCTAACTGAATTTTATTTGCTATTGAGATGTTCTTTTATATTAACCATATCTTCTACTGCAAGATCTCCAAGCCAGAGAGTGAGGGCGGGGACTTGTAGGTGGGTGGGCAAGACCTGCAGAACCTCCAGATCTCTCCTCTCTGACAGAACATTGGGGGACGCTGTGCTGCTCTCATTGGAAAAACACAAGGCCAGTTGTCGGCCACCCGCGCTGCTTTCCCTACTTCTTCCTGTAAAAATGACACCACTCTGATTGGTGATACAGAGGTTAAAGGCGAGACTGTTTAGTGAGAATGAGGGATAGAGAACGAAAGAAAGAAAAGCCCTGAGACCAGAAACCTTGAATGCTCATTCTGTTTCCTTTAACTGTGGCTTGTTTAAGAAAATGGCTTGTTCTGTTTCTTCAACTCCTTCTCTTCTGGGAAGAGGATGCGTCTGGGTGGCTCCCATGCCAAGGCTCTGGTCCGGGAAACTGCTTTCCTATTGATGTGTGTGTCAGCAATTCAAATGGGGGTATTTATACTGCGGCTGAGCACCTAATAAACATTTAAATTATCGTTTAAAAAAAAAAACCGGAAAGGAGGAAAAAACTCATCAAGGAATAACCTCGTAAAAAAAGTAAAAAAAATAGCCACACACACAATCCAAGGTCCTCAGGAAGGGAGCTGGAGACTAGGACTGTGAGGTTTGCCAAGATGTGCCACAGGCTGTTTTATTTTTCCTTTGAAATGCCTGTTCCTGCCATCTGAACACCTTTCCTAGGCTCTGTGGCTCTCACTTCAGACCCTGGCTTCATCACTCACTCGTGTGGGGCTTGGGCAAAGGACACATGTTTCTGAGCCCTCCTGTTGCATACATAGGAAGAAATAATGGTGTCTCAAATGACAACACATAAGCGGAGCTCTCGGAGCAGAAACTAGCACATAGTAGGTGCTCAAAAAATGTTTATATCTTAACCCCCTCTCCCCTTTGCAGATCCCCTATTCAGATTCTTCCTTAAAAGCCATGCCCTATAGCCTATTAAAATCTGACTGCAGCCACCGCTGTCTTACTTGAAAGGCTCTGAGCCACTAAATCACACCTGTGTATAAATGACTGATAATGAATTAATAGGTTAGGCGGTGGTACTAATGAAAAGCAGAAGGAAAGAAATGAAGGAAGCTTTCATGGCAGAATGACAGAAAGCAGTTATAAGTCTCTGTAGGCGTATTTTTGGGGATAGGGTTTCTGCAGCATCCCTTATATCATGCCTATTAGGAAACCACCTCTCTGGTCAACTGTAAGGACAGGTGATACATAGACCAGGAAAGCAGGGAGTGGGTCTTTCAAACTTTTATGACAGCACCAGAGGGCTCACCTACTCCCAGGACCATATCCTTGCCCTCGACAGTGCCATTAACTGCACCTTCTTCAAAGTCCTGATGTCAAGCTTCCCAAATCTGGCCGCTCTTCTTTTTCTTCTGCCCTCGTGCTTCAACTCCACCAATTACACCACTGCATTTATGTCTCCAAGCCCCTGACCCGGCCTCTTTTTTCACTATCCGTTGTTTGGCTTTACCAGGCTGAGATTCTAGCCTCTATCTTTAGCATTAATCCCTTGCAAAGCCTTTGTGGACTTCTTGTCCTGTACTCACCTGGCAGAACCCTACCTGGTTAAACTCCAGGCCATGCTTACCTCTGAACAAGTACACATTACTAGAGAAAAATAGATAGCTGTGTGGACTGTTGTCGCTTTACACTTATGACCACAATCCCAAGTGGATGCTGGAAACAGCCTGGCAATTCCACTTCTTTAGGACATTTACTTTCCACTCTCCAAAATCTCAACTTTACATCTCCTTTCTCCAAAGACTGCCTACCCTCCCTTTTTAATTTCTTCCAGCTGATGACCTTACTTGGTATTTTTACAGACAGGTGCTCCTTCATCTTCCTGCCACTGACACCACACCTCTCGCTGTCATAGTGCCTGTCCTCTCTGTCTTCCCTCCTTATTCATGGATGCCGGGCCCCTGCTCTTTGCAAAGGCCAAACCCCCCCTTGTGTTGTGAACTCAGCCCTTCACGTTTCCTAAGGACTTCATTTCAGCAATTATCACCCCTTCTCTCTTGAATCTTCAATTTCTCCCTCACTACTTCATTTTCCTATAAGTATATAAAAGTTCTCTGATATTCCCTACCTTAAAATACATGGAAGCCTCTCCTGATTGTACTCTCCTTCCAGTTTCCACGCTATTTCTCAGCTCTCATCTATAGCAAAACTTACTGAACGTGTCACTGTTATCAATTCTCACTTCTATTCTCTCTTCACCCAATCAGGTTTCTATCCTGACCACTCCACAGAGAATGCTCAGGGGCACCAGTGGTCTCATGTTGCCAGATCTCATGGTCATTTCTTTGCTGCTTTCGTAGTTGACCTCTCAGCATCACTGGACAGTCATCTCTTTCCTTAAAGTACTGTCTTTGGCTTTGTTGACATGCACTTCTTAGGTTTTCCTTCTGTCTCAGGGGCCACTACTTTGCTGGTTTCTCTTTCTACATTCAACCTTTAAAATTTGGAAGGCTCTAGAATTCAGTCATGAGCCTAGAGAAGAGTCTAACTTTCACCTAGGGACCACATACCACTTGTACACCAATGGCTACCAAATCCATGCCTCTAGCTCTAACATCTTTCTGGAACCCAGCTTAGAGAAGCCAACAGTCTACCTGGTAGATATCTAATAAAGTCCTCCAACTTAATGTGTCTGAAGAGAATTCTTGACTCATTGATGTCCTAAACCTGTTCCTCTTTTAGTCTTTCGCTTCTTGGTAGAAGGTGCTATATGTACCTAGTTGCTCAAGTAAAAGAGCCTAGAAGTCATCATTAACTTCCTCTTTTTCCTCACGTGCCACTCCATATCAATCCATCAGCAAGATCAGTCGACTCTACCTCTAAGCACTTTTCAAATTCTTCCTCTACTATGAATGCCCACGGCTCTCCCTTGGACCACTGCAAAAGCCCCCAACTATTATTTCTGATTCCACTCTTCCCCTGGAGCCAATCTATACCCAAAATTAAAGTGATCTATTGGAAATTTAAATAAAATAATATTCCTTCCTTTCTTAAAATCCTCCAATAATTTTCCTTACACTTAAAATAAAACTCAAATATCTTACATGATCAACAAAATCTTCCATCTATTTTGGACCTCCATTTCATAGCTCTCTCTACTACTCACTCTGTTACACTCTTATTGGTTTGTCAAAAATGTCGACCTCAGCCCCTCAGGACTTTTGCCATACTTGTTCCCTAGAATTTAGAGAAATCTTAGGAAGCATCTAATTCAACTCTCTTGTTTTATAGACAAGGAGACCAAACACAGAGAAAGGAAATCTCATAGAAAATCAGTGGTAAAGCCAGGACCAGTTGTCTTGATAGCCAGTGTGATGCTCTTTCCACTAGAGCATGCTGGGTGATCACTACCCTCTGAATACTTCATCAGTGTCTCATCTTGTGAGGTGCAGAAACCTTCACCTTGGTAGAAACATGGATCTTGGATTTGGTTCAGTCTTGGTTGTGATTTTAAACAGGTTGACCCTAAGCACTATTGTGGGAATTATAGTCCTTGAAAGTTACTATGGAGAGATTTGGGATTTTTTAACAAAGGTCTCATAAATCCAAAATTCCTGGGCAATATATGACTCCTTGGGAAAAGAGTCACCATTTTTGACCACAAATGGACTGTTTAATAGACAACAAGGTCAAGCTATCATTAGAATTCCCTTGTCATTCCTTAAGAAGGTCCCTTATTACAGCCTGGTTCCTTTCTCTGCAGTCATCCACAAGTATTTTGGTAGAGAGGATCTTCATTTTAGTCTAGCATAGATCTGTGGCCTCTTCATGCCCTTGTTTTCACCTGGCTGTCCTCCTTACATGCCACATTGGGGCTTATTCAAGCTGATTTCCCCAGTCCTGCCCTCTTCCACCTCTCTGTTGATTTGCCTATAATCAAAGGTTATTTGTGTATCAGATTTCCTTCACTGAAAAACAGCCATTGCTTTGAAGAATTTCATATCATGTAATCAAATAAATTATTTTGAAAAAACTAAGAATGTTTTAAAAATACCCAGGCTTGTGAGAGTGTGGCATGGACTTATATATACTACCAAATGTAAAATAGATAGCTAGTGGGAAGCAGCTGCATAGCACAGGGAGATCAGCTTGGTGCTTTGTGACCGCTTGGGGGAGGGGATTAGGGAAGGTGAGAGGGAGATGAAAGAGGGAGGAGATATGGGGATATATGTATATGTATAGCTGATTCACTTTGTTATAAAGCAGAAATGAACACACCATTGTAAAGCAATTATACTCCAATAAAGATGTAAAAAAAAAAAAACCTCATACACACAAAAAATGGGCAGAAGAAAAAAAAAATGGGCAGAAGACCTAAACTGACATTTCTCCAAAGAAGACATACAGATAGCCAGCAAACACATGAAAAAATTAAACAACGTCACTAATTGTTAGAGAAATGCAAATCACTATTATTGTCTCCTTTAATAGGGAGAATAGTGAATAGAAATGCAACATCACTAATTATTAGAGAAATGCAAATCAAAATTACAATGAGGTATCACCTCACACCAGTCAGAATGGCCATCATTAAAAAATCTACAAACAATAAATGTTGGAGCGAGTGTAGAGAAAAAGGTACCCTCTTGCGCTGTTGGTGGGAATGTAAATTGATACAGCCACTATGGAGAAAAGTATGGAAGTTCCTTAAAAAACTAAAAATACAACTACCATATGACCCAGCAATTGCACTACTGGGCATATACCCAGAGAAAACCATAATTCAAAAAGACACATGCACCCCAATGTTCTTTGCAGCACTCTTTACAATAGCCAGGACATGGAAGCAACCTAAATGTCCATCAACAGAGGAATGGATAAAGATGTGGTACATATATACAATGGAATATTGCTCAGCCATAAAAAAGAATGAAACTGAGACATGGATGGACCTAGAGTCTGTCATACAGAGTGAAGTAAGTCAGAAAGAGAAAAACAAATATCGTATATTAACGCATATATGTGGAATCTAGGAAAATGGTATAGATGATCTTATATGAAAAGCAGAAATAGAGACACAGACATAGAGAACAAACGTATGGACACCAAGAAGGAAAGGGGCGGGATGAATTGGGATATTGGGATTGACATATATACATTATTGATACTATGTATAAAATAGATAACTAATGAGAACCTATGTATAGCTCAGGGAACTCTACTCAGTGCTCTGTGGTGACCTAAATGGAAAGGAAATCCAAAAAAAGTGGGGATATATGTATACGTATAGCTGATTCACTTTGCTGTACAGTAGAAACTAACACAACATTGTAAAGCAACTATACTCCAATAAAAATTAATTAAAAAATAAAAATAAATTAAAAAAATACCCAGGCTTTGTTACAATTTGTGATCACGTTTTTCTGCTTTTCCTTTTATATTGTATCATTGGCCTTACTTTGGGCTTTTAAAGTCTACACCTCAAATGCAGATCTTGCTTAGGCGTTTGCTGACGTACTATCAACAGAAAGGGTGTTTGCTTAGTTCCAGAACATAAACAGTGCTGTACATGTACTGTCTCTGACCACAGACAGCAAGGAGAAATGTCCTTCCTTGTGCAAACTGTCTGAACAACACCCTCTAACTCGTTGTTGACTACATGTACTTTAGGAGATGGGCGGAGGTGGGGGTATCTTGGGTATCATTTTACTTTCAGATTGAGGTTCAGCCCCAAACTGCAGAGAACCCCTCCACTAAAATTTTTAAACTTAAAAAATATTAAATAGCAACAAACTGAACTTCATTCTACAGCTCTAAAGATTCCACCAGTTATATTATTACTCTCTATTTCTTGGCCTTCTTCAGTCCTGCAGGATGTAACATGGAGTGGATGACCACATCATCTGTTGAGTGAAGATTACCTGGCTGGCATTGGTTCAGCCATTTATTCTTTATCTGGGTATTCTTTGAGATGTTTGTGAAGATTGGTGTGTTAGCATACCCAATAGCACTGGTAACTTTATATGCTCTTCTTTCATCATATTTACTATCATAGAAGTAATGCATTTTCTGCTTCATTTACTTGCCCATTCTGAGAAAGAAGTGCTGGAATCCCCAGGGTGGCTCCTAAATGCTCTACACTGTTGGTCCTCATTGCATTTTTTTATGTACTTGGCACCTCAGAAGCTTTCTCCCATCCCTCCAGTTCCATTTCTATGACATATTCTGGACACAGAAACAAACACAGTGAAGAGTCCTCAGGTAGGAGACCCCCAACAGTAGGAACTGTCCTAGGTTCTGAACATCCACCAGTGATCTCATGAAGCATGCATTCTAGGGGAGACATGCAACAAATCCATTGCCAAGTTCTGTTGACTTTACTTCCTCAATCTCCCTTACATCTGTCCATTTCTCTCCATCTCTAACCTGTTAATACTTTATTCAAACTAACATCATCTTTCTCTTCTATGGTTAAAATAAGCCCCTCAATATCCTTCTCTCCTCCTCTCTTGCCTTCTTCTAATCTAATCCCTACACTTTAGACATCTCATCAATATGTATATCTGATCATGTCACGCCCCCACTTAACACCTTCAAGCACTTTCCACTGATCTTAGGACATAAACAAAAATCCTTAACAAGGCTCTGCATGGTCACCCTTCATGCCTCTCTCTCTAGCTTTGCTCCTCCTACCTCTCTGGGCTCCAGCCACACTAGATTGCTTTCAGAGTCCCCCAGGCTCCCTAGGCTTTGTTCTGTGCTATGCTCTTCCCTCTTTGCCTCCCTCCCTTTCCCTCCATCGTATCTCTCCACACCTTCCTTCCTCTGCCTAATTCATCTTCATCTGCAAGTCTCATCTCAGATGCCCCTTCCTCCAGGGAGCCATCCCTGGATCCCCAGACCAGGCCAGATGCCCTTGTTACATGCTGTAGTGGAAAATTATAAATTTCTCTTTATCATTTAAAATTGTTAAGTTGTAAAATGTAACATATACACAGAGGTGTACATAAAACCCAAACATAACATTTAATCAATAATAATTATTCAAGTTTCCTGTAATCACCTTCCAGGTCAAGTAATAGAAAATCACTATCCTAGAACTTCAAGGACACTCCTCTATGTCTCTTCCTGAACACAAACTCTTCCCTCCTCCAGAGATAACTGATTTCACTGTTTTCCTGACTTCATGGTCATAATTTACTTACTTTTAGCAGGTTTAAAATTTATCAGCTTAGTACACCTGAAACTAACACAACATTGTAAATCAACTGTAGTCAGATGAAATTTAAAAAAAATTAAAAGAAAGAATTTATCAGCTTAGAAATCTATTTTGTGTGTGTGTGTGTGTGTGTGTGTGTGTGTGTGTGTGTGTGTGGTACGCAGGCCTCTCACTGTTGTGGCCTCTCCCGTTGCGGAGCACAGGCTCCGGACACGCAGGCTCAGCGGCCATGGCTCACGGGCCCAGCCGCTCCGCGGCATGTGGGATCTTCCCGGACCGGGGCACAAACCCGTGTCCCCTGCATCGGCAGGCAGACTCCCAACCACTGCGCCAACAGGGAAGCCCAGAAATCTATTTTTATAGTTTATATATATATATCAATTTTATCAAATTTGATCAAAATATTAAAAATAAAAATATCAAGTTTCATATGAACACATCAAATCTATCAGTTTAGAAATATATACATGTGTATGTACTGATAACATATACATAGGATTATTTAATTAATATCCAGTTTCCCAGTATTTGGTAGGCTCCAAAAGATCAGGGATAGTGTCTATTTTGTTCACTTTGTATTCCCAGAGTCTTGCCCAGTTCCAGGAAGTCCTCAATAGATATTTGGAGACTGAGTGAATGGAGATGACCCCCAGGTGAACTCTGGATAAGGGCTGAGCTATTATGAGGGTCCTGATGAGGACTGCTTTTCAGAAGGGGGCTACAAACTGGGGGTTAGGTTTTGAGGGTCATGTATAAGAGCAACCGTCACTCTCCTACCAGAAGGTTTAAATGAATAAGAAAGGTGACTGAGTAAGCTATCTGGGGAAGGAATTACGTCGGTTTGTCTATTTGTGCAACTGTTTATTTATCTAACTATCCATTTATTAATCTATCTATCCCAGCATGTAATATTATACAAAGACACACCCATTAAAACATACTAGAAATATAGGCCATCATAGAAGAACAGGGTGGGAAAAAATGATAACTATCTCATAAGCAGGCATAAATATTAGCCTCCATTCATGACCTACAGGAATAAACCTGTCCCTGTCAGCAACTTAGACCAGAAGGTGGTGAGAAAAGAAACTGTGTCTCAGGGATTTGATTCATGAGGGAGAAAAACCGTGACAGGATCATGGAAACACATGAATTATTCACAATTTAAACCAGGTAAGGGGAAAGAGGAGGAGGGAATGACCAGGAAACATACATCAAGAAAATGAAGCTCTCCATGGCCGGGGAGAGGCCAGGAGGGCGGCAGTGGGAGCAGCCTAACACGAGGGCTGAACCAGGAGTGACAGAAGGAGGAAAATAAACTCGTCCCTCAGACAGGTGAGCTGAGAACACCGGGCGGGAGTGAAGGTGGCTTTACAGTCCTGGGGTGGGTGAACTGAAGCAGTGTCCCCTATCTACGAAAACCAGGGAGCAGCAGCCTGGCACTCATGATTGAGTTGAAAAATAAACCCTGGTGCCAGGTCCACTGCGGTCCTGTGAATACAAAGGAAGGGAAAACCAGGTAGGCAGAGAGGGGGAGTTGGGGGTAGGGGAGTGAGAGTGGGGTTCGAGAGGGGTAAGGGGGGGAGAGGGGGGCGTCACCTCAGGGAAGCACTGCTTTACCCTTCAGTTGTGTGTGAGGACGGGGGACAGCTGGGGAGAAAAATGAGGCTTGTTCCTCAGCATAGAGGTAGATTTAGGGCTGTGCTGAATTGGGACAGAGTCCACTGTGAGTAAGAGACCTGGAGGGGAAGGTAAAGCTGAGCGTCTGGAGCCCAGTAAATGCAGGAGTGGAATGAACAAGAAGCCAAGTGATCTTCATTCAGGAATAAGGACTACGGCTAAGTTGCTTCAAGGGAGAGTCAACCGAGAGGCAGCCAGGTGGTGTGTGGGCAGACCCATCTGGTTTAAAGACCTGGGTGGGTGAACACAGCCAGTGCATGCTTGGTTGTCCACTAAGCACGACTCAGTGTGTCTCAAGTATTTATTGAGCGCTTACTATCTGTCAGGCTGAGTGCACAGAAATAGGTCTACTCTCAAGGAGCTTACGTTCTCACTCAAGGAGACAGATAATAAACATGTAAACAAATAATCAAATAAGATTATTCTAGATACTGAAAAGTGCTATCTCTGAAAACAATGAAATAAGGTAGTGTGTTAGAGACAGCTGGGCATGTGGGGAGGCAGAGGACTGCCCCCACAAGATGACATTTGAGTTGAGCCATGAAGGATGAGCAGGGGTCAGGTGTGTGCATGTCCGTGAGGAGGGCAAAGCAAGGAGTTCAGAAGGTAGCCAAGCAAGGAAGACACAGGCAACCAAGAAGACAACTCAAAATCCAGCTCACGTGCCTCCCTGAGCCTCAGTTTCCTCAATCTGTAAGATGAGAGGGTTGGACTGGCTGACTGCTAGTGTGGCACAGGGTCTCAGGAAGTCTTTACAGAAAGGTGGAACTTGACCTGGATCTTGAAGAAAGAGTCTCAAAGCGCTAGTGAGGTCATTTAAACCAGTCCCAAGGGTCTATAGTTTTCTAAAACCTCTAATGAGAGCAGACAGGAATATCTGCTTTCCCTCTGATTGACACATGGTCCTCCCTCCTCCAGGCCATGCTCAAAGTCCACTGCCCCTGGAAGCTTTATTGAAACTAAAATCTACCACTTCTTGCTTCCATTGCAAAATACCTCTGTTTGGTCACTTATCTCCTTATGGCTCCTGAAATAGTTAATAGAGCTACCAGTCTATGTATACATCTACTTCCTCTATTTGTTTGTAAATGCCTTGTTAACGTCTGAGCCCAAGCACAGTGTCTGGCTTGGGCAGGTATCCCGTGGAGGCTGAAAGACAATGACTTGTGGATGGGAGGTGTATTAGTTCGCCCAGGCTGCAGTAACAAAATGCCACAGACTGGATGGCTTAACCAACAGGAATTTACATCACAGTTTTAGAGGCTGCATGTTCAAGATCAAGGTGCTGGCTGATTCAATTCCTGGCAAAGACTCTTCCTGGTTTATTGACGGCTGTCTTCTTGCTGTGTCCTCACGTGGTGAGGAGAGAGAGACAGCTCTGATCTCTCTTCCTCTTATAAGGACACTAATCTTGTGGATCAGGCCCCACCCTTATAACTTCATTTAACCCTAATTAATTCCATAAAGGTCCAGTCTCCAAATACAGTCACATTGGGGGCTGGGGTTTCAACCTATGAATTTAGAGGTGACACAATTTAGTCCAAAATTGTAGGTGAGGATTTGAGTGGTAAAGCTCTAGAAAAAGCCCAAGCCCAAATCTCCCTTTTTGGGCAGAAATGTGTTACTCGGCATGGTGGTCCTGGAAAGGACCTCACCCACCATGCAGGCCCTGCCTCTCCATGAACTATTCCCCTTTGTTAAGGCTGGGGCATCTTCAGCAGTGGTTTTTTCCCCCCTGTGACCTTGTAGAAATGAAAAGATTTAGAAGAAAAACACACTTGACTGCACTGGGGTCCACCATGGGGCAAATAAGGAGAATCAGATCCTTGTCTGAGCACTACTTTTAATAATGGAGAGGGTGTTGGGAGAGTGGAGTAGGAAGGAAAAGTTGGTCTATATCCTACAACCCCTGTAACCTTGGATAAATCATAATCTCCCTGGGCTTTATTTTAAATGAAGCAGCCATGCGACCAATTTCCAAGCCCCTTCTAACTCTTACAAGGTTCTGGGTTTGTCTGACCCCTGTGGTACTGGAGTCTCAGTTTATCATCTTATTTAGGATGGGGTAAGAGTGTTAATCAACACATCAAGGAGAGAAGAAAAGTCTCCACGACTTTGTCAAGCTCCCAGGCCAATTCAGCTTAGTCAACTGCCCAGCCTTGAAAAGATGCCTCCAGTGACCAGCACTGTGGGTTCTGTCTGCTCTGCCCCTTGCTTTTGTCTGTGACATTGGCTGCCTCATTCCCCACCCAGGCCTTTAGTTCCTCCACTTCAAAGGGGCAGGGGTGATCCTTGCCACCTGCCTTCCTCTCCTGGGTTTTATGGGATGAACAAGATAATGTTTTTTAATTACTAGTGCTCCTTGGAGCGCAAGTGCTGTGAGTCAGGTTAAAGGACTCGTCTAATCTAGTTGCTTTCAGAGATTATTCACCCAGAAACATAAATGAGCATTTAGATGAGCATGGAAGCTGGGGAATGCAGGCCACTGAAGACTGTGGCAGAGGGGTGACTGGGGAGGGGCTGGGACATGGGGGATTGTTAAAGGCCAAGGTGGGTCTAGAACCAGGTCCCCTGAGTCCGTCCAGTGCATCTTCAGGATGCAAGCATCACCCCTATAACAGAGTTCATGTCTCCATTTCCATCACCATCTCAGGACACTTGGCAAGAGGAATGTTCCTGACCAAGGGCTTCCCTGAATTTTACTATCAGGGACATGTATTTGCCCCCTTCTCTCAAGGCCTGCAGCCTGCACAGTTGCAGATAAGGAGGTCACGGGAGTCTGTAGTTGTTTGTTGCTGTGGTCTCATTTCCCTGTCCTCTCTCTTCCTTGTGTCTCTCTCTCCATTCTCCTCTGGTCCCACATCCCTCCTTGTCTCTGGCCCTCACCCTACAAAACCTTGGGTGAGGAAAAGCCCAAAAGGGGAAGATGTGGGGCAGAGACCAGCCCACCTGCCTAGAACCCCAAGCATCAGAAGAGTTGGCATCTCTGTCCAGGCTGCAACCCACCTGCTGGGCTTCAGACAGGGGTATAATAGGGGAGTCAGGGCATGATCTAAAAAAACCAGGCTACTATTGCTTAGCAGAGGTCCTCAAACCGCCCTTCGCAACACTCCCATTGGAAGATGCGCTGTACATCAGATGCCATGAAGCTGAGGCAGCATGGCGCAGTGGTTAAGGTCTTGTCTGCAAAGTTCAGATCTGAGGTTCACAGCTGTCATTACCAGCTGCAAGAACGTAGGTAGGTTACTTCACCTCCCTTAGTTTTCCCATCAACATGAGGCAACCGATATGAGGATGCAAGAAGTTAATACACAGAAAGCACTTAGAATAGTCCTGTAACAAAGTAAGTATTCAGAAAACTGTTCATTAATTTTGCTGTTTCTCTTGCCTGGCCCCTGGCTGCTCATCTGGAAATGACTACAGTCTTGCAGCAAAGATGTCCAAACCCCAGCATCCCTCATTAGAAAAACTGTGCTGGGGATGAATGGCTCCTTGAAGTTCCCAATTTTTTGCTCCAGAATTCCCCAGGCTCATGCTCCTCTCTTGCAAAATATATTTTGTTAATTCATTAGGTGGCTGTCCTAGAAGGGACCAGCTGCTACACACAGACAATAGGCACCTTTGGTACTCACCATACAGAACCCTCTGCCATGCATTATAGAGGGGTGTAGACAGGATCTCGAGGCCCAGGCCTTGTTCCTGGAGTGATGGCTCTGAGAATGTCTGCTGGGGAAGCTGGCTTTCTTGATTAGGCAGGTAACCATGAGAGGGCAGCACACTTCGTTAGCTCTGTGTGTGTGTGTGTGTGTGTGTGTGTGTGTGTTGTGTGCACTCACTTGCATTCATCCATAAGGCCAGTTGCATGAAGACAGTGAAACTGTGACATCCATGCTCTTGACATTGACACCTGACAAAAGGACATGGTTTAAATGTCACAGCAAGGGCCTGTGACAAGCAAGGGTAGTTAGGAAAGCAGATGTCTCTGTGTTTGACTACACTGTAGGAGGGGCTGGGCCCATTACCCTAAGTGCCACACTTCTTAGCGAATTGATTTTCTAATTTGGAATTATTTTTAGGAGGAGTAAAAAAAACCTATGATAAAAATCCAAATATATTCATTCCTTTATTCAACATACACTTATTAAGCAGTTAATTTTTCCAAGCCACATGAGTAACATGAAAGGCAAAAATCGTTATTTTAAATTAACAGTAATAATTATTAGCACGTCCATGAAATGGATAGGAACCATGATGGCCATTCTGCAGAATAGGAAACTGAGATTTTAAATGATCTCTCCAGACTTTCATAGCCAAAGTTTTATTCTTGAGGTGTCAGAATGCAAACTTAGCTCTTCTGGTTCCAAGTCAGATGTTTCAAGGAATGGTTTTGGTCTTTCAAGGAGATGACAAGTAGATAAAGGGGATGTAATAAGACTGTAGACCACAGCACAAGGAAGACCAGGGTGTATGTCATGAGTAGCATGTGAATAAATACTGTAGGAGTTCTGGGGAGGGATCTGGAAAGGTTCCATGAAGTGATATTTGGACTGAGCCTGGAAGGATCAGGAGCGTTTCCACCCTCGGAGGGAAAAGTTGAGATCACCTTAGGTAGGAGGAAGGGTGGGGTTTAATTACAGAGGCAAGAATGGACAGAGGGTGATTGCACATAGCAAATAGTCCAGGTTGGCTGGGGTAGCGTTCTGTATGAGAGTCATCATGGTAGCCTCTCAAATGGCGAGCACCTGGGGCCCACATCCAGCTATTCTGGTGTAATGGGTCTTAGTCTTTGGTCTCCTCATTGTTGTTTTCTAAAAGCTCCCTGGATGACTCTATTGTGCAGTTTGGATTAAGAGCCATGAGCACTGAGGAAGGACTGGGGTGTTCCAAATAGAGGCTATCACAAGCACCCGGACTCAATATAAACAGGCTCTGAATAAAGGTGGTAACAGTGGGAAAAGAATGGGAGAGATGGGAGAGAGTTCCTTGAAAGGCAGTGCCTCTAGGCTTGACTGCCCGAGGGATCGTGTAAGTCAGAACGACTGAGGTTGGAGCCTGGGTGCCATTCACAAGAATGAGAGTTATAGGATGGAAAACAATGAGGGTGCGGTGGGCAGGATGTGCGAGGAGAATGGTTTTACTTTTAGATAGCTCAAGTTTAAGGGTAATAATTCTGGGCTATCAGACAGGAACGCCCAGCTAGAGCCATGTGAGTGTAAAGCTTGGGCCCAGACCTGGAAACGGGGAATCTTGAGAATTCCCCTTGGCAGAAGTGGTGGTTGAGATGGAAGGAGTGAGCGAACTTGGAGAGAAAACAGAGAGAGAGAAGAGCAGAGGGCTCAGCTGGGAATGCCTATGTGTGGGAGGCAGAAGGACAGAGAGAAGCTTAGAAGCCACTCCTAAATAGAGAGCTGTTCCATTTGCATTAGCCAATGTCTGGGTCGGGTCAGGTGATGGGCAACAGAGTCATTTTTCATGGGCCTGGCTACCTGCGACTCGAAAATTGATCAGCTCAGTCAAGAGCTCCGTGCTCAGCAGCTGAGCTCACTTTGCCATCAGCCTTGGCCTCTAAACCCCAGTAGCCTGAAGGAGGAATCAACTCCAGACCCACACAGGTTATGAATTCACCCATCACAAAGAAGTCCTTTATTCTGAGCCATCCCAAGGATGAATTCCTGTTTTCCTGAGGGAGAAAATCCCATCAGCCCTGGCTATTTGAAGGGGATCCCGTGAGAGCATTTCTTATCCCGGCATCATCCTACATAGTCCCTGGAAGGGACCCTGAGGATTTCCCTGAGATCCATCCTTTGAGGGTGGATGAACTCTGGCAGCAGAGATGAGAAGGGCAGTAATCAGGAGCTCGTCAGCCTTAAGGGGCTTGGGGCCAGGGAACAGGACCCCAAGTCTAGGCAGATGGCCTATCAGGCTTCGTCTGGAGGTCAACAGAGGGACCATCAACTCTCAGACCCTCAGATTACCTGACTTTGGGAAGAGCTGAGGAGGTGGAAGGAAAAGAATGAATATGCCATGGAGGGAGAAAGAACATTATAGCATCTATGGGCCCCTCATAACCTAAAAAGAGTTTGGGGCAGCCTTTGGGGGCAGCATGAAGTCTGAGAGGCCATGGAATGGGTACCAGGAACACTGTTCCTCCTCTCCATCAGCCTAGCCAGGCAAACACACGCCAGTGTGATTTTAAAGCGATACTTCCCGTTTTTTAATGTGGACATCTTGCTAAGCACAGCGTCCAGTTCAGTACCTCTGTGTTGGGGCTTGAGCACCTACACCACTAACACTTTCTCAGGATGCTGAAAACACTGGTCCACAGACTACACTTTGAGTAGCAAGGTCTTAGAGGCAGTTGACTGAATAAAAGTCAGGGAGACAGAAAAAGGGTTGGCTTTGTGTCCAACCATGCCCCCCACTGGCTCTGCCCCCCACCTGCCCTTTTGGGACTGCCTCCCCCCAGTGCCGACCAAGGAAAGGGACCTGGGAAGGAGGTGGCAGGAACGTGGGCAGGTGATTTCAGAAGGCTCCGCCCAGGCTGAGTCACGGACTCCAGCCATTTCCTCGTTGTGCGCATTACCCAGCGCCTGGCTGTCTCCGTTTATTGGCTGCTGAGGCTTCTGGCTCAGGCTGAGTAATTACAGTTGAGGCCCTGATGAATTGGGGGCCAGTAATTAAAGTGCCTATTGATTTTCTACTTAGGAGTTCCCTGTAGCTGGAAACAAAAGTCTGGAGGGGAGTGAGATAAACAATCCAGGCAAGGGATTTCGAAACAGGGGATGGTTCAGGGTGCGTTAGCTGGGCCTGCAGTCGCTGAGGAGGGACTGTGAGGTCATCATTTATCACTGGCCCATCTACCTAGAAGCTGAGAATTGATCAGCTAGTCAATATGCTTCTGGGGCATAGTAACAGCAGAATAGGGGAAGAAGGGCTGTCTTCTGCAAGGAGTTCATCTTTAGCTCTCCAAACCATGAATCTGTCTTGTTTTGCTGCTTCATTTGTCTTATTTTAATTATGAATTGAAGCAATTGCCTCATGTATATCATCTGCCTCCATGGGGCGACCATGGGCTTTCTATCACTAGAAATTTGGCTTCTGGTGGCACCTGAGGCCAGACACCGGCGAGCATGGGCTGGGGAGAGGGGGATTAGGGAGGGGAAAGGAAGGTCACAGACAAAGGGCTGAGGGCAAGTCCTGAGGGCTAGAAAGGGACTGGATACAAAGAGGGTCCTGGAGGCTGACCGGGGCCGGAGGGTGGGAGGGGTCTCAAGGAGAGGACCAAGCCAGCCATTGGAGAAAAGAAACTATACAAGCAGAGGACACAGCAGAACCTGGAGAGAAGATGGGAGAAAAGGGCCATGAGAGAGGGAGAAAGAGAGGCCCACTCTGTATGACAGTCTCTAGGTCCATCCACATCTCTGCAAATGGCACGATTTCAATCCGTTTTATGGCTGAGTAATATTCCACTGTATATACGTTCCACATCTTCTTTATCCATTCCTCTGTTGATGGACATTTAGGTTGCTTCCATGTCCTGGCTATTGTAAATAGTGCTGTGGTAAGATGAATCTATTTGCAAAGCAGAAATAGAGGCACAGACATAGAGAGTAAAGGTATGGACACCAAGTTATTGGGAGAAAGGGGGGTGGCATGAATTGGGAGATTGGAATTTTTATATATATATATATACACTACTATGTATAAAATAAGTACCTAATGAGAACCTACTGTATAGCACAGGGAATTCTACTCAGTGCTCCATGGTGACCTAAATGGGAAGGAAATCCAAAAACAGGGGATATATGTATACGTATAGCTGACTCACTTCACTGTACAGCAGAAACTAACACAACACGGTAAAGCATATACCCCAATAAAAATTAAAATTAAAAAAAAGAAAGAGAGGCACATGAAACAGGAAGAGGGTTTTTGGTGGAAACGTAAAGCACATTTAAGTCTTATTTAAAGATTGCTTAAGTTATTTTGGGGCATTTAACTCTGAATTCATCCTCCTTTCACTGAGGTAATGTGAAGTATGAAAGAGAAACTAATGAGAAGAAAGCCTGACCGGCAATTTTATTTTAGTCAGCTCCGGGAGCTCTCTCTTCCTCCTGTCATGCTGGGTCACTTGATCAAGGATGAGATTCTTTTGTTTCTTGGAGAAATGTTTCTCGTCTCCCCAGCCTGTTCCTTTCCCCCCTCTTCACTGCTGTAGCTGCTTTGGCTGCTTAATGATAATGAAGAGAGATTAGGATCTGGGTTTTGAGAATGATTGAAGCTGGGCAAAGAGAAGCATTTTAGCCTCATGCCCGTTGGAACACAGTTACCCATTATCCCAGTCAGGGCAGACAATGGGGTGGTGGGGAGTCATGAGTTGTGGAGAAGTAAGTGGGCTGTTACTTGTTGTAAGTTGGATTAAAAAAAAAATCCTATAGGAATACTGACTGGATTTATTCAACGTATTCAACCTCATTGCACAATGTGTTTGCATTGGAAAAAAGTCTTCTGCGAGTATGCCCGATAAATGGCCAACAGGGGCGGGGGTGGAGCTGAGAGGGTGGTATCTTGTGTTAAGTAGCCGCTGCGTACAGACGGTTGTACAGTGGACTGCACACAGAGGCCCTGGTCCTGCCCTCACAAAGCACAGAGGACTATAGGGCTTTGGTCTTATGTGTGACCATATTGATCTGACTCAAATTTCAGTGGCTCTCTAGTTTGCAAAGTTAAGTTCCAAAGCCTCACAAGAAAGACTTTCCTCGGTTGATCCCAGCCTGTGCCAGCATCATCCACTTGCTTCCTGATGTGCTCCTTTTGCATCAGCCTGCCAGGTCCCAACCATCCCACTGTGTTCTCCACCTAAGCAAGCAGCACCACCCTTCCCCCAGTCCCCATGCCATCGTGGATTTTTCCCTGATGACCCCAATTCAATGGGTTGCCCAGCCTTGTCGTGCTACCTGGTCACTCTTAGACCCTCACTCCCACATCACCTCTTTTTTGGACTCTTGGGCTATTGTAATGGCCCCCTCACTCTGCTCATTTCACCCCTTTTGGACTTCTGTGCTGTCCTCTGAGCAATGTACCCCAAATAAACACCTAACAATGTTATTCTCAATTTTTATTAGCTCCTCGCTGGCTGCGGAGTAAAATCCTTTCCAGCTGTGTGAGCTTGGGCAAGATATGCAAGTTTGCTAAGCCTAAGATTCCACATCTGCAAAACAGGGATTGTCATGCTTGCCTCCTGGGGCCATTGTGAGAAGTAAATGAGATGATGTGAGTGATGTGATCACAGGGCTGGGCATGTGGAAATTACCAGTAGTGGGAGGAGTAGATGGTGGTGATGGAGAGAAGAGGAAGAGCTGCATTTCATTGTTCTTATTGTGGAGGAAAGTCTTTGTGATCTGGAGCTAAATATATATTTCCAGCTTTGATTTTTCCCCCGAACTCCAGATTTAGACGTGTGTGTGTGTGTGTGTGTGTGTGTGTGTGTGTGTGTCTAATGGACATCCCAAATTTAAGTTCACAGTTGAACTCCTCATAACCTACCTGCCCATACATGCTCTATCCTCAGCTTTTCCCAACTCGGAAGACGACAATTCTTTCCCGCCAGTAGCTCAGAGCAAAAGCCTTGATGGCTCTCTTTCTTTCATCCTCCATATCCAACCCATCTCTAAATCCTCTTGTCTGTACATTCAGAATCTATCCAGAATCCATCTGTTCTCACAGCTTTTACTGCTCAGGCTCTGGTCTCAGCCACCGTCTTCCTGCCTGGATTGTGGCAATGGCCTCCTCCCTGGCCCTCCCGCTCCAGTCCCGACCCCTTCATACTTTACTGTCTTCACAGCAGCCAGAGGGCTGTTTTCACAGCAGAATTGGAATCACTCCTCTGCCCCCAGACCTTCCAGTGGGGCCATTCCAAGACACTTCTCAATCTGACCCTTCACCCCTAACTTCATCTCCTACTGCCTGGCCCCTGGTCACTCTGTTCTAGCCAAACTGGCCTCCTTCCTGTTTCTCCAATGTGTTAGACAAGCTCCTGCCTAGGGCTTTTCACTGGTCATTCCTCCCTCTGCATGAAACACTCTTTCCCCAGATGTCCACATGCCTCACTGTCATCTCCTTCAAGTTCTTGGCTCCAATGACACCTTCTCTATGACACCTGTTCTGGTGGGCTTATATAAAATAGCAACCACTACTCCATCACTCTCAACCTGCCTTACTTGGTTCTCTTTTCTACACAGCACTTAACACCTTCTAACATAGTATACAATCTACTTATTTATTATTTTTAAAAACCTATCTCCTTCCTGTAGAGTGTAAGTTCCATGAGAGCACTGATTTTTGTCTCATTTGTTCACTGTTTTATTCAGTGTATAGAATAGTGTCTAGCACATAGTAGATGCTCAACAAATCTTGTTGAATGAGTCTTTTACCATTCAGACTGCCCTCCAGCACCAGTATTATATTCCAAAGAGCTCTCTTTCATGCACATTGAGACCTTTGTTTACATCTATTTCTCTAAAACTGCAAGTTCCATTTCTCCTCCAGGGCTGGCTCACAGTACTATAGATAAATATATTAACACACTGATTGTAAGTAACTTGTATGATTAAAGATGCAAATAGAATTTTCTTTCCTAAAGTTCCTTCCAAATGGACTAAGGCTCCACTTGTCTGAAATGGTTGGCTGGCCACCGAAACACTTCCCTCTCAAGGGCCGAAGCATGCCCCCATTACCTCCCCACCAAGTCCACAGTTCATTTGTCTGTTGATATCACAGCAACAGATCTTGAAGCATGGGGGAAACCAATGTCAGAGGTGGACATCTGTCTCTGAGCCCTGAGGCATGTCCTTTTATTTAGTGCAGTGAATCCCTTTGCCATCCCCCATAGGAAGTAAGAGGTGGAAAAGTGGAGGAGAAGAAGGTTAAATGACTTATGCAAGGTCACATGCTGTGTATCACCTTTGATGGAGAGCAGAAGAAATAAAGCCCAGCCGTGAAGCTAGGTCTGTGTTGTCTGAGGCCATCTTACAGAAGGCCTGGGCCCCAGAAGGAAGTGATTATACCTTATTTGGTAGGGAGTGGGGCAACATTGAAGTTTTTGAGGAGAAAAGTAACATGACAGAAGTCAAAGCTTTAAGAAAACTAGTTTGGCAATGATAAGAAAGGTAAATTGGGGACTTCTCTGGTGGTCCAGTGGTTAAGACTCTGTGCTTCCACTGCAGGGGGCACAGGTTCGATCCCTGGTCGGAAAATCAAGATCCCGCATGCCTCGTGGCATGACCAAAAAAAAAAGGTAAATAAAAGGGAGAGAGTCTGAGACCAGACTATTGCCGTGGTCTCTAAGAAGTGGTTAGGGCCTGAACCTGGAGTGAGGAATGCAAATAGGGGCAGGTTGAGGGACCTGCTGTAGCTAAATGATCATTTAGAGGGCTGGGTAACTGGTGGGTCTCAGGAGGGCTGTCTGGAGGGCTCTGCACTAAGACCTCTTCGTTTGTAACGCTGCACACTCTCCCAGTGGGATCTCAGCCATTCCCATGACTTCAGCCGTCAGCCATATTGCCACAACTCCCACATAGGTAACTCTAGCTGTGATCTGCCCTAAGCAGCTCCTTGGGAGACCCCACAGGGACCTCATGCTCAGCAGGTACGGGACTGAAATCACTATCTCCACCCCTTCTACCCCCATGGCTCAAGGAAGGCTGTCCAGCCAGGAACTGTGAAGTCATCCTATGTCCTTCCCTTCCTGTCTCCATTCACTCACCAAGTCCTGCCAATCATGCCTTATACGTCTATGAAATCTACCCACTTCTTTGTCTCTCCTGCCACTACTGGAGTCCTGGCAACCACTTTCTCTTCCCTAGACAACTGCAGTAACCTCCTACCTGATCTTCCTTCTCTTGACATCCTCCAGTCCATTCACTCTAGTGACGTGTTATTTATTTATTTTTAATATAGACTGAGAGATCTCTGAGCAATGCAAACCTAGTCATACCATTTTTTCCTACTAAAACACACCAATAGCTTCCCATTGTCCTTAGAAAAATCTGCTAAATCCTTAATATGGCTTCAAAGCATCTCAACCCACCTCTGTCTCTTCCTCACTTTGCATTAGAGTGAGTTGCTGTCACCTGATAACTCTTGAGCTCTCAGAGTGGAGGTCACGTCTTTCAGTGTAGGGGAGGGTGTATTAGTCATTGTTCTCCAGAGCAACAGAACCAATAAGAGATAGATTGATAGGTATCGTGTTTACTTAGGGTGAAGCTCCAAGTACATTTATTTTCAATGCTTACTGGTAAAATTATTTCTTTCTCCAACAAATGTGTTTACTTTCCTGCCTTTAGAAACTGTACTAACTACAGAAATCCAACAAGTTAATAAATGATAGATTTTTCTGGCGTTTTAGGGTCATGTGGACTCTGGTCATTCTGTTTGAAGCAAAGGTGGAGGAGGTAACCTAGACAGCATTTAAAAGAAACTCTTGATTTTTCCTTGGAGAGAGTATGTGTGTGGGCGAATGTGAGGGAGGGGGTCTTGTGTTACAGAGAAGGTACACGGTATTGGAAAAGTATTGGTGAGGTGACACTTGCCACACGGACATCATGGAGTGGTCATGAGGACGGCGTGAGATAACATGCTTGAAAGACCCTGCAGCATGGGGCCTGGCACGTGACGGATGCTCACTTCCTATTCTGAGGCTGGGAGCACAGAAATGTGGGCAAACACATAAAGCGATAGCATCTATCCTTGCAAGGTACCGATGTTTAACGAGGGGAATTCAGTTTTCTTTCTTGCTCCTAAAACCCAATGATTTGTATTTTATTCCTAAAAATTAAGGACACAACAAAATAGTTCATTAAATGTGTTAGTTAGCCCAGGTTTTACTCTTGGTTATTTCTCTCATAATTAGAACAGGGAAGTGTGGTTCGGAGGGAGAAAGCCCTAGGCGGCAGATCATTACTCTCCCTGCCTAACCGCAGGAGGGTACAGGGAAAGTGCTGCTGTCACGAGACCCTGTCCTTATGCTGGGAGCCGAAAGGATGGAGGTGGACCTGCCTAGAGGTCAAACAAGTCCCCGCTGTGAACCCAGGGCAGGGGCCTGTGGCTACAGCTCTGCTTGAAATGGGTTTTCCATGTTGCTGACTCTTGGTAAACGGAAAATAATGTGACGCTGTGCTAACACTTTCCCAGCACTGCTGCATTAAACAGGATGGAAAATTATATCTAGGTTTAAAAACAAGGTCAACAAAAAACCATTCAGGGCTCTTTGTACCTGTTCTTAGTCATTAAAAATGTGTTTCTGGAGTGCTAAATTTATAGTTAATTGCACAGTTAATTCATTATGTAGCAGTGTTTTTCTCCTTTATAAAACACCAAACTAAAGTGAACCCAATCAATTACTTGAAGTCTTAGAGATATCACAAAAGGAATGACTTAATTTAGTAAATAATTTTAACTAAAGTAATTATTTACTGAAAGACAGAGTTTGCCGAGTGCCTCAGGAGACTGCTTGCTATTGGCCTCGTAAAAACCTTCCATGTAGTTCTTGATTAATTACTTACACAAACAACATTTTATTTACTTTGAACAAATTGGGTTTCAAGATGAGGTCATAAAATATCAATGAAGAGACCCCAGCAGGACTTTGTGGTCTTTTTCAGGTCTGTGAACCTGTGGGGAGTGGTTTTAATTCTGACACCCTCTGAAGGCAAGTCACCCAAACTGTCCTGTATCGTTGTTTCTTCATAAATGAGGCATTTTGTTCCATACCGTGATATGGACAAGCTGATCCCCTGTTTTTTGGTTTGGTTCTTGTTTGCCACATACTTCGAGGTGTCCCATACATAGCAGGCACTCAAGTAAATACCAGATAAAAGAAAATATACAGCAATACCAGCAGCAGCGCTTAAAAAATATGCATGTCTGTCAAATACAGAATAGGAATCAATAGCATTCAGAGGATTTTTTTTTTTGGGGGGGGGTACGCGGGCCTCTCACTGCTGTGGCCTCTCCTGTGGCGGAGCACAGGCTCCGGACGTACAGGCTCAGTGGCCATGGCTCACGGGCCCAGCTGCTCCACGGCATGTGGGATCTTCCTGGACCGGGGCACGAACCCGTGTCCCCTGCATCGGCAGGCAGACTCGCAACCACTGCGCCACCAGGGAAGCCCCAGAGGATTGTTTTTTAAAGGTAAGAGAACTAAAGTATTTGGGAAGTAGAAGAAAAATGGCTAAATGAGCCAGTGATCTTCAACTTGTCTGGAATCGCAACCTGGAATTTTGAGTGTTCCTACAATGCTCTAGGGCATCTGTTTATTTTTAAAATTAATGTGAGCTATAAGAGTGTTCTATGAATTTTGTGTAACTTGGAAATACACTGAAGTATTGAAAAGTCACAATTAGGGATCATTGCTCCACTTTTTGAGCATCTCTAGGTCTTAGATGACAGGCTGGGAGCGATACTAGTGAGGCCAAGCCAACAGGAGCTCCTCACTACATGTGTTTGCTTCTGATCCCTGCAAGGAGGAAAGAATAGCAGTAGAGCCTTCATCTTTGGAAGAGACAGCCGTCTAATCCTGAGGCGCAAAGAGCCAGGAAAAGGACCTTGAGGATTAAACTTTAAAAACAGCCCAGTTTTACTTGGAAAGGTTTCTTGGAGGTGACCAGCCATCCTCTTGACTCATTTGAAGTGCTGTGTATGTAGAAGAGGGATTAAAATTGACCTGTGTGATCCCAGGGTGTCAGGGAACAATGGGTGGGAGAGTCATAGATAATGAGATCTCCATCCACGGTAAGGATGAAATTTCTTAGTACACCAGGAAACGGTGTGTTCTCACGCTAACATGTTCAAGCAAGGACTGACATCCACAGTGCAGCGATGACTTAAAAGAGCTAAGCCAGGGCTTCCCTCATGGTGCAGTGGTTGGGAGTCCGCCTGCCGATGCAGGGGACATGGGTTCATGCCCCGGTCTGGGAAGATCCCACATGCCGTGGAGCGGCTGGGCCCGTGAGCCATGGCCGCTGAGCCTGCGCGTCTGGAGCCTGTGCTCCGCAATGGGAGAGGCCACAGCAGTGAGAGGCCCGCGTACAGCAAAAAAAAAAAAAGCTAAGCCAGGTGCAGTGGGATGATTGCAAGATGGTCGGGGGTGGGGTAGCTAGAGGAGCCCTCATGTTAAAGCCACACCCTTTAACATGTCTGAACATGGTTCTCCAGATCCAGGGCAGAGTATTGAGTAGGCAATGCTGCCTTTTGATTTGGACCCCAGACTTTAAATACAGTAAGTCCCCTACATATGGACCTTCAAGTTGCAAACTTTCAAAGATGCGAACGTGCGTTCCACCAGCATCAGGCGTGGGTGAAATTGCAGCTTGCCGTCTGTCTCCTATTGCTGACAGCCCTTCAGCTCTACCATCTCTCACCTCCTCTCCCTCCTCCAGTCAGTAACTCTTCTTGCCTGTTCACTCGATGCCAGCCCCTGTATGCCAGCTGCTGTACTGTACTACTGTAGTTTTCAAGGTACTGTACTGTAAGATTAAAAATGTTTTCTTTATCTTTTAGTATTATTTGTGTGAAAAGTATTATTAACTTATTAATACTTAAAAAGTATTATGAACTTATTAATACTTAAAATAATTAAAAGTATTGTTAACTTATTATTACAGTACAGTACTATACAGCCAATTGTGTTATTTGGATACCTATGCTAACTTTGTTGGACTTACGAACAAAATTGGACTTACGAACACAGAACTCATCCATATATAGGGGACTTACTGTACAACTTAGCCCATACCAAGTCCTCCTTTGCACCCAGGGCTGAAATATGCCATTCTGATGTTTGATACTGAATTTAAAGTCAACCAGATCCCTGCGATTTCCTTATCTGAACTGCTACCAAGATAGATCTCCAATATGTTGACCTTGTAGAATGGATTTTTAAAAATCAGAATTGTATACGATTATATTTTATCTCATTAGCTTCAAACTATGATGTTATTGGCTTGGGAGAGGGAATGGGTAATTTTAAATGCTGATTCTATACTCTAAGGCAATAAGTACCCCTCCCTTTGTGTCTTCTCTGGTTTTGTAGGCATATGCCTACATTTTCATCCCAAGGTAGGACAGAAGTTGGCAAATCTTGAGACCTTCCTCCAGGTAAAACAATCCGAGGTTGAAGAGGTGGAGAAGACCTTAGTGGGTGTATAATTCAACTTTTTAATTGTACAGACAAAGAATTTCTATATTTACTAAATGAATAATCTTGGGGCAATGTTGTTTGGCCAGTTACAAACCAACCTATCTATGTTAATATCCTGACCACATTTTTCCACTTTGTCCTTGAAACATTATTAAAAATCTTGCCAATCCTTCAAACACATACACATACACACACACACATACACACACATTGGTTTGTTATCTATTTTTGTCTTATGTTGGCTTGAGTGGATCAACTTTTCATTTCCAAAGGCTCACAAGCCAACTCTTTATCCTTCTAGAATTTAGATCAATCCTCAGTGTAAAGAATTCTAGAAAACAATGTAGCTTCTACAACAAAGTTGTCTAATAATTGCTTTTAAAAAGATTTTGGCAAATAAACATCAATTCAGAATATGTTTTAACCTTTGTTCTAGAATTTGGGAATCTACAATAGCTGAGTTCAAGGCTTTACCGTGCCTCCCCAAATTTCCCAAAGCCAATGTGCCTTTCACCAGATAGACTTTCTCTCTCTTAGCATGTGGCTTTGGTATTAGGTTTGACTGGGGAATGGGTGGCAGAAACCATGAAACTTGGGAGTGAGTGATGGTGAGAAATTGCTGAATCTGTAGACTAGGGTGGACCTTGTCCGTCTTAAGCACTGGACGAGCTCAGCACTGGATGACCAGCTTCTGAGACCGTCCTGCCCTCTGGACTCTTGCCCCAGCCCCACCCCCATTAAGCTCTTGGTGTTTTCATTTTCACCCTGTTGAAGAAATAAAATGCCCTCTGGTTCCTTCACCTTCCTCCTTTGTCCAGACAGACTACATAAGAACCTAAATGAAATTATCCCACAACAGAAGGGAGCTGTTGATAAGCCTCCGTGGGCGTCTGTGAAGGCACACATCGTCTGAATGACAGGTTTGCATGTAAACAGCCACAACTCATGGAAATAGTTTTTAATCTACTTGAAAGGCATATTCTCAGAAGGAAATCAAGTTCCCTCCAGGTGTGTGGAAGCTCTTTGAAAGAGGAGCTGTTGCAGCAAAAATACAAGCCATTATGCGATTCTACTTTTCATGACCCTTTTCTTCCTTCTGTACCACTTTCCCCGCCCCTCCCCATCTGCGAATTTATCTCTGGAGGGCTTTTGACTGGCGAGAGACAGGGAAACAGGGAGTTAGGGGAATTCGTTCTTTCCTTCCCAGAAGATCAAGGCCAAGTTCCATCAGTTGGGCACTGCTTGACTTTCCACTGAATGTCTAATTTTATTTCTCATCTTTTTTCAAGACTTTCCTTCTCTGGGAAGACGGGCCATTCCATTGCCTCTCCGTTCCAAGCCTCTGTGCCACTCTCCAACTCTCCCCCACCCAAATTCCGGGGTTCTTGAAAGGCTCAGCTTCTGTGCACTCTAGTGCGCACTAATCCTTGACTTGAGTAGTCCCGTTGTGTCATGTTATGGTATAAAGAATTTTTAAATGAAATTAAAATTATTATTGTGGTAAAATAGGCATAACATACAACTTACTATTTTAACAATTTTTAACATACAGCTCTGTGACATTAAGTACACTCACATTGTTGTGCAACCGTCACGTCTATCCACCTGTAGAACATTTTCATCATCCCAAACTGAAACCCTATACCCATTAAACAACAACTCCCTACTTCCCCTTCCCTAAATTTTAATTATACAAATAATAGAGGAATGCATTGTAAAGATGAATAATGTTTGTCCTAAATAATGTTTGCATTAAAAATAGTACAAATACGGTAAAGTCTGCTTTTGACTATCACACCCAACACCAATACCTCCCTTAGAGTTAATGACTGCACTTACCTCTATACATAAATATAATATAAGGTTTTGTATGTAGCATTTACACAAATGATACATACGCAAATGTATCATATCAAATATCACATCGTCAGTGATATTCACAATGATATCCTGTCACTGTTCTGATACTTGCTATTTCCACTCAGCCATATGTCTTGAAGACCATTCCATGTCAGTACCTAGAAATCTACCTCATTATTTTTAACAGCTACACAGAGATAGACCCAGAGAAGTTAAGAATCTTGTCCTGGGGCAAACATTGGCAAAGCGGTAGAGTCAGGATGCAAACCCTGATAGCCTGTCTTCTGATCCCATGCCCTTACCCGCAATGTAATTTTATCTGATTGCTGGCCATCTCATGGGTTAAACACGGTGTCCCCTGGGTGCTTGTATTTGCATTTTCTCGATTGCTAGTTGGAGGGAGCATCTTTTCATCTGTTTATTAGCCGTCTGAGTTTTCTCTTTTTGTGTATTGCCTATTCCTGTCTGTTGCTCGTTTTCCTATTGGATGGTTTATTGATTTGCAGTTGAAGAAATGGCTCTGTCTGATTTCTTTGGTGAAGGATCATTATTTGTACCTTTAATTAAAATGATCAGGAAGCCAAGTGTTCACTGAGGCTAGACTCTACCTGAGTGAAAGGCAGGATAAATGAAATTCAAACATTCTTGCAGACATTCAAGACATTTTCATATAAACATGAACATTCAATCATTCATTCATTGAATAACTTTTCAAATTGTGCTGTACAAAGGAACGACACACATCACAGAAGGGTTAGTAGAGATCTTATTCAAAACAAAGAGCTATTAACCTTTACTAAATTGATCTATAATGAATGCATTACTAAGTGTCTTCACCTGCTTTTGTCAATGGCCCTCTACTAAAAATATGGAGACTGTCAACTAACGTAAGAGTCTGCCAGTGTAAATATTAAAGTTTATATATTTTTAGCCTTTCAGAGAGGAAATTACTCTCAGAGAATACTTATTTTAATCCTCTCTCCCTTCTTTCCTAACTTCTTTTTCTTTTCTTTCCTTCCTTATTTAAAAAAATTTCCTGGATTATCCAAATATGCTTCTCTGTACAGAGCAGATGCTAAGAATTATGGATGTATATTTTGGATGACTATATTTGAGCAGGAAACTGTCTGTGGTAGCAAACTGAAAACTTTAGGAAGAACTGTGCTTTTTAAGTGAGAGCAGATCCAAAGGCTTCTGCGTCTTTCAAGCACGTTTTGATCCCAAGCAGAAAGAAGAACGCTCCATCCTCATTTGGCATGGATCCAGAGCCGCCCCGAAACGCAGAACAGTTAACGGCTCCAGATGTTTATCTATGTGTATCGGGCAGGTGCATGCAAATCCAACCTGAAGTCTCACGGAACTGCGGGGCAGACCCTGCCATTCAGATGGGAACATCTTTTTTTCCTGGAAGCTCTTTTTCAGTACCTGCTCCGCATGCACACGCACCCGCTGAGCCTAGAGGTAGGGTTATTGGGAGTGTATTTCTGACCCTTTACCTCGTCTCAGCAGGAGATAACCAGACACTGTCCCACTCTCCATTTTAGTTGCCCTGCCCCCCATCTACCAAGAGGCTCAGTCCAGTCTGCCTGGTCTTTTGCCAAGGATGCCTTTCTCCCGGTCCGTGGATCTGGAGGAAGGATGCTGCTCATGGACCCCCAAAATCAATGTTTCCAGGGACTCTCTTTCTTTAGAGTACAAAGAAAGCTGTTTGGGTGACAAGCCAGAGGTGGCACGTCAGTCTAAGAATAGCTTGAGGCACTGTGCGGGCATCTCAGTGGGTGGAGTGGCGCTGAGAACAGGGCTCCCGTATTTACTTGCTTCTTCTCACCACGTGCATCTCATGGCCTGCACTGTGGGGTCCCCGTGTGGCACCATTTAGTGTACGTGGAAGATGTAATAGCCACGAAGTGTGCTTTGGAGTCGCCCTTAGACTATCTTCCTTTGAAAATATCCCTGGAAAATGAGTAGCTTGACTTGCCATGTATAGAAGACAAAAATAATTCGGGGATAGGACTGTTGAATCAGTCTGTCAGGAAACAACATTGACTTAGCATATTTTGTGTTACAGGGAGCTCTCTGTACTGCACTATAGACTGACGGCAAGATACCTGTGTTCTGGGGCCTCTAGTCCGGCAAGTGAAGTCACAGTCTTGGAATTGGGAGGCAGGCCTGAGGGTCTCTGGATCAGTGCTTCTCATATTTTAATATGTATCGGAGTCACCTGGGGATCCTGTGAAAGTGCAGGTGATGACTCCATGGGTCTGAATGGAGCCCAGACTCTGCATTTCCAACAAGCTCCCTGCTGAGCTCCACCATGCTGCTCCCCTACCAGCACACTAGGGCTGTTCAGAGCCCAGGCTCTCACCCAGTGTTGGAATTTCTTCTTAATTGGAAGCACCGTTAATAAAGAGTTGAAAGAATATTGGATCGAGCGTCACTATACCTGGGTTCTAGCTTTGCCACCCACTAGTGGGTAACCTTGAGGAAACCACCCGTAGAATCCCTGCTCCAAACCTCATTATTACTCCCGCGTCAGCCTCAGCCCTTAGCTCTAAAATCCCTACCTCTTGCGGGCGCATCCAGTGGGATCTCTGCAGGCCTGCTGGGGGCTGGGGATGCAGGACTGCTTGAAGGAAGGCTTTGCTCTAAATGGTCCCACTGTTGGAAGGAATATTTTTTTGGTTTTGGTTTTGATTTCTGTTTTAGGAGAAACCATCTTGAGAAGTGTGCACTGGGGCCTTATTCAAGACCAGGGTGAGAGGACGTGTGGGTGGGGTGAGTGGATCCGTGAAGGCCCTTCTGATGGTGGAGAGAGGAGAGTGAGAAGAGGAGGTGTGAGACAAGGGATGAGACAAGAGCACAGCGAGAGGGAAGGACGAGGAGAAAGATGGAAAAAGGGCACTGCAAAAGCAGAAAGTAGGAGCCGGTGCTAGTTGCAGAAGGCGATAGGTGAACATGAACAAATGTTTTGGCAGAAGCAGAAAAGTACAGGGATAGACTGGAGAGATAGTGCACGGATGACATGTCAGGTTTTATCGAGGGACGTGGGGTGAAAGGAATTGCAGAGGGAAGGAGAAATCAAAGATGCAAACTGCCAGGGGCTGAAATGGTGTTTATTTGGTTGGGAGGCCTGAGAAATCAGGCTGGGGGAGGAGAACGAAGCCTTTGAGGTGACGTTTTGTGAAGGCTGAATTTTCAGGTATCGATGAGTGGGAAATATGGGACAGAGAGAATCAGACGGTATGTGAAGAATGCCAAATGGATAGAAGAAAAGAGCCCTTTAGTGGGAGACGTGGAGCCTGCTGGTGTCAGCAGAGGTGCGATAAATGGGATCAAAGGAGGCCCCGGTACCACCTCCGTGGTCTGCTTGCCCCCATGCTCTCCAAGCCCAGCTCTTGCAAACCCCGTGCCTGTGGCCATGTTAACAATGGCCGCTGGACAGGCAGCGTGCGCAGTGCAGGCTTCCTGAAAGCATAGAAACTTCTCTGGAGTTTAGTCCATGTGGAGAGTCCCTGCGTGTGGAGGAAACCAGGCAGCTGCACTTTGCCCACACACTTCTCTCTAAGGTAGCAGCACCCAGATCTTAGCAAAGAGCTAAAAGTTACAGGATAGTCAACTAAAAAGCAGTGACTTCACTCCTGAGCTTGGTCCTGTAGCTGGATTACTGTGGCATCTATGGAAATGGACTTCATAGAAAGCCAATTATGGACAGCATAATTGACCAAGGACCCCAGATGATGCGCTCCTTGAAATCTATTGGTACATTAGCTGGAGCCCATGCTGCCCACGGGCGGCTCCCAGCCCATGACTGTGTTGGGGATGCCAAGGCAGACCAGTTCCTGTTTCTTACAGGTGTCTGATAGTTGCTTCCAGGTAGAGGACTCCCTGACAGGCTTGCCAACTTGAAACCTTTGTTAGATTGCCCAGCTATCTAAATGCTTCCACTCAACCTACTCTCTTGCATGGTGGTCGGACAATTCTCCCAGCCTCACCCAGCTCTCTCCCCATTCCCTCTCTCAGACATCTCCCTTAATGAAATTCTTGTGTGTTTAGTCTTGGGACTTCTGTTTCTCCGCGGACCCACATTAACACAAGAGGGGACCAATAAGGCCAGAGGGAATGAGCCAGATTTGTATCAGTTAATGCTGTAAATATCAGAAAGGGAAAGGGTTCTTGGAAAAGCACACAGGTAGAAGAGAAGGAGGGGAGCCCCAGATATGGGAGGTGTCAGGGAAGATGATTCTGGGAGTCACCCACTCCCATTCTCATTCCCTTGAACCTCCAATTTCTACACCCATCCATAATCTCAATTTTAAGGCTTTCCATCTCTGACCACCACCCCCTGACTTCCCAGCTCACTCCCTTTTGCATCCCCATCCTAACAATTCTTCCACCTTTTCCAAAACGTACAACCTATTGATCCCGCTAACTTTGCACTCTTCTCGCCCCTCCTGCCGTGCTCCCCTCCTATCCTGCTTGGGTGCCCTCGATCGTCATTGCCATCCATCCCATGCATAAGCTCAATTCCTTCCCACATCTTGTTTTCCAGTGTCCTGGCCAGCAAATCCCCAACCTTGGTTAAATCCAACTGTCTGCCTACTCCACACTTATATAAGTGCAGCTTTAAATGGCTGGACAAAAGACCCCCCCAAACCCAGCAATGATGTCACTTTACATTCATTGCCACAGACCTCAAGTTAGCCCTTAGCTCTGCTGGGCAATACTACTGCATTTTCCTAGTCCATTCACTCTCCTTCTCTCCTACATGACAATCTCTCACCTCCTCTCTTTGCAAACTTCCCCCCTCCCTCTTTACTATCACTGATCTTCCTTCTCTCACAGTCTGTTCCCTCTCAGTTTTGGCAACTCCATTCTTCCAGTTACTACGGCCAAACCTTGAAGTCATCCTTGATTTCTCTTTGTCTTACGTCCTCCATCAAGCCGTTAGCAAACCCCATTGATTCCACCCTCTAAATGTCTCCAAAATCTAACCAGTCTCATCCCTTCGTCTGTCTCCATCAACTTGCACCTGGCTTCCTGCAGTGCCTCCTAATGGGTCTTCCTTCCTCCAAACTTGGCTTCCTGCTGTGCCTCCTAATGGGTCTCCCTTCCTCCAGACTTGCCTCCCTACCCCCAGTCTATTCTTAGCACACTACTGGAGTGATCAAGTTTGATCTCCTGCTGATAACCCTCCAATAACTTTCTGGCTCACTTAGAGTAAAAACCAAAGCTGTTACATCAGAAGGCCCTCATGCTCTCCTCCTCGTGGCGCTAATCTGATCTCTTGCTCCTGACCCACTTTGTTCTTTCTTCTCTAGCCTTATCTGCCACGCCTCCTTGACCTGTAACTCCAGCCACACTGGCCTTCTCACTTTTCCTCAAACACACCAAAGATTTCAGCATCTTTGCACTTCCTGTTCCCTCCTCCTAGAACCCCTCCCCCCCAATCGAATTCCTCCATTCCTTCATGTCTGCTCTTAAGTGTCACCTTTCCATGAGACCACGCTGACTACCCATTATAGAAGGGCAAGGCCCTCCTTCCCACAGGAGCATTCCCTACCCTCTATGCCCTGCCTGGTCTTTTCTCCTTACTTAGCACTGATCACCATTGTCATGGGACATGTTTGCTTGTTTGTTAACTATCTTCCTTAGCTAGAATGTAAATTCCACAAGAGTAGTTTCATTGCTTCACACAGGAGGTGCTCCATAAATAGTTGTTGAAGTAATGAATTAAAGAAAGTTGAAAGATGATGGGATTGAGCTGATGGGAGAAATACAAAAGGGGGAAGATTTAGACCACAAAGGAATATTTCCTAGGAAAATATTTTGATAGAGAAAGGCAAGAAACACAGGGGTAGAGAATCAGAGTTCATCATGGTAGAAAGGCAGGGCTGATCCCAAAGTCCGGATTCCTCCTACGAACATGAAGCTGTCTCTCTGAGCCCCAGTCCCCTTAGCTGCAACATGTGGGTGGGAGTAACCTACCTCTCCAGGTTACTGTGGGCCAAGTCCCTCTGATTCACCCAAGGTGGAACTGAGGCTGACTCTCAGCCACCATCTGCTTCTTGCAAAATTAATGAAACCAGGGAGACCCCTCTAGGTAAGGGAAAGAGTCCCCAGGGCGGAGAAGTTTGCAAGATTTGAAATCCCTGTAGCAGAGAATGAGGTGGCAGGCACACTCAGCCCACTGGTGGCTGGGCTGGACTTTTCCCTCCTCTGTTTGTAGCCAGAGGAAGGATCCACCTTAAGGGAAACAAGTAGTGATGCATTTCTGTATTCAGAACACTGACATTGCTCCAGAAAGAAAAAAAGGAGAGGAGATTATGCAGGAAGGGAATTGAGTCTGTCAGGAGCTTCAAGAAAGAAAAAAAAAGATGTAGAAAGGAGCTGTTTGTTGCTCTTTGTTCAGGTTTTTATCTTGAGAGTCTGTTTATAAAAATGTTCTCTCTTGCCCAGACTCCTTTGCTCCTGCCTGGACGTCTCCTCCCTCCACCCCCCACCCCAACCCTTCCCTTCCCTGCTCTTGTTTGACTTAAAGCTCTTTCCTTGATTAAATAATGAATAAAAGCTCTTCCCAAGTCTGGCCTTCCTGGTGCTAGGGAGAAATTACAGATATATGTACATACATATACATGCAAAATAGCCTGAGATAAAGAGGCTTAAGATAAATAGGTTTCTGGTGGTTTTTTTTTTTCTTTTAAAGAAATGTCATTCATAAAATACACTTACAAACAACACAGATTTGAACTAGGGCAAAGCAGCCTGAGTGCAGCTAAGTAGTCTGATTAAACAAAGTGCTTGGATTTAAAAGCATGTCTTTTTATTTAAAATTACGATATTTACTTTTAAAAATGGGTTGGGGCTTTCTCTTCTAGGGTCACTATATCTGTCAGGTACTGAGCTACCCATGTTATTGTCTATATAAGGAAAGATTATCCAATTCATAAGCAATGTTTCTCTCTGGTCTTCTTTTCATCCGTCTTGGTGGGTCAGGAATTCGGGAGCAGCTTAGCTGAGTGGTACTGCTTGAGGGTCTCTCATGAAGTCACAGTCAAGACCTTCGCAAGGGCTGCAGTCATCTGAAGTTCTGTTTGGTACTACAGGATCTGCTTACAAGATAGCTCGCTTACATGGCTGTTGGCAGGAGGCCTCAGTCCTCCCCATGTCACCTCTCCATAGGGCTCCTTGAGGGTCCTCATGATACAGCAGCTGGTTTCCCACAGAGCAGTGATCTGAGAGCAAGAGAAGAAGAAGGAAGCCATAATGCCTTTTAAGTCCTAATCTGGGAAGTCACTCACTGTCACTTCCATTCAGTTCTATTCGTCAGAGGCAACCCATTAAGTATAGTCCACACTCAAAGGGAGGAGAATTAGGCTCCGCCTTTTGAAGGGAGAGGATCAAAAATTCTGTGAATATATTTTAAAATTACCCACAAGCCATGGAGGACTTTGCAGCCCTATTAAGATGCATTCATTTACTAGGGCTGCCATAACAAAAGCACCTCAGACACAATGGCTTAAACATTAGAAATTTATTATCGCACAATGTCAGAGGCTAGAAGTCTGAGATCAAGGTGTCGGCAGGGTTCACATCTCCTGAGACCTCTCCTTGGCTTGTAAATGGTCCTCTTCTCCCTGAGTCTTCTCCCTGGTTGGCCCTCTGCCTGTCTGGGTCCATATTTCCTCTTTTTATAAGAACACCAGTCATAGTGACTAAGGGAACCAGCCTAATGACCTCATTTTAACTGAATTGCTTCTTTAAAGACACTATGTCCAAAGACAATCATATTCTGAGGTACAGGGTGTGGTGTGACTTCAACACATGAATTTTGGCAGGGACACCATTCAGCTCACAACACAAGGATTTTGGTATTTATTCTTGGAGCAACAGGAAACTATTGAAGTAAATGTAGGTGTGGTGAGGGCGTGGGGCACCCCCAGATTTACATTTAGAAATTCCTCAGGTTGCAATGTGAGAATCTGATTAGAGAGGGAGCCAAGTAAAGGTTGCCTGGAAATCTTAACGTGGTCTAAGTGAGAGGGCATGAGTTTGGGGGTTAAGGTGGTGGCAACAGAGACAAAGGGAGGTAGATAGATTCAAGAGACTTTGGGAGGCAAAATTGTTAGGACTGTGGCTAGATTTACTATGAGCGTGAGAACAAGGGAGAGCCAACAGTGATGCTTGGATTTTTGGCTTGTACCCCTGGATGGTGGTGAAGCTATTGCTGAGATGAAAGATGATGGAAGAGGTCCAGGCTTGGAGGTGGTTGTAGGAGGATTATGAGTTTGTTATGGTTGTGTGGTGTTGAGGAACCTGGTAGTGAACCAAGGAGAAATATCCCTTGGGATGTTGTGGGCTGCTCAGTTCTAAGACTCAGAGACATCTGACTGCAAAGACAAGCCTGTGAGTCATGGGCAGAGAGGTAGTACCTGAAGAGAGGACATAGGTGTGGTTGGACAGAACTAACGTATGAGTGAGAAGAGAAAGGGGCCTAAGACTGACCTCAAAGAACTCTGGTGCATCTGAGCACTGGATTTTTAAGCCTTATTCTTCTATTTTTCACATACACTGAATTTGAAAGTACAGCTTAGCTATGTCTTTATGGAACTTGATACAATACATAGGAGAAGAGGTGAAGGGCAAGAGAGCAGTCTAGAGGTATTTCAGCTTGGTCCGTGATCTACTACCGAAGAATATTTCTGCCCATCTCCCCTAGTGCTGGGCACATGGAAGGATGCTGTTTTCTCCCTTTCATGCATGTATGCATATGTGCTAAAAATGAGATGAAATCAAAGTGTTCTCAGACATTCAATCTGGAAAATTTTAGAACAGTCACCTGTGGGAGACAGGTAAGGATACAGCGTTTGCCTCATCCCCAACTCTTCTTCTGGGTCAGGAGTGATCCAGGAAAGGGAGCTTTGTGGGTTATGAGTGGAAATGGGGCTCCTGGGAGACCTAAGCCTGACAGGAAGGGAAATCAATCATAATAGGAATGAGGTTTTTCTCTTTTCTCCCCGAGTTAGACCAACCCTCCTTGGAAAACCACATTTGCCAAATGTGCCACAGGGAAGGATCTGTGGAAAAGGGACTCTAGGGTGAACAGATCATTTCAGAAGAGGATTTCTGTCAGGGGACAGAATCTGTGCTCCCAAACGACGATGACTGATTCTATGTCACACGTGGGGTTGAGTACCCTGTCTGTGTCCAATATGTGTGTAGGACAAGTCATGGGTGGAGGAGGATGCTTGTTGGAATAAGAAAGAAGTAGGAATTGTGGCAACTCTGGCCTCAGAGATTTCTGATGAGATAACAGAGAACATACCTAGGCTGTACATGAGAATACGGAATTTAGGGGAGTGCACACTTTGGGAAAGATAGGCTCCTTCAAAGACTTGGCTTGAATTACCTCTAACGTCGCATATATGTTACCATTTATCATGTTGTAGGTTGGTGCCTGAGTCCTATCACTTTGAATATATGCTCCACAAATGCAGGGGTGTGTGTCTTTGTTCAATGATGTATTTCAAGCACCTAGAATGGGGGCTGCACATAATAGATGTTCAATAAATATTTGCTGAATGACTGAATGAACATTCTTCAGACTTCCATGAAGCAGGATGGAGGTGGGTCTCCCTATATGTGGGGGCAGCTCTACAGGGCCTCACCAGTGCATAAGAAGGGGTCTCTCTTTACCCTATTTGTCTCTGTCTGCATACATTGGAGGAAAATAGGGCCTATCCCAGGGGCTTGTGAAATTCATGACACTTCTTCCCATGTCTCCCATGCCTTCTTTATGAGACCTTCCCCTTTGCTCCCCCACTGATGATCCCATTTAGGGCAGAATCTCATCTGGCTACTTCCACACCTGCCTACCCCTTGTGTGACTCACCATTCCCCACTGTGCTCTTGAAAATGAGCCCCCTTGTTTATAGCTGCAAAATTAAAGGCTTTGTTCTTCAGGTATACAAATTTTATACTCTAAGCAGACGGGAAGATTGGTAGAGGGAACTTGAGGCACTCTTCAATTATGTTGACCATTGCTCGGGCACGTTCCATGTGCAGACGTACTTGGTCCATTTCAGATGGATGTGACAGAGCCAGAACAGAAGGGATGCTGCAGCCAGGCTCACTTCCCGTATGGCCCTGCTCCTGCGCCTGCTCTCTGGAGGACCAGCCAGGGCCATGTCTAGCTGCACAAGGTCATGTTCTGAGCATATCCAGTGGCAGAGAGCCTGGGTCTTTTTTAGGACCTGGAGTGTTCTGCCCCAGACCACATTCACCCTCGCCCCTACCTACAGGCTCTCCTTGATGTTCCCTGCTCTTGCATACCTCTGCTCCAAAGTTAATTGGCATCTCAGATTATTTTTTCTCTCCTAGCCCCTTTTCAGACACCCAGGGTTACATTTCCCTCCCCTCATTGTTATTTTCACCTCTGGTAATAAAGTTTTTTTTTTTTAACTTATTTTTTAAATTTTATTTATTTTCTTATTAGTTATCCATTTTATACACATCAGTGTATACATGTCAATCCCAATCTCCCAATTCATCACACCACAACCCCCTCCCCACCTGCTGCTTTCACCCCTTGGTGTCCATATGTTTGTTCTCTACATCTGTGTCTCAATTTCTGCTCTGCAAACCAGTTCATCTGTACCATTTTCTAGGTTCCACATATATGCGTTAATACACGATATTTGTTTTTCTCTTTCTGACTTACTTAACTCTGTATGACAGTCTCTAGATGCATCCACATCTCTACAAATGACCCAATTTCGTTCCTTTTTCTGGCTGAGTAATATTCCATTGTATATATGTACCACATCTTCTTTATCAATTTGTCTGTTGATGGGAACTTAGGTTGCTTCCATGATCTGGCTATTGTAAACAGTGCTGCAATAAACACTGGGGTGCTGTGTCTTTATGAATTATGTTTTTCTCTGGGCATATGCCCAGTAGTAGGATTGCTGGGTCATATGGTAATTCTATTTTTAGTTCTTTAAGGAACCTCCATACTGTTCTCTATAGTGGCTGTACCAATTTACATTCCCACCTTGCAACAGTGCCAGAGGGTTCCCTTTTCTCCACACCCTCTCCAGCATTTGTTGTTTGTAGATTTTCTGATGATGCCCATTCTAACTGGTGTGAGGTGATACCTCATTGTAGTTTTGATTTGCATTTCTCTAACAATTAGTGATGTTGAGCAGCTTTTCATGTGCTTCTTGACCATCTGTATGTCTTCCTTGGAGAAATGTCTATTTAGGTCTCCTGCCCATTTTGGTATTGGGTTGTTTGTTTTTTTAATATTGAGCTGCATGAGCTGTTTATATATTTTGGAGATTAATCCTTTGTCCGATGATTCATTTGCAAATATTTTCTCCCATTCTGAGGGTTGTCTTTTCATCTTGTTTATGGTTTCCTTTGCTGTGCAAAAGCTTTTAAGTTTCATTAGGTCCCCTTTGTTTATTTTTATTTCCATTACTCTAGGAGGTGGATCAAAAAATATCTTGCTGTGATTTATGTCAAAGAGTGTTCTTCCTATGTTTTCCTCTAAGAGTTCTATAGTGCCTGGTCTTACATTTAGGTCTCTAATCCATTTTGAGTTTATTTTTGTGTATGATGTTAGGGAGTGTTCTAATTTCATTCTTTTACATGTAGCTGTCCAGTTTTCCTAGCACCACTTATTGAAGAGACTGTCTTTTCTCCATTGTATATCCTTGCCTCCTTTATCAAAAATAAGGTGACCATATGGGCGTGGGTTTATCTCTGGGCTTTCTATGCTGTTCCATTGATCTATCTTTTGGTTTTTTTGCCAGTACCATATTGTCTTGATTACTGTAGCTTTGTAGTATAGTCTGAAGTCAGGGAGTCTGATTCCTCCAGCTCCATTTTTTCCCCTCAATACTGCTTTGGCTATTCGGGGTATTTTGTGTTTCCATACAAATTTTAAGATTTTTTGTTCTAGTTCTGTAAAAACTGTCATTGGTAATTTGATAAGGATTGCATTGAATCTGTAGATTGCTTTGGGTAGTATAGCCATTTTCACAATGTTGATTCTTGCAGTCCAAGAACATGGTATACTCTCCATCTCTTGGTATCATCTTTAATTTCTTTCATCAGTGTCTTATAGTTTTCTGCATACAGGTCTTTTGTTTCCCTAGGTAAGTTTATTCCTAGGTATTTTATTCTTTTTGTTGCAGTGGTAAATGGGAGTGTTTCCTTAATTTCTCTTTCAGAGTTTTCATCATTAGTGTATAGGAATGCAAGAGATTTCTGTGCATTAATTTTGCGTCCTGCAACTTTACCAAATTCATTGATTAGCTCTAGTAGTTTTCTGGTGGCATCTTTAGGAATCTCTATGTATAATATCATGTCATCTGCAAACAGTGACACTTTTACTTCTTTTCCAGTTTGTATTCTTTTTATTTCTTTTTCTTCTCTGATTGCTGTGGCTAAGACTTCCAAAACTATGTTGAATAATAGTGGTGAGACTGGACATCCTTGTCTTATTCCTGATCTTAGAGGACATGCTTTCAATTTTTCACCATTGAGAATGATATTTGCTGTGAGTTTGTCATATATGGCCTTTATTATGTTGAGGTAGTTTCCCTCTATGCCCACTTTCTGGAGAGTTTTTATCATAAAGCGGTGTTGAATTTTGTAAAAAGCTTTTTCTGCATCTATTGAGATGATCGTATGGATTTTATTCTTCAATTTTTTAATATGGTGTATTACATTTATTGATATGTGTATATTGAAGAATCCTTGCATCTCTGGGATAAATCCCACTTGATCATGGTGTATGATCCTTGTAGTGTGTTGTTGGATACTGTTTGCTAGTATTTTGTTGAGGATTTTTGCATATATATTCATCAGTGATATTGGTCTGAAATTTTCTTTTTTTGTTGTATCTCTATCTGGTTTTGGTATCAGGGTGATGGTGGCCTCATAGAATGAGTTTGGGAGTGTTCCTTCCTCTGCAATTTTTTGGAAGAGTTTGAGAAGGATGGGTGTTAGCTCTTCTCTAAATGTCTGATAGAATTCACCTGTGAAGCCATCTGGTCCTGGACTTCTGTTTGTTGGAAGATTTTTAATCACAGTTTCAATTTCATTACTTGTGATTGGTCTGTTCATATTTTCTGTTTCTTCCTGGTTCAGTCTTGGAAGGTTATACCTTTCTAAGAATTTGTCCATTTCTTCCAGGTTGTCCGTTTTATTGGCATAGAGTTGCTCATAGTAGTCTCTTAGGATGCTTTGTATTTTTGCGGTGTCTGTTGTAACGTCTCCTTTTCCATTTTTAATTTTATTGATTTGAGTCCTCTTCCTCTTTTTCTTGATGAGTCTGGCTAATGGTTTATCAATTTTGTTTATCTTCTCAAAGAACCAGCTTTTAGTTTTATTGATCTTTGCTATTATTTTCTTTGTTTCTATTTCATTTATTTCTGCTCTTATCTTTATGACTTCTTTCCTTCTGCTAACTTTGGGTTTTGTTTGTTCTTCTTTCTCTAGTTCCTTTAGGTGTAAGGTTACATTGTTTATTTGAGATTTTTCTTGTTTCTTGAGGTAGGTTTGTATAGCTATAAACTTCCCTCTTAGAACTGCTTTTGCTTCGTCCCACAGGTTTTGGATCATTGTGTTTTCATTGTCATTTGTCTCTAGGTATTTTTTTATTTCCTCTTTGATTTCTTTTGTAATCTCTTGGTTATTTAGTAACGTATTGTTTAGCCTCTATGTGTTTGTGCTTTTTACGTTTTTTTCCCTCTAATTGATTTCTAATCTCATACCTTTGTGGTCAGAAGAGATGCTCGGTATGATTTCAATTTTCTTAAACATACTGAGGCTTGATTTGTGACCCAAGATGTGATCTATCCTGGAGAATGTTCCGTGTGCACTTGAGAAGAAAGTGTAATCTGCTGGTTTTGGATGGAATGTCCTATAAATGTCAATTAAATCTATCTGGTCTATTGTGTCATTTAAAGCTTGTGTTTCCTTATTAATTTTCTGTCTGGATGATCTGTCCATTGATGTAAGTGAGGTGTTAAACTCCCCCCCTATTACTGTGTTACTGTCGATTTCCTCTTTTAGAGCTGTTAGTAGGTGCCTTTTTTATTGAGGTGCTCTTATGTTGGGTGTGTATATATTTATAATTGTTATATCTTCTTCCTGGATTGATCCCTTGATCATTATGTAGTGTCCTTCCTTGTCTCTTGTAACATTCTTTATTTTAAAGTCTATTTTATCTGATATGAGTATGGCTACTCCAGCTTTCTTTTGATTTCCATTTGCATGGAATATCTATTTCCATCCCCTCACTTTCAGTCTGTTTGTGTCCCTAGGTCTGAAGTGTGTCTCTTGTAGACAGCTTATATATGGGTCTTGTTTTTGTATCCATTCAGCAAGCCTGTGTCTTTTGGTTGGAGCATTTAATCCATTCACATTTAAGGTAATTATCGATATGTATGTTCCTATTACCATTTTCTTAATTTTGGGGGGTTTGTTTTTGTAGGTCCTTGTCTTCTCTTGTGTTTCCCACTTAGAGAAGTTCCTTTAGCATTTTCTGTAGAGCTGGTTTGGTGGTGCTGAATTCTCTTAGCTTTTGCTTGTCTGTAAAGCTTTTGATTTCTCCATCGAATCTGAATGAGATCCTTGCCAGGTAGAGTAATCTTGGTTGTAGGTTCTTCCCTTTCATCACTTTAAGTATATCATGCCACTCCCTTCTGGCTTGTAGAGTTTCTGCTGAGAAATCAGCTGTTAACCTTATGGGAGTTCCCTTGTATATTATTTGTCATTTTTCCCTTGCTTCTTTCAATAATTTTTCTTTGTCTTTAATTTTTGCCAATTTGATTACTATGTGTCTCGGTGTGTTTCTCCTTGGTTTTATCCTGTATGGGACTCTCTGTGCTTACTGGACTTGAGTGGCTATTTCCTTTCCCATGTTAGGGAAATTTTCGACTATAATCTCTTCAAATATTTCCTCAGGTACTTTCTCTCTCTCTTCTCCTTCTGGGACCCCTATAATGCAAATGTTGTTGCATTTAATGTTTTCCCAGAGGTCTCTTAGGCTGTCTTCATTTCTTTTCATTCCTTTTTCTTTATTCTGTTCTGCAGCAGTGAATTCCACCATTCTGTCTTCCAGGTCACTTACCCATTGTTCTGCCTCAGTTATTCTGCTATTGACTCCTTCTAGTGTGTTTTTCATTTCAGTTATTGTATTGTTCATCTCTGTTTGTTCTTTAATTCTTCTAGATCTTTGTTAAACATTTCTTGTATCTTCTCGATCTTTGCCTCCATTCTTTTTCTGAGGTCCTGGATCATCTTCACTATCATTCTGAATTATTTTTCTGGAAGATTGCCTATCTCCATTTCATTTAGTTGTTTTTCTGGGGTTTTATCTTTTTCCTTCATCTGGTACATAGCCTTCTGCTTTTTCATCTTGTCTATGTTTCTGTGAATGTGGTTTTTGTTCCACAGGCTGCAGGATTGTTGTTCTTCTTGGTAATAACGTTTTTGATTATGAAGTATGTCATGGGAACCCAAATACTTTGCCAACAGAAAGTGCAAAATTGAGCCTAATTTGGAATGAAAATTAATTATATATGAAATAATTTCTGAGGGACTGCAGAGATGAATAGGGTAGGTGTCTCAGGGAAGCCTCCTCAGAAGAAGTAAGAGTTGGATGAGGTCTCAAGAAGGGATTTGGAGCAGTTTTGGGTGGCAAGGGATGGTCCAGGTATCATGTGATGTGTTTAGCAACTGGGGAGGGGATGAGCCTGAAGAAAATGTTTCTATAGGAGAATAGATCCAAATAGGAAACCTGATTATTCTCCACAGCTGCAGCCTGCTTGTCTGTCAGCTAAGCTAGCAGGTTTCCCCTGATCTGTGCATTGAAACTGACAAAGAGATTAATAAACCAAGTTCAGGGCTGAAAAAGACAGGACCTCCGGAGAACTCAGTCTGGACCTGTTTGAGGCTCAGAAGTTGATTTGTAGGGCACAGAGAGAAGGAACTGGGCATTGTTTATTCAATGAACACAGAGGAAGAAATACCATTGATTTCACTCTTAAGTAGCCTCTCTGTACCTTGGTTGTCTCGTCTATAAAACAGGGAGAATAACAGTGTCTCGCTCTTTTCTTTTTCTTCTTCTCCTTCCCCTTCTTCTTCTTCTACTTCTTCCTCTTCCTCTTCCTCTCCCTCTCCTTCTCCTTCTCCCTCTTCTCCTTCTCCTTCTTTTTCTTCTTTCCCTTCTTTTCCTCTTCCTCCTTCTTCAATCATCATCATCATCATAATGATTATTCTGAAAACGTTTCATCTCTCTGCTTTCTGGACATCACAACCCCCGGGTTTTCTTCTTGCCCTATTGACCTCTCTTTCTCAGGCTTCCCTTCCTCTGCTCTACCTCTGAATGTTAAGGTGTGGCAGGGACAGACCTGGACCTCCTTCTCATCTACATCTGTACATTCTCCAAGATGATATCCAATTATTTATATAGGGGTTTAATTAACATCTAGAGCTTTAAAATGGCCCAAACATAACCCTTGACTCCCTACCCCAAGCATTCCAATCAGTTTCTCATTCAACCCTCCCTCTTTTCATAAATGGCACCGTGATTCACCAGGTTGCTCAGTTCCAAAACCTGGGAGACTTTCTTGATTCTTCTCTCTCCCTTACACCCCATATGCAATCCATCAGCCAGTCCAATTTACCTACTTCCTAAGCCTGTGCTCATGTCTGTCATTCCCTCAGTGACTCCACCCCTCCCTAAGCTACTGTCACAGCAGTCTCCTAACACCAGTTTCTCCCTTTGTTCTACTCCAACCCTTCTCCACACAAAATCAGAGGGAACTTCAATTGTATCTGATAGAGTCCAATGACTTCTTACCACAATTAAATACAAGTGGCTTCCTCTGGCATATAAGCCAGGAGGACCCAGCTCTGCCTACCTCTCCCATCTCATCTCCCACATTTCACCCCATCAGCTGCTAAGTTTCAGCCACACTGGTCTTCCTCCCTTTCCTCAAACCCACCCCACTCATTCCCACCCTAGGGTTACTAGTAAGTGCCCATGAGGGTCATGTGGCCAGCTTCTCCTTGCCAGTCATGACTCATTCTGAATGTCACCTCCTCAAGAGGACTTCCAGTCACTCCATCTAAAAGTAGCCTCCCAATCATTCACTTTCACATCAACCTATATTAACTCTCTGCACACACTTATCACGAGGCAATATTTTCTTGTGGGTGCGTTTGTTTGTTGTCTTACAGTGTTCCCACACTAGAACAGAGACCTCATCTGTCTTAGTCACTTGAATATCTTCCACTTATCATGGTATCTGGCACATAGTAGGTACTCAATAACTATATTTTACACTTATTGAATTTTAAAAAACACAAGGCAGTATAATTGAGTAAAAGTACATAGCATTTTGGTCCAGATATAAGCTAAAACCAGGTTCTTTCTGTGTGACCTTGTTACCCTGACTGTAACCCTGGTAACAGCTGTATGACCTTGAGCTTCCTCAACCATTCTGAGCCTTGATTCATTCATCTGTTACGTAGCAATACCACTTACCGTGCTGAATTTTGAGATGATTACATGAGACGATGAAGCACGTAAAAGAGCGTATCCTGACCATTACGGGTCCCCCCCAAAATATTACCTATTTTTATTAATGTTGAGCCTCTGAGTGGCAATGAAAACTGCGACCTCAGGTGATGGAGAGAAGGACCTGGGGATAGAGAAGCCCTCTGGCCTGAGACCGAACAAAAGCAGAGTGAGGGAGAGAAAGCCTACAGCCTTCCTTCACTCCCCCTGGCTGGACACCCTGTTGTAATGCTGCTGCTGGCAGTGCCGTTCAAATGTACATAAATATTGGCGCATTCTAATGGCACTGGATGGAGGCTGATAAAGGCAATGAGAGACAAGATTATTGATGTCTGTCTGAGGGCCTCCGTGGGACCCAAGCCAGGGCTGGAACAAGGATCCAGAAGTTGCATCAAGCCAATTGATTCTCTGTCACCCCAGGAAGACATGCATTCAGGGGTGCTGGCAGCCCGACAAGCAACTGCCTGCTTTAATGAAAGCACAGAAATAGCCCTCTCCCACTGTGGTCTCCTTCCATGGAGACCACTGCAGGCCTCCAATCTAAGGTAGTTAGCACTTTGGATTTATATTGATGAAAACAATGGAAGAAAGACCAAGGTGGGCAAAGGTATTTGGCCATGCTCCTGGTGTCCCTGGGGAAACGGGTGCTCTTTGTGGCAGGTTTTCAATAGAAGGGACATAACAGAGAGGCACTGGAATGCCGCCCCAGGGAGCTCTGGGTGGCCAAGCTGCTGCACAGTCTACGGGAGAGCAAAGAGCTCCAGGTGGGAACCAGGAGAGGGTCCCAGAAGAGCTGTGAACCCAGCTCTGGGGCTCTCTGGGATTTATCCTTGTCATTGGTGACAAGGTCCCTGACGTTTCATGGAGACATCCTGGGCTGTGAGGCCCACAGGGAGCCCAGGACTGTCATTATCTGTTTGCTTGCCTTGTCCCTACTAGACTGTGAGCCCCTTGAAGTCAGCAACTCTGACTCAGTTCACCTCTGGATCCCCAGAGCCCAGCACGGTGTCAGGCACCCACAGGTCACTTTTTGATGTTTGTTGGGTAAATGCATAGACTTTGACAACATCCTCTCTGGCTTCTATACAGAAGATAAGCCTTGGCCTTGTAGCATGGGAATAACTCTCTGAGAGGGGTAGAAAGGTGAGGATGCCAGTGACTCAGAGAGAACTGTCCTGTGGGTGGAGAGTTATTGAAAAAAACTAACAGAAACCTAGGGTCTGGTCCCCACCCCATTCTGATTTAACTGAACAGTAAACCCTCACCGCTGCCTCTGGACTATGTTGAATTGAGCCAGCTTTAAGCATTGCCTGCGGCAAAGGCAAGACCTCCCAGGCCCACCCAATGGCCTGCCATTTCCTCCCCCTCCAAATGGTCCCACCTCCCTCTATTCAGTGAACGAAATGGAACAAAACATGGGTCTGCGAAAAGTAAAGGCGTTGGGGGTCCACAACAGACTCACTTGTTCTCTTACTCATTCGTGCATTTATTTGTCTACTCAACTAATGTTCCTTTAGCATCTGCCTTGCTCCAGGCCCAGAGATTTCCCAAGCAGTCACACAAAAAGGAACAGCAAGCTTCATCATAGTTATTTAGAGAGCTCACCACCTCTTTTCCTCCAGGCCACTTCTACAAGGCAGGGCTGATTCTGAAGTTCTCACTCTCTGAGGCTGCAACTCCAGTGGAAAGCAGGGAGCTGCAGGGGTGCTTGTCTGCTGCAGTCCACCTCTGCATGAGGGTTCCTCCCTGCACCAACCTAGGATGCCCTGGAACCCCGGCACACAGCAGAGCTGGGGGACACCTTGGCACAAAGCATCCAGGGGCCTAGTTACTGAAATATCGAAAGGTGCTCGTGAGAAATTAGCTTCCAGTCTCTGAGATACCTGCTCTACCGTCGTGCTCATGGTGGAAGCTGGGGGAGGAGAGCCCAGCACTCTGGCCCATCTAATTTAATTTATAATTTATGTCACAGCAGCGATTAGTATGTATTGTTTACATTCCTTCTTAACACTTTGCCCAAATCCCTGGGTGTTTGAGATGGCTGCTGTATTCATGCCCGACTTGTTGGAAGGTTTGTGTGTTCTGGGGGAGGGGAGGGTATGTGTGGGGGACTGACAGCAGAAGATGGGGAGGGCCAGGGAGTCCTCAGCCTGAGCCATCTGGGCTGTGTCTCGCTTGCAGCATGGGATCCTACCAGGGGTATCTGTCTCTCATTGTCTTTGGCTCATGTCTTCTTGGTATGGGGAGCAGGGACTTGATCAGGAAAGAAAGGAAGGGCATGAAAGATATGTCTGGGAAGGAAGAATCTCGGCACGTCTCATGTCTTATTCATCTGGGGGTTAACCACCACCTGCCTATGTTGAGAAAGGTTCAGAGATGGGAGAAGAGGCGAACTGGAGGTTGCCTGGGAGAAAACAAGGAAAATAAAGGAAAGGAAGGAAAAGAACATGTTGGTTTATTTTGAATGCTGTGTTCTTTCTGTTACAGCATGCTTCCTTTCTGTGGGTGTAAGGAGTTGACAAGGGTAACGCAGACCGAGCTTTTGGAAAAATAAGTGTCTGTAACAAGACCATAATGCAGGGATAGAGGCAGAGTGGTGGAGGACAGAGTGGGCAGAGGTGTTGTTGTAGGACTCAGGGTATGAATGGGGCGATCAGAGGCAAGAGAAGGGTGCAGTGGAGAGGAGAGAGGGACCGGGGAAGGCAGAGCCGAGCACCACAAGGTCTCTCCTACTCACTCAGGGAAAAGAATCAAGAGTCCTGATAGCAGGGCTTCCCTGGTGGCGCAGTGGTTGAGAGTCCGCCTGCCGATGCAGGGGACACGGGTTCGTGCCCCGATCCAGGAAGATCCCACATGCCGCGGAGCGGCTGGGCCCGTGAGCCATGGCCGCTGATCCTGCGCGTCCGGAGCCTGTACTCCGCAACGGGAGAGGCCACAACAGTGAGAGGCCCGCGTACCGCAAAAAAAAAAAAAAAAAAAAAAAAAAGTCCTGATAGCAGATGAAGGCTGTGAGCTTTGCAATCTAAGGTTGGTTAGGAAGTCTCTGTGTCTGTATTTGGTCTTTTAAATTAATGATTGGTATAAGTGTTGGTAGTGTTTTCTATGACACTTTTTGATGACTCTATGGTAAGAGTATCATTTGTCTTATATTTTAAATATTCCTGAGTATTGAGAAAGCAGGAGTAATAAGCAGTATTCCAAGAAAATAATTCCTCAAAGGATTCCACAACAACTTAGATGCATAGAAAAATCAACTTCTGAGTTTTTCTTCTTACGGAAAACTACTGTGTGTGTGTGTGTGTATGTGTGGTGTGTGCGCATGCCTATACGCAGTCAAAATTTAGACCCAGCTGCACACCTGGTGGTAGCAAGTTTCTTGCGAAAGGGACCATATTGCTGGTAATCCTCCTGCCAGACAGCGAGTATTTTCCAAGGCCACTTGTCTCATTCCTTCAGGTCCAAGTGAAATCTCTGAGCAATGCATGTGAACCACAGGGTCAGGGAGAATCAAGAAACCTCAGTCAATAGAAGCAAACCTTAGGTTTGTTTGAGTAAATAGGAATAAAAGACACGTGTTAGCTATTTCCTGATGAATTAATGACACCCTTTAACAGAGGGAGATGGTTTCAGAGATGATTAGGAATCTGGGAGAACTGGGTGGATGGCTGATTTAGGGACGAATCAGCCGTCACTTGGACACACTTAATGTGACGATGCCTCCAGTCCCGGGGCATGGACTTTGAATGTTTTTTCCAGTAGAAGTCACAAATCGAACCTAGCCAGCCACACTCCATTTTCCTGTCCCCTTCATGCCCAAAGGCACCCACTTGAGAGAATATTGGCCAGGATTCAAGGTCATGGGCAGAATAATACTCACGAGCTCCAAAGCGGTCAAACTTATGAACTTAACCATATTCCCACAGTTCTCTAACCAGTGGAATTAACCAGGCAGAGATTACTGGGAAAGTGGCCTTCAGTGTGACCTGTGCATCAGCATTCAATAAGTATGGTTCAAACAGATGAATGAACTGTTAAGTGGAGAAGCAAATCGTGGTGGAGAAAGGTCATAGGTCAGTTATTGGATTGTGCGTAAGAAGATGATTGGTGAAGTTTCAAGTGCTTTCCTTGACTACCTAGGAAAAAGCAAGCTCAAAGTAGATTGAAGATCAGTTACTGAGGGACAGAAAGAAGTACGTTCTCTCAGAGAGCAAAATGAAGAAATTCAAGAGAAGAGGGAACTCCAGAATTCCAGGGAAAAGGGATACCCAGAAATGTGGAGTCTCAGAGAGCTGAAAGAGAATGAAGACTCAGATGCAATGTAACTTATACATTTATTTATTTATTTTATTTTTGGCTGCGTTGGGTCTTCGTTGCTGCGCGCGAGCTTTCTCTAGTTGCGGCAAGCGGGGGCTACTCTTCGTTGCGGTGCGCAGGCTTCTCGTTGCGGTGGCTTCTCTTATTGCAGAGCACGGGGTCTAGGCACGTGGGCTCAGTACTTGTGGTTCACAGGCTCAGTAGTTGTGGCACACGGGCTTAGTTGCTCTGTGGCATATGGGATCCTCCCGGACCAGGGATCAAACCCGTGTCCCCTGCATTGGCAGGCAGGTTCTTAACCACTGCACCACCAGGGAAGTCCCTGCAATGTAACTTAGAGGGGAAGAACCAAGGCTGCTTGACATAATAAGAAAACAGGAAAAAAGGCAGCAAAGGAGGGTCACACGTCTAAAATCCACAGAACTGTAACTGATTTGGGATTTCCCAAAGTCCTGAGAGATGCCGGTGTGCGGTGTTAAGGTGCATCACGTGAATAAAAGGGCTTCCGTGTTCAAAGCCGTTTGTGAAACACCTGTTTAGACAATGATGAACAGAGTCGTTTCCCCCAGACCTCAGAGCCTTTAATACAATCATGTGCACTGTCAGCCTCCATAAGGAAGATGCAGTTCTGGCATTTCGCAAACTTAGTTGATGATAGAACACTTCTTTCATGGAGCGTTTGACAGAGTAGTCATTCGAAGAAATACTTCAGGAAACCTGGAGTATGCTTCATTCATGTTGGGTCTCTTTGGATTGTGGCAGTGTGGTATGACAGGGAAAACATTAAAGAGGGAATGAAAGTTCTGGTCCTTGCCCTTGCCACCTGCTATCTGTGTGATTTTGGACATTATGCAACCTCTCTGGGCTTCCATTCCCTCACATGCCAAATTATGATGAGCTAGATGTTATTGAACGCTTATCTTATCTCAGGCTTTATCTTTCTAATCAGTTCCCTTCGATTATTTGGAACCATGTGTACATAATGGGATGGATGGGTGAAATCCATTCATCACTTAATTGATTTTCTGTCTCCCTCACTAAACTGTAAGTTCTGGGAAGGCAGGGTCTGTTTCTATTTTATCTGTGCTGCCAGAACCATAGCGCTTCACACAGGGTGGAAACACAGTAGAAGTGTGGTACATTAGGTTGAATGAATGAATGAGTGGCTTCATATTTCATAAGCCATCATGTCATGCCTGCCAGAAAAGGAGATGGACTTTCAGCATTCCTCCGGCAGTGGAATCAGGTTGATACACACGTCCAGCACAGAGGTGCCACGTGGACACTGTCCCGGGCAGGGCTGGCCAGGCATCGGCGTGCATAGGGAGCCTTGCACCTCTAGCTTCCTGAGTCTCCCAGAGGCCAGAGGCAGGCTCTAGAGAGAGTTAGCCTCTTCATCTTTAGGAGCAGGGTGGCTCCCTCTCCACCCTGGGACTGTGGCTCCCACAGTCACTCTCCTGTTTGTGCAAGAGCACGAAGTTCACAAATTTCCTTCTCACAAGACCAGAGCTGCCTGAACGCAGGGCTGACGGCTTCATTGTCAGCTTCTGCAGACTTGGTGGCTGGAAGCAAGAATCTATTTTCTGTCACTAAATTAATCACTGTTGGAAGCCGATCTCCTGGGGTTTCCCCAGACCCACACCAACACACGGTCTCATGCCACTTTCCTCGGTCTGTCCTCTCCATCCTCCCTTCCCTTTTTGCCTCCCAACTTTCATACCTTCCCTCCCACTGCAGGCATTTGGCCTGAGGGGGAAGACAGCCAGAGGGGTGCTGGTATGGCACCTGTACAGGTCTCTCTGTGAATGCCCAGAAGATGGGGCGTGACTGCCTGCCTCGTGCTGGACGGGGTCGGACAGAGAAGGCAGCTCAGTTCCATCTGCCAGCTCACCCTTGACCAATTTAGGTGTTTTCAGGGTCTTTTCTGGAGAAGGGTGGTGGCAGCAGAATCACTCCTTTAGGAAAATTGTTCCAGTAAAAGCAGCTCTGACTTGGAGATTGTGGGGTTGGTCACATCCAGACTGCATTTGATCAGTATTGGTAACACATGGCCACTTACTGCCTGTAAGGAACTGAGTATTAACCTGATTTTTCTAGGACAAGACTTTATTATCTTTCTCTATTAGACCTCTGTGGGCTCCTGGCTCTCTTATGGGAATAAGCTGTATGTGTGCGTGTGTGTGTGTGTGTGTGTGTGTTCGTGCGTGTATGAAGTTAGTAAGGAGAGAAGAGCATGGAAGCTTGTTCTGTAGCAGACGATCTACAGACTGAATGTTTATGTCCTCCTAAAATTCATGTTGAATCCTACCTCCCAAGGTGATTATATTAGGAGGTGGGGCCTTAGGGAAGTTATTAGGTCGTAAGGACAGAACTCTAATGAGTGAGATTAGTGCCCATATGAAAGAGACCCCAGAGAGCTCCCTTGCCTCTTCTACCATGTGAGGACACAGTGAGAGGATGGCCCTCTATGTCTCAGGAAGCCAGCTCTCACTAGACACCGAACCTGCCAGTACCTTGATCTTAGAATTCCCAGCCTCCAGAACTGTGTGAGATAAATCTGTTTGTAAGGCACCTCATTTATGGTATTCTGTTACAGCAGCCTGAACAGACTAAGACACCTTCTTTGGGATGCTATGAGCGCTACATGAAGTCACTCAAGTAAATGGAGAAAGGGGGAAGCAGGACCAGCTGTCATGGGCCCATAGACCCCTGCCCTGTTGGTGCCAACCCCTTGCCCCAAACTCATCCCTTGTTTGGAGCAGTTTGAATCTTGTTGCAAACAGAAAACGGTGGCCTTATTATTTTGTGGGCTTTCACTATAGCTCTAGCTACACATGGAATGCTTCTTGGAGCAGTACATTGTAAACTTTGGGACAATCAGAAGAGGGAATCTGTATCATTGCATCACCCTCATGTAGTGTGTGTGGGTCTCCAGAGGCAAAGGGCAGCAGGTTCCTGCACCCCTCCTATTGCCACAAGAGTTTGAGAGGATGATTCCTTGGTACACCCCTCTTCTGCCCACCCCTGCCCTGCAGAAGTCCCAGCAGTCTGTGCGGGAGTAGAACTGACATCCATCTCTGGGCAAGCACCTTTCAGAAGGGTTATCCTCTCTGCCACAGTTCTGGGATCATGTCTTATTCGCAAGGACAGTCTCAACTGAACCCATCACTCCATCCTACGCAGAAGATGGCGGGAGTCAGGGGAGGGCTGAACTGCCTTCCAGTGAAAGTACATTTAAAGTAGAATCTGGAATTAAAGGAAATCCATGCTCCTTAAGAAAACCCGACGTAGATTTAGATGTGGGAAGAGGGGAGGCTCTGAGCCGCTCTGAGTGTAAGCTTTCCTCCCCTCTTCGAGCCTGGGTCTTTGTCTAGAGCACAGAACCCTAATCCCTGCTCAGTAGGTCATTGGGAGGATTTACGAGCTTCTGTGTATAAGGACTTGGGCCCTGGGGAGGCTCGCAGTAAGTGATAGCTATGATGATATTCATAACCACAGCTGAGCATTGGCAGTAATTAATACGCTTTAACTCTTTCAACGTGTTCTTCTGTTTGTTGCTCCAGGCTTAATTCCAGCACCGAGAGCCTAGTTTAGCAAACTGGAGATTTAAGACCCTGGATTCCTCCTTTTTTTTTTTTCCTCAGGATTAAAACTATCCTTGGGGGGCGTCTCATGTGATTCAGGAACCATCTCTGGTGACAAAATGCCATTCAGTGAGCAGCGCCTGCTGAGCGCGAGGAGACTGCTCAGGTGTGCTGGGACCCCTGCGTTAGCAGTAGCTCCGTTCGGCGAGAGTGGGTGGAGAGAGGCCTCCGTCCTCAGCTCCCTACCTCTGGCCCACCCCGAGCTCAGGAGAGCCAGCCTCAGGTTGAGGGCAGGGCCCTGCAGCAGAACACACTCCAGTCCCTTCCGCCTTTCTCCTTACATCCTCGCCTTTCCTCCCAGAAAAAGTAGTAGCCAGTGACTCTGCCCCAGTGACCTTCCTGTATCCAGTTAGTGGTGTGTGACATCTTTTCCAGAGGAAGTCATTTCTGAAGTTTCACATCACTTTGGGAAGAATAAAAAAAGCCCATCCTCTGGATGGCAGGGGAGAAAAGCATGCTGTGTGAGAGACGGCACATTGAATTCAACTCCCCTTCCTGGGCTTTATGACAGATCAGCAACAGCGTGATCTGCAGACTTCCCTCACAGTCGGAGCTCTGGCTGCCTTCCTGGGCACCTCCCCAGCCCCTGCTCCCTCTGTGCTGGTGCAGCTCACCAGGAGAGCCAGCTCTTCCATGGCTGTCTCTGGCTTCAGCCTCCTCTGGGTCCTGCTGGCATCCCCAGCACGTCTACCACCCTTTGCAGCTTCAGAGTCTATTTTGACACTGGCCTGTGTCTCCTGGCCCCTCTCCTTTATTGGCTTAGACTCTGCCTTTTGGGCTGATCCACTGCTGGGAGTTGTTCTTCTCTCCTTAGCCCCACTGCTCACCACAAAATGGTGTTGACTCCAAATAATAGATTTGTAAATAAAAAGGGGGGCTCACCCTTGGCCATTGCTTCTCCCTGCCCCCATCCCTCTTGTTCCCTTTTGTCTGTGTGCACCGACATCCTGTCCGCACCTGTAGCCCCCCGAAGGTCTTCCTATGTACTGAGCACTGTACTAAGTGTTTACATATTATCTATAAAGCCTCATGACAGCCCCATGAGGGAGTACTAACATTATCCCCATTTGCACAGAAGGGAAACCGAGGTTCAGATCAGTCCCCTAGTTTGTCAAAAGCTGCACCACTAGCAATTGGTAGCGCCAGGATTTAGACCCAGACGGTCTTGTCCCAGGGTCCACGCGAATCCGTTTCTTTACACAAGGATGCGTACAAGACAGACAATGCTGCTCTTTTGTTTCTAGACACACGTGGGCATTTAGTCCTCACACTCAGGCCTCATGTGCACACAGTGCCCTTTATACCCGCCTGTCCTCTCTGTTCCTGCCCCCTCCTCCGCTCTCCTTCACTGTGTCTCTCTCCCACTCCTTGCCGCGCTGCGCTCTGCCTCTGTCCCTCTTGCATTTCTACAGTCCCAGCACTTTGCTGCAAGCTGTCTGCCTTGGTACCATCTCCTAGTCTCCCTGTCTCTCTCTCCCCTGCCTTGGCATGGATGTTTCAGCTGTTAGTCTGCCAGCATTTCTCCTCTATGTCTCTGTCAATATCTCTTTCTCTCACTGCCCCTTTCCCATCTCAACACCCTCCCGCCTTCTCCTCGTTCCCTCTCTGCCACACTTCTCTTCTGTCTCCCCCTCTTGTTCATTTAATGGCCCCATTTATTACATCAGGATGCAACCGAGAGCGTCTCTGTCTGTGCCCCTGTCTACCCCGCTCCGCCCCCTTCTCCCCACGCTGAGACTCTCAGCTGTAGATGGGAACCAGGTTCAATCCAAGCCCTGTTCCTTGCCAAAGAATAACTCAGGAACCATGGAGGCACAAGACAGAACATCTCTGTATTTCAAGAGACATCCCGGTCTCTTAGGAGAAAATGACTTCTGTTGGTTTATTTATAAACTCTGGGGCCGGGGAGTGACCCGCATACAGACGGAGCAGCTGGCTGGTGATTGGGTCCAATTGGGGGCCTATGTGGTTCTCGGCTAGGACCTCCTCTCAAAGCCAAGGCCAGGTTGCGTTTAGGTGGAGGCTGCAGAGTCATCACAGCGTAGATCTACCTTCCCCCAGTGCCCTCAGGCAGACAGAGGCAGGATGACGGAGGAGGTACAGATTTCATGGAGGGCAGTGACTCGTATCCGTATCACCCGTGCAGGTAAGACACTGAAGCCAGAGCAAGAAAACAACTCGAGTTGGAAGCAGATTCCAGGCCTTTCTCCTCCCTCTGGAGAATTCTCTGCTCCTCCACGGTCCTCACATGGGTGGCCTTGAGTGGAACCCACTTACATTTACTTGCTTGACCCTGGCCTCTTCCAAAAAATCTTCGAATCTTCCAGCCTCGCTCCAATCCCTTCTTTCCTCAGTACTGCCCCCCCACTCCCATGCAGTCCTTTGTTTTTAGCCTGGGTCTTATTGGTAATGGTCTGTGACACTGTCGTCATGGCTGGGGAGAGTGCCTCATGATAGAACGCACCTGTAACCGGGCATATGGCCCACCATAATTGAACTTGGGTATTTTGATGGTGGCCTCATGTCTTCTATTAATGTTTTCCCTCCCCCTTCTCTTACAGTTAGTCTAGCATCCGGCACCCAGTAGGTGTTCAGTAAATGCTCCAGAGGGCCTGCACCTGGCCAGAAACTTGGAGACCTCTCACCAGCGCCCTAGGTGTCAGGTCCAGCATCCTGTCCCACGGCACAGGGAGGAGGCGTGATGTCTAGCGAGCTTCAGCCCAGCCTCAGTAGTGTCGCAGCTTTGTTCCCAGGCACCAGCCATGTAGGCTGGGGCTGTTTAAGCAAGACTGCAAAAAGGCCCCCCTTATTTTACCCTGACCCTTAAGAACAAAATGTATCAGTAGTAAAATACACAGAATTAGCTGGAAGAGCTCTCTTTTCCTGAGCACCAGAACAGGCCCACCTGACTCGGAGATTCACTGGGAATATGGACAGACACAGTCGTGGGGAGAAGGGAGGAAACTAGTCACTCTGGAAATGGGAGGGCAGCACAGCCACGCACCCCAGTCGACCCCCTGTACTCTGTTGGTGTGGGTGATCTTGACTGAATGTGTCTTCCCAGAAGTGCAAGGCCACGGCCCCACAGGGCTTTTCTCTCTAGCTCTCCAACCCAAACCACTGTGGTTTCCTACATGGCCTTCCTGTCTCTGCCAAGCCCTCGGTTGTAGGCCTGTTGTGTTTATTTGATCATCAGTGCCATCTTTGCCCCTGGATGCTGTCTTCGAGATCTCCCTTTGCCCAGTGCCCTGCAGCTGCAAGCTAGCCCATTTCTAGGTGCTTCTCCCAGGACTGTCTCTGGGTTGGGAGAGGAACGGAGGGCATGAGAAATCAGACAGGAGAGGTAGGGAAGCAGGCATGCAAGATCATCCCAACACCATGTCCTCCAGAAGGGACCCCTCTCTGTGAATTCAGGAGGGGCAGGAAGGTGGCCAAGCCTGCAGACTGGTCCTTATGGCTGGGAGGGCAGGAGATAGAGCAGTGGTTTTCAAACCTGGCCACGCATAAAAATGACCTGGGGCATGTTTTAAAAAAATACAGATGCCAGGGCCCCACCTTGGGGATTTTAATTCAGTAGATCCAAGGTAGGGAAAGGGAATCTAATGTTTAAAATCTTCAAGGAATTCATGGAAAAGACTCTGACAAGTACAGGTTTCTGGTAACTCGCTATACTGCTGAACTGAATGAATAAGCATTTTCAGAGCTCTAATGGAAAACTGATGAATTCATAAAAGTGTTAACAAAAGATCAAGATGAAAAAAAAATTAATTACATGGGACTGAGTGAACTGATGAGGATGATTATAATATTTGTGACTTTCTGTTTGAATAAAAAAAAAAATCCCACAAGGACTCAGAGGCAAAAACTCTACAAATCAGTTTTCACTGCTAAGTAAAGGAGCTGTTACAGTGGAGGATTCCTGGACTGAATGTCAACATTATGACATAGTGTGAGTGTGTTTCGTGTTTGGTAATTGCAATCATTGTTGCTTCTGTTGTGGCCATCCATTTACAATGCTTGGTGTCAGTCTATTTATCTCTTGTAAAAATAAAATACAGTGTGTGTGTGTCAAACATAAAAAGATGACAACGATATATTATAAGTAGTTCTAACTATTAAGTAAAATGGATTCAGTAAAATGAAATTTCAAAAGGCCAAAAAAAAGATTTCAACTGGAATCAAATAAATAAATAAATAAAATAAAATGCACCCAACCGCCCAGTAACCTCCCCCCACATCCAGGTTGACCTGTGTCTGGGAGGCACAGGAATTACTCATTTCTCCCCCAGCTCACCGCCCTGGGGTGGGAGGGGGTGGGAGACGGGAATCAATTAGTTCCTCCCTCACTGACATACTTCACCCATCCTCAGTACTGCCCTTTTTAGGATGGCTGAGGATAAGAAAGAAGAGATTTTGTGTATCAGACTGGATTGGGGAAATAATTGGAAGAGTCACCGTGATAGCCACCAATCAGTCACAGGCGCCGTGAGCAGCGACCTCTTAAGTCTTTTTTTTTTTAACATCTTTATTGGAGTATAATGGCTTTACAATGGTGTGTTAGTCTCTGCTTTATAACAAAGTGAATCAGTTATACATATACATATGTTCCCATATCTCTTCCCTCTTGCGTCTCCCTCCCACCCTCCCTATCCCACCCCTCTAGGTGGTCACAAAGCACCGAGCTGATCTCCCTGTGCTGTGCGGCTGCTTCCCACTAGCTAGCTATTTTACGTTTGGTAGTGTATCTATGTCCATGCCACTCTCACTTTGTCCCAGCTTACCCTTCCCCCTCCCCATGTCCTCAAGTCCATTCTCTAGTAGGTCTGTGTCTTTATTCCCGTCTTACCCCTAGGTTCTTCAGAAAAAAAAAAAAAAAATGTCATGAAGTACCTCTTAAGTCTTATAATTGATGTCCATTAGGAATAGCTTTTTCTTTATGTTCTTCGAGAAAACAATGAACACTTGAAAGTGCCTAATGCATTTCTCTGTGGGAAAGCATTCACTTCCGCTGGCACCTACTCCTAGCCCTCTGGCTTCTTCCCTCCTCTTCCTTTGTCACTCTTATCTTCCTTATTCTACCTAATAAAAAAGACCTTTCATTTCTGTAGCCCTTTACAGCTTTCAAACCTCTTTCCTATGTATTATTTCTTCCCAACAACAATCCAGCGAGGCGTGCAGAGATTTTTAATTCCCAGTTAACAGATGAAGTTCAAAAACATTCAATGACTCTGGTAAGGTCACTTTAGCAGTAAGTAGTGAATACGGGCTCTGCTCTCCTCACCCGAGGCTCTGCTCTGCCCACTGCCGGGGGCTCTGCCTCTCTTAGGCCTTTTCCTGGAACTCCTCCCCCTCCCTGCTGCCTTGGCTTTTCCTCCCAGGATAAAGTTGTCAGGCAAACAATTGTTCAGAGGTTTTCTGCTGCAGTGAAAGGCCTGCATGTGATGCGGTGGAAGGGCCTGACCCTGGTGTGGCCCAGAGCAGCGAAGGAGTGATGTGCTCTGACGCGGGGACGTTTCTCCTGCTGTCGCTGCTGCAAGAACGTAAGACCACAATGGCAGAGGGCCACTCACCTGCCCAACTAAAGAGGGACACTGTTGCCCAGGGCAGAAGTGTGACGAGGCAATGGAGGGAAATCAAGGAAGAAGGGCTCCGAGT